>NC_079200.1:1454914-2165936 GCF_029499605.1 Hyla sarda
GTCTATAGGACATATACCCGGTGTGGTGAGAGGCAGCGCCCGCAGTCTATAGAACATATACCCGGTGTGGTGAGAGGCAGCGCCCGCAGTCTATAGGACATATACCCGGTGTGGTGAGTGGCAGCGCCCGCAGTCTATAGGACATATACCCGGTGTGGTGAGCGGCAGCGCCCGCAGTCTATAGGACATATACCCGGTGTGGTGAGCGGCAGCGCCCGCAGTCTATAGGACATATACCCGGTGTGGTGAGAGGCAGCGCCCGCAGTCTATAGGACATATACCCGGTGTGGTGAGAGGCAGCGCCCGCAGTCTATAGGACATATACCCGGTGTGGTGAGCGGCAGCGCCCGCAGTCTATAGGACATATACCCGGTGTGGTGAGCGGCAGCGCCCGCAGTCTATAGGACATATACCCGGTGTGGTGAGAGGCAGCGCCCGCAGTCTATAGGACATATACCCGGTGTGGTGAGCGGCAGCGCCCGCAGTCTATAGGACATATACCCGGTGTGGTGAGAGGCAGCGCCCGCAGTCTATAAGACATATACCCGGTGTGGTGAGAGGCAGCGCCCGCAGTCTATAGGACATATACCCGGTGTGGTGAGCGGCAGCGCCCGCAGTCTATAGAACATATACCCGGTGTGGTGAGCGGCAGCGCCCGCAGTCTATAGAACATATACCCGGTGTGGTGAGAGGCAGCGCCCGCAGTCTATAGGACATATACCCGGTGTGGTGAGAGGCAGCGCCCGCAGTCTATAGGACATATACCCGGTGTGGTGAGCGGCAGCGCCCGCAGTCTATAGAACATATACCCGGTGTGGTGAGAGGCAGCGCCCGCAGTCTATAGGACATATACCTGGTGTGGTGAGAGGCAGCGCCCGCAGTCTATAGGACATATACCCGGTGTGGTGAGCGGCAGCGCCCGCAGTGTATAGGACATATACCCGGTGTGGTGAGCGGCAGCGCCCGCAGTCTATAGGACATATACCCGGTGTGGTGAGCAGCAGCGCCCGCAGTCTATGCCCGGTGTGGTGAGCAGCAGCGCCCGCAGTCTATACCCGGTGTGGTGAGCGGCAGCGCCCGCAGTCTATGCCCGGTGTGGTGAGCAGCAGCGCCCGCAGTCTATACCCGGTGTGGTGAGCGGCAGCGCCCGCAGTCTATGCCCGGTGTGGTGAGCGGCAGCGCCCGCAGTCTATACCCGGTGTGGTGAGTGGCAGCGCCCGCAGTCTATACCCGGTGTGGTGAGTGGCAGCGCCCGCAGTCTATGCCCGGTGTGGTGAGCGGCAGCGCCCGCAGTCTATACCCGGTGTGGTGAGCGGCAGCGCCCGCAGTCTATGCCCGGTGTGGTGAGCGGCAGCGCCCGCAGTCTATGCCCGGTGTGGTGAGCGGCAGCGCCCGCAGTCTATGCCCGGTGTGGTGAGTGGCAGCGCCCGCAGTCTTTACCCGGTGTGGTGAGCGGCAGCGCCCGCAGTCTATGCCCGGTGTGGTGAGTGGTAGCGCCCGCAGTCTTTACACGGTGTGGTGAGCAGCAGCGCCCGCAGTCTATGCCCGGTGTGGTGAGTGGCAGCGCCCGCAGTCTTTGCCCGGTGTGGTGAGCGGCAGCGCCCGCAGTCTATGCCCGGTGTGGTGAGTGGCAGCGCCCGCAGTCTATGCCCGGTGTGGTGAGCGGCAGCGCCCGCAGTCTATACCCGGTGTGGTGAGCGGCAGCGCCCGCAGTCTATGCCCGGTGTGGTGAGCGGCAGCGCCCGCAGTCTATACCCGGTGTGGTGAGTGGCAGCGCCCGCAGTCTATGCCCGGTGTGGTGAGTGGCAGCGCCCGCAGTCTTTGCCCGGTGTGGTGAGCGGCAGCGCCCGCAGTCTATACCCGGTGTGGTGAGTGGCAGCGCCCGCAGTCTATGCCCGGTGTGGTGAGCGGCAGCGCCCGCAGTCTATGCCCGGTGTGGTGAGCGGCAGCGCCCGCAGTCTATGCCCAGTGTGGTGAGCGGCAGCGCCCGCAGTCTTTACCCGGTGTGGTGAGCGGCAGCGCCCGCAGTCTTTGCCCGGTGTGGTGAGCGGCAGCGCCCGCAGTCTATGCCCGGTGTGGTGAGCGGCAGCGCCCGCAGTCTATGCCCGGTGTGGTGAGCGGCAGCGCCTGCAGTGTATAGGACATATACCCGGTGTGGTGAGCGGCAGCGCCCGCAGTCTTTGCCCGGTGTGGTGAGCGGCAGCGCCCGCAGTCTATGCCCGGTGTGGTGAGCGTCAGCGCCCGCAGTCTATGCCCGGTGTGGTGAGCGGCAGCGCCCGCAGTCTATGCCCGGTGTGGTGAGCGGCAGCGCCTGCAGTGTATAGGACATATACCCGGTGTGGTGAGCGGCAGCGCCCGCAGTCTTTGCCCGGTGTGGTGAGCGGCAGCGCCCGCAGTCTATACCCGGTGTGGTGAGCGGCAGCGCCCGCAGTCTATACCCGGTGTGGTGAGCGGCAGCGCCCGCAGTCTATGCCCGGTGTGGTGAGCGGCAGCGCCCGCAGTCTATACCCGGTGTGGTGAGCGGCAGCGCCCGCAGTCTATGCCCGGTGTGGTGAGCGGCAGCGCCCGCAGTCTATACCCGGTGTGGTGAGTGGCAGCGCCTGCAGTCTATGCCCGGTGTGGTGAGCGTCAGCGCCCGCAGTCTATGCCCGGTGTGGCTCATGCCCGTTCCTCTCTCCTCCAGGTTCCCCTCCTCGGACGGCTCCAGTTACTTCATGCGTCTATACACGGAGCCCTTACTGGTGAACCTCCCGACCCCGGACTTCAGCATGCCCTATAACGTCATCTGCCTGACCTGCACCGTGGTGGCCGTGGGCTACGGCTCCTTCTACAATCTTCTCACAAGGACATTTCAGGTGGAGGACAACCAGAAGGGCGGACTGGTCAAGATGGCGGCCAACATCATCCGCAGGTTACGTGGCGTTGCGCCTCTGTGATGGCGGGACGGAGCTCGGGAAAGGGTTTGTCTCTTCCGTCCTCTCGGCATCGCTCACCTGTCTCTGTGATTCTAGACCTAACATGGTGTGACTGGAGGACCATGATGCATTGCACCATCAAGAAGATTCTTTACAGGAAAAGTTCTGGGATTTTATGGGTATTTATTGTGTGAGACCCCACGGATGTACAGAATGAAGGGGGGCTTGGTCCTCTGCCCCGTCTCCCTTCACTGCTGATAATAAAACATGTTTTTTTATTTTATTTTTTCGTTTATTTTATTTCATTTGAACGTTGTTATGGAGGCGGCCATCTTGTGATATGGTTTATATGATAAGGCATAATGATGTGCGTGCCGCATGGACGTAGACTACAATACGCAGGAGCTGTCACATCGACATGGTAGAGGTTACTGGGTGTGCTCTGTGGTCGCAGGGGTCATTGTACAGGGGGAGGCCGATCTGTGAGCAACAACTATAGTGTCCTCCCCTCCAGATAGCAATGAAGAGCTCGGGCACACAGAGTTTTTTTTGGCTCGTGGATCTCCGCTCTTACATGTTGCACTGTCAGATAACACGGCCAATGAACGGTCCCCGAAATAAACGATTAAAATATCATTTATCCTGAAAGTTAGTTTTTTGTTTAATATTTGGGGGAAATGCCATGAATCCCTGAAGGGGGGGGGGGGGGGGGTGGTCTGTAAATCCCTCCAAAGACCCCCTCCCTCAGGGACTCATGGTATGGGAGTAAGCTGCTGCCAGACACCAAGGAAAAGATTTATCGAAAACTGTAGGAGAAGGGGCAGTCGCCCATAGCAACCAATCAGATCGCTTCTTTAATTTTAAAAAAGGCCTCTGAAAAAATGCAAACTGGTTGCTATGGGCGACTGCCCCTTCTCCTACACAAGTTTTGATAAATCTCCCCCTTGTGTATTGTACTAGTTAAAGGGGTTATCCAGGAATATAAAAACAGAGCTAATTTCTTTCAAAAACAGCTCCACGTCTGTTTCCAGGTTGGCTTTGGTATTACAACTTGGCTCCATTCACTTCAATGGAACCGACCTGCAGAACCGCACCCAACCTGGAGACAGACGGGGAGCATTTTTTTTATTTTATTCTTTTTTAAAGAAATTAGCTCTGGTTTTTCTATTCCTGGATAAACAGATTTGTAAATATAGTGATATGGTGGAGCCCTGATCCCAATCCGGCCCCCCACATGTTAACCCCTAGAGGACATATGATGTATGAGCTGCGCTAGCTTCATGCATGGTGGGTCCGGCTGCTGAATGAGCGAATGTCATCACTCATTGTATAGGGCAGTGGTCTCCAGACTGTGCACCTCCAGATGTTGCAAAACTACAACTCCCAGCATGCCCTGACTGCATCACTCATTGTATAGGCCAGTGGTCTCTAAATTGCGGACCCCCAATGAGAAGACCTCTGCTGGGCAAACAAACTGGCGGAGGGGTTGATTTGCGCAATTAGGGCCCCCAATATAGGTATTTCTTACAGCACCCAAAGGGTTAAAGCCGGGTGCTGATAGCTGATCGCGCCTCATACTCCCGAACCATGTCCATGTGTTGTTGAGCGAACTGATTGGCCAAACGGCTGTAGATATTAATATGACACTTGGTCACATGTTACTTATATGTCACCAACAAACATAGGATCGGTGATTTAACCCTTACTCACCCCCATTTGCCAGGGGCGGGGCTTATGTATAAAGTCCCATACAAGTCAATGGGAAATATATGTTAGGCTGCGTTCACACTACGTTTTCCCCCATACGGGAGCGCATACGGCAGGGGGGAGCTAAAACCTCGCGCTCCCGTATGTCACCGTATGCGCTCCCGTATGTCATTCATTTCAATGAGCCGACCGGAGTGAAACGTTCGGTCCGGTCGGCTAATTTTTGCGCCGTATGCGCTTTTACAACCGGACCTAAAACTGTGGTCAACCACGGTTTTAGGTCCGGTTGTAAAAGCGCATACGGCGCAAAAATTAGCCGACCGAACGTTTCACTCCGGTCGGCTCATTGAAGTGAATGACATACGGGAGCGCATACGGTCACATACGGGAGCGCGAGGTTTTAGCTCCCCCCTGCCGTATGCGCTCCCGTATGGGGGAAAACGTAGTGTGAACCCAGCCTTACTGCATAACTTCCAAACGGCTGGAGATATTTCCATAATACTTGGTCACATGTTACTTATATGTCATAAAAAGATATGATAGTTAATTTAACCCTTACCTACACCCTTATATAAAAGATGGGTTTTTGTTTCAAGTCTCATGCGAGTATATAGGACTTCCAGTACCTTACTCCACAAGCTCCGCTCTGCATCTCCTAGTGAATGTGCAAGCCACACCCCATCTCACAAAGACACGCCCACTGTTTAACCCCTTAAGGACACATGACGTTCTCATACGTCTCCATTTCCGAGTCCTTAAGGACACATGACGTATGAGAACGTCATGTGTTTTACCGGCCCCCCGCAACCATCTGGAGCGGAGCCGGTGCCCGATGCCTGCTGAAATCGTTCAGCAGGCATCGGGGCATATCGCCCAGGGGGGTCATTATGACCCCCCCATGTCGGCGATGGCCGCAGATCGCTGGACAATTCAGTCCAGCGATCTGCGGCGGATTCCGGGTCAATCTGGTCTCCAGTGACCCGGAATTATTGGCTGATCGGGCCAGGGCCAGCTGAACAGCCAGGGCCAGCAGGGGTGAGGTGGCACTGGTGCGGGTGTCACTCCCGCAACCCGCTCCGCCCCTCTTCTGGAGGACGTGAGCGGTTGCGGGACGTGCACCCCGGGTGCTGGGGACCCCCCCCCCCCCCCCGGCGTCCCTGTTGGGATCGGGGCCCCAGGAGCAGCGGCGGCGGAGACGACGAGGGACTGACCTGTGCGGCTGGATCGTTGGAGGGACAGCCTCCTGCTGTTGCTTAGCAACAGCTCCCAGCATGCAAAAAGGGCATGCTGGGAGCTGTAGTTATGCAACAGCAGGAGGCAGACCACCACAACTCCCAGCATTCCCTTATGGGCATGCTGGGACTTGTAGTTTTGCAACAGCTGGAGGCGCATTCTTTCTATGGAAAAGTGTACCTTCAGCTGTTGTGTAACTACAACTCCCAGCTTGCACAATCAGCTAAAGTGCATGCTGGGAATTGTAGTGGTGCATCTGGTGGTTGCATAACTACAACTCCCAGCATGCCGTTGGCTGTCGGTGACTGCTGAGAGTTGTAGTTTTGCAACAGCTGAAGGCACACTGAGTTAAGTAGCAAACCAGTGTGTCTCCAGCTGTTGCATAACTACAATCCCCAGCATCCCCAGCCAAAGTAGTATGCCTCCAGCTGTTGCATAACTACAACACCCAGCATGCCCTTCCGCTGTCCGTACATGCTGGGGGTTGTAGCTTTTGCAACAGCTAAAGGCACACTGGTTGCAAAACACTGAGTTTGTTACCAAACTCGGTGTTTCACAACCAGTGTGCCTCCAGCAGTTGCAAAACTACAACTCCCAGCATGCACTGATAGACCGTACATGCTGGGAGTTGTAGTTTTGCAACAGCTGGTTATTCCCCCCCCCCAATGTGAATGTACAGGGTACACTCACATGGGCGGAGGATTACAGTAAGTATCCGGCTGCAAGTTTGAGGTGCGGCTAAATTTCTGCCGCAGCTCAAACTGCCAGCGAGAAACTACTGTGAACCCCCCGCCCGTGCGACTGTACCCTAAAAACACTACACTACACTAACACACAATAAAATAAAAAGTAAAAAACACTACATATACACATACCCCTACACAGCCCCCCTCCCCAATAAAAATGAAAAACGTCTGGTATGCCACTGTTTCCAAAACGGAGCCTCCAGCAGTTGCAAAACTACAACTCCCAGCATGCACTGATAGACCGTACATGCTGGGAGTTGTAGTTTTGCAACAGCTGGATTCCCCCCCCCCCCCCCAATGTGAACGTACAGGGTACACTCACATGGGCGGAGGATTACAGTAAGTATCCGGCTGCAAGTTTGAGCTGCGTCAAATTTTCTGCCGCAGCTCAAACTGCCAGCGAGAAACTACTGTGAACCCCCGCCCGTGTGACTGTACCCTAAAAACACTACACTACACTAACACAAAATAAAATAAAAAGTAAAAAACACTACATATACACATACCCCTACACAGCCCCCCTCCCCTCCCCAATAAAAATGAAAAACGTCTGGTACGCCACTGTTTCCAAAACGGAGCCTCCAGCTGTTGCAAAACAACTACTCCCAGTATTGCCAGATAGCCGTTGACTGTCCAGGCATGCTGGGACTTTTACAACAGCTGGAGGCACCCTGTTTGGGAATCACTGGCGTAGAATACCCCTATGTCCACCCCTATGCAAGTCCCTAATTTAGGCCTCAAATGCGCATGGCGCTCTCACTTTGGAGCCCTGTCGTATTTCAAGGCAACAGTTTAGGGCCACATATGGGGTATCGCCGTACTCGGGAGAAATTGCCTAACAAATTTTGGGGGGTATTTTCTGCTATTACCCTTTTAAAAAATGTAACATTTTTGGGAAAACAAGCATTTTAGGTAAAAAAAATATATATTTTTTTACATATGCAAAAGTCGTGAGACACCTGTAGGGTATTAAGGTTCAAACTACCCCTTGTTACGTTCCCCGAGGGGTCTAGTTTCCAAAATGGTATGCCATGTGTTTTTTTTTTGCTGTCCTGGCACCATAGGGCTTCCTAAATGCGGCATGCCCCCAGAGCAAAATTCGCTTTCAAAAAGCCAAATGTGACTCCTTCTCTTCTGAGACCTGTAGTGCGCCAGCAGAGCACTTTTCACCCCCATATGGGGTGTTTTCTGAATCGGGAGAAATTGGGCTTCAAATTTTGGTGGGGTATTTTCTGCTATTACCCTTTTTAAAATTGTAAAAATTTTGGGAAACCAAGCATTTTAGGTAAAAAAAAATATATATTTTATTACATATGCAAAAGTCGTGAAACACCTGTACGGTATTAAGGTTCACATTACCCCTTGTTACGTTCCCCGAGGGGTCTAGTTTCCAAAATGGTATGACATGTGTTTGGTTTTTTTTTGCTGTTCTGGCACCATAGGGGCTTCCTAAATGCGGCATGCCCCCAGAGCAAAATTTGCTTTCAAAAAGCCAAATGTTACTCCTTCTCTTCTGAGACCTGTAGTGCCCTAGCAGAGCACTTTTCACCCCCATATGAGGTGTTTTCTGAATCGGGAGAAATTGGGCTTCAAATTTAGGGGGGTATTTTCCGCTATTACCCTTTTTAAAAATGTAAACATTTTGGGAAAACAAGCATTTTAGGTAAAATAAAAATTTTTTTTTACATATGCAAAAGTCGTGAAACACCTGTAGGGTATTAAGGTTCAAACTACCCCTTGTTACGTTCCCCGAGGGGTCTAGTTTCCAAAATGGTATGCCATGTGTTTTTTTTTTTGCTGTCCTGGCACCATAGGGCTTCCTAAATGCGGCATGCCCCCAGAGCAAAATTCGCTTTCAAAAAGCCAAATGTGACTCCTTCTCTTCTGAGACCTGTAGTGCGCCAGCAGAGCACTTTTCACCCCCATATGGGGTGTTTTCTGAATCGGGAGAAATTGGGCTTCAAATTTTGGTGGGGTATTTTCTGCTATTACCCTTTTTAAAATTGTAAAAATTTTGGGAAACCAAGCATTTTAGGTAAAAAAAAATATATATTTTATTACATATGCAAAAGTCGTGAAACACCTGTACGGTATTAAGGTTCACATTACCCCTTGTTACGTTCCCCGAGGGGTCTAGTTTCCAAAATGGTATGACATGTGTTTTTTTTTTTTTTGCTGTTCTGGCACCATAGGGGCTTCCTAAATGCGGCATGCCCCCAGAGCAAAATTTGCTTTCAAAAAGCCAAATGTTACTCCTTCTCTCCTGAGACCTGTAGTGCCCCAGCAGAGCACTTTTCACCCCCATATGAGGTGTTTTCTGAATCGGGAGAAATTGGGCTTCAAATTTAGGGGGGTATTTTCCGCTATTACCCTTTTTAAAAATGTAAACATTTTGGGAAAACAAGCATTTTAGGTAAAATAAAAAATTTTTTTTACATATGCAAAAGTCGTGAAACACCTGTAGGGTATTAAGGTTCAAACTACCCCTTGTTACGTTCCCCGAGGGGTCTAGTTTCCAAAATGGTATGCCATGTGTTTTTTTTTTTTGCTGTCCTGGCACCATAGGGCTTCCTAAATGCGGCATGCCCCCAGAGCAAAATTCGCTTTCAAAAAGCCAAATGTGACTCCTTCTCTTCTGAGACCTGTAGTGCGCCAGCAGAGCACTTTTCACCCCCATATGGGGTGTTTTCTGAATCGGGAGAAATTGGGCTTCAAATTTTGGTGGGGTATTTTCTGCTATTACCCTTTTTAAAATTGTAAAAATTTTGGGAAACCAAGCATTTTAGGTAAAAAAAAATATATATTTTATTACATATGCAAAAGTCGTGAAACACCTGTACGGTATTAAGGTTCACATTACCCCTTGTTACGTTCCCCGAGGGGTCTAGTTTCCAAAATGGTATGACATGTGTTTTTTTTTTTTTTTTTTGCTGTTCTGGCACCATAGGGGCTTCCTAAATGCGGCATGCCCCCAGAGCAAAATTTGCTTTCAAAAAGCCAAATGTTACTCCTTCTCTTCTGAGACCTGTAGTGCCCCAGCAGAGCACTTTTCACCCCCATATGGGGTGTTTTCTGAATCGGGAGAAATTGGGCTTCAAATTTAGGGGGGTATTTTCCGCTATTACCCTTTTTAAAAATGTAAACATTTTGGGAAAACAAGCATTTTAGGTAAAATAAAAAAATTTTTTTACATATGCAAAAGTCGTGAAACACCTGTAGGGGTATTAAGGTTCACGTTACCCCTTGTTACGTTCCCCGAGGGGTCTAGTTTCCAAAATGGTATGCCATGTGTTTTTTTTTTTTGCTGTTCTGGCACCATAGGGGCTTCCTAAATGCGGCATGCCCAAAGAGCAAAATTTGCTTTCAAAAAGCCAAATGTGACTCCTTCTCTCCTGAGACCTGTAGTGCGCCAGCAGAGCACTTTTCACCCCCATGCGAGGTGTTTTCTGTATCGGGAGAAATTGGGCTTCAAATTTTGGGGGGTATTTTCTGCTATTACCCTTTTTAAAAATGTTAAATTTTTGGGAAACCAAGCATTTTAGGTAAAAAAAATATATATTTTTTTTACATATGCAAAAGTCGTGAATCACCTGTAGGGTATTAAGGTTCACTTTACCCCTTGTTACGTTCCCTGAGGGGTCTAGTTTCCAAAATGGTATGCCATGTGTTTTTTTTTGCTGTCCTGGCACCATAGGGGCTTCCTAAATGCGGCATGCCCCCTAAAAACCATTTGTCGCTCCTTCCCTTCTGAGCCCTCTACTGCGCCCGCCGAACAATTAACATAGACATATGAGGTATGTGCTTACTCGAGAGAAATTGGGTTTCAAATACAAGTAAAAATTTTCTCCTTTTTACCCCTTGCAAAAATTCAAAAATTGGGTCTACAAGAACATGCGAGTGTAAAAAATGAAGATTTTGAATTTTCTCCTTCACTTTGCTGCTATTCCTGTGAAACCCCTAAAGGGTTAAAACACTTATTGAATGTCATTTTGAATACTTTGGGGGGTGTAGTTTTTATAATGGGGTCTTTTATGGGGTATTTCTAATATGAAGACCCTTCAAATCCACTTCAAAACTGAACTGATCCCTGAAAAATAGTGAGTTTGAAAATTTTGTGAAAAATTTCAAAATTGCTGCTGAACTTTGAAGCCTCTGGTGTCTTCCAAAAGTAAAAACTCATAAATTTTATGATGCAAACATAAAGTAGACATATTGAGGGACATTTATCAATGTTTGCTTATGTATTCTTTTTTTTAGTAGTTTTTTCCTTACTTTTTTTTTGCTTATGTGACTTATTTATCAACTGGTTTCAGCCTGTTGATAATTTTCTTTCACGTAAGCAATTTTTTCTTTTTTTTTACTTTGGTTGTAGCTTTTTCTGCTCCATGTTTGAGCTGGAGTAAATTTAGTCAATTTTTAACGCTGTTGTGACTTTTTTTTGCGCAGTTGCGACTGTCGCAGTTAATAAATACCTGACTACCCGTAGTCCATTTTAAAATTATTACTACATAGTTAATTTTTGGAAAACTTGCTTTTCTCGCTTTCCAGTCAAAATGTCGCATGAAAAATCGTGTAGTCGCAGTTGCGACAATTTTGCGACAATTATAGTAAAGAAAACCTGACTAAACCCGTTGATAAATGTCCATAATTGTATATGTGAACCCAAAAAAAATATATTTTGAATATCCATTTTCCTTACAAGCAGAGAGCTTCAAAGTTAGAAAAATGCAAAATTTTCATTTTTTTCATCAAATTTTGGGATTTTTCACCAAGAAAGGATGCAAGTTACCATAAAATTTTACCACTAAGTTAAAGTAGAATATGTCACGAAAAAACAATCTCGGAATCAGAATGATAACTAAAAGCATCAGAGTTATTAATGTTTAAAGTGACAGTGGTCAGAATTGCAAAAAACGCTCCGGTCCTTAAGGTATAAAATGGCCTGGTCCTTAAGGGGTTAAACTCCACCCCTTTTATTATCTATCCTTTATGTGCATCAGTCTGGCTTGCAAATCGCTCCCAGTCCCACAAAGCCACGTCCCCTTCTATTTTCAGCTTACAATATCTTCATCACAAATCCGTCCCACCTGAGGACGGGACATGAGGTTGGGATGTGAGGTCGGGATGTGAGGTCGGGATATGAGGACGGGACTTGAGGTTGGGATGTGAGGACGGGACATGAGGTTGGGATATGAGGACGGGACATGAGGTTGGGATATGAGGACGGGACATGAGGTTGGGATATGAGGTCGGGATATGAGGACGGGACATGAGGTTGGGATATGAGGTCGGGATATGAGGACGGGACATGAGGTTGGGATGTGAGGACGGGACATGAGGTTGGGATGTGAGGTCGGGATATGAGGACGGGACATGAGGTCGGGATATGAGGACGGGACATGAGGTTTGGATGTGAGGACGGGATATGAGGTTGGCATGTGAGGTCGGGATATGAGGACGGGACATGAGGTCGGGATATGAGGATGGGACATGAGGTTGGGATGTGAGGTCGGGACATGAGGTCTGGATATGAGGACGGGACTTGAGGACGGGACGTGAGGTCGGGATATGAGGACGGGACATGAGGTTGGGATGTGAGGTCGGGACATGAGGTCGGGATATGAGGACGGGACATGATGACGGGACGTGAGGTCGGGATATGAGGACGGGACATGAGGTTGGAATGTGAGGACGGGACATGAGGTTGGGATGTGAGGACAGGACATGAGGTTGGGATGTGAGGTCGGGACATGAGGTCGGGATGTGAGGTCAGGACATGAGGTTGGGATGTGAGGTCGGGACATGAGGTCGGGATATGAGGACGGGACATGAGGTCGGGATATGAGGACGGGACATGAGGTTGGGATGTGAGGACGGGACATGAGGACGGGACGTGAGGTCGGGACATGAGGACGGGACGTGAGGTCGGGATATGAGGACGGGACATGAGGTTGGGATGTGAGGTCGGGACATGAGGACGGGACGTGAGGTCGGGATATGAGGACGGGACATGAGGTTGGGATGTGAGGTCGGGACATGAGGTCGGGATATGAGGACGGGACATGATGACGGGACGTGAGGTCGGGATATGAGGACGGGACATGAGGTTGGAATGTGAGGACGGGACATGAGGTTGGGATGTGAGGACAGGACATGAGGTTGGGATGTGAGGTCGGGACATGAGGTCGGGATGTGAGGTCAGGACATGAGGTTGGGATGTGAGGTCGGGACATGAGGTCGGGATATGAGGACGGGACATGAGGTCGGGATATGAGGACGGGACATGAGGTTGGGATGTGAGGACGGGACATGAGGACGGGACGTGAGGTCGGGACATGAGGACGGGACGTGAGGTCGGGATATGAGGACGGGACATGAGGTTGGGATGTGAGGTCGGGACATGAGGACGGGACGTGAGGTCGGGATATGAGGACGGGACATGAGGTTGGAATGTGAGGACGGGACATGAGGTTGGGATGTGAGGACAGGACATGAGGTTGAGATATGAGGTCGAGATAGGAGGATGGGATATGAGGACAAGATATTATAACGGGATATGAGGTCGAGATAGGAGGACGGGATATTAAGTCAAAAGTTTTCTCCTTTGTTGATTTTCCTCCCCAACAAGGATTAGGAAGGAAAAACCGGGCAACGCCGTGTACTCAGCTAGTAATTCATAAATATGAAGATAACAGTCAATGTGACTGCAAAAGGTGAGAAAATGGAAAAAAATAAAATACAGCGGCGGCTTCTTCGCTAATTTTGGTGTCGTAAATTACCATCTGTTTAAAGTGAAATCGTGAGCGCCCCCATAGATCGGCCAAGGTTATGTCATGTGCAAACACCAGGGGGCAGTCACATCCTCTGACCTAACATCCTATCTAGAACAGCAGACTGAAAATTGTGGACCTGCAGCTGTTGCAAAACTACAACTCCCAGCATGCCCGGACAGCCAACGGCTGTCAGGTCATGCTGGGAGTTGTAGTATTTTCAACATCTTGAGGTCCAGTTTGGAGACCACTGCCCTATACAATGCAGTACGGACATGCTGGGAATTGTAGTTTTGCAAACGTTGGAGGTCCACAGTTTGGAGACCACTGGTGCTCCTAGGAGAAACCTCAGGAGACCAGAAGGTTTTCGAGAGCCTGAATAGAGGATGGGTGTCCAGAGACATTGCTTCTAGGAGAAACCTCAGGAGACCAGAAGATTAACAAGAGCCTAAATAGAAGATGGGTGTCCAGAGACGGCGCTCCTAGGAGAAACCTCAGGAGACCAGAAGATTCTCAAGAGCCTGAATAGAAGATGGACGTCCAGAGACGGCGCTCCTAGGAGAAACCTCAGGAGATCAGAAGATCCTCAAGAGCCTGAATAGAAGATGGACGTCCGGAGACATTGCTCCTAGGAGAAACCTCAGGAGACCAGAAGATTTTCGAGAGCCTGAATAGAAGATGGACGTCCAGAGACATTGCTTCTAGGAGAAACCTCAGGAGACCAGAAGATTAACAAGAGCCTAAATAGAAGATGGGTGTCCAGAGACAGCGCTCTTTGGAGAATCCTCATGAGATCAGAAGATCCTCAAGAGCCTGAATCGAAGATGGACGTCCAGAGACGGCGCTCCTAGGAGAAACCTCAGGAGATCAGAAGATCCTCAAGAGCCTGAATAGAAGATGGACGTCCGGAGACATTGCTCCTAGGAGAAACCTCAGGAGACCAGAAGATTAACAAGAGCCTAAATAGAAGATGGGTGTCCAGAGACAGCGCTCCTTGGAGAATCCTCATGAGATCAGAAGATCCTCAAGAGCCTGAATTGAAGATGGATGTCCAGAGACGGCGCTCCAAGGAGAAACCTCAGGAGACCAGAAGATTCTCAAGAGCCTGAATAGAAGATGGACGTCCGGAGACGGCGCTCCTAGGAGAAACCTCAGGAGACCAGAAGATCCTTGACTGCCTGAATAGAAGATGGATGTCCTGGGACGGCGCTCCTAGTAGAAACCTCAGGAGATCAGAAGATCCTCAAGAGCCTGAATAGAAGATGGATGCCAATAGACAGCTCTCCTAGAAGAAACCTCAGGAGACCAGAAGATTTTCGAGAGCCTGAATTGAAGATGGATGTCCAGAGACAGCGCTCCAAGGAGAAACCTCAGGAGACCAGAAGATTCTCGAGAGCCTGAATAGAAGATGGATGTCCAGAGACGTCGCTTCTAGGAGAAACCTCAGGAGACCAGAAGATCCTTGAGAGCCTGAATAGAAGATGGAGGTCCAGAGACAGCGCTCCTAGGAGAAACCTCAGGAGACCAGAAGATCCTTGACAGCCTGAATAGAAGATGGACGTCCAGAGACGGCGCTCCTAGGAGAAACCTCAGGAGACCAGAAGATCCTCAAGAGCCTGAATAGAAGATGGACGTCCAGAGATGGCGCTTCTAGGAGAAACCTCAGGAGACCAGAAGATCCTTGACTGCCTGAATAGAAGATGGACGTCCAGGGATGGCGCTCCTAGTAGAAACCTCAGGAGACCAGAAGATCTTCGAGAGCCTGAATATAAGATGGACGTCCAGAGACGGAGCTCCTAGGAGAAACCTCAGGAGAACAGAAGATTCTCAAAAGTCTGAATAGAGGATGGACGTCCAGAGGCGGCACTCCTAGTAGGAACCTCAGGAAACCAGAAGATCTTCGAGAGCCTGAATAGAAGATGGACATCCAGAGACAGCGCTCCTAGGAGAAACCTCAGGAGACCAGAAGATCCTTGAGAGCCTGAATAGAAGATGGACGTCCAGAGACAGCACTCCTAGGAGAAACCTCAGGAGACCATAAGATTCTCAAGGGCTTGAGTAGAAGATGGATCTCCAGAGACGGCGCTCCTAGGAGAAACCTCAGGAGACCAGAAGATTCTCAAGAGCCTGAATCGAAGATGGACGTCCAGAGACGGCACTCCTAGGAGAAACCTCAGGAGAACAGAAGACTCTCAAGAGCCTGAATAGAGGATGGACGTCCAGAGACGGCGCTCCTAGGAGAAACCTCAGGAGACCAGAAGATCTTCGAGAGCCTGAATAGAAGATGGACATCCAGAGACAGCGCTCCTAGGAGAAACCTCAGGAGACCAGAAGATCCTTGACAACCTGAATAGAAGATGGCGGTCCATAGACGGTGCTCCTAGGAGAAACCTCAGGAAACCAGAAGATCCTCAAGAGCCTGAACAGAATATGGACGTCCAGAGATGACGCTTCTAGGAGAAACCTCAGGAGACCAGAAGATCCTTGTGAGCTTGAATAAAAGTTGGACGGCCAGAGACGGCGCTCCTAGGAGAAACCTCAGGAGACCAGAAGATTCTCAAGAGCCTGAATCGAAGATGGACGTCCAGAGACGGCACTCCTAGGAGAAACCTCAGGAGAACAGAAGACTCTCAAGAGCCTGAACAGAGGATGGATGTCCAGAGACGGCGCTCCTAGGAGAAACCTCAGGAGACCAGAAGATCTTCGAGAGCCTGAATAGAAGATGGACATCCAGAGACAGCGCTCCTAGGAGAAACCTCAGGAGACCAGAAGATCCTTGACAGCCTGAATAGAAGATGGTGGTCCATAGACGGTGCTCCTAGGAGAAACCTCAGGAAACCAGAAGATCCTCAAAAGCCTGAACAGAATATGAACGTCCAGAGATGACGCTTCTAGGAGAAACCTCAGGAGACCAGAAGATCCTTGTGAGCTTGAATAAAAGTTGGACGGCCAGAGACTGGGCTCCTGGGAGAAACCTCAGGAGACCAGAAGATTCTCAAGAGCCTGAATCGAAGATGGATGTCCAGAGACGGCACTCCTAGGAGAAACCTCAGGAGACTAGAAGATCCTTGACTGCCTGAATAGAAGATGGACGTCCAGGGATGGCGCTCCTAGGAGAAACCTCAAGAGACCAGAAGATCCTTGATAGCCTGAATAGAAGATGGAGGTCCAGAGACGGTGCTCCTAGGAGAAATCTCAGGAAACCAGAAGATCCTCAAGAGCCTGAACAGAAGATGGAAGTCCAGAGATGACGCTTCTAGGAGAAACCTCAGGAGACCAGAAGATCCTTTTGAGCTTGAATAAAAGTTGGACGGCCAGAGACTGGGCTCCTAGGAGAAACCTCAGGAGACCAGAAGATTCTCGAGAGCCTGAATAGATGATGAACGTCCAGAGACTGTGCTCCTAGGAGCATCATCTCTGGACGTCCATCTTCTATTCAGGCTCTTGAGGATCTTCTAGTCTCCTGAGGTTTCTCCTAGGAGTGCCGTCTCTGGACATCCATCTTTTATTCAGGCTCTCGAGAATCTTCTGGTCTCCTGAGGTTTCTCCCATCTTGTCCGATTTGTACAGGATCTTTAGATGGAGGACTAAGGAAGTGAACGTAACATTTTGCCTTTTGTGAAGGAACATCTTGTCTCCTAATACTGGTTATCACCCGGTGGCTCGGTTGTCATCGTTGTCGTCTTGGATCTGTGTGAAGCTCGTATGTTCTACCAGCATCCAGCCCTGGAAGCTACAAGGAAATAAATGTCTCCTCTTTGGAGTGTTCCTTTTTAGCAGTAGAAGAGAAGGTTGTCAGAGGTCACATCCCGCATAAGTCCAGAGAAAGGAGGGGCTGGAAAGTTCAGAACTTAGGAACATCAGAAACGTCCTGACCTCCATGACAGAACAATAGACAATCGCACTTCTAGGAAGCGTCTGAGCTCCTGCTCCGGGTGACACTTGTGGTTTGGGGGATTTAGATTTTTGTTCGGTCATGGTTCCCGAGGTGTGAAAGAATGAGCGTAGTGTGATCTCCGGATGTGTCTTAATCTTTTCATGGTTTTCATGTCCATGTGAATTTTTGGAATGCTGCAGTAGACATGTCCCACCATGACTAAGCCTTCTGTGAATCTCACATGGTTCCAACCTTCTGAAGGTTTTCCATCATGTAAGACAACCAGGGACCCCGACAGCTCAGGGCACTGTGTGGTTTTAATGGAAGATTCATCCTAAATTATTGACCCTATTTCTGCGAATTCATTATAACACTCCCCCCGGTGACATATAGGAGATCATAAGACACATTCAAGAGTAGAAGACATTCTGCCCGGTATAGAGAAATGCAACGTAATGGACTTCAATGTTCAACTAATACAGGTCCGAGCTGTCATATCTCCTTCCTTCTGGCCCATGGTGGGGTCATCTCAGTTGTGCCATTAAAGGGATACTCCGGGGACTAAACCCATAGCCCATCCTTTCCCTCTCATCAACCTATATAATTGTCTAAATATCATTTATTAGCTATATAGATCAGCTTCCCCTCTTTGTTTGTCATTTACATCCATGAAGTGGGGGAATGATATCATCCAACCATCCACTCTCTCTGTCCAAGTCCCTCTCTGAAAGCAGCCCCCACCCTCCTGAGATAAATACCATGTGGTTTGTGCCCTGCACTGATAAGTCATGCTAGTGCTGAGAACTAGGATGTGTGTGCAGCCTCAGCCAATCACATACGAGCTGTTGCTCAGAGCAGGAGGGTAGGGGCTGCTCTCAGAGAGTAATCTGGCGGTATATATCCCTGGAGTACTCCTTTAATTAAGACTAGGGCTTATCTCCTTCAATAAGCAGCTGTTCTCCTCTACAATAGAACATCTCGGGTATAAAGGACTTCAGTGTGGGGTAATACTTCTCAGAGTGTGAAAAGGTTGTGGAGGCTTAGACGCCATTGATGGGGGGAAAAATGTGTGGGCTATGGGAAGTGTAGAAGGTTCTGCTGAGTGTAGTAGTCCATGGAGTGGTGGACTAACCCAATGTTCCTCTGTGGTCCCAACCATTTTGTGAGTGAACCTGTTTCTGTAGTAGAAAGTGCAGGGATGAGACCTCTGGATTTCGTGAATCATCTTGTAAATCGTCACTAAACTCCTTGTGCAAATGGTAGGTTACAGCTTTGGAGGGATAGAGATTTGGTTACTGTCCCTTTAATTGGTGCTTTTATAGCAGCTTTATGGAATTTGGCAATTTTTATATGCTTCCTTAGCCCCTGTACGGGTAATGGTGAGACCAGCTGTAGTCCCTGCACCCACTGTAATAAGGGGCATCTACCATTCTCAGTCCAGCTGTAGTCCCTGCACCCACTGTAATAAGGGGCATCTACCATTCTCAGTCCAGCTGTAGTCCCTGCACCCACTGTAATAAGGGGCATCTACCATTCTCAGTCCAGCTGTAGTCCCTGCACCCACTGTAATAAGGGGCATCTACCATTCTCAGTCCAGCTGTAGTCCCTGCACCCACTGAAATAAGGAGCATCTACCATTCTCAGTCCAGCTGTAGTCCCTGCACCCACTGTAATAAGGGGCATCTACCATTCTCAGTCCAGCTGTAGTCCCTGCACCAACTGTAATAAGGGGCATCTACCATTCTCAGTCCAGCTGTAGTCCCTGCACCCACTGTAATAAGGGGCATCTACCATTCTCAGTCCAGCTGTAGTCCCTGCACCCACTGTAATAAGGGGCATCTACCATTCTCAGTCCAGCTGTAGTCCCTGCACCCACTGTAATAAGGGGCATTAACCATTCTCAGTCCAGCTGTAGTCCCTGCATCTCCTGCACCCACTGTAATAATGGGCATCTACCATTCTCAGTCCAGCTGTAGTCCCTGCACCCACTGTAATAAGGGCATCGCCTGTTCTCAGTCCAGCTGTAGTCCCTGCATCTCCTGCACCCACTATAATAAGGGGCTTCTACCATTCTCAGTCCAGATGTAGTCCCTGCACCCACTGTAATAAGTGCATCGCCTGTTCTCAGTCCAGATGTAGTCCCTGCATCTCCTGCACCCACTATAATAAGGGGCTTCTACCATTCTCAGTCCAGATGTAGTCCCTGCACCCACTGTAATAAGTGCATCGCCTGTTCTCAGTCCAGCTGTAGTCCCTGCATCTCCTGCACCCACTGTTCTCTACTAGTTCTTGTGTGGAGCCCCAGATGGAGGGAGATTATCATTGGTCTTGTTGGTCTTCCATTTTCTAATAATTGCTCCCACAGTTGATTTCTTCACACCAAGCTGCTTGCCTATTGCAGATTCAGTCTTCCCAGCCTGGTGCAGGTCTACAATGTTGTTTCTGGTGTCCTTTGCCAGCTCTTTGGTCTTGGCCATAGTGGAGTTTGGAGTGTGACTGTTTGAGGTTGTGGACAGGTGTCTTTTATACTATTTGGGAAACAAGGGGTACAGTGAATCTTAACACCCCACAGGTGTTTGACGACTTTGCGTTTGAAGTTGAACGTGAAAATGAAAATTTTTTATTTATTTTTACTAAAATGCTGATTTTACCCCAAATTTTTCATTTTCACAAGGGGTAATAGGTGAAAATGTCCCCCAAAATTTTAAACCCCATTTCTTTCGAGTAAGGAAATCTATATATATAATCCAATTAAGGACCAATATATGGAGGGTTGTTTTAAACCAATTGACCAAAAGAGGTGATCCACTAATCCCCTATATTTCCCATATATTTAAAACACTATAATCTTAATACAAAAACACCAAAAGAATGAATGGGTTAAAAGTATCAGCGTATCTCTCTTCCCGTAGTACTAGTCATTTTAGTGCCATTCTGGCATCACTGTATCTCAATCTATCCGTGTGCATCTGCAGTATACACACTATGAGGGAAGAGCGTGCACTGTATTTTAAAACCTACTCGTGGCCCCCTCGACATGTTTCGCCGTTCTACACAGCTTTGTCAAGAGGTTTTTGGGCACTAAGCGAGGAACGCCAATTCAGGGGTTTAAATAACCTCCTATTGTGATGTCACTGTTGGGGGAGTACTCGTCTCGGATTGGTAGGACGTAATCCCATCCAATCATAGTGCGCTATTTCTGATGGATCTGTCTCTCCACCTATGGCTGCGCTTTTATTTCCACCAATCCACGTCATTGTTTAGTTGTTACTATAGTAATGTATCACATGATCGTTTACGTGCAGCGCCGTAACCCCTGCACCAGCACTTCAATTATTTTTATTCCTGCGCCGTGACCCCTGCACCAGCACTTCAATTATTTTTATTCCTGCGCCGTGACCCCTGCACCAGCACTTCAATTATTTTCATTCCTGCGCCGTGACCCCTGCGCCAATCCTTATCCTCGCAGCTGCTTCTGCTGTACATGTCGAGGGGGGGCGCATACTGCAGATGCACACGGATAGATTGAGATACAGTGACGCCAGAATGGCACTAAAATGACTAGTACTACGGGAAGAGAGATACGCTGATACTTTTAACCCATTCATTCTTTTGGTGTTTTTGTATTAATAAAGATTATAGTTTTATATATATATGTATAAAAGAGAAGGCCTGACTCACCAACGCCCTATCAGCCTAAACTCTTGGACCTAGAAAGCTGAGTTTTTTCACAGGTATTTTTAAGACGTAGACGAGGAATAAGTAAGGATTTTTCAAAATGTAACCCTTAAAGGGGTTATCCAGGAAAAAAACTTTTTTATAAATATCAACTGGCTCCAGAAAGTTAAGCAGATTTGTAAATTACTTCTATTAAAAAATTTTAATACTTTCAGTACATATGAGCTTCTGAAGTTAAGATTGTTCTTTTCTGTCTAAGTGATCTCTGATGACACGTGTCTCGGGAACCGCCAAGTTTAGAAGAGGTTTGCTATGGGGATTTCTTCTAAACTGGGCGTTTCCCGAGACATGTGTAATCAGAGAGCACTTAGACAGAAAAGAACGACTCAACTTCAGAAGCTCATAAGTACTGAAAGGATTAAGATTTTTTTTATAGAAGTTATTTACAAATCTGTTTAACTTTCTGGATTCAGTTATATATATATATATATATATATATATATATATATATATATATATATATATAAAAGTTTTTTTCCCTGGAATACCCCTTTAAGGGGGTGAAAAAGGTGTTGAATGTTTGTATGGAAGTTCGTCATTTTTGAAGCTAGAAGCGTGAAACTTTGTTTTTAGGTAACAATTAGCGATAAAGAAACACGTGTTTTAACTTTTCTAAAATTCCACCCCTGAAGGGGTGAAACGGGGGTTTAAAGTTTGTATGAACTAACCCCCTGCTGCAGAACGCTGGGTATACCCGGCGCTGCGACACGGGAAGGTTATGAAGCGAGCTCAGGAGCTATCAGCAGCCAGGACCCGTGGCTAGTGCCGGACATCACCGTTCCGGCAGAGGTCCGGCATTAACTCTTTAGACGCGGCAATCAAAGTTGAAAGAATTCGGGTTGTTTGGATGCCTGTAGACTTTACCCATGGCGGCCTCATTACTATAGGATCGTAAAAAGTAGATCTATGTTACCCCAAATTTAATGTAAGCGAAGCTGACGGCAAAAGCTCGTACCTCATATGTGGATGTAAAGTGCTCTGCGGGCGCAGTAGAGGGCTCAGAAGGGAAGGGGCGACATTGGGCTTCTGGAAAGCGAATTTTGCTGATATGGTTTTTGGGGGGCATGTCATATTTAGGAAGCCCCCATGATGCCAGAACAGCAAAAAATACCCCTCATGGAATACTATTTGGGAAACTACACCCCTCAAGGAACATAACAAGGGGTCCAGTGAGCATTTACCCCCCCCCCCCCCCATCTTTGTAACAGTGGGCTGTGCAAATGAAAAATTACATTCTTGATTTTCACGAACAACTGTTTCAAAAATCTGTCAGACACCTGTGGGGTGTTAAGGCTCACTATAACCCTTGTTACGTTCCATGAGGGGTGTAGTTTCCAAAATGGGGTCATGTGGGTATTTATTCATTTTGCATTTATGTCAGAACCGCTGTAACCAGCAGCCACCCCTGTGCAAATCACAAGTTTAGGCCTCAAATGTACATAGTGCACTCTCACTCCTGAGCCTTGTTGTACGCCCGCAGAGCATTTTACGCCCACATATGGGATATTTCCGTACTCAGGAGAAATTGTGTAAAAAATTTTGGGGGTCTTTTTCTCCTTTTACCTTTTATGAAAATGAAAAGAATGGGTCAACACCAGCATGTTAGTGTAAAAAAAAATTACACTAACAAGCTGGTGTAGACCCCAACTTTACCTTTTCATAAGGAGAAAAAGCCACCAAAAATTTGTAGTGCAATTTCTCCCGAGTACGGAGATACCCCATATGTGGCCCTAAACTGTTTCCTTGAAATACGACAGGGCTCTGAAGTGAGAGCGCCATGCGCATTTGAGGCCTAAATTAGGGATTTTCATAGGGGTGGACCCGGATGTAAGCGTTTCACTTGCCTCCTCCACCAAAATTACTGTACGTCAGTTTTCCCCAAACAGGGTTCCTCCAGCTGTTTCAAAACTCCCAACATGCCTGGACAGTCAGTGGCTGTTCGGCAATACTAGGAGATGTTATTTTGCAACAGCTGGAGGCTCCATTTCGGAAAAACTGACATACAAGACGTTTTTAACTTTTATTATGGGGGGGGGGGGGGGGCACAGTGTAAGGGTGTAGTAGTGTATATGTAGTGCTTTACTCTTTATGTTGGGTTAGTGTTGTGTAGTGTAGTGTAGTGTTTTTAGGGTACATTCACATGGGCGGGGGTTTACAATGAGTTTCCCGCTGCAGCGTAAAATTTGTAGCATCTCAAACTTGAAGCGGGAAACTTGCTGTAAACCCCCGCCCATGTGAATGTACCCTGTATATTCATGTGGGGTTGGGGGGCAAAACTACAACTCCCAGCATGCACTGACAGACGGTTATGCAACAGCGGGTGGCACACTGGTTGGGATTGGGAAACACTGAGTTAGGTAACAGACTACCGCAGTGTTTCTGCACCACTGTTTGTTTCCTAACTCAGTGTTTCCCAACCCATGTGCCTCCAGCTGTTGCAAAACTACAACTCCCAGCATGCATGGTCTGTCAGTGCATGCTGGGAGTTATAGTTTTGCAAAAGCAGGAGGCAGACAGGTTGGGAAACACTGAGTTAGGAAACAGACAATGTTTCCCAAACAGTGTGCCTCCAGTTGTTGCAATACTACAACTCCCAGCATGCCCAGACAACCGAAGGGCATGTTGGGAGTTGTAGTTATGCAACAACTGGAGGAGAACAATTTGGAGACCATTGTGTAGTGGTCTCCAACCTGTAGCCCTCCAGATGTTGCAAGACTTCAAATCCAAGCATGCCCAGACTGCCCAGGCATGCTGGGAGTTGTAGTTCAGCAACATCTGAAGGGCCAAATGTTGCCAAATTACAACTCTCAGCGTGCCTGGACAGTCTCTGCATGCTTTGAATTGACATCTGTATAGTGGTCTCCAAACAGTGCCCTTCCAGATGTTGCAAAACTACAACTCCCAGCCTGCCTGGACAGTCTGGGCATGCTGGGAGTTGTAGTTTTGCAACATCTGGAAGGACAGTGGTCTCCAAACTGTGGCCCTCCAGATGTTGCAAAACTACAACTCCCAGCATGCCCAGACATCCAAAGACTGTCTGGACATGCTGGGAGTTGTAGTTTTGAAACTCCTAGATACAGCAGTGAAGATCACTTTACGGAAATCTTCACTGCTGCATCTGGGAAACCGCCGCCTCCACTTGCCTGGTCCCCGAGTGAACCCAGGTAACCGGCGCCGGCGGTCCCCGCCGCATCCATGGCCCCCCGCACATCGCCGCCATCTTCCCCCGCTCTGCCCGCCCCTGGATATGAACGTTCACCCCCACCCCTGCCCTGAGATCCACCAGACGTGACCGGCCAATCGCAGGGGATAGGAGGAGGTGGGGGTCTACTATGTAAGTGCTGGAGCGGCGGCCATCAGGAATTTTATATACAGGAGCCCCGACCCCTCCAAAAGAAATGGGCAGAAACATCTTGTATCTGCTTCTTTACCTCATGGAGAGTGAGGAGGGCACTGAGGGGGCATTATACTGTGTGGGGGGCACTGAGGGGGCATTATACTGTGTGGGGGGCACTGAGGGGGCATTATACTGTGTGGGGGGCACTGAGGGGGCATTATACTGTGTGGGGGGCACTGAGGGGGCATTATACTGTGTGGGGGGCACTGAGGGGGCATTATACTTTGTGGGGGGCATTATACTGTGTGGGGGGCACTGAGGGGGCATTATACTGTGTGGGGGGCACTGAGGGGGCATTATACTGTGTGGGGGGCACTGAGGGGGCATTATACTGTGTGGGGGGCACTGAGGGGGCATTATACTGTGTGGGGGGCACTGAGGGGGCATTATACTGTGTGGGGGGCACTGAGGGGGCATTATACTGTGTGGGGGGCATTATACTGTGTGGGGGGCACTGAGGGGGCATTATACTGTGTGGGGGGCACTGAGGGGGCATTAAACTTTGTGGTGAGGACACTGACGGGGTACTATACTATGTGATGGCATTAAGGGGGCATTATACTCTGGGGGGCACTAAGGGGGCATCATGCTGTGTTGGGGACACTGAGGGGGCATTATACTGTGTGTGTGGGGGGGGGGGCATTGAGTGGACATTAAAGCATATTGGAATTTGAATTTTTCGCCATGGGAATTCTGCCGGGTGGTGCCTCCAGCTGTCCGAGTATGCTGGGAGTTTTGCAACAGCTGGAGGGATTTAGTTTTGAAGACCACTGCACTTTTAGGGACAGTGTGGATCCTCTGGAGGAGGCAGATTAGGTCTTTGCTGTTCAGACATGCTGGGAGTTATAGTTTAGCTACAGCTGGAGGAGCACTTGTTGGGAAACACTGCCTTAGACTGTAGATAACAATATAAACTCTAGGCCCCACCTATACAAATGAAAGGCACATATATGACCGCAGGATTATCCATAGGACCCCGGTGCTCACACTTAGGCGGAGTTTAATCCTATAATACTCGATAATGGATTAAACGTTCCGCCGGTGATTTCTCACATGAGAATTTTAACCAAGTGAAGGGGAACAAAAGGAAGGAAAGCCCCCCATGTCCGCAGCTGGGGAGACGCTGCTCTGGATGCAGCTGTTCTGGAAAGAGCGACAGCTGGGGGGGAAAGAACGCAGCTGCCGTCAGGGCGAAGGGTTAACACCGGCCCCACCATAACATGTCACCGTACAGAAGACCCCAGAAACCTCTCCCATCTGCAGAACAAGCTTCAATCCGGAACATTCTCCTTGGAATTCCCAGGACTTCAGAGAAATGGAGGCCAGATGTTTCTTAACCTGTGATGACCTCCAGAGGCCTCACCCCTAGGACATGACGGGGCCTCACCCCTAGGACATGACGGGGCCTCATCCAGAGGACGTGACGGGGCCTCATCCAGAGGACGTGACGGGGCCTCATCCAGAGGACATGACGGGGCCTCACCCCTAGGACATGACGGGGCCTCATCCAGAGGACATGACGGGGCCTCACCCCTAGGACATGACGGGGCCTCATCCAGAGGACGTGACTGGGCCTCATCCAGAGGACGTGACGGGGCCTCACCCCTAGGACGTGACGGGGCCTCATCCAGAGGACGTGACGGGGCCTCATCCAGAGGACGTGACGGGGCCTCATCCAGAGGACGTGACGGGGCCTCACCTCTAGGACATGACGGGGCCTCACCCAGAGGAGAATATGGGGCCTCACTCCTAGGACATGACAGGGCCTCACCCCTAGGACATGACGGGGTCTCACCTCTAGGACATGACGGGGCCTCACTCCTAGGACATGACGGGGTCTCACTCCTAGGACATGACGGGGCCTCACCCCTAGGATATGACGGGGCCTCACTCCTAGGATATGACGGGGCCTCACTCCTAGGACATAACGGGGTCTCACCCAGAGGATGTGACGGGGCCTCACCCCTAGGACATGACGGGGCCTCAGCCAGAGGAGAACATGGGGTCTCACCCAGAGGAGAACATGGGGCCTCACTCCTAGGACATAATGGGGCCTCACTCCCAGGACATGACGGGGCCTCACCCAGAGGAGAACATGGGGCCTCACTCCTAGGACATGACGGTGCCTCACCCAAAGGAGAACATGGGGTCTCACTCAGAGGAGAACATGGGGCCTCACCCCTAGGACATGACGGGGTCTCACCCAGAGGAGAACATGGGGCCTCACTCCTAGGACATGACGGGCCTCACCCCTAGGACATGACGGGGTTTCACTCCTAGGACATGATGGGGTCTCACTCCTAGGACATGACGGGGTCTCACCCAGAGGAGAACATGGGTCCTCACTCCTAGGACATGACGGGGCCTCACCCAGAGGAGAACATGGGGCCTCACTCCTAGGACATGATGGGGCCTCACCCAGAGGAGAACATGGGGCCTCACCCCTAGCACATGACGGGGTCTCACTCCTAGGACATGACGGGGCCTCATCCAGAGGAGAACATGGGGCCTCAACCCTAGGACGTGACAGGGCCTCACCCCTAGGACATGACGGGGCCTCACCCCTAGGACATGACGGGGCCTCACCCCTAGGACATGACGGGGCCTCACCCTTAGGACATAACGGGGCCTCATCCAGAGGAGAACATGAGGCCTCAACCCTAGGACGTGGCGGGGCCTCACCCCTAGGACGTGACAGGGTCTCACCCCTAGGACCTGACGGGGCCTCACTCCCAGGACAGGACAGGGCCTCACTCCTAGGACATGACAGGGCCTCACTCCCAGGACATGACAGGGCCTCACTCCCAGGACATGACGGGGCCTCATCCAGAGGAGAACATGGGGCCTCAACCCTAGGACGTGACGGGGCCTCACCCCTAGGACGTGACAGGGCCTCACCCCTAGGACCTGACGGGGCCTCACTCCCAGGACCTGACGGAGCCTCACTCCCAGGACATGACAGGGCCTCACTCCTAGGACATGACAGGGCCTCACCCAGAAGAGAACATGGGGCCTCACTCCTAGGACATGATGGGGCCTCACTCCCAGGACATGATGGGGCCTCACGCAGAGGAGAACATGGGGCCTCACCCCAGGACATGACGGGGCTTAACTCCCAGGACATGACGGGGCCTCACCCCTAGGACATGACGGGGCCTCACCCCTAGGACATGATGGGGCCTCACTCCCAGGACATGATGGGGCCTCATCCAGAGGAGAACATGGGGCCTCAACCCTAGGACGTGACGGGGCCTCACCCCTAGGACGTGACGGGGCCTCACCCAGAGGAGAACATGGGGCCTCACTCCTAGGACATGACAGGGTCTGACCCCTAGGACATGACGGGGCCTCACTCCTGGGACATGACAGGGTCTCACTCCTAGGACGTGACGGGGTCTCACCCAGAGGACGTGACGGGGCCTCACCCCTAGGACATGACGGGGCCTCACCCCTAGGACATGACGGGGCCTCACCCCTAGGACATGACGGGGCCTCACCTCTAGGACATGAAGGGGCCTCACTCCTAGGACATGACGAGCCTCACTCCTAGGACATGACGGGGCCTCACCCCTAGGACATGACGGGGCCTCACTCCTAGGACATGACGGGGCCTCACCCCTAGGACATGACGGGGCCTCACCCCTAGGACATGACGGGGCCTCACCCAGAGGAGAATATGGGGTCTCACCCAGAGGAGAACATGGGGCCTCATTCCTAAGACATGACGGGGCCTCACCCCTAGCACATGACAGGGTCTCACTCCCAGGACATGACGGGGCCTCACTCCCAGGACATGATGGGGCCTCACCCAGAGAAGAACATGGGGCTTCACGCAGAGGAGAACATGGGGCTTCACGCAGAGGAGAACATGGGGCCTCACCCCTAGGACATGACGGGGCCTCACCCCTAGGACATGACGGGGCCTCACCCCTAGGACATGACGGGGCCTCACCCCTAGGACATGACGGGGCCTCACCCCTAGGACATGACGGGGCCTCACTCCCAGGACATGACGGGGCCTCATCCAGAAGAGAACATGGGGCCTCAACCCTAGGACGTGACGGGGCCTCACCCCTAGGGCATGACGGGGCCTCACCCCTAGGACGTGAAAGGGCCTCACCCCTAGGACCTGACGGGGCCTCACTCCCAGGACAAGACGGGGCCTCACTCCTAGGACATGACAGGGCCTCACTCCCAGGACATGACAGGGCCTCACCCAGAGGAGAACATGGGGCCTCACTCCTAGGACATGACAGGGCCTCACCCCTAGGACATGATGGGGCCTCACCCCTAGGACCTGACGGGGCCTCACTCCTAGGACGTGACGGGGCCTCACCCAGAGGAGAACATGGGGCCTCACTCCTAGGACATGACAGGGCCTGACCCCTAGGACATGACGGGGCCTCACCCAGAGGAGAATATGGGGTCTCACCCAGAGGAGAACATGGGGCCTCATTCCTAAGACATGACGGGGCCTCACCCCTAGCACATGACAGGGTCTCACTCCCAGGACATGACGGGGCCTCACTCCCAGGACATGACGGGGCCTCACTCCCAGGACATGACGGGGCCTCACCCAGAGAAGAACATGGGGCTTCACGCAGAGGAGAACATGGGGCTTCACGCAGAGGAGAACATGGGGCCTCACCCCTAGGACATGACGGGGCCTCACCCCTAGGACATGACGGGGCCTCACCCCTAGGACATGACGGGGCCTCACCCTTAGGACATGACGGGGCCTCACTCCTAGGACATGATGTAGCCTCACCTCTAGGACATGACGGGGCCTCACTCCTAGGACATGACGAGCCTCACTCCTAGGACATGACGGGGCCTCACCCCTAGGACATGACGGGGCCTCACCCAGAGGAGAATATGGGGTCTCACCCAGAGGAGAACATGGGGCCTCATTCCTAAGACATGACGGGGCCTCACCCCTAGCACATGACTGACAGGGCCTCACTCCCAGGACATGACGGGGCCTCACCCAGAGAAGAACATGGGGCTTCACGCAGAGGAGAACATGGGGCTTCACGCAGAGGAGAACATGGGGCCTC
This sequence comes from Hyla sarda, assembly GCF_029499605.1. Classification (NCBI taxonomy): domain Eukaryota; kingdom Metazoa; phylum Chordata; class Amphibia; order Anura; family Hylidae; genus Hyla; species Hyla sarda. Next base: position 1,484,355 of record NC_079200.1, read on the forward strand.
ACCCCTAGGACATGACGGGGCCTCACCCCTTGGACATGACGGGGCCTCACCCCTAGGACATGACGGGGCCTCACCCCTAGGACATGACGGGGCCTCACCCCTAGGACATGACGGGGCCTCACTCCCAGGACATGACGGGGCCTCATCCAGAAGAGAACATGGGGCCTCAACCCTAGGACGTGACGGGGCCTCACCCCTAGGGCATGACGGGGCCTCACCCCTAGGACGTGAAAGGGCCTCACCCCTAGGATCTGACGGGGCCTCACTCCCAGGACAAGACGGGGCCTCACTCCTAGGACATGACAGGGCCTCACTCCCAGGACATGACAGGGCCTCACCCAGAGGAGAACATGGGGCCTCACTCCTAGGACATGACAGGGCCTCACCCCTAGGACATGACGGGGCCTCACCCCTAGGACCTGATGGGGCCTCACTCCTAGGACGTGACGGGGCCTCACCCAGAGGAGAACATGGGGCCTCACTCCTAGGACATGACAGGGCCTGACCCCTAGGACATGACGGGGCCTCACCCAGAGGAGAATATGGGGTCTCACCCAGAGGAGAACATGGGGCCTCATTCCTAAGACATGACGGGGCCTCACCCCTAGCACATGACAGGGTCTCACTCCCAGGACATGAGGGGGCCTCACTCCCAGGACATGACGGGGCCTCACCCAGAGAAGAACATGGGGCTTCACGCAGAGGAGAACATGGGGCTTCACGCAGAGGAGAACATGGGGCCTCACCCCTAGGACATGACGGGGCCTCACCCCTTGGACATGACGGGGCCTCACCCCTAGGACATGACGGGGCCTCACCCCTAGGACATGACGGGGCCTCACCCCTAGGACATGACGGGGCCTCACCCCTAGGACATGACGGGGCCTCATCCAGAGGAGAACATGGGGCCTCAACCCTAGGACGTGACGGGGCCTCACCCCTAGGGCATGACGGGGCCTCACCCCTAGGACGTGAAAGGGCCTCACCCCTAGGACCTGACGGGGCCTTACTCCCAGGACAAGACGGGGCCTCACTCCTAGGACATGACAGGGCCTCACTCCCAGGACATGACAGGGCCTCACCCAGAGGAGAACATGGGGCCTCACTCCTAGGACATGACAGGGCCTCACCCCTAGGACATGATGGGGCCTCACCCCTAGGACCTGACGGGGCCTCACTCCTAGGACGTGACGGGGCCTCACCCAGAGGAGAACATGGGGCCTCACTCCTAGGACATGACAGGGCCTGACCCCTAGGACATGACGGGGCCTCACTCCTGGGACGTGACGGGGTCTCACTCCTAGGACGGGACGGGGTCTCACCCAGAGGACGTGACGGGTCCTCACCCCTAGGACATGACGGGGCCTCACCCCTAGGACATGACGGGGCCTCACCCCTAGGACATGACGGGGCCTCACCCCTAGGACATGACGGGGCCTCACTCCTAGGACATGACGAGCCTCACTCCTAGGACATGACGGGGCCTCACCCCTAGGACATGACGGGGCCTCACCCCTAGGACATGACGGGGCCTCACCCAGAGGAGAATATGGGGTCTCACCCAGAGGAGAACATGGGGCCTCATTCCTAAGACATGACGGGGCCTCACCCCTAGCACATGACAGGGTCTCACTCCCAGGACATGACAGGTCCTCACTCCCAGGACATGACGGGGCCTCACCCAGAGAAGAACATGGGGCTTCACGCAGAGGAGAACATGGGGCTTCACGCAGAGGAGAACATGGGGCTTCACGCAGAGGAGAACATGGGGCCTCACCCCTAGGACATGACGGGGCCTCACCCCTTGGACATGACGGGGCCTCACCCCTAGGACATGACGGGGCCTCACCCCTAGGACATGACGGGGCCTCACCCCTAGGACATAACGGGGCCTCACTCCCAGGACATGACGGGGCCTCATCCAGAGGAGAACATGGGGCCTCAACCCTAGGACGTGACGGGGCCTCACCCCTAGGGCATGACGGAGCCTCACCCCTAGGACGTGAAAGGGCCTCACCCCTAGGACCTGACGGGGCCTTACTCCCAGGACAAGACGGGGCCTCACTCCTAGGACATGACAGGGCCTGACTCCCAGGACATGACGGGGCCTCACCCAGAGGAGAACATGGGGCCTCACTCCTAGGACATGACAGGGCCTCACCCCTAGGACATGATGGGGCCTCACCCCTAGGACCTGACGGGGCCTCACTCCTAGGACATGACGGGGCCTCACTCCCAGGACATGATGGGGCCTCACTCCCAGGACATGACAGGGCCTCACTCCCAGGACATGACAGGGCCTCACTCCCAGGACATGACAGGGCCTCACCCAGAGGAGAACATGGGGCCTCACTCCTAGGACATGACAGGGCCTCACTCCCAGGACATGATGGGGCCTCACGCAGAGGAGAACATTGGGCCTCACCCCAGGACATGACGGGGCCTCACCCCTAGAACATGACGGGGCTTATCTCCCAGGACATGACAGGGCCTCACTCCCAGGACATGACGGGGCCTCACCCAGAGGAGAACATGGGGCTTCACGCAGAGGAGAACATGGGGCCTCACCCCTAGGACATGACGGGGCCTCACCCCTAGGACATGACGGGGCCTCACGCCTAGGACATGACGGGGCCTCACCCCTAGGACATAACGGGGCCTCACTCCCAGGACATGACGGGGCCTCATCCAGAGGAGAACATGGGGCCTCAACCCTAGGACGTGACGGGGCCTCACCCCTAGGGCATGACGGGGCCTCACCCCTAGGACATGAAAGGGCCTCACCCCTAGGACCTGACGGGGCCTCACTCCCAGGACAGGACGGGGCCTCACTCCCAGGACATGACAGGGCCTCACTCCCAGGACATGACAGGGCCTCACTCCCAGGACATGACGGGGCCTCATCCAGAGGAGAACAAGGGGCCTCAACCCTAGGACGTAACGGGGCCTCACCCCTAGGACGTGACAGGGCCTCACCCCTAGGACCTGACGGGGCCTCACTCCCAGGACCTGACGGGGCCTCACTCCCAGGACCTGATGGGGCCTCACTCCCAGGACCTGATGGGGCCTCACTCCCAGGACATGACAGGGCCTCACTCCCAGGACATGACAGGGCCTCACTCCCAGGACATGACAGGGCCTCACCCAGAGGAGAACATGGGGCCTCACTCCTAGGACATGACGGGGCCTCACTCCCAGGACATGATGGGGCCTCACGCAGAGGAGAACATGGGGCCTCACCCCAGGACATGACGGGGCCTCACCCCTAGGACATGACGGGGCTTAACTCCCAGGACATGACGGGGCCTCACCCCTAGGACATGACGGGGCCTCACCCCTAGGACATGATGGGGCCTCACTCCCAGGACATGACGGGGCCTCATCCAGAGAAGAACATGGGGCCTCACCCCTAGGACGTGACGGGGCCTCACCCCTAGGACGTGACGGGGCCTCACCCCTAGGACCTGACAGGGCCTCACTCCCAGGACAGGACGGGGCCTCACTCCTAGGACATGAAAGGGCCTCACTCCCAGGACATGACAGGGCCTCACTCCCAGGACATGACAGGGCCTCATCCAGAGGAGAACATGGGGCCTCAACCCTAGGACGTGACGGGGCCTCACCCCTAGGACCTGACGGGGCCTCACTCTCAGGACCTGACGGGACCTCACTCCCAGGACATGACGGGGCCTCACTCCCAGGACATGACAGGGCCTCACCCAGAGGAGAACATGGGGCCTCACTCCTAGGACATGACGGGGCCTCACTCCCAGGACATGATGGGGCCTCACGCAGAGGAGAACATGGGGCCTCACCCCTAGGACATGATGGGGCCTCACTCCTAGGACATGGCGGGGCCTCACCCAGAGGAGAACATGGGGCCTCACTCCAAGGACCTGACGGGGCTTCACTCCCAGAACGTGACAGGGCCTCACTCCTGGGACGTGACGGGGCCTCACCCCTGGGACCTGACGGGGCCCTCAATCCCAGGACCTGACGGGGCTTAACCCTAGGACCTGACGGGGCCTCACTCTCACCCCTAGGACCTGATGGGGCCTCACTCCCAGGACCTGATGGGGCCTCACTCCCAGGACATGACAGGGCCTCAATTCCAGGACCTGACAGGGCTTACCCCTAGGACCTGACGTGGCCTCACTCTCACCCTTAGGACCTGACGTGGCCTCACTCTCACCCCTAGGACCTGACTGGACCTCACTCTCACGACTAGGTCCTGACGGGGCCTCACTCTCACCCCTAGGACCTGACGGGGCCTCACTCTCACCCCTAGGACATGACGGGGCTTAACTCCCAGGACATGACGGGGCCTCACCCCTAGGACATGACGGGGCCTCACCCCTAGGACATGATGGAGCCTCACCCCTAGGACATGATGGAGCCTCACTCCCAGGACATGATGGAGCCTCACTCCCAGGACATGACAGGGCCTCATCCAGAGGAGAACATGGGACCTCAACCCTAGGACGTGACGGGGCCTCACCCCTAGGACCTGACGGGGCCTCACTCCCAGGACCTGACTGGGCCTCACTCCCAGGACATGACGGGGCCTCACTCCTAGGACATGACGGGGCCTCACTCCCAGGACATGATGGGGCCTCCCCCCCTAGGAAATGACGGGGCCTCACTCCTAGGACATGGCGGGGCCTCACCCAGAGGAGAACATGGGGCCTCACTCCAAGGACCTGACGGGGCTTCACTCCCAGAACGTGACAGGGCCTCACTCCTGGGACGTGACGGGGCCTCACCCCTGGGACCTGACGGGGCCCTCAATCCCAGGACCTGACGGGGCTTACTCCTAGGACCTGACGGGGCTTCACTCCCAGAACGTGACAGGGCCTCACTCCTGGGACGTGACGGGGCCTCACCCCTGGGACCTGACGGGGCCCTCAATCCCAGGACCTGACGGGGCTTACCCCTAGGACCTGACGGGGCCTCACTCTAACCCCTAGGACATGACAGGGCCTCACCCCTAGGACCTGACGGGGCCTCACTCCCAGGACATGACGGGGCCTCAATTCCAGTACCTGACGGGGCTTACCCCTAGGACCTGACGTGGCCTCACTCTCACTCCTAGGACCTGACTGGACCTCACTCTCACCCCTAGGTCCTGACGGGGCCTCACTCTCACCCCTAGGACCTGAGGGACCTCACTCTCACCCCTTGGACCTGACGGGGCCTCACTCTCACCCCCTAGGACCTGACGGGGCCTCACTCTCACCCCTACGACATGACCAGGCCTCATTCCCAGAACCTGACGGGGCCTCACTCCTAGGACCTTACGGGACCTCACTCTCACCCCTAGGACCTGAAGGGGCCTCACTCTCACCCCTAGGTCCTGACGGGGCCTCACTCTCACCCCTAGGTCCTGACGGGGCCTCACTCTCACCCCTAGGACCTTACGGGGCCTCACCCCTAGGACCTGACGGGGCCTCACTCTCACCCCTAGGACCTGACTGGGCCTCACTCTCACCCCTAGGACCTGACTGGGGCCTCACTCTCACCCCTAGGACCTGACGGGGCCTCACTCTCACCCCTAGGACATGACGGGGCTTAACTCCCAGGACATGACGGGGCCTCACCCCTAGGACATGACGGGGCCTCACCCCTAGGACATGATGGAGCCTCACTCCCAGGACATGACAGGGCCTCATCCAGAGGAGAACATGGGACCTCAACCCTAGGACGTGACGGGGCCTCAACCCTAGGACGTGACGGGGCCTCACCCCTAGGACCTGACGGGGCCTCACTCCCAGGACATGACGGGGCCTCACTCCCAGGACATGACGGGGCCTCACTCCCAGGACATGACAGGGCCTTACCCAGAGGAGAACATGGGGCCTCACTCCTAGGACATGACGGGGCCTCACTCCCAGGACATGATGGGGCCTCCCCCCCTAGGAAATGGCGGGGCCTCACCCAGAGGAGAACATGGGGCCTCACTCCAAGGACCTGACGGGGCTTCACTCCCAGAACGTGACAGGGCCTCACTCCTGGGACGTGACGGGGCCTCACCCCTGGGACCTGACGGGGCCCTCAATCCCAGGACCTGACGGGGCTTACTCCTAGGACCTGACGGGGCTTCACTCCCAGAACGTGACAGGGCCTCACTCCTGGGATGTGACGGGGCCTCACCCCTGGGACCTGACGGGGCCCTCAATCCCAGGACCTGACGGGGCTTACCCCTAGGACCTGACGGGGCTTCACTCCCAGAACGTGACAGGGCCTCACTCCTGGGACGTGACGGGGCCCTCAATCCCAGGACCTGACGGGGCTTACTTCTAGGACCTGACGGGGCTTCACTCCCAGAACGTGACAGGGCCTCACTCCTGGGACGTGACGGGGCCTCACCCCTGGGACCTGACGGGGCCCTCAATCCCAGGACCTGACGAGGCTTACCCCTAGGACCTGACGGGGCCTCACTCTAACCCTTAGGACATGACAGGGCCTCACCCCTAGGACCTGAAGGGGCCTCACTCCCAGAACATGACGGGGCCTCAATTCCAGTACCTGACGGGGCTTACCCCTAGGACCTGAAGTGGCCTCACTCTCACCCCTAGGACCTGACGTGGCCTCACTCTCACTCCTAGGACCTGACTGGACCTCACTCTCACCCCTAGGTCCTGACGGGGCCCTCACTCTCACCCCTAGGACCTGAGGGACCTCACTCTCACCCCTAGGACCTGACGGGGCCTCACTCTCACCCCTAGGACATGACCAGGCCTCATTCCCAGAACCTGACGGGGCCTCACTCCTAGGACCTTACGGGACCTCACTCTCACCCCTAGGACCTGAAGGGGCCTCACTCTCACCTCTAGGTCCTGACGGGGCCTCACTCTCACCCCTAGGTCCTGACGGGGCCTCACTCTCACCCCTAGGACCTGACGGGGCCTCACTCTCACCCCTAGGACCTGACGGGGCCTCACTCTCACCCCTAGGACCTGACTGGGCCTCACTCTCACCCCTAGGAACTGACGGGGCCTCACTCTCAACCCTAGGTCCTGACGGGGCCTCACTCTCACCCCTAGGACCTGACTGGGGCCTCATTCTCACTCCTAGGACCTGACTGGGGCCTCACTCTCACTCCTAGAACCTTACGGAGCCTCACTCTGAGGATATTATGTACGTCTAATGGAGCAGGAACATACACTGCTCAAAAAAAATAAAGGGAACTGTTAAACAACACAATGTAACTCCAAGTCACTGACACTTCTGTGAAATCCCACTGTCCACTCAGGAAGAACACTGATTGACAATCAATTTCACATGGAACAGACAACAGGTGGAAATTATGGGAAATTAGCAAGACACCCCCAATAAACACTGTGCAGGACGTTTGGCATTTGCCAGAGAAAACAAAGATTGGCAAATTCGGCACTGGCGCCCTGTGCTCTTCACAGATGAAAGCAGGTTCACACTGAGCACGTGACAGAGTCTGGAGACGCCGTGGAGAACATTCTGCTGCCTGCAACATCCTCCAGCAAGTCCGGTTTGGTGGTGGGTAAGTATTGGTGTGGGGTGGCATTTCTTCGGGGGGCTGCACAGCCGTCCATGTGTTGCCAGAGGTAGCCTGACTGCCATTAGGTACTGAGATGAGATCCTCAGACCCCTTGTGAGACCATATTCTGGTGCGGTTGGGTTCCTCCTAATACAAGACAATGCTAGACCTCATGTGGCTGGAGTGTGTCAGCAGTTCCTACAAGAGGAAGGCATTGATGCTATGGACTGGCCGCCCGTTCCCCTGAATCCGATTGAGCACATCTGGGACGTCTCGCTCCATCCACCACAGACTGTCCAGGAGTTGGCGGATGCTTTAGTCCAGGTCTGGGAGGACATCCCTCAGGAGACCATCCTCCACCTCATCAGGAGCATGCCCAGGCATTGTAGGGAGGTCATACGGGCACGTGGAGGCCACACACACTACTGAGCCTCATTGGGACTTGTATTAAGGACATTACATAAAGTTGGATCAGCCTGTAGTGGGGTTTTCCTCTGTGATTTTGAGGGTGACTCCATATCCAGACCTCCAGGGGTTAATACATTTGATTTCCATTGATCATTTTTGGTGATGTTGTTGTCAGCGAATTCAACTATATAAAGAGGAAAGGATTTCATACGATTCATTCATTCAGATCTATGATGTGTTATCACAGGGGGAGATTTCGTTTTTTGAGCAGTGTATTTGGCGCCCACCGCAGCTTCACCATAGAAAGGATCCCGCTCAGGTCTTTCATATTAATCATAGTGATCAAGAAAGTATTTGAAACAGCACATTAGGGCTCACTCATATTGTAAGGGCTCACTCATATTGTAAGGGCTCACTCATATTGTAAGGGCTCACTCATATTGTAAGGGCTCACTCACACAGTCAGGGCTCACTCACACAGTCAGGGCTCACTCACACAGTCAGGGCTCACTCACATAGTCAGGGCTCACTCACATAGTCAGGGCTCACTCATATTGTAAGGGCTCACTCACATAGTCAGGGCTCACTCACATAGTCAGGGCTCACTCATATTGTAAGGGCTCACTCACACAGTCAGGGCTCACTCATATTGTAAGGGCTCACTCACACAGTCAGGGCTCACTCATATTGTAAGGGCTCACTCACACAGTCAGGGCTCACTCATATTGTAAGGGCTCACTCACACAGTCAGGGCTCACTCATATTGTAAGGGCTCACTCACATAGTCAGGGCTCACTCATATTGTAAGGGCTCACTCATATTGTAAGGGCTCACTCACACAGTCAGGGCTCACTCATATTGTAAGGGCTCACTCATATTGTAAGGGCTCACTCACACAGTCAGGGCTCACTCATATTGTAAGGGCTCACTCACACAGTCAGGGCTCACTCATATTGTAAGGGCTCACTCACATAGTCAGGGCTCACTCACATAGTCAGGTCTCACTCACATAGTCAGGGCTCACTCACATAGTCAGGGCTCACTCACATAGTCAGGGCTCACTCACATAGTCAGGGCTCACTCACATAGTCAGAGCTCACTCACACAGTCAGGGCTCACTCATATTGTAAGGGCTCACTCACACAGTCAGGGCTCACTCACATAGTCAGGGCTCACTCACATAGTCAGGGCTCACTCATATTGTAAGGGCTCACTCACACAGTCAGGGCTCACTCACATAGTCAGGGCTCACTCACATAGTCAGGGCTCACTCATATTGTAAGGGCTCACTCACAGTCAGGGCTCACTCACAGTCAGGGCTCACTCACATAGCCAGGGTTCACTCACATAGTCAGGGCTTACTCATATTGTAAGGGCTCACTCACAGTCAGGGCTCACTCACATAGTCAGGGCTCACTCACATAGTCAGGGCTCACTCACATTGTTAGGGCTCACTCACATAGTCAGGGCTCACTCATATTGTAAGGGCTCACTCACAGTCAGGGCTCACTCACATAGTCAGGGCTCACTCACATAGTCAGGGCTCACTCACAGTCAGGGCTCACTCACATAGTCAGGGCTCACTCACATAGTCAGGGCTCACTCACATAGTCAGAGCTCACTCACATAGTCAGGGATCACTCACATAGTCAGGGCTCACTCACATAGTCAGGGCTCACTCACAGTCAGGGCTCACTCACAGTCAGGGCTCACTCACAGTCAGGGCTCACTCACAGTCAGGGATCACTCACATAGTCAGGGCTCACTCACATAGTCAGGGCTCACTCACATAGTCAGGGCTCACTCACACAGTTAGGGCTCACTCACACAGTCAGGGCTCACTCACACAGTCAGGGCTCACTCACAGTCAGGGCTCACTCACACAGTCAGGGCTCACTCACATAGTCAGGGCTCACTCACATAGTCAGGGCTCACTCACAGTCAGGGCTCACTCACACAGTCAGGGATCACTCACACAGTCAGGGATCACTCACACAGTCAGGGATCACTCACAGTCAGGGATCACTCACAGTCAGGGCTCACTCATAGTCAGAGCTCACTCACACAGTCAGGGCTCACTCACACAGTCAGGGCTCACTCACACAGTCAGGGCTCACTCACATAGTCAGGGCTCACTCACATAGTCAGGGCTCACTCACAGTCAGGGCTCACTCACAGTCAGGGCTCACTCACACAGTCAGGGATCACTCACACAGTCAGGGATCACTCACACAGTCAGGGATCACTCACACAGTCAGGGATCACTCACATAGTCAGGGCTCACTCACATAGTCAGGGCTCACACAGTCAGGGATCACTCACACAGTCAGGGCTCACTCACACAGTCAGGGCTCACTCACATAGTCAGGGCTCACTCACATAGTCAGGGCTCACTCACAGTCAGGGCTCACTCACACAGTCAGGGATCACTCACACAGTCAGGGCTCACTCACATAGTCAGAGCTCACTCACACAGTCAGGGCTCACTCACACAGTCAGGGCTCACACAGTCAGGGATCACGCACACAGTCAGGGATCACTCACATAGTCAGGGATCACTCACAGTCAGGGCTCACTCATAGTCAGAGCTCACTCACACAGTCAGGGCTCACTCACACAGTCAGGGCTCACTCACACAGTCAGGGCTCACTCACATAGTCAGGGCTCACTCACATAGTCAGGGCTCACTCACAGTCAGGGCTCACTCACAGTCAGGGCTCACTCACAGTCAGGGCTCACTCACACAGTCAGGGCTCACTCACACAGTCAGGGATCACTCACACAGTCAGGGATCACTCACACAGTCAGGGATCACTCACATAGTCAGGGCTCACTCACATAGTCAGGGCTCACACAGTCAGGGATCACTCACACAGTCAGGGCTCACTCACACAGTCAGGGCTCACTCACATAGTCAGGGCTCACTCACATAGTCAGGGCTCACTCACAGTCAGGGCTCACTCACACAGTCAGGGATCACTCACACAGTCAGGGCTCACTCACATAGTCAGAGCTCACTCACACAGTCAGGGCTCACTCACACAGTCAGGGCTCACACAGTCAGGGATCACGCACACAGTCAGGGCTCACTCACATAGTCAGGGCTCACTCACATAGTCAGGGCTCACTCACATAGTCAGGGCTCACTCACATAGTCAGGGCTCACTCACATAGTCAGAGCTCACTCACAGTCAGGGCTCACTCACAGTCAGGGCTCACTCACATAGTCAGGGCTCACTCACAGTCAGGGCTCACTCACATAGTCAGAGCTCACTCACACAGTCAGGGCTCACTCACACAGTCAGGGCTCACTCACACAGTCAGAGCTCACTCACACAGTCAGGGCTCACTCACACAGTCAGGGCTCACTCACATAGTCAGGGCTCACTCACATAGTCAGGGCTCACTCACATAGTCAGGGCTCACTCACATAGTCAGGGCTCACTCACAGTCAGGGATCACTCACACAGTCAGGGCTCACTCACATAGTCAGGGCTCACTCACATAGTCAGGGCTCACTCACATAGTCAGGGCTCACTCACATAGTCAGGGCTCACTCACAGTCAGGGCTCACTCACAGTCAGGGCTCACTCACATAGTCAGGGCTCACTCACATAGTCAGGGCTCACTCACATAGTCAGGGCTCACTCACATAGTCAGGGCTCACTCACATAGTCAGGGCTCACTCACATAGTCAGGGTATTCTCCCCTCCCTGGGGATGTCTGTGGCAGAAGTTTCCGTGCGCCCGGTGCAGCAGAATCCTATAGAAAACAATGGGAGGCCGATGCAACAGAAATTCCAAGCTGAATTTTTCCACCAGATTCTGCTAGGACATTATTCAGTGTGAATGGGCCCTTAGAATGGTGTTCCCCACCAGGGTGCCTACAGCTGTTGCAAAACTACAACTCCGAGAATGCCTGTACAGCCGTTGGCTGGGAGTTGTACTGTTGCAACAGCTGGAGAGCTGCAGTTTGAAGACCACTGCACTTTGGGATGAGGGATCATGTAGTCTCTAACATGGAGGTATGAAAAGCCCAGTAGTTTTTTGGGGTGTGATCGCCCCCTTACACTGCGGCTGGTGATTGATCAGCTGAGGCTATAGGAATCAGAATTTCCTTTCACCTTTTGGTTTTCTTCTTGTCCTGGGAAGGGTTAAAGCCAGAGCCACTGTGACTCGAAATGCCAAAAGTGAGAACCTGCGCTCCCCCCACCCCTGGACGGCACCGGCATCTGGAAACAATGAGGATTTTCTTGGGCGCGGTGAATATAGCGCTACGTTTCTCTCAACTAAGACATGAAAATGATTATATGACCGGCTGCAGAATATATGACCGGCTGCAGAATATATGACCAGCTGCAGAATATATGACTGGCTGCAGAATATATGACCGGCTGCAGAATATATGACCAGCTGCAGAATATATGACCGGCTGCAGAATATATGACCGGCTGCAGAATATATGACCGGCTGCAGAATATATGACCGGCTGCAGAATATATGACCGGCTGCAGAATATATGAAAGGCTGCAGAATATATGACCAGCTGCAGAATATATGACCGGCTGCAGAATATATGAAAGGCTGCAGAATATATGACCAGCTGCAGAATATATGACCGGCTGCAGAATATATGACCGGCTGCAGAATATATGACCGGCTGCAGAATATATGACCAGCTGCAGAATATATGACCAGCTGCAGAATATATGACCGGCTGCAGAATATATGACCGGCTGCAGAATATATGACCAGCTGCAGAATATATGACCAGCTGCAGAATATATGACCGGCTGCAGAATATATGACCGGCTGCAGAATATATGACTGGCTGCAGAATATGTGACCGGCTGCAGAATATATGACCGGCTGCACCTCCAGAATATATGACCAGCTGCAGAATATATGACCGGCTGCAGAATATATGACCAGCTGCAGAATATATGACTGGCTGCAGAATATATGACCGGCTGCAGAATATATGACCGGCTGCAGAATATATGACCGGCTGCAGAATATATGACCGGCTGCAGAATATATGACCGGCTGCAGAATATATGACCGGCTGCAGAATATATGACCGGCTGCAGAATATATGAAAGGCTGCAGAATATATGACCAGCTGCAGAATATATGACCGGCTGCAGAATATATGACCGGCTGCAGAATATATGACCGGCTGCAGAATATATGACCGGCTGCAGAATATATGAAAGGCTGCAGAATATATGACCAGCTGCAGAATATATGACCGGCTGCAGAATATATGACCGGCTGCAGAATATATGACTGGCTGCAGAATATGTGACCGGCTGCAGAATATATGACCGGCTGCACCTCCAGAATATATGACCAGCTGCAGAATATATGACCGGCTGCAGAATATATGACTGGCTGCAGAATATATGACCGGCTGCACCTCCAGAATATATGACCATCTGGAGCTCTAGAAAATATAACCGTCTGCACCCCCAGAATATATGACCGTCTGCAGCTCTAGACTTTATGACCGTCTGGACCGCCAGAATATTTGACTTTCTGGAGCTCTAGAATATATGACCGTCTGCACCTCCAGAATATATGACCGTCTGCAGCTCTAGACTTTATGACCGTCTGCAGCTGTAGATTATATGACCGTCTGGACCGCCAGAATATATTTGACTTTCTGGAGCTCTAGAATACATGACTGGCTGCACCTCCAGAATATATGACCGGCTGCACCTCCAGAATACATGACCGTCTGCACCCCCAGAATATATGACCGTCTGCACCCCCAGAATATATGACCGTCTGCACCTCCAGAATATATGACCGTCTGCACCCCCAGAATATATGACCGTCTGCACCTCCAGAATATATGACCATCTGCACCTCCAGAATATATGACCAGCTGCACCTCCAGAATATATGACCGTCTGCACCTCCAGAATATATGACCGTCTGCACCTCCAGAATATATGACCGTCTGCACCCCCAGAATATATGACCGTCTGCACCCCCAGAATATATGACCGTCTGCACCTCCAGAATATATGACCGTCTGCACCCCCAGAATATATGACCGTCTGCACCTCCAGAATATATGACCATCTGCACCTCCAGAATATATGACCATCTGCACCTCCAGAATATATGACCGGCTGCACCTCCAGAATATATGACCGTCTGCACCTCCAGAATATATGACCGTCTGCACCTCCAGAATATATGACCGTCTGCACCTCCAGAATATATGACTGGCTGCAGAATATATGACCGGCTGCACCCCCAGAATATATGACTGGCTGCTCCTCCAGAATATATGACCGGCTGCACCTCCAGAATATATGACCGGCTGCACCTCCAGAATATATGACCGGCTGCAGAATATATGACCGTCTGCACCTCCAGGATATATGACCGTCTGCAGCTCTAGACTATATGACCGTCTGGACCGCCAGAATATTTGACTTTCTGGAGCTCTAGAATATATGACTGGCTGCACCCCCAGAATATATGACCGTCTGCACCTCCAGAATATATGACCATCTGCACCTCCAGAATATATGACCATCTGCTCGTCCAGAATATATGACCGGCTGCACCCCCAGAATATATGACCGGCTGCACCTTCAGAATATATGACCGGCTATACCTCCAGAATATATGACCGGCTGCACATCACGAATATATTACCTGCTGCAGAATATATGACCGGCTGCACCTCCAGAATATATGACTGGCTGCAGAATATATGACCGGCTGCACCTCCGGAATATATGACCGGCTACACCTCCAGAATATATGACCGGCTGCACCTCCAGAATATATGACCGGCTGCAGAATATATGACCGGCTGCACCTCCACAATATATGACCAGCTGCACAATATATGACCGGCTGCACCTCCACGATATATGACCAGCTGCACCTCCACGATATATAACCAACTGCACCTCCAGAATATATGACCGTCTGCACCTCCAGAATATATGACCGTCTGCACCTCCAGAATATATGACCGTCTGCACCTCCAGAATATATGACCGTCTGCACCTCCAGAATATATGACCGTCTGCACCTCCAGAATATATGACCGTCTGCACCTCCAGAATATATGACCATCTGCACCCTCAGAATATATGACCGGCTGCACCTCTAGAATATATGACCGACTGCACCTCCAGAATATATCACCGTCTGGAGCTCTAGAATATATAACCGTCTGCATCCCCAGAATATATGACCAGCTGCACCTCCAGAATATATGACCAGCTGCACCTCCAGAATATATGACCATCTGGAGCTCTAGAATATATAACCGTCTGAACCCCCAGAATATATGAACGTCTGCACCTCCAGAATATATGACCGTCTGCACCTCCAGAATATATGACCGTCTGCACCTCCAGAATATATGACCGGCTGCAGAATATATGACCGCCTGCACCTCCAGAATATATGACCGGCTGCACCTCCAGAATATATGACCGGCTGCACCTCCAGAATATATGACCGGCTGCACCTCCAGAATATATGACCAGCTGCACCTCCAGAATATATGACCGGCTGCACCCCCAAAATATATGACCGGCTGCACCTCCAGAATATATGACTGGCTGCAGAATATATGACCGGCTGCACCTCCAGAATATATGACCGGCTACACCTCCAGAATATATGACCGGCTGCACCTCCACAATATATGACCAGCTGCAGAATATATGACCGGCTGCACCTCCACAATATATGACCAGCTGCACCTCCAAAATATATAACCAACTGCACCACCAGAATATATGACCGGCTGCAGAATATATGACCGTCTGCACCTCCAGAATATATGACCGTCTGCACCTCCAGAATATATGACCGTCTGCACCTCCAGAATATATGACCGTCTGCACCTCCAGAATATATGACCGTCTGCACCTCCAGAATATATGACCGGCTGCAGAATATATGACCGCCTGCACCTCCAGAATATATGACCGGCTGCACCTCCAGAATATATGACTGGCTGCACCTCTAGAATATATGACCGGCTGCACCTCCAGAATATATGACCGGCTGCAGAATATATGACCGTCTGCACCTCCAGAATATATGACCGCCTGCACCTCCAGAATATATGACCGGCTGCAGAATATATGACTGTCTGCACCTCCAGAATATATGACCGGCTGCACCTCCAGAATATATGACCGTCTGCACCTCCAGAATATATGACCGCCTGCACCTCCAGAATATATGACCGGCTGCTCCTCCAGAATATATGACCGGCTGCACCTCCAGAATATATGACCGGCTGCACCTACAGAATATATGACCGGCTGCAGAATATATGACCGGCTGCACCTCCAGAATATATGACCGTCTGCACCCCCAGAATATATGACCGGCTGCCCCTCTAGAATATATGACCGGCTGCACCTCCAGAATATATCACCGTCTGGAGCTCTAGAATATATAACCGTCTGCACCCCCAGAATATATGACCAGCTGCACCTCCAGAATATATGACCAGTTGCACCTCCAGAATATATGACCATCTGGAGCTCTAGAATATATAACCATCTGCACCCCCAGAATATATGACAGTCTGCAGCTCTAGACTTTATGACCGTCTGCAGCTCTAGACTATATGACCGTCTGGACCGCCAGAATATTTGACTTTCTGGAGCTCTAGAATATATGACTGGCTGCACCTCCAGAATATATGACCGGCTGCACCTCCAGAATATATGACCGGCTGCACCTCCAGAATATATGACCGGCTGCACCCCCAGAATATATGACCGTCTGCACCTCCAGAATATATGAACGGCTGCACCTCCAAAATATATGACCGTCTGCACCTCCAAAATATATGACCGTCTGCACCTCTAGAATATATGACCAGCTGCAGAATATATGACCGGCTGCACCTCCAGAATATATGACCGTCTGCACCTCCAGAATATATGACCATCTGCACCTCCAGAATATATGACCGGCTGCACCTCCAGAATATATGACCGGCTGCACATCACGAATATATTACCTGCTGCAGAATATATGACCGGCTGCACCTCCAGAATATATGACCAGCTGCAGAATATATGACCGGCTGCACCTCCACAATATATGACCGGCTGCACCTCCACAATATATGACCAGCTGCAGAATATATGACCGGCTGCACCTCCACAATATATGACCGGCTGCACCTCCACAATATATGACCAGCTGCAGAATATATGACCGGCTGCACCTCCACAATATATGACCAGCTGCACCTCCAAAATATATAACCAACTGCACCTCCAGAATATATGACCAGCTGCAGAATATATGACTGGCTGCACCTCCAGAATATATGACCGTCTGCACCTCCAGAATATATGACCGTCTGCACCTCCAGAATATATGACCAGCTGCACCCCCAGAATATATGACGGACTGCACCTCCAGACTATATGACCGGCTGCACCTCCAGAATATATGACCGTCTGCACCTCCAGAATATATGACCGGCTGCACCTCCAGAATATATGACTGGCTGCACCCCCAGAATATATGACCGGCTGCACCCCCAGAATATATGACCGGCTGCACCTCCAGAATATATGACTGGCTGCAGAATATATGACTGGATGCACCTCCGGAATATATGACCGGCTACACCTCCAGAATATATGACCAGCTGCAGAATATATCACCGGCTGCACCTCCACAATATATGACCAGCTGCAGAATATATGACCGGCTGCACCTCCACAATATATGACCAGCTGCACCTCCAAAATATATAACCAACTGCACCTCCAGAATATATGACCGGCTGCAGAATATATGACCGTCTGCACCTCCAGAATATATGACCGTCTGCACCTCCAGAATATATGACCGTCTGCACCTCCAGAATATATGACCGTCTGCACCTCCAGAATATATGACCGGCTGCAGAATATATGACCGCCTGCACCTCCAGAATATATGACCGGCTGCACCTCCAGAATATATGACCGGCTGCACCTCCAGAATATATGACCGGCTGCACCTCCAGAATATATGACCGGCTGCAGAATATATGACCGTCTGCACCCCCAGAATATATGACCGGCTGCACCCCTAGAATATATGACCGGCTGCACCTCCAGAATATATCACCGTCTGGAGCTCTAGGATATATAACCGTCTGCACCCCCAGAATAAATGACCAGCTGCACCTCCAGAATATATGATCAGCTGCACCTCCAGAATATATGACCAGCTGCAGAATATATAACCGGCTGCACCTCCAGAATATATAACCAACTGCACCTCCAGAATATATGTCCGGCTGCAGAATATATGACCGGCTGCACCTCCACAATATATGACCGGCTGCACCTCCACAATATATGACCAGCTGCAGAATGTATGACCGGCTGCACCTCCACGATATATGACCAGCTGCACCTCCAAAATATATAACCAACTGCACCTCCAGAATATATGACCGTCTGCACCTCCAGAATATATGACCGGCTGCACCTCCAGAATATATGACCGGCTGCAGAATATATGATCGTCTGCACCTCCAGAATATATGACCGTCTGCACCTCCAGAATATATGACCGTCTGCACCTCCAGAATATATGACCGTCTGCACCTCCAGAATATATGACCATCTGCACCTCCAGAATATATGACCGGCTGCAGAATATATGACCGGCTGCACCTCCAGAATATATGACCGGCTGCACCTCCAGAATATATGACCGGCTGCAGAATATATGACCGCCTGCACCTCCAGAATATATGACCGCCTGCACCTCCAGAATATATGACTGGCTGCTCCTCCAGAATATATGACCGGCTGCACCTCCAGAATATATGACCGGCTGCACCTCCAGAATATATGACAGGCTGCAGAATATATGACTGTCTGCACCTCCAGAATATATGACCGGCTGTACCTCCAGAATATATGACCATCTGCACCCTCAGAATATATGACTGGCTGCACCTCTAGAATATATGACCGGCTGCACCTCCAGAATATATCACCGTCTGGAGCTCTAGAATATATAACCGTCTGCATCCCCAGAATATATGACCAGCTGCACCTCCAGAATATATGACCAGATGCACCTCCAGAATATATGACCAGCTGCACCTCCAGAATATATGACCAGATGCACCTCCAGAATATATGACCATCTGGAGCTCTAGAATATATAACCGTCTGCACCCCCAGAATATATGACCGTCTGCATCTCCAGAATATATGACCGTCTGCACCTCCAGAATATATGACCGTCTGCACCTCCAGAATATATGACCGGCTGCAGAATATATGACCGCCTGCACCTCCAGAATATATGACCGGCTGCACCTCCAGAATATATGACCGGCTGCACCTCCAGAATATATGACCAGCTACACCTCCAGAATATATGACCGGCTGCACCTCCAGAATATATGACCGGCTGCACCTCCAGAATATATGACCGGCTGCAGAATATATGACCGCCTGCACCTCCAGAATATATGACCGGCTGCACCTCCAGAATATATGACCGGCTGCACCTCCAGAATATATGACCAGCTGCACCCCCAAAATATATGACCGGCTACACCCCCAAAATATATGACCGGCTATACCTCCAGAATATATGACCAGCTGCACATCCAGAATATATTACCTGCTGCAGAATATATGACCGGCTGCACCTCCAGAATATATGACTGGCTGCAGAATATATGACCGGCTGCACCTCCGGAATATATGACCGGCTACACCTCCAGAATATATGACCGGCTGCACCTCCAGAATATATGACCAGCTGCAGAATATATGACCGGCTGCACCTCCACAATATATGACCGGCTGCACCTCCACAATATATGACCAGCTGCAGAATATATGACCGGCTGCACCTCCACAATATATGACCAGCTGCACCTCCAAAATATATAACCAACTGCACCACCAGAATATATGACCGGCTGCAGAATATATGACCGTCTGCACCTCCAGAATATATGACCGTCTGCACCTCCAGAATATATGACCGTCTGCACCTCCAGAATATATGACCGGCTGCACCTCCAGAATATATGACCGGCTGCAGAATATATGACCGTCTGCACCTCCAGAATATATGACCGCCTGCACCTCCAGAATATATGACCGGCTGCTCCTCCAGAATATATGACCGGCTGCACCTCCAGAATATATGACCGGCTGCACCTCCAGAATATATGACCGGCTGCAGAATATATGACCGGCTGCACCTCCAGAATATATGACCGGCTGCACCTCCAGAATATATGACCGTCTGCACCCCCAGAATATATGACCGGCTGGAGCTCTAGAATATATAACCGTCTGCACCCCCAGAATATATGACCAGCTGCACCTCCAGAATATATGACCAGTTGCACCTCCAGAATATATGACCATCTGGAGCTCTAGAATATATAACCGTCTGCACCCCCAGAATATATGACCGTCTGCAGCTCTAGACTATATGACCGTCTGGACCGCCAGAATATTTGACTTTCTGGAGCTCTAGAATATATGACTGGCTGCACCTCCAGAATATATGACCGGCTGCACCTCCAGAATATATGACCGGCTGCAGAATATATGACCGCCTGCACCTCCAGAATATATGACCGGCTGCACCTCCAGAATATATGACCGGCTGCACCTCCAGAATATATGACCGTCTGCACCCCCAGAATATATGACCAGCTGCACCTCCAGAATATAT
Source organism: Hyla sarda (assembly GCF_029499605.1). Taxonomy (NCBI): domain Eukaryota; kingdom Metazoa; phylum Chordata; class Amphibia; order Anura; family Hylidae; genus Hyla; species Hyla sarda. The sequence goes on from NC_079200.1 coordinate 1,505,001, forward strand.
GACCAGATGCACCTCCAGAATATATGACCAGATGCACCTCCAGAATATATGACCATCTGGAGCTCTAGAATATATAACCGTCTGCACCCCCAGAATATATGACCGGCTGCACCTCCACAATATATGACCAGCTGCACCTCCAAAATATATAACCAACTGCACCACCAGAATATATGACCGGCTGCAGAATATATGACCGTCTGCACCTCCAGAATATATGACCGTCTGCACCTCCAGAATATATGACTGTCTGCACCTCCAGAATATATGACCGTCTGCACCTCCAGAATATATGACCGTCTGCACCTCCAGAATATATGACCGGCTGCAGAATATATGACCGCCTGCACCTCCAGAATATATGACCGGCTGCACCTCCAGAATATATGACTGGCTGCACCTCCAGAATATATGACTGGCTGCACCTCCAGAATATATGACCAGCTGCAGAATATATGACCGTCTGCACCTCCAGAATATATGACCGCCTGCACCTCCAGAATATATGACCGGCTGCAGAATATATGACTGTCTGCACCTCCAGAATATATGACCGGCTGCACCTCCAGAATATATGACCGTCTGCACCCCCAGAATATATGACCGGCTGCCCCTCTAGAATATATGACCGGCTGCACCTCCAGAATATATCACCGTCTGGAGCTCTAGAATATATAACCGTCTGCACCCCCAGAATATATGACCAGCTGCACCTCCAGAATATATGACCAGTTGCACCTCCAGAATATATGACCATCTGGAGCTCTAGAATATATAACCATCTGCACCCCCAGAATATATGACCGTCTGCAGCTCTAGACTTTATGACCGTCTGCAGCTCTAGACTATATGACCGTCTGGACCGCCAGAATATTTGACTTTCTGGAGCTCTAGAATATATGACTGGCTGCACCTCCAGAATATATGACCGGCTGCACCTCCAGAATATATGACCGGCTGCACCTCCAGAATATATGACCGGCTGCACCCCCAGAATATATGACCGTCTGCACCTCCAGAATATATGACCGGCTGCACCTCCAAAATATATGACCGTCTGCACCTCCAAAATATATGACCGTCTGCACCTCTAGAATATATGACCAGCTGCAGAATATATGACCGGCTGCACCTCCAGAATATATGACCGTCTGCACCTCCAGAATATATGACCATCTGCACCTCCAGAATATATGACCGGCTGCACCTCCAGAATATATGACCGGCTGCACCTCCAGAATATATGACCAGCTGCAGAATATATGACCGGCTGCACCTCCACAATATATGACCGGCTGCACCTCCACAATATATGACCAGCTGCAGAATATATGACCGGCTGCACCTCCACAATATATGACCGGCTGCACCTCCACAATATATGACCAGCTGCAGAATATATGACCGGCTGCACCTCCACAATATATGACCAGCTGCACCTCCAAAATATATAACCAACTGCACCTCCAGAATATATGACCAGCTGCAGAATATATGACCGTCTGCACCTCCAGAATATATGACCGTCTGCACCTCCAGAATATATGACCATCTGCACCTCCAGAATATATGACCGTCTGCACCTCAAGACTATATGACCGGCTGCACCTCCAGAATATATGACCGTCTGCACCTCCAGAATATATGACCGGCTGCACCTTTAGAATATATGACTGGCTGCACCCCCAGAATATATGACCGGCTGCACCCCCAGAATATATGACCGGCTGCACCCCCAGAATATATGACCGGCTGCACCCCCAGAATATATGACTGGCTGCAGAATATATGACTGGATGCACCTCCGGAATATATGACCGGCTACACCTCCAGAATATATGACCAGCTGCAGAATATATCACCGGCTGCACCTCCACAATATATGACCAGCTGCAGAATATATGACCGGCTGCACCTCCAAAATATATAACCAACTGCACCTCTAGAATATATGACCGGCTGCAGAATATATGACCGTCTGCACCTCCAGAATATATGACCGTCTGCACCTCCAGAATATATGACCGGATGCACTTCTAGAATATATGACCGGATGCACCTACAGAATATATGACCGTCTGCACCCCCAGAATATATGACCGTCTGCATCCCCAGAATATATGACCGGCTGCACCTCCAGAATATATGACCTGCTGCACCTCCAGAATATATGACCGGCTGCACCTCCAGAATATATGACCGGCTGCACCTCCAGAATATATGACCGGCTGCACCTCCAGAATATATGACCGGCTGCACCTCCAGAATATATGACCGGCTGCACCTCCAGAATATATGACCGGCTGCACCTCCAGAATATATGACCGTCTGCACCTCCAGAATATATGACCGTCTGCACCTCCAGAATATATGACCGGCTGCAACTCCAGAATATATGACCGTCTGCACCCCCAGAATATATGACCAGCTGCACCTCCAGAATATATGACCGGCTGCACCCCCAGAATATATGACCAGCTGCACCTCCAGAATATATGACCAGTTGCACCTCCAGAATATATGACCATCTGGAGCTCTAGAATATATAACCGTCTGCACCCCCAGAATATATGACCGTCTGCAGCTCTAGACTATATGACCGTCTGGACCGCCAGAATATTTGACTTTCTGGAGCTCTAGAATATATGACCGGCTGCACCTCCACAATATATGACCAGCTGCAGAATATATGACCGGCTGCACCTCCACAATATATGACCAGCTGCACCTCCAAAATATATAACCAACTGCACCTCCAGAATATATGACCAGCTGCAGAATATATGACCGGCTGCACCTCCAGAATATATGACCATCTGCACCTCCAGAATATATGACCGTCTGCACCCCCAGAATATATGACCGACTGCACCCCCAGACTATATGACCGACTGCACCTCCAGAATATATGACCGTCTGCACCTCCAGAATATATGACCATCTGCACCTCCAGAATATATGACCGTCTGCACCCCCAGAATATATGACCGACTGCACCCCCAGACTATATGACCGACTGCACCTCCAGAATATATGACCGTCTGCACCTCCAGAATATATGACCGGCTGCACCTCCAGAATATATGACAAGCTACACCTCCAGAATATATGACCGGCTGCACCCCCAGAATATATGACCGGCTGCACCTCCTGAATATATGACTGGCTGCACCTCTAGAATATATGACCGGCTGCAGAATATATGACCGGCTGCACCTCCGGAATATATGACCGGCTGCACCTCCTGAATATATGACTGGCTGCACCTCTAGAATATATGACCGGCTGCAGAATATATGACCGGCTGCACCTCCAGAATATATGACCAGCTGCAGAATATATCACCGGCTGCACCTCCACAATATATGACCAGCTGCAGAATATATGACCGGCTGCACCTCCACAATATATGACCAGCTGCACCTCCAAAATATATAACCAACTGCACCTCCAGAATATATGACCGTCTGCACCTCCAGAATATATGACCGGCTGCAGAATATATGACCGCCTGCACCTCCAGAATATATGACCGGCTGCACCTCCAGAATATATGACCGGCTGCACCTCAAGAATATATGACCGGCTGCACCTCCAGAATATATGACCGGCTGCAGAATATATGACCGTCTGCACCCCCAGAATATATGACCGGCTGCACCTCTAGAATATATGACCGGCTGCACCTCCACAATATATCACCGTCTGGAGCTCTAGAATATATAACCGTCTGCACCCCCAGAATATATGACCAGCTGCACCTCCAGAATATATGACCAGCTGCACCTCCAGAATATATGACCAGCTGCAGAATATATGACCAGCTGCACCTCCAGAATATATAACCAACTGCACCTCCAGAATATATGTCCGGCTGCAGAATATATGATCGTCTGCACCTCCAGAATATATGACCGTCTGCACCTCCAGAATATATGACCCACTGCACCTCCAGAATATATGACCCGCTGCAGAATATATGACTGCCTGCACCTCCAGAATATATGACCGCCTGCACCTCCAGAATATATGACCGCCTGCACCTCCAGAATATATGACCGGCTGCACCTCCAGAATATATGACCGTCTGCACCCCCAGAATATATGAACGGCTGCACCTCCAGAATATATGACCGTCTGGAGCTCTAGAATATATAAACCGTCTACACCCCCAGAATATATGACCAGCTGCACCTCCAGAATATATGACCGTCTGGAGCTCTAGAATATATAACTCTCTGCACCCCCAGAATATATGACCGTCTGCAGCTCTAGACTATATGACCATCTGCAGCTCTAGACTATATGATCGTCTGGAGCTCTAGAATATATGACTGGCTGCACCTCCAGAATATATGACCGGCTGCACCTCCAGAATATATGACCGGCTGCACCTCCAGAATATATGACCGGCTGCACCTCCAGAATATATGACCGGCTGCACCTCCAGAATATATGACCGGCTGCACCTCCAGAATATATGACCGGCTGCACCTCCAGAATATATGACCGGCTGCACCTCCAGAATATATGACCGGCTGCAAAAAAAAATTTTATTAAGAAAAATAACAAACATTTTTGCACGATTTTCTGTGTTTTGACCCAATTCTGGTCAGATACAATGTGTGGACCTGGCTCTAGAGCTAGATCCCCAATATGTATATACTCTAGAGCAGTGTTTTCAAACCAGGGTGCCTCCAGCTGTTGCAAAACTACACCTTTCAGCATGCGCATACAGCAAAAGACCTGTCTGCTTCCTCCAGACGATTCCCACTGTCCCTGAAAGGTAAATCAAGGATTCCCTCTCACCTTCGGCTGTCAGGGCATGCTGGGAGTTGTTGTTAGGACAGTGTTTTTATAACCAGTGGGCCTCCATCAGTTGCAAAACTACAACTCCCAGCATGCTGGGATTTGTAGTTTTGCAACATCTGGAGGATCCCTGAATGGAAAACACTGCTCTAGAGTCAGCTGTGATGTCTTACAGATCAGATATTCTTCATTTTAATTCTCCTGCTGTATTTTTCGCCGTTCTCCGCTCCCCTCCTCCCCCCGCGCCGTTCGCTGCTCATTTATTATTTTCTGTAATCACTGTAATTAGTTTATTACTCGGATATTAATGGAGCGCGGAAGATCATTGAATCGTGCGGAGAGGAAAATCCTTTTTATTTTGTGTTCTGAGAGGAAAATGTAAGAGGACGTGAGAAGGGCTTCGCTCATAGTATACAGGGGGCCTCCGCTCAGAGTATACAGGGGGCCTCCGCTCATAGTATACAGGGGGCCTCCGCTCAGAGTATACAGGGGGCCTCCGCTCATAGTATACAGGAGGCCTCCGCTCAGAGTATACAGGGGGCCTCCGCTCATAGTATACAGGAGGCCTCCGCTCAGAGTATACAGGGGGCCTCCGCTCATAGTATACAGGAGGCCTCCGCTCAGAGTATACAGGGGGCCTCCGCTCAGAGTATACAGGGGGCCTCCGCTCAGAGTATACAGGGGGCCTCCGCTCATAGTATACAGGGGGCCTCCGCTCAGAGTATACAGGGGGCCTCCGCTCAGAGTATACAGGGGGCCTCCGCTCAGAGTATACAGGGGGCCTCCGCTCAGAGTATACAGGGGGCCTCCGCTCAGAGTATACAGGGGGCCTCCGCTCATAGTATACAGGGGGCCTCCGCTCATAGTATACAGGAGGCCTCCGCTCAGAGTATACAGGGGGCCTCCGCTCATAGTATACAGGGGGCCTCCGCTCATAGTATACAGGAGGCCTCCGCTCAGAGTATACAGGGGGCCTCCGCTCAGAGTATACAGGGGGCCTCCGCTCAGAGTATACAGGGGGCCTCCGCTCAGAGTATACAGGGGGCCTCCGCTCAGAGTATACAGGGGGCCTCCGCTCATAGTATACAGGGGGCCTCCGCTCATAGTATACAGGAGGCCTCCGCTCAGAGTATACAGGGGGCCTCCGCTCAGAGTATACAGGGGGCCTCCGCTCATAGTATACAGGAGGCCTCCGCTCAGAGTATACAGGGGGCCTCCGCTCAGAGTATACAGGGGGCCTCCGCTCATAGTATACAGGGGGCCTCCGCTCATAGTATACAGGGGGCCTCCGCTCATAGTATACAGGGGGCCTCCGCTCATAGTATACAGGGGGCCTCCGCTCATAGTATACAGGAGGCCTCCGCTCATAGTATACAGGAGGCCTCCGCTCATAGTATACAGGAGGCCTCCGCTCATAGTATACAGGGGGCCTCCGCTCAGAGTATACAGCGGGCCTCCGCTCAGAGTATACAGGGGGCCTCCGCTCAGAGTATACACTGGGCCTCCGCTCATAGTATACAGGAGGCCTCCGCTCAGAGTATACAGGGGGCCTCCGCTCAGAGTATACAGGGGGCCTCCGCTCAGAGTATACAGGGGGCCTCCGCTCATAGTATACAGGGGGCCTCCGCTCATAGTATACAGGGGGCCTCCGCTCATAGTATACAGGGGGCCTCCGCTCATAGTATACAGGGGGCCTCCGCTCAGAGTATACAGGGGGCCTCCGCTCATAGTATCCAGGGGGCCTCCGCTCATAGTATACAGGGGGCCTCCGCTCATAGTATACAGGGGGCTTCCGCTCATAGCTCATAGTATACAAGGGGCCTCCGCTCATAGTATACAGGGGGCCTCCGCTCATAGTATACAGGGGGCCTCCGCTCATAGTATACAGGGGGCCTCCGCTCAGAGTATACAGGGGGCCTCCGCTCAGAGTATCCAGGGGGCCTCCGCTCATAGTATACAGGGGGCCTCCGCTCATAGTATACAGGGGGCTTCCGCTCATAGCTCATAGTATACAAGGGGCCTCCGCTCAGAGTATACAGGGGGCCTCCGCTCATATTATACAGGGGGCCTCCGCTCAGAGTATACAGGGGGCCTCCGCTAAGAGTATACAGGGGGCCTCCGTTCAGAGTATACAGGGGGCCTCCGCTCATAGTATACAGCGGGCCTCCGCTCATAGTATACAGGGGCCCTCGCTCATAGTATACAGCGGGCCTCCGCTCAGAGTATACAGGGGGCCTCCGCTAAGAGTATACAAGGGGCCTCCGCTCAGAGTATACAGGGGGCCTCCGCTCATATTATACAGGGGGCCTCCGCTCAGAGTATACAGGGGGCCTCCGCTAAGAGTATACAGGGGGCCTCCGTTCAGAGTATACAGGGGGCCTCCGCTCATAGTATACAGCGGGCCTCCGCTCATAGTATACAGGGGCCCTCGCTCATAGTATACAGCGGGCCTCCGCTCATAGTATACAGGGGGCCTCCGCTCAGAGTTTACAGGGGGCCTCCGCTCAGAGTTTACAGGGGGCCTCCGCTCAGAGGATACAGGGGGCCTCCGCTCAGAGGATACAGGGGGCCTCCGCTCAGAGTTTACAGGGGGCCTCCGCTCAGAGTTTACAGGGGGCCTCCGCTCAGAGTATACAGGGGGCCTCCGCTCATAGTATACAGGGGGCCTCCGCTCATAGTATACAGGGGGCCTCCGCTCAGAGTATACAGGGGGCCTCCTCTCATAGTATACCGGGGGCCTCCGCTCAGAGTATACAGGGGGCCTCCGCTAAGAGTATACAAGGGGCCTCCGCTCAGAGTATACAGGGGGCCTCCGCTCATATTATACAGGGGGCCTCCGTTCAGAGTATACAGGGGGCCTCCGCTCAGAGTATACAGGGGGCCTCCGCTCAGAGTATACAGGGGGCCTCCGCTCAGAGTATACAGGGGGCCTCCGCTCAGAGTATACAGGGGGCCTCCGCTCAGAGTATACAGGGGGCCTCCGCTCAGAGTTTACAGGGGGCCTCCGCTCAGAGTTTACAGGGGGCCTCCGCTCAGAGTTTACAGGGGGCCTCCGCTCAGAGGATACAGGGGGCCTCCGCTCAGAGGATACAGGGGGCCTCCACTCAGAGTTTACAGGGGGCCTCCATTCAGAGTTTACAGGGGGCCTCCGCTCAGAGTTTACAGGGGGCCTCCGCTCAGAGTTTACAGGGGGCCTCCGCTCAGAGTTTACAGGGGGCCTCCGCTCAGAGTTTACAGGGGGCCTCCGCTCAGAGTATACAGGGGGCCTCCGCTCATAGTATACAGGGGGCCTCCGCTCATAGTATACAGGGGGCCTCCGCTCAGAGTATACAGGGGGCCTCCTCTCATAGTATACCGGGGGCCTCCGCTCAGAGTATACAGGGGGCCTCCTCTCATAGTATACCGGGGGCCTCCGCTCAGAGTATACAGGGGGCCTCCTCTCATAGTATACAAGGGGCCTCGGCTCAGAGTATACAGGGGGCCTCCGCTCAGAGTATACAGGGGGCCTCCTCTCATAGTATACCGGGGGCCTTCGCTGAGAGTATACAGGGGGCCTCCGCTCAGAGTATACAGGGGGCCTCCGCTCATAGTATACGGGGGCCTCCGCTCAGAGTTTACAGGAGGCCTCCGCTCATAGTATACAGGGGGCCTCCGCTCAGAGTATACAGGGGGGCCTCCGCTCACAGTATATAGCAGGCCTCTGCTATGAGTATACAGGGGGCCTCCACTCATAGTATACAGGGGGCCTCCACTCATAGTATACAGGGGGCCTCCGCTCATAGTATACAGGGGGCCTCCGCTCATAGTATACAGAGGGCCTCCGCTCAGAGTATACAGGGGGCCTCCGCTCATAGTATACAGTATACATATACTGTAAATAATATTATTTGATTTCCCCTTCTCTGCACCAGTGACGCAAGTATATAGGATACCGGAGAGTATATAGGATACCGGAGAGTATACAGGATATCGGAGAGTATATAGGATACCGGAGAGTATATAGGATACCAGAGAGTATACAGGATATCGGAGAGTATATAGGATACCGGAGAGTATATAGGATACCGGAGAGTATATAGGATACCGGAGAGTATATAGGATACCGGAGAGTATATAGGATACCATAGAGTATATAGGATACCATAGAGTATATAGGATACCATAAAGTATATAGGATACCATAGAGTATATAGGATACAGGAGGGTATATAGGATACCATAGAGTATATAGGATACAGGAGGGTATATAGGATACCATAGAGTATATAGGATACCATAGAGTATATGGGATACAGGAGAGTATATAGGATACCATAGAGTATATAGGATACCGTAGAGTAGAGTATATAGGATACCATAGAGTATATAGGATACAGGAGGGTATATAGGATACCATAGAGTAGAGTATATAGTATATAGGATACCATAGAGTATATAGGATACCGGAGAGTATATGGGATACAGGAGGGTATATAGGATACCATAGAGTATATAGAATACCATAGAGTATATAGTATATAGGATACCATAGAGTATATAGGATACCAGAGTATCTAGTATATAGGATACCATAGAGTATATAGGATACTAGAGAGTAGAGTATAGAGTATATAGGATACCATAAAGTATATAGGATACCATAGAGTATATAGGATACCATAGAGTATATATTATATAGGATACAGGAGAGTATATAGTATATAGGATACAGAAGAGTATATAGTATATAGGATACCATAGAGTATATAGTATATATGATACAGGAGAGTATATAGTATATAGGATACAGAAGAGTATATAGGATACCATAGAGTATAGAGAATATAGGATACCATAGAATATATAGTATATAGGAGAGTATATAGTATATAGGATACCATAGAATATATAGTATATAGGAGAGTATATAGTATATAGGATACCATAGAGTATATAGTATATAGGATACAGGAGAGTATATAGTATATAGGATACCATAGAGTATATAGGATACCGGAGAGTATAGAGTATATAGGATACCATAGAGTATATAGTATATAGGATACTATAGAGTATATAGGATACAGGAGAGTATATAGTATATAGGATACCATAGAGTATATAGTATATAGGATACCATAGAGTATATAGGATAAAGGAGAGTATATAGTATATAGGATACAGGAGAGTATAGAGTATATAGGATACCATAGAGTATAGAGTATATAGGATACCATAGAGTATATAGTATATAGGATACCATAGAGTATAGAGTATATAGGATACCATAGAGTATAAAGTATATAGGATACCATAGAGTATATAGGATACAGGAGAGTATAGAGTATATAGGATACCATAGAGTATAGAGTATATAGGATACCATAGAGTATATAGGATACCATAGAGTATATAGTATATAGGATACAGGAGAGTATAGAATATATGATACCATAGAGTATATAGGATACCATAGAGTATATAGGATACCATAGAGTATATAGGATACAGGAGAGTATATAGTATATAGGATACAGGAGAGTATATAGTATATAGGATACCATAGAGTATATAGTATATAGGATACCATAAAGTATATAGTATATATGATACCATAGAGTATATAGTATATAGGATACAGGAGAGTATATAGTATATAGGATACCATAGAGTATATAGTATACAGGAGAGTATATAGTATATAGGATACCATAGAGTATATAGGATACAGGAGAGTATATAGTATATAGGATACCATAGAATATATAGTATATAGGATACAGGAGAGTATATAGTATATAGGATACCATAGAGTATATAGGATATCATAGAGTATATAGTATATAGGATACAGGAGAGTATATAGTATATAGGATACCATAGAGTATATAGTATATGGGATACAGGAGAGTATATAGTATATAGGATACCATAGAGTATATAGTATATAGGATACCATAGAGTATATAGTATATAGGATACAGGAGAGTATATAGTATATAGGATGCCATAGAGTATATAGTATATAGGATACAGGAGAGTATATAGTATATAGGATACAGGAGAGTATATAGTATATAGGATACAGGAGAGTATATAGTATATAGGATACAGGAGAGTATATAGTATATAGGATGCCATAGAGTATATAGTATATAGGATACAGGAGAGTATATAGTATATAGGATGCCATAGAGTATATAGTATATAGGATACAGGAGAGTATATAGTATATAGGATGCCATAGAGTATATAGTATATAGGATACAGGAGAGTATATAGTATATAGGATGCCATAGAGTATATAGTATATAGGATACAGGAGAGTATATAGTATATAGGATACCATAGAGTATATAGTATATAGGATACAGGAGAGTATATAGTATATAGGATGCCATAGAGTATATAGTATATAGGATACAGGAGAGTATATGGTATATAGGATGCCATAGAATATATAGTATATAGGATACAGGAGAGTATATAGTATATAGGATACCATAGAATATATAGTATATAGGATACAGGAGAGTATATAGTATATAGGATAAAGGAGAGTATATAGTACTGTATATAGGAGAGTATATAGGATGGCTGCACCTCTTCCCTTACACTATAAATAACATTATGTGATGTCCCCTTCTCTGCACCGGTGACGCATTAACATAAACCGTCTGAGCTCTGCGACATCTGCGTAGCCTCCATATGGCGGTCTATGTGTATACGTGACCCCCTCCCCCCACAGATCAGGACTTGTGGGGTCTTCGTTCCCTCTATGTACATTGTGGCGGACATGTTGTCGCCCAGCTGTCACTCCTCATCCTGAATAATGAATATGGTAAATAGAGCTCGGCCCGGGGGCGGACTCCGCAGTCAGATGGCGAATGTCCCGGCCCCAGACAATAGGTCCCTCTGCTGTGTGCCCCATTGTGTTACCTGCCACGTGCCCCCCGCACCATCCCGGCCCAGCTGCTGGTGCAATCCTATTATACCGGGACCAGGACTACAACCATCTGTTTCTTCATCCATCCCAGTCTGGTCCACAACGGTCAGCAGTGTCCTGGGGGGGGGGGGGGGGGGGGGAGAAAGTGTAAACACCTAAACTAACCGGGAAATAACACACGATATTAATAATAAAAAATAACACACAATACTAATAATAAAAAATAACACACAATACAATACTAATAATAAAAAAATAACGCACAATACTAATAATAAAAAAAATAACACACAATACTAATAATAAAAAATAACACAATACTAATAAAAAAATAACACACAATACTAATAATAAAAAAATAACGCACAATACTAATAATAAAAAAATAACACACAATACTAATAATAATAAAATAACACAATACTAATAGTAAAAAATAACGCACAATACTAATAATAAAAAATAACACAATACTAATAAAAAAATAACACACAATACTAATAATAAAAAAATAACGCACAATACTAATAATAAAAAAATAACACACAATACTAATAATAATAAAATAACACAATACTAATAGTAAAAAATAAAGCACAATACTAATAATAAAAAATAACAATACTAATAAAAAAATAACACACAATACTAATAATAAAAAATAACACAATACTAATAAAAAAATAACACACAATACTAATAATAAAAAAATAACGCACAATACTAATAATAAAAAAATAACACACAATACTAATAATAATAAAATAACACAATACTAATAGTAAAAAATAACGCACAATACTAATAATAAAAAATAACACAATACTAATAAAAAAATAACACACAATACTAATAATAAAAAAATAACGCACAATACTAATAATAAAAAAATAACACACAATACTAATAATAATAAAATAACACAATACTAATAGTAAAAAATAAAGCACAATACTAATAATAAAAAATAACAATACTAATAAAAAAATAACACACAATACTAATAATAAAAAAATAACGCACAATACTAATAATAATAAAATAACACAATACTAATAGTAAAAAATAACGCACAATACTAATAAATAAATAACGCACAATACAATACTAATAATACTAATAATACACATAACAATAAAAATAACACAATACAAACAATACAAATAATACAAACAATAAAAATAACACACAATACAAACAATACTTGTAATAAAAATAACACAATAAAAATAACACACAGTACAAACAATACTTGTAATAAAAATAACACAAACAATATTAATAATACAAAAACACAAACACTATAAATAATACAGATTCTGTCTTTACTGTTCAGTAACAAAACAAATCCAGCCTTTAGCTTCGGGCACAAACAAATACAAAGTAAATCCTGTCTATGCAACGATTCCTAGTCTTCCCTTTCTATGCAGGTGGCTTACTACCAGCCGCCCAACACAACAGTCACTAAATGTGTTACTCACACAAGGTCAGTGGACTACAACTCTCATCAGAGCTTCCTCACAGCCCCTCAGTGCAGACTTGGTTAGACTTTTTGAGGGCCCAGTATTAATCAGCCTCAGCACCTGTGCTGACAAAAAGCCCCACTACCAAACCTGCTATTCATTTATAAAAACCCACACACAAGATCTGCTCAGAAATGCATTGCCATCTATGGGAACGGCAATGTAGTCCGCGTGGTCCTAGTGCCGCCGGCTCAATCTCCAGCAGTGTGAACCGAGCCTTAGGACTGAATTTCCTGCCGTGGCGGCCATTGTTTGTATTGATCTCTATAGTGAACAGACACAACGGGGAAGGAATCTAAAGTCTACACAACATTCACAGAGAAGAATAAGGGTCACTATACTGTATCACTCATTGTATAGGACTACAACTCCCAGCATGCCCTGACTGCATCACTCATTGTATAGGACTACAACTCCCAGCATGCCCTGACTGCATCACTCATTGTATAGGGCAGTGGTCTCCAAACTGTGCACCTCCAGATGTTACTAAACTACAACTCCCAGCATGTCCTGACTGTATCGCTCATTGTATAGGGCAGTGGTCTCCAAACTGTGATCCTCCAGCTGTTACATAACTACAACTCCCAGCATGTCCTGACTGTATCGCTCATTGTATAGGGCAGTGGTCTCTAATCCGTGCACCTCCAGATGTTACACAACTACAACTCCCAGCATGTCCTGACTGCATCACTCAGTGTAAAGGGCAGTGGTCTCTAATCCGTGGACCTCCAGATGTTACATAACTACAACTCCCAGCATGTCCTGACTGCATCACTCATTGTATAGGGCAGTGGTCTGCAAACTGTGCACCTCCAGATGTTACACAACTACAACTCCCAGCATGCACTGACTGCATCACTGATTGTATAGGACAGTGGTCTCTAATCCGTGGACCTTCAGATGTTACACAACTACAACTCCCAGCATGTCCTGACTGCATCACACATTGTATAGGGCAGTGGTCTCCAAACTGTGAACCTCCAGATGTTACATAACTACAACTCCCAGCATGTCCTGACTGCATAACTCATTGTATAGGACAGTGGTCTCCAAACTGTGAACCTCCAGATGTTACATAACTACAACTCCCAGCATGTCCTGACTGCATAACTCATTGTATAGGGCAGTGGTCTCCAAACTATGCACCTCCAGATGTTACACAACTACAACTCCCAGCATGTCCTGACTGCATCGCTCATTGTATAGGACAGTGGTCTCCAAACTGTGGACCTCCAGATGTTACACAACTACAACTCCCAGCATGTCCTGACTGTATCACTCATTGTATAGGACAGTGGTCTCCAAACTGTGCACCTCCAGATGTTACACAACTACAACTCCCAGCATGTCCTGACTGTATCATTCATTGTATAGGGCAGTGGTCTCCAAACTGTGCACCTCCAGATGTTACATAACTACAACCCCCAGCATGCCCTGACTGCATCACTCATTGTATAGGGCAATCGTCTCCAAACTGTGGACCTCCAGATGTTACACAACTACAACTCCCAGCATGTCCTGACTGTATCACTCATTGTATAGGGCAGTGGTCTCCAAACTGTGGACCTCCAGATGTTACACAACTACAACTCCCAGCATGTCCTGACTATCACTCATTGTATAGGGCAGTGGTCTCCAAACTGTGGACCTCCAGATGTTACATAACTACAACTCCCAGCATGTCCTGACTGCATCACTCATTGTATAGGACAGTGGTCTCCAAACTGTGGACCTCCAGATGTTACACAACTACAACTCCCAGCATGTCCTGACTGTATCACTCATTGTATAGGGCAGTGGTCTCTAATCCGTGGACCTTTGCAGCACATGTTTTGTTTTTTTTTGGACAATATCTGGCGTTTCTCTCCCATAGGAGCAAAAAATAAAAAAAAGCCCCAAACAATACCACGTGGGTTTCGCGCCTGTGTTTTCCCCCAATTTCTTCAATAGAAATTGTTGAGTCACATGATGAATAAATCACATGACTTATGATAAAAACGTAGGGGGGGGGGGGGGGGGGGGAACGACACAAAAACAAAAAACACCACAACGAAAACCCACTATTTTTTTTTTTAATCGCCATAAGTCATGTGACAGACATAAAAGAAGCGATCTGATTGGTTGCTATGGGTAACTGTTCCTCTGCACGTGTTCTGATAAATCTCCCCCAAAGTCCTGTCATCTATATCATCCGTCTGGCATATAAATGGCGCGCGCTCCGTCCCCGGCGACAGTGAAGTGGCCTCCGCGCTGCCACCTGCCCGGCTGCCACTGAATTCCAGATGAAGACGCGATGTGACATCCGCGACAGGACGTGTCCTTAGGAAGTCGCGTCACGTGTAAACACAGGCAGCGGGATATTTACTCATCTGTCATCTGGCGGTCAGACACCCCCCCCCCCCCCCCCCCCCGGCTACAGATGGACTGAAGGACATTGGATTATAAAGAGTTAATGACCCATGTACGGAGTGACCAGGCGGTATATACTCTCGGGTGTACGGTGTTTGTTGACCAGATATAAAAATGGCGTATGAGGGCGATACAGGGCGGCACCGCAGAGCGGCATATAGAATCTGAAAAGGAGTAAGGCAGCGTTTTCCAACCAGGGGGCCTCCAGCTTTTGCAAAACTACAACACCCAGCATGCCCGGACCGGGCCGGGCATGCTGGGAGTTGTAGTTTAGCAACAGCTGGAGGGCTGCAGTTAAAAGACCACTGCACTTGGGGATAAGATGAGTGGGAAGCCTTGATTTACTTTTAAAGGAATGTGTGGATCCCCTGGAGGAAGTAGACAGGCTGTTGGCTGTCCTGACATGCTGGGAGATGTAGTTTTGCAACAGCTGGAGGGCTGCAGTTTAAAGACCACTGCACTAAGGGATGAGATGAGAGAGAAGACTTAATTTACCTTTCAGGGACAGTGTGAATCCTCTGGAGGAGGCAGACAGACTTTTTGCTGTCCGGGCATGCTGTGAGTTGTAGTTTTACGACAGTTGGAGGGCTGCAGTTTGAAGACCGCTGCACTAGGAGATGATATAAAATGGAAGCCTAGATTTACCTTTCTGGAGCTGTGTGAATCCTCTAGAGAAGGCACACAGGCTGTTGGCTGTCTGGACATGCTGGGAGTCGTAGTTTTGCAAAAGTTAGAGGGCCACAGCTTGAAGACCACTGCACTAAGGGATTATATGAAAAGGAAGCCTTGATTTACCTTTCAGGGACAGTGTGGATCTTCTGGAGGAGGCAGACATGCTTTTCGCTGTCGGGGCATGCTGGGAGTTGTAGTTTTGCAACAGCCGGAGGCACCCTGCTTGCGAAACACTGATCTACAGGTTATGAGCCTCTGGGGCCCCCACTGTCTGATCATGAGAATAGGGCCCCCTGGTCCCAAAGATAAGGCGGTTGTACACAGACCGACGCTGCCACGGATAAAAGCCACGGATTGGTCCAAGCAACAGATGGTATACAGAATGACAGGTATCTCTGTATACCGCTATATGAGGAAAATGAGTTACATTGTGGCTTGTGCTCCTCTATGGAAGCCCAATATAACTCTATATAGAAAAAAATCAGGCCAGACCCCCCAATAAGACACCTACCCCCTATGATGTGGGGTTCCCCAGGATTAGAAAAACAAGGCTGATTTCTTTCAAATACAGAGCCCCCCCTGTCTTCTGGCTGTGTGTGGTATTGGCAAGTTGTAATATTACACCCAACCTGAGGACAGGGGTGGCGCTGTGTCTGGAAGAAATTAACACCGTTTTTTTTTAAATCCTGGAGACCCCCATTTCTCGTATTGCTTTGTTAAAATGAAAGCTGAGCTCTGATTGGTTGCTAAGGTCAACACAGATTTTTTTTTAACTTAATAAATTTTAAAATTTGATGATTTTTTCCCGAGGGAAAAAAAGTCTCATTAACTGGTGGCAGAAAGTTTGTTACTTCTATATAAAAATCTTAACCCTTCCAGTACTTATGAGCTGCTGTATGCTTCACAGGAAGTTGTGTAGCTCTTTCCAGTCTGACCACATTGCTCTCTGCTGACACCTCTGTCCATGTCAGGAACTGTCCAGAGCAGAAGCAAATCCCCATAGCAAACCTCTCCTGCTCTGGACAGTTCCTGACATGGACAGAGGTGTCAGCAGAGAGCACTGTAGTCAGACTGGAAAGAACTACACAACTTTCCGTGGAGCATACAGCAGCTAATAAGTACTGGAAAGGTTCAGATTTTTATATAGAAATAATTTAGAAATCTATAGAACTTTCCGGAGTACCCCTTCAAGCTCCGATTTGTAACAACACATCTGTCCTCACCTGACTACACAGTCATTGCACCTGCGCTCACATTTAACCCCTAGAGAACATGCAACGTCCATGGACATTGCAGTCTGGGCTGGTCTAGATTAGGTCGGGTTCACACCACGATTTAACCTTCCGATGGACAGATACGATTTCAGAAGCTCAAATCGCCTGAAATCGTATTTGTGCCCGGATAGGTACGGAAAGATACGGAGCCATTAACTATTATGGGGCTGCGGACCCGATTGTAGTCAGCTAGTGATCAGCTAGTGATCTAGTGGTCTGCCACCATTTTCAGTCTGTGCCAAAAATCTGACACGCTGAGAAAAAGACCAGATCGTAGTCACTAGCTGATCACTAGCTGACTACAATCGGGTCCGCAGCCCCATAATAGTTAATGGCTCCCTATCTTTCCGTACCTATCCGGGCACAAATACGATTTCAGGCGACTTGTGTTTCCAAGATCGTATCTGTCCATCGGAAGGTTAAATCGTGGTGTGAATGCAGCCCAAACGCCAAACTGTGCAACAAGATAAATTCTTGACCACTGCAGAAAGTTTACCAGATTGTGGCGCAGCTACGCAATTTTACGAAAAAGCCCCAAAAAGCAACAGCGACAAATCATGTGACAAATCAACACCACAAAAAACGGGTAAAACCAATGATGAATCCTCCTGTTGACCCTGATTTCTCTGGGTCCTGTAATCGCAGCGAGACCTACAGACATCTGACAGCAGCCAGAACCCACCGGTATGAAGCGTGGTCAGCGCCTGAGCGCACTCGTACGGCGGGAGCGTGCGCAGGACGCACATGTATTACACTTTGCTTCTATCTATGAAGAATGATGTAAAGGCGGCACTCACCGGGTTCTTGTAGGTTAAAATCTTGAATGTTTTATTGGTTCATGTTAAAATCCATAACATAGCAGCCTGGTGGAAATAGAGACGAACGGGGACAGGGACGGGGACAGGGACTGGGACGGGGGCAGGGACAGGGACGGGGACAGGGACGGGGTCAGGGACGGGGATGGGGACAGGGACGGGGACAGGGACGGGGATTGGGACGGGGATGGGGACAGGGATGGGGACGGGGGCAGGGACAGGGATGGGGACAGGACGGGGATTGGGACGGAGATGGGGACAGGGACGGGGGCGGGGACAGGGATGGGGACAGGGACGGGGATGGGGGCAGGGACAGGGACGGGGACAGGGACGGGGACTTGGATGGGGACAGGGACGGGGATTGGGACGGGGACAGGGACGGGGACGGCCCCCCAGGCTGCTATGTTATGGATTTTAACATGAACCAATAAAACATTCGAGATTTTAACCTGCAAGAACCCGGTGAGTGCCGCCTTTACATCATTTTTCATAGATTGAAGTATTTGTTGGATCCCAGGGTTATATTCAGGACCTTTTTGTCTTTATTTTATATAACAAAATAGAAAAATGAGGGGTATGCTCGGGAGTATTGTACATATGTATCAGGAACACAGGTAAAATCATTTGGGGAACACAGCGCAGATCACTAAGAAAAGCTGCATACAGCAAGTACAACAAAAGGTATAGGAGCCCTGGTGAACCAAACAGAAAAAATACAAGATTAGATAATCTCAAACTGAGCACCCTGCAATGAGATATCTCACCTCCAGCCCAAACGCACGTTTTCGCCCCCTGACAAAGCAAAGGGCAAAATCGTGCGTTTGGGGCTGGAGGTGAGGTATCTCGATGCAGGGTGCTACACCCCCTGTAGAAGCAAAGGGCGAAAATGTTCGTTTGTGGATGGAGGTGAGGTATCTCAAGCAGGGTGCTACGCCCCCTGATGAAGCAAAGGGTGAAAATGTGCGTTTGGGGCTGGAGGTGAGGAATCTTGATGCAGGGTGCTACGCCCCCTGATGAAGCAAAGGGCGAAAACATGCGTTTGGGGCTGGAGGTGAGGTATCTCGATGCAGGGTGCTACGCCCCCTGATGAAGCAAAGGGCGAAAACATGCGTTTGGGGCCTGAGGTGAGGTATCTCGATGCAGGGTGCTACGCCCCCTGATGAAGCAAAGGGTGAAAACGTGCGTTTGGGGCTGGAGGTGAGGAATCTTGATGCAGGGTGCTACGCCCCCTGATGAAGCAAAGGGCGAAAACATGCGTTTGGGGCTGGAGGTGAGGTATCTCGATGCAGGGTGCTACGCCCCCTGATGAAGCAAAGGGCGAAAACATGCGTTTGGGGCCTGAGGTGAGGTATCTCGATGCAGGGTGCTACGCCCCCTGACAAAGCAAAGGGCAAAATCGTGTGTTTGGGGCTGGAGGTGAGGTATCTCGATGCAGGGTGCTACACCCCCTGAAGAAGCAAAGGGCGAAAATGTTCGTTTGTAGATGTAGGTGAGGTATCTCAAGCAGGGTGCTACGCCTCCTGATGAAGCAAAGGGTGAAAACGTGCGTTTGGGGCTGGAGGTGAGGAATCTTGATGCAGGGGGCTACGCCCCCTGATGAAGCAAAGGGCGAAAACATGCGTTTGGGGCCTGAGGTGAGGTATCTCGATGCAGGGTGCTACGCCCCCTGATGAAGCAAAGGGTGAAAACGTGCGTTTGGGGCTGGAGGTGAGGAATCTTGATGCAGGGTGCTACGCCCCCTGATGAAGCAAAGGGCGAAAACATGCGTTTGGGGCTGGAGGTGAGGTATCTCGATGCAGGGTGCTACGCCCCCTGATGAAGCAAAGGGCGAAAACGTGCGTTTGGGGCCTGAGGTGAGGTATCTCGATGCAGGGTGCTACGCCACCTGACGAAGCAAAGGGCGAAAACATGCGTTTGGCTGGAGGTGAGGTATCTCGATGCAGGGTGCTACACCCCCTGAAGAAGCAAAGGGCGAAAATGTTCGTTTGTGGATGTAGGTGAGGAATCTCAAGCAGGGTGCTACGCCCCCTGATGAAGCAAAGGGTGAAAACGTGCATTTGGGCTGGAGGTGAGGTATCTCGATGCAGGGTGCTACGCCACCTGATGAAGCAAAGGGCGAAAACGTGCGTTTGGGCTGGAGGTGAGGTATCTCGATGCAGGGTTCTACGCCCCCTGACGAAGCAAAGGGCGAAAACGTGCGTTTGGGGCCTGAGGTGAGGTATCTCGATGCAGGGTGCTACGCCCCCTGACAAAGCAAAGGGCAAAATCGTGTGTTTGGGGCTGGAGGTGAGGTATCTCGATGCAGGGTGCTACACCCCCTGAAGAAGCAAAGGGCGAAAATGTTCGTTTGTGGATGTAGGTGAGGTATCTCAAGCAGGGTGCTACGCCCCCTGATGAAGCAAAGGGTGAAAATGTGCGTTTGGGGCTGGAGGTGAGGAATCTTGATGCAGGGTGCTACGCCCCCTGATGAAGTAAAGGGCGAAAATTTGCGTTTGGGGCTGGAGGTGAGGTATCTCGATGCAGGGTGCTACGCCCCCTGATGAAGCAAAGGGCGAAAACATGCGTTTGGGGCTGGAGGTGAGGTATCTCGATGCAGGGTGCTACGCCCCCTGACAAAGCAAAGGGCAAAATCGTGTGTTTGGGGCTGGAGGTGAGGTATCTCGATGCAGGGTGCTACACCCCCTGAAGAAGCAAAGGGCGAAAATGTTCGTTTGTGGATGTAGGTGAGGTATCTCGATGCAGGGTTCTACGCCCCCTGACGAAGCAAAGGGCGAAAACGTGCGTTTGGGGCCTGAGGTGAGGTATCTCGATGCAGGGTGCTACGCCCCCTGACAAAGCAAAGGGCAAAATCGTGTGTTTGGGGCTGGAGGTGAGGTATCTCGATGCAGGGTGCTACACCCCCTGAAGAAGCAAAGGGCGAAAATGTTCGTTTGTGGATGTAGGTGAGGTATCTCAAGCAGGGTGCTACGCCCCCTGATGAAGCAAAGGGTGAAAATGTGCGTTTGGGGCTGGAGGTGAGGAATCTTGATGCAGGGTGCTACGCCCCCTGATGAAGCAAAGGGCGAAAACATGCGTTTGGGGCTGGAGGTGAGGTATCTCGATGCAGGGTGCTACGCCCCCTGATGAAGCAAAGGGCGAAAACATGCGTTTGGGGCTGGAGGTGAGGTATCTCGATGCAGGGTGCTACGCCCCCTGATGAAGAAAAGGGCGAAAACGTGCGTTTGGGGCCTGAGGTGAGGTATCTCGATGCAGGGTGCTACGCCACCTGACGAATCAAAGGGTGAAAACGTGCGTTTGGGCTGGAGGTGAGGTATCTTGATGCAGGGTGCTACACCCCCTGAAGAAGCAAAGGGCGAAAATGTTCGTTTGTGGATGTAGGTGAGGTATCTCAAGCAGGGTGCTACGCCCCCTGATGAAGCAAAGGGTGAAAACGTGCGTTTGGGGCTGGAGGTGAGGAATCTTGATGCAGGGTGCTACGCCCCCTGATGAAGCAAAGGGCGAAAACATGCGTTTGGGGCTGGAGGTGAGGTATCTCGATGCAGGGTGCTACGCCCCCTGATGAAGCAAAGGGCGAAAACATGCGTTTGGGGCCTGAGGTGAGGTATCTCGATGCAGGGTGCTACGCCCCCTGATGAAGCAAAGGGTGAAAACGTGCGTTTGGGGCTGGAGGTGAGGAATCTTGATGCAGGGTGCTACGCCCCCTGATGAAGCAAAGGGTGAAAACGTGCGTTTGGGGCTGGAGGTGAGGAATCTTGATGCAGGGTGCTACGCCCCCTGATGAAGCAAAGGGCGAAAACATGCGTTTGGGGCTGGAGGTGAGGTATCTCGATGCAGGGTGCTACGCCCCCTGATGAAGCAAAGGGCGAAAACATGCGTTTGGGGCCTGAGGTGAGGTATCTCGATGCAGGGTGCTACGCCCCCTGATGAAGCAAAGGGTGAAAACGTGCGTTTGGGGCTGGAGGTGAGGAATCTTGATGCAGGGTGCTACGCCACCTGACGAAGCAAAGGGCGAAAACATGCGTTTGGGCTGGAGGTGAGGTATCTCGATGCAGGGTGCTACGCCCCCTGATGAAGAAAAGGGTGAAAACGTGCATTTGGGGCCTGAGGTGAGGAATCTTGATGCAGGGTGCTACGCCACCTGACGAAGCAAAGGGCGAAAACGTGCGTTTGGGGCTGGAGGTGAGGTACCTCAATGCAGGGTGCTACGCCCCCTGACGAAGCAAAGGGCGAAAACGTGCGTTTGGGGCCTGAGGTGAGGTATCTCGATGCAGGGTGCTAAGCCCCCTGATGACACAAAGGGCGAAAATGTTCGTTTGTGGATGGAGGTGAGGTATCTCGAGCAGGGTGCTGCGCCCCCTGATGAAGCAAAGGGTGAAAAGGTGCGTTTGGGCTGGAGGTGAGATATCGCGATGCAGGGTGCTACGCCCCCTGATGAAGCAAAGGGCGAAAACGTGCGTTTGGGCTGGAGGTGCAGTATCTCGAGCAGGGTGCGCACTTTGTGATTATTTAATCCTTTTGTTCTACTTGCTGTATGCTCTTTGTGTTCCCCAATGATTTTACCTGTGTTCCTGATACATATGTACAATACTCTCCAGCATACCCCTCTTTTTTCTCTTCTGGTATCTGCTTTGCCTTTTACTCATTTTTAAATAATGGCCCTCATTTACTATTCTAAACCCGACTTGTTTTGTCGTTTTTTTTGGCGCATCTTTGTCTGCGACATGTAGTAGACATCGTGCGCCAGTCTGCGACACGATGCAACATTTTTTCCCGACGGACCCGATGTGGATTCTCTCAAACCCGAAAAAGGGGCGTAACCCGACATTTCTGAGCTTTCCCACGTATTTATAAAGGTTTCCAACCCGAATTTGTTGAATTGTTGGAAACCAAAACCAACAAAACCCACATGCGACAAACAGGATGCGACATAATAATAAATACCAGGGAAAAAAGCAACATAGACTTACAACCCGATTTTCTAAGTAAATGAGGGCCATTGTCTGTATTATAAATGTTTAATAAAGTTATCGTACGTGTTTTGCCTTCATTGTTACCTTGTGGCCTATTTTTTGGTGGTGATTATTGTGGTGGCCTTGGGGTAACAGATTCCATTTTTTCGGGGTGATTTTTATTTCATAAAAGCCGAGCGCCTTGAGGAAGCACCGCCATCCTTACCTCCTCCCCCCGGTCACCCCTCCATGTTTATTCCTCACTAGTAATGGCCGACTCCTCGCCCTCTCTATACTATTTGTATCCAGATATTACACTTTGTACGGTTCCTCTTACTCGACTGTTTTGGAGACTTTTTTTTACCCACCTGTTTGTGCCAAAATGTGCGACAAGTTAAAGTCGTGAACACTGCGTAAAGTCAACCGGATAATGGCGACACAAGCTTCAAAAGCAAAAGTCACAATGAAAAAGTGTAAAAAAAACAATGGCGACAAATCGTGATATTAATCAACACCACATAAAACTAAGTTCAGGGGGAGATTTATCAAAACTTGAGCAGAGGAAACGTCGCCCATAGCAACCAATCAGATCGCTGCTTTCATTTTTAACAAGGCCACTACAAAGTGAAAGCAGCGCTGTGATTGGTTGCTATGGGCGATGTTTGATCCATTTCCCCTGGGTGGCGCTGTGATTGGTTGCTATGGGTAACATTTCCCCTGGGTGGCGCTGTGATTGGATGCTATGGGTAACGTTTCCTCTGGGTGGCGCTGTGATTGGTTGCTATGGGTGACGTTTCCTCTGGGTGGCGCTGTGATTGGTTGCTATGGGTGACGTTTCCCCTGGGTGGCGCTGTGATTGGTTGCTATGGGTGATGTTTCCCCTGTGTGGCGCTGTGATTGGTTGCTATGGGTAACGTTTCCTCTGGGTGGCGCTGTGATTGGTTGCTATGGGTAACGTTTCCTCAGGGTGGCGCTGTGATTGGTTGCTATGGGTGACATTTCCTCGCTCTGCTGGGTGGCGCTGTGATTGGTTGCTATGGGTAACGTTTCCTCTGGGTGGCGCTGTGATTGGTTGCTATGGGTAACGTTTCCCCTGGGTGGTGCTGTGATTGGTTGCTATGGGTAACGTTTCCTCTGGGTGGCGCTGTGATTGGTTGCTATGGGTGACGTTTCCTTGCTCTGCTGGGTGGCGCTGTGATTGGTTGCTATGGGTGACGTTTCCCCTGGGTGGCGCTGTGATTGGTTGCTATGGGTAACGTTTCCTCTGGGTGGCGCTGTGATTGGTTGCTATGGGTGACGTTTCCTTTCTCTGCTGGGTGGCGCTGTGATTGGTTGCTATGGGTAACGTTTCCCCTGGGTGGCGCTGTGATTGGTTGCTATGGGTAACGTTTCCCCTGGGTGGCGCTGTGATTGGTTGCTATGGGTAACGTTTCCCCTGGGTGGCGCTGTGATTGGTTGCTATGGGTAACGTTTCCTCTAGGTGGCGCTGATTGGTTGCTATTGGTGACGTTTCCTTGCTCTGCTGGGTGGCGCTGATTGGTTGCTATGGGTGACGCTTCCTTGCTCTGCTGGGTGGCGCTGTGATTGGTTGCTATGGGTAACGTTTCCCCTGGGTGGCGCTGTGATTGGTTGCTATGGGTGACGTTTCCTCTGGGTGGTGCTGTGATTGGTTGCTATGGGTAACGTTTCCCCTGGGTGGCGCTGTGATTGGTTGCTATGGGTAACGTTTCCTCTGGGTGGCGCTGTGATTGGTTGCTATGGGTGACGTTTCCCCTGGGTGGCGCTGTGATTGGTTGCTATGGGTAACGTTTCCTCGCTCTGCTGGGTGGCGCTGTGATTGGTTGCTATGGGTAACATTCCCCCTGGGTGGCGCTGTGATTGGTTGCTATGGGTAACGTTTCCTCGCTCTGCTGGGTGGCGCTGTGATTGGTTGCTACGGGTAACATTCCCCCTGGGTGGCGCTGTGATTGGTTGCTATGGGTGAAGTTTCGTTGCTCTGCTGGGTGGCGCTGTGATTGGTTGCTATGGGTAACGTTTCCTCTGGGTGGCGCTGTGATTGGTTGCTATGGGTAACGTTTCCTCTGGGTGGCGCTGTGATTGGTTGCTATGGGTGACGTTTCCTTTCTCTGCTGGGTGGCGCTGTGATTGGTTGCTATGGGTAACGTTTCCCCTGGGTGGCGCTGTGATTGGTTGCTATGGGTAATGTTTCCCCTGGGTGGCGCTGTGATTGGTTGCTATGGGTAACGTTTCCCCTGGGTGGCGCTGTGATTGGTTGCTATGGGTAACGTTTCCTTTGGGTGGCGCTGATTGGTTGCTATGGGTGACGTTTCCTCGCTCTGCTGGGTGGCGCTGATTGGTTGCTATGGGTGACGTTTCCTTGCTCTGCTGGGTGGCGCTGTGATTGGTTGCTATGGGTAATGTTTCCCCTGGGTGGCGCTGTGATTGGTTGCTATGGGTAACGTTTCCTCTGGGTGGCACTGTGATTGGTTGCTATGGGTAAAGTTTCCTCTGGGTGGTGCTGTGATTGGTTGCTATGGGTAACATTTCCCCTGGGTGGCGCTGTGATTGGTTGCTATGGGTAACGTTTCCTCTGGGTGGCGCTGTGATTGGTTGCTATGGGTAACGTTTCCCCTGGGTGGCGCTGTGATTGGTTGCTATGGGTGACGTTTCCCCTGGGTGGCGCTGTGATTGGTTGCTATGGGTAATGTTTCCCCTGGGTGGCGCTGTGATTGGTTGCTATGGGTAACGTTTCCTCTGGGTGGCGCTGTGATTGGTTGCTATGGGTAAAGTTTCCTCTGGGTGGCGCTGTGATTGGTTGCTATGGGTGACGTTTCCCCTGGGTGGCGCTGTGATTGGTTGCTATGGGTAACGTTTCCCCTGGGTGGCGCTGTGATTGGTTGCTATGGGTGACATTTCCTCTGGGTGGCGCTGTGATTGGTTGCTATGGGTAACGTTTCCCCTGGGTGGCGCTGTGATTGGTTGCTATGGGTAACGTTTCCTCTGGGTGGCGCTGATTGGTTGCTATGGGTGACGTTTCCTCGCTCTGCTGGGTGGCGCTGATTGGTTGCTATGGGTGACGTTTCCTTGCTCTGCTGGGTGGCGCTGTGATTGGTTGCTATGGGTAACGTTTCCTCTGGGTGGCGCTGTGATTGGTTGCTATGGGTAACGTTTCCCCTGGGTGGCGCTGTCATTGGTTGCTATGGGTAACGTTTCCCCTGGGTGGCGCTGTGATTGGTTGCTAAGGGTGACGTTTCCTCTGGGTGGCGCTGTGATTGGTTGCTATGGGTAACGTTTCCTCTGGGTGGCGCTGTGATTGGTTGCTATGGGTAACGTTTCCTCTGGGTGGCGCTGTGATTGGTTGCTATGGGTAACGTTTCCTCTGGGTGGCGCTGTGATTGGTTGCTATGGGTGACGTTTCCTCGCTCTGCTGGGTGGCGCTGTGATTGGTTGCTATGGGTAACATTCCCCCTGGGTGGCGCTGTGATTGGTTGCTATGGGTAACGTTTCCCCTGGGTGGTGCTGTGATTGGTTGCTATGGGTAACGTTTCCCCTGGGTGGTGCTGTGATTGGTTGCTATAGGTAACGTTTCCTCTGGGTGGCGCTGTGATTGGTTGCTATGGGTGACATTTCCTCGCTCTGCTGGGTGGCGCTGTGATTGGTTGCTATGGGTAACGTTTCCTCTGGGTGGCGCTGTGATTGGTTGCTATGGGTAACGTTTCCTCTGGGTGGCGCTGTGATTGGTTGCTATGGGTAACGTTTCCCCTGGGTGGCGCTGTGATTGGTTACTATGGGTAACGTTTCCCCTGGGTGGAGCTGTGATTGGTTGCTATGGGTAACGTTTCCTCTGGGTGGCGCTGTGATTGGTTGCTATGGGTGACGTTTCCCCTGGGTGGCGCTGTGATTGGTTGCTATGGGTGATGTTTCCCCTGTGTGGCGCTGTGATTGGTTGCTATGGGTAACGTTTCCTCTGGGTGGCGCTGTGATTGGTTGCTATGGGTAACGTTTCCTCAGGGTGGCGCTGTGATTGGTTGCTATGGGTGACATTTCCTCGCTCTGCTGGGTGGCGCTGTGATTGGTTGCTATGGGTAACGTTTCCTCTGGGTGGCGCTGTGATTGGTTGCTATGGGTAACGTTTCCCCTGGGTGGCGCTGTGATTGGTTGCTATGGGTAACGTTTCCCCTGGGTGGCGCTGTGATTGGTTGCTATGGGTAACGTTTCCTCTGGGTGGCGCTGTGATTGGTTGCTATGGGTGACGTTTCCTCGCTCTGCTGGGTGGCGCTGATTGGTTGCTATGGGTAACGTTTCCTCTGGGTGGCGCTGTGATTGGTTGCTATGGGTAACGCTTCCTCTGGGTGGCGCTGTGATTGGTTGCTATGGGTAACGTTTCACCTGGGTGGCGCTGTGATTGGTTGCTATGGGTAACGTTTCCTCTGGGTGGCGCTGTGATTGGTTGCTATGGGTAACGTTTCCCCTGGGTGGCGCTGTGATTGGTTGCTATGGGTAACGTTTCCCCTGGGTGACGCTGTGATTGGTTGCTATGGGTAATGTTTCCTCTGGGTGGCGCTGTGATTGGTTGCTATCGGTAACGTTTCCCCTGGGTGGCGCTGTGATTGGTTGCTATGGGTAACGTTTCCTCTGGGTGGCGCTGTGATTGGTTGCTATGGGTGACGTTTCCTCGCTCTGCTGGGTGGCGCTGTGATTGGTTGCTATGGGTAACGTTTCCTCTGGGTGGCGCTGTGATTGGTTGCTATGGGTGACGTTTCCCCTGGGTGGCGCTGTGATTGGTTGCTATGGGTAACGTTTCCCCTGGGTGGCGCTGTGATTGGTTGCTATGGGTAACGTTTCCCCTGGGTGGCGCTGTGATTGGTTGCTATGGGTAACGTTTCCCCTGGGAGGCGCTGTGATTGGTTGCTATGGGTGACGTTTCCCCTGGGTGGCGCTGTGATTGGTTGCAATGGGTAACGTTTCCCCTGTGTGGCGCTGTGATTGGTTGCTATGGGTAACGTTTCCCCTGGGTGGCGCTGTGATTGGTTGCTATGGGTAACGTTTCCTCTGGGTGGCGCTGTGATTGGTTGCTATGGGTAACGTTTCCCCTGGGTGGCGCTGTGATTGGTTGCTATGGGTAATGTTTCCCCTGGGTGGCGCTGTGATTGGTTGCTATGGGTAACGTTTCCCCTGGGTGGCGCTGTGATTGGTTGCTATGGGTAACGTTTCCTCTGGGTGGCGCTGATTGGTTGCTATGGGTGACGTTTCCTCGCTCTGCTGGGTGGCGCTGATTGGTTGCTAACGGTGACGTTTCCTTGCTCTGCTGGGTGGCGCTGTGATTGGTTGCTATGGGTAACGTTTCCTCTGGGTGGCGCTGTGATTGGTTGCTACGGGTAACGTTTCCCCTGGGTGGCGCTGTGATTGGTTGCTATGGGTAATGTTTCCCCTGGGTGGCGCTGTGATTGGTTGCTATGGGTAACGTTTCCCCTGGGTGGCGCTGTGATTGGTTGCTATGGGTAATGTTTCCCCTGGGTGGCGCTGTGATTGGTTGCTATGGGTAACGTTTCCCCTGGGTGGCGCTGTGATTGGTTGCTATGGGTAATGTTTCCCCTGGGTGGCGCTGTGATTGGTTGCTATGGGTAATGTTTCCTCTGGGTGGCGCTGATTGGTTGCTATGGGTGACGTTTCCTCGCTCTGCTGGGTGGCGCTGATTGGTTGCTATGGGTGACGTTTCCTCGCTCTGCTGGGTGGCGCTGTGATTGGTTGCTATGGGTAATGTTTCCCCTGGGTGGCGCTGTGATTGGTTGCCATGGGTAACGTTTCCCCTGGGTTGCGCTGTGATTGGTTGCTATGGGTGACGTTTCCCCTGGGTGGCGCTGTGATTGGTTGCTATGGGTAATGTTTCCCCTGGGTGGCGCTGTGATTGGTTGCTATGGGTAACATTTCCCCTGGGTGGCGCTGTGATTGGATGCTATGGGTAACGTTTCCCCTGTGTGGCGCTGTGATTGGTTGCTATGGGTGACGTTTCCTCGCTCTGCTGTGTGGCGCTGTGATTGGTTGCTATGGGTAACGTTTCCCCTGGGTGGCGCTGTGATTGGTTGCTATGGGTAACGTTTCCCCTGGGTTGCGCTGTGATTGGTTGCTATGGGTGACGTTTCCCCTGGGTGGCGCTGTGATTGGTTGCTATGGGTAACGTTTCCCTTGGGTGGCGCTGTAATTGGTTGCTATGGGTAATGTTTCCCCTGGGTGGCGCTGTGATTGGTTGCTATGGGTGACATTTCCTCGCTCTGCTGGGTGGCGCTGTGATTGGTTGCTATGGGTAACGTTTTCCCTGGGTGGCGCTGTGATTGGTTGCTATGGGTAACGTTTCCTCTGGGTGGCGCTGTGATTGGTTGCTATGGGTGACGTTTCCTCGCTCTGCTGGGTGGCGCTGTGATTGGTTGCTATGGGTAACGTTTCCTCTGGGTGGCTCTGTGATTGGTTGCTATGGGTGACGTTTCCTCGCTCTGCTGGGTGGCGCTGTGATTGGTTGCTATGGGTAACGTTTCCTCTGGGTGGCGCTGTGATTGGTTGCTATGGGTAACGTTTCCTCTGGGTGGCGCTGTGATTGGTTGCTATGGGTAACGTTTCCTCTGGGTGGCGCTGTGATTGGTTGCTATGGGTAACGTTTCCTCTGGGTGGCGCTGTGATTGGTTGCTATGGGTAACGTTTCCCCTGGGTGGCGCTGTGATTGGTTGCTATGGGTAACGTTTCCTCTGGGTGGCGCTGTGATTGGTTGCTATGGGTAACGTTTCCTCTGGGTGGCGCTGTGATTGGTTGCTATGGGTAACGTTTCCTCTGGGTGGCGCTGTGATTGGTTGCTATGGGTAACGTTTCCCCTGGGTGGCGCTGTGATTGGTTGCTATGGGTAACGTTTCCCCTGGGTGGCGCTGTGATTGGTTGCTATGGGTAACGTTTCCTCTGGGTGGCGCTGTGATTGGTTGCTATGGGTGACGTTTCCTCTGGGTGGCGCTGTGATTGGTTGCTATGGGTAACGTTTCCTCTGGGTGGCGCTGTGATTGGTTGCTATGGGTAACGTTTCCTCTGGGTGGCGCTGTGATTGGTTGCTATGGGTGACGTTTCCTCGCTCTGCTGGGTGGCGCTGATTGGTTGCTATGGGTAACGTTTCCCCTGGGTGGCGCTGTGATTGGTTGCTATGGGTAACATTTCCTCTGGGTGGCGCTGTGATTGGTTGCTATGGGTAACGTTTCCCCTGGGTGGCGCTGTGATTGGTTGCTATGGGTGACATTTCCTCGCTCTGCTGGGTGGCGCTGTGATTGGTTGCTATGGGTGACGTTTCCCCTGGGTGGCGCTGTGATTGGTTGCTATGTGTAACGTTTCCCCTGGGTGGCGCTGTGATTGGTTGCTATGGGTAACGTTTCCCCTGGGTGGCGCTGTGATTGGTTGCTATGGGTAACGTTTCCTCAGGGTGGCGCTGTGATTGGTTGCTATGGGTAACGTTTCCCCTGGGTGGCGCTGTGATTGGTTGCTATGGGTAACGTTTCCTCTGGGTGGCGCTGTGATTGGTTGCTATGGGTAACGTTTCCCCTGGGTGGCGCTGTGATTGGTTGCTATGGGTAACGTTTCCCCTGGGTGGCGCTGTGATTGGTTGCTATGGGTAACGTTTCCTCAGGGTGGCGCTGTGATTGGTTGCTATGGGTGACGTTTCCTCGCTCTGCTGGGTGGCGCTGTGATTGGTTGCTATGGGTAACGTTTCCTCTGGGTGGCGCTGTGATTGGTTGCTATGTGTAACGTTTCCTCTGGGTGGCGCTGTGATTGGTTGCTATGGGTAACGTTTCCCCTGGGTGGCGCTGTGATTGGTTGCTATGGGTAACGTTTCCTCAGGGTGGCGCTGTGATTGGTTGCTATGGGTAACGTTTCCCCTGGGTTGCGCTGTGATTGGTTGCTATGGGTAACGTTTCCTCTGGGCGGTGCTGTGATTGGTTGCTATGGGTAACGTTTCCCCTGGGTGGCGCTGTGATTGGTTGCTATGGGTAACGTTTCCTCTGGGTGGCGCTGTGATTGGTTGCTATGGGTAACGTTTCCTCTGGGTGGCGCTGTGATTGGTTGCTATGGGTAACGTTTCCCCTGGGTGGCGCTGTGATTGGTTGCTATGGGTAACGTTTCCCCTGGGTGGCGCTGTGATTGGTTGCTATGGGTAACGTTTCCCCTGGGTGGCGCTGTGATTGGTTGCTATGGGTAACATTCCCCTGGGTGGCGCTGTGATTGGTTGCTATGGGTAACGTTTCCTCTGGGTGGCGCTGTGATTGGTTGCTATGGGTGACGTTTCCTCTGGGTGGCGCTGTGATTGGTTGCTATGGGTAACGTTTCCTCTGGGTGGCGCTGTGATTGGTTGCTATGGGTAACGTTTCCCCTGGGTGGCGCTGTGATTGGTTGCTATGGGTAACGTTTCCTCTGGGTGGCGCTGTGATTGGTTGCTATGGGTAACGTTTCCCCTGGGTGGCGCTGTGATTGGTTGCTATGGGTAACGTTTCCTCTGGGTGGCGCTGTGATTGGTTGCTATGGGTAACGTTTCCTCTGGGTGGCGCTGTGATTGGTTGCTATGGGTAACGTTTCCTCTGGGTGGCGCTGTGATTGGTTGCTATGGGTGACGTTTCCTCGCTCTGCTGGGCGGCGCTGTGGACTGTGGGAGGGCGGGGTTTCCTGTGGAGCGGGAGGTCCTCCCTGATCCTTCCCTGCCCCCTTCTCTTGTCTCCTTCCCAGCCCCCGATCCTCCCGCACAGGCCGTTACCCCCGGGTGTGAGGAGACGTCTCTATTCTACACGATGGTCGGGATCCCGGGATCGTTCCAGTGTAAGTCTCCGGTCTCCGTTGTTTACTCTTGTTGGTTTGAGTTCTTCTCCCCGCCGGGTCTGGAAGGGAAAGTGTTAAAAAGTCTTAGACGTTGCGGATGATGAGAGTGGTTGTCCAGGCCGGACGCCCGTACACTCTTGTTGTTAGGTTCAGTCACCGCTGTTATGGTGACTCCACATGATGCAGACCTGGGGCGGCGAGCATGCTGGGAGTTGTAGTTTAGTAACAGCTGGAGGTGCATGGTTTGGAGACCACCAGTGGTAGATGATTGATAGTTTATTGAGGGTCCTTGGTGATGGCGTCTTCACGGCTCCTCTAGATGTTGTGAGAAGGATCTTGGCTTCACGGTGGTTGCAAAACTCCAATTCCCAGCATACCCCGACAGCCGTTGGCAGTCCGGACATGCTGGGAGTTGTAGTTTTGCAACAGCTGGAGGTCCCCAGGTTGGAGAACCCTGAACGTTCATCACAGGGTGTTTAGATGTTGTGGAGAAAGGTCATGACCTGAGTCTTCATACTGTGGACCTCCAGATGATGCGCACCTGGTAATCCTAGCATGCTGGGAGTTGTAGTTCTGCCACAGCTGGAGGTCCACGGTTTGGAGACCACTGGCAGTAGATCATAATTGGGCGTCATCACGGGTCCTTTAATGAGAAGGATCTTGACTTCTAAGTCGTTGTAAAACTCCAACTCCCAGCATGCCCAGACAGCCGGGAGTTGGAGTTTTGCAACAGCTGGAGGTCCTCAGTTTGGAGACCACCAGTGGTGGATGATTGATAGTTTATTGAGGGTCCTTGGTGATGGCGTCTTCACGGGTCCTTTAGATGTTATGAGAGGGATCTAGGCTCCAAAGTAGCTGTCCAGGCATGCTGGGAGTTTTGCAGCAGCTGGAGGTCCACAGTTTGGAGACCACTGGTGGTAGATAGGACAGGGAGGGTTGATAGATGGTGGAGGCCGATCCAACTGAGATTTAGAAAATAATATTTGAGTTAGGACTTGATGCTTCACATGTGGTGACCTCCAGCCAATGGAATGCTGGGAGTTGTAGTTTTGCCACCAATTAGAAGCCGGAGGTCCACGGTTTGGAGAACACAGGTGGTAGGTGATTGATAGTTTGGAATTACAGGTTGTTTAGATGTTGAGAGGGATCTTGGCTTCTCGCCGTTGGCTCTCCGGCAATGCTGGGAGTTGGAGTATTGCAACCGCTGGAGGTCCCCAGTTTGGAGACCACTGGCTGTAGATGATTAATAGTTCGCTGAGGGCCCTTAGTGTTGGCGTCATCACAGGTTCTTTAGACATTGTGAGAAGGATCTTGGCTCTTAAGTGGTTAAAACGAAGATATTGTGGCGCTAAAGATGTCAGGATGTCAGGTGGGGAGCGTGCACGTGTTCTCAGGAGGACCTGGTGGGGAGCGTGCAGGTGTTCTCTCGGGAGGACCTGGTGGGGAGCGTGCAGGTGTTCTCTCGGGAGGACCTGGTGGGGAGCGTGCAGATGTTCTCTCGGGAGGACCTGGTGGGGAGCGTGCAGATGTTCTCTCGGGAGGACCTGGTGGGGAGCGTGCAGATGTTCTCTCGGGAGGACCTGGTGGGGAGCGTGCAGATGTTCTCTCGGGAGGACCTGGTGGGGAGCGTGCACATGTTCTCTCGGGAGGACCTGGTGGGGAGCGTGCACGTGTTCTCTCGGGAGGACCTGGTGGGGAGCGTGCAGGTGTTCTCTCGGGAGGACCTGGTGGGGAGCGTGCAGGTGTTCTCTCGGGAGGACCTGGTGGGGAGCGTGCAGATGTTCTCTCGGGAGGACCTGGTGGGGAGCGTGCAGATGTTCTCTCGGGAGACCACTGGCAGTAGATCATAATTGGGCGTCATCACGGGTCCTTTAATGAGAAGGATCTTGACTTCTAAGTCGTTGTAAAACTCCAACTCCCAGCATGCCCAGACAGCCGGGAGTTGGAGTTTTGCAACAGCTGGAGGTCCTCAGTTTGGAGACCACCAGTGGTGGATGATTGATAGTTTATTGAGGGTCCTTGGTGATGGCGTCTTCACGGGTCCTTTAGATGTTATGAGAGGGATCTAGGCTCCAAAGTAGCTGTCCAGGCATGCTGGGAGTTTTACAGCAGCTGGAGGTCCACAGTTTGGAGACCACTGGTGGTAGATAGGACAGGGAGGGTTGATAGATGGTGGAGGCCGATCCAACTGAGATTTAGAAAATAATATTTGAGTTAGGACTTGATGCTTCACATGTGGTGACCTCCAGCCAATGGAATGCTGGGAGTTGTAGTTTTGCCACCAATTAGAAGCCGGAGGTCCACGGTTTGGAGAACACAGGTGGTAGGTGATTGATAGTTTGGAATTACAGGTTGTTTAGATGTTGAGAGGGATCTTGGCTTCTCGCCGTTGGCTCTCCGGCAATGCTGGGAGTTGGAGTATTGCAACCGCTGGAGGTCCCCAGTTTGGAGACCACTGGCTGTAGATGATTAATAGTTCGCTGAGGGCCCTTAGTGTTGGCGTCATCACAGGTTCTTTAGACATTGTGAGAAGGATCTTGGCTCTTAAGTGGTTAAAACGAAGATATTGTGGCGCTAAAGATGTCAGGATGTCAGGTGGGGAGCGTGCACGTGTTCTCAGGAGGACCTGGTGGGGAGCGTGCAGGTGTTCTCTCGGGAGGACCTGGTGGGGAGCGTGCAGGTGTTCTCTCGGGAGGACCTGGTGGGGAGCGTGCAGATGTTCTCTCGGGAGGACCTGGTGGGGAGCGTGCAGATGTTCTCTCGGGAGGACCTGGTGGGGAGCGTGCAGATGTTCTCTCGGGAGGACCTGGTGGGGAGCGTGCAGATGTTCTCTCGGGAGGACCTGGTGGGGAGCGTGCAGATGTTCTCTCGGGAGGACCTGGTGGGGAGCGTGCAGATGTTCTCTCGGGAGGACCTGGTGGGGAGCGTGCAGATGTTCTCTCGGGAGGACCTGGTGGGGAGCGTGCACATGTTCTCTCGGGAGGACCTGGTGGGGAGCGTGCACGTGTTCTCTCGGGAGGACCTGGTGGGGAGCGTGCAGGTGTTCTCTCGGGAGGACCTGGTGGGGAGCGTGCAGGTGTTCTCTCGGGAGGACCTGGTGGGGAGCGTGCAGATGTTCTCTCGGGAGGACCTGGTGGGGAGCGTGCAGATGTTCTCTCGGGAGGACCTGGTGGGGAGCGTGCAGATGTTCTCTCGGGAGGACCTGGTGGGGAGCGTGCAGATGTTCTCTCGGGAGGACCTGGTGGGGAGCGTGCAGATGTTCTCTCGGGAGGACCTGGTGGGGAGCGTGCAGATGTTCTCTCGGGAGGACCTGGTGGGGAGCGTGCACATGTTCTCTCGGGAGGACCTGGTGGGGAGCGTGCACGTGTTCTCTCGGGAGGACCTGGTGGGGAGCGTGCAGATGTTCTCTCGGGAGGACCTGGTGGGGAGCGTGCAGATGTTCTCTCGGGAGGACCTGGTGGGGAGCGTGCACGTGTTCTCTCGGGAGGACCTGGTGGGGAGCGTGCACGTGTTCTCTCGGGAGGACCTGGTGGGGAGCGTGCAGATGTTCTCTCGGGAGGACCTGGTGGGGAGCGTGCACGTGTTCTCTCAGGGGGACCTGGTGGGGAGCGTGCACGTGTTCTCTCAGGAGGATCTGGTGTTGAGCACCGGCTGGGTGCTGGGTATCGTGCACGTGTATCTATTCTATGTCCCCTGTTCTGTAAATATTATGGCGCCGCTCGGCGTTCTGTTTATCTCACCGTTGACCGCGGCCGCCCCACCGGAGGTCTGTCCTGTACGCAGCCGCACCGGCTCTGGCCTTTTTTGGTGATTGTGTACGGACCAGACTGTGACTTCTATACTTTATTGTATATTTATATTTCACAGGCGGCAGCTCCCGGATCGGCAGGAAGGACCCCCCCCCCCCCCCCCCCATAGACTTCTGTCACATGATGTAGGTTCCCTTTAAGGGTTCAGGCCTCGTATTACGGGTGATCATCACATTGGCGTCAGTATTTCTGTACAGTAAATGAGCGTCTCCTGGGAACTGATTTCCACAAATGATGCATTGTATAGGGCAGTGGTCTCCAAACTGTGCACCTCCAGCTGTTACACAACTACAACTCCCAGCATGTCCTGACTGCATCGCTCATTGTATAGGACAGTGGTCTCCAAACTGTGCACCTCCAGCTGTTACACAACTACAACTCCCAGCATGTCCTGACTGCATCACTCATTGTATAGGGCAGTGGTCTCCAAACTGTGGACCTCCAGATGTTACATAACTACAACTCCCAGCATGTCCTGACTGCATCACTCATTGTATAGGACAGTGGTCTCCAAACTGTGCACCTCCAGATGTTACACAACTACAACTCCCAGCATGTCCTGACTGCATCACTCATTGTATAGGGCAGTGGTCTCCAAACTGTGCACCTCCAGCTGTTACACAACTACAACTCCCAGCATGTCCTGACTGCATCACTCATTGTATAGGGCAGTGGTCTCCAAACTGTGCACCTCCAGCTGTTACACAACTACAACTCCCAGCATGTCCTGACTGCATCACTCATTGTATAGGACAGTGGTCTCCAAACTGTGGGCCTCCAGATGTTACATAACTACAACTCCCAGCATGTCCTGACTGCATCACTCATTGTATAGGGCAGTGGTCTCCAAACTGTGCACCTCCAGCTGTTACACAACAACAACTCCCAGCATGTCCTGACTGCATCACTCATTGTATAGGACAGTGGTCTCCAAACTGTGCACCTCCAGCTGTTACACAACTACAACTCCCAGCATGTCCTGACTGCATCACTCATTGTATAGGGCAGTGGTCTCCAAACTGTGATCCTCCAGCTGTTACACAACTACAACTCCCAGCATGCCCTGACTGCATCACTCATTGTATAGGGCAGTGGTCTCCAAACTGTGGACCTCCAGCTGTTACACAACTACAACTCCCAGCATGCCCTGACTGTATCACTCATTGTATAGGACAGTGGTCTCCAAACTGTGTACCTCCAGCTGTTGCAAAAATACAAGTACCAGCATGCCCGGACAGCCATCGGCTGTCCGGGCATGCTGGGACTTGTAGTTTTGCAACAGCTGGAGGTCTGCAGTTTGGAAGTTGTTGCAGACTTCAGGGGAGGGATGGATCGGGCACTTAGATTTCTATAAAGGCAAGTACGTGTATGCTCGGCCAAGCTGAGCGTGCATGCATATTTGAGACAGATATCTAACGAGTAAAGTCCGATCACGTAGCGGCGTTCACCCTGACGTTGGCGTTTAATACGTTTCGATTTCCAATTAATACAAATTACATTAAACAACGTAAAGGAACATTCGCCCCCAGGGGCGTAACCTTGACGCCGCGCCAAAGGAAGCGGAATCCTGACTGTTCCTCTGCGGACGGGATCGGGGTCCAGGCCTGGCCGGCGTCGCGGCGTGTGAGGTTTCGCAGAGCCAGTCCGTCTCCGAGCGCAGCTGCTGTAGATTAACGTCCGAGACGCCATTGATTAGACGGGCGCAGAGCCGCGTATAAATAGAACTTCTCTTCAAACTTTTTTTTTTTTTTTTCTTTAAAGGGAAATGGAAGCGTTTAGTGTGTGAGCGGCGGCGGCGGCGCATATGGTTGTGGTTATGGACATATGTGGCGCACATGTGCGCAGGTAGAGGCCGCACATCCATGGAGCCGGATAGTCTAGCTGCCAGATTTGGCTTCGGCCTCCGGGGGATCTGGAGAATTATTGTATAAATATCTCTGCTAATTGGTTCCTGACTCTTCTACCTGTAGTCTGTGACTAGTCGGTGACTACTTAAGGCCCCGTTCACACAGGGTGGTGATTGTTATTAGGCCTCGTGTGGGACATATGGCGGTATACACTACGGGGGCCTCTGCCAAGTGCCACGTTCCCATCTGAGCATTCATGGGTCCACATAGAGCAGTGGTCTCACACTGTGGCCCTCCAGATGTTGCAAAACTTCAACTCCCAGCATGCCTGGACAGCCGTTGGCTGTCCAGGCATGCTGGGAGTTGAAGTTTTGCAAAAGGGAAGCCTTGACTTACCTTTCATGATCAGTGTGGATCTCCTGGAGGAGGCAGAGAGGTGTTTGGCTGTCCAGGCATGCTGGGAGTTGGGGTTTTGCAAAAGGGAAGCCTTGACTTACCTTTCATGATTAGTGGGGATCTCCTGGAAGAGGCAGACAGGTATCTGGCTGTCCGGGCATGCTGGGAATTGAGGTTTTGCAACATCTACAGTTTGAGACCGTTGTCATAGAGGGACCGAAATAATATGGTTATTGGGGTAAAATAGAAAAAAAAATGAAAAAAAACTACCCATACTTGCCTACCCCAGGTCCCTCACAGCTCGCATTAGGCTCTGTCCGGTCCCCTGATCTCCTCCTCCCAGACGAGCGCTTGGTGCGGGACCTGCCAGGTCAGCCAATCACTGGCCACCACAGGACACGCTGTGGTCAGTCAACAGGTCCTGCGCAGAGCGTTCGGGGACTAGATGGATATGAATGAGCCGCGGGGACCAGGGTTGGGTAAGTGTTTTTTTTCTATTTTTTTTTTTCTTTTTACTTATTATTTACTTTGTCCTCCTGACCATATAAGGGTATGTTCACACGGTGGTAAGAATGGGGAATGTCCGTCCGGAAAATACAGGCGGACATTCCGTAAAAAGCAGGTTCAGCATATTGTAACAGAATTTCTGGGCAGAATTTTCTGCCGTATGAACATATCCCAGGGGTGTATCCGGATACAGCGGGAGAAGTTCAAAACCGCCTCCTGCTGTTTCTCTGCCCGATCCACGCTGTACGCCATTGATATGGATGAGCCGCCCGGAGTTGGGAAATGTGCCGCCTGTCGTGCTTTGTACGGTCGGAGAATGAGCCAAACCGATACGGGGAGGTATATACAGGACGGGGGGAGGTATATACAGGACGGGGGGAGGTATATACAGGACGGGGGGAGGTATATACAGGACGGGGGGAGGTATATACAGGACGGGGGGAGGTATATACAGGACGGGGGGAGGTATATACAGGACGGGGGGAGGTATAGTCATGGCCTTAAATGTTGGCACCCCTGAAATTTTTCTAGAAAAGGTATTTCTCACAGAAAACGATTGCAGTAACACATAATCCCCAGAGATCTAGATTTGTCTTTGTCCACAGTGCGCAACATTATCAAGAAGTTTACACCCCATGGCACTGTAGATAATCTCCCTGGGCGTGGACGGAAGAGAAAAACTGAAAGGTGTCACCGCAGGATAGTCCGGATGGTGGATAAGCAGCCCCAAACAAGTTCCAAAGATATTCAAGTCCTGCAGGCTCAGGGAGCATCAGTGTCAGCGCGAACTATCCGTCCACATTTATATGAAATGAAACACTATGGAGGAGACCAGGAGGACCCCCGCTATGGAGGAGACCCAGGAGGACCCCCGCTATGGAGGAGACCCAGGAGGACCCCCGCTATGGAGGAGACCCAGGAGGACCCCCGCTATGGAGGAGACCCAGGAGGACCCCCGCTATGGAGGAGACCCAGGAGGACCCCCGCTGTGGAGGAGACCCAGGAGGACCCCCGCTGTGGAGGAGACCCAGGAGGACCCCCGCTGTGGAGGAGACCCAGGAGGACCCCCGCTGTGGAGGAGACCCAGGAGGACCCCCGCTGTGGAGGAGACCCAGGAGGACCCCCGCTATGGAGGAGACCCAGGAGGACCCCACTATGGAGGAGACCCAGGAGGACCCCACTATGGAGGAGACCCAGGAGGACCCCACTATGGAGGAGACCCAGGAGGACCCCACTATGGAGGAGACCCAGGAGGACCCCACTATGGAGGAGACCCAGGAGGACCCCCACTATGGAGGAGACCCAGGAGGACCCCACTATGGAGGAGACCCAGGAGGACCCCACTATGGAGGAGACCCAGGAGGACCCCACTGCTGACACTGAGACATAAAAAAGCAAGACTATATTTTTCCAAAATGAACTTGAGTAACCAAAATCCTTCTGGGAAAACGTCTTGTGGACAGATGAGACAAGATAGATCTTTTTGGTAAAGCAAATCATTCTACTGTTTACCGAAAACGGAATGAGGCCTACAAAGAAAAGAGCACAGTACCTACAGTGACATATGGTGGAGGTCAGTGATGTTTTGGGTTGTTTTGCTGCCTCTGGTACTGGGGGCCTTGAATGTGTACAAGACATCATGAAATCTGAGGATTACCAATGGATTTTGGGTTACACTGTACAGCCCAGTGTCAGAAAGCTGGGTTTGTGTCCGAGATCTTGGGTCTTCCAGCAGAACAATGACCCCAAACATACGTCAAAAAGCCCCAGAAATGGACGACAACAAAGCGCTGGAGAGTTCTGAAGTGTCAGCAATGAGTCCAGATCTAAATCCCATTGATCAACTGTGGAGAGATCTTATAATTACTGTTGGGAAAAGGCGCCGTCCAATAAGAGACCGGGAGCAGTTTGTAAAGGAGGAGTCCAACATTCCGGCTGAGAGGTGTAAGAAGCTTATTGATGCTTATAGGAAGAGTGCTCCAACATTCCGGCTGAGAGGTGTAAGAAGATTATTGATGGTTATAGGAAGACACTGATTTCAGTTATTTTTTCCAGGGGGGGGTGCAACCAAATATTAAGTTCAGGGGCCAATAATTGTGTCCGGACCATTTTTGGAGTTTGGTGACATTATGTCCAATTTGCTTTTTTTCCTCCTTTTTGTGGATAGCAAAACCTGTGTTACTGCAATATATATATATACAGAGGAGAGGAGATCTATATATATACAGAGGAGAGGAGATCTATATATATATATATACAGAGGAGAGGAGATCTATATATATATACAGAGGAGAGGAGATCTATATATATATATATATATATATATATATATATATATATATATATATATATATATATATACAGAGGAGAGGAGATCTATATATATATATATATATATATATATATATATATATATATATACAGAGGAGAGGAGATCTATATATATATATATATATATATACAGAGGAGAGGAGATCTATATATATATATATATATATATATATATATATACAGAGGAGAGGAGATATATATATATATACACACAAAGGAAATAAACATGTGTATAGCAAAACCTGTGTTACTGCAATATATATATATACAGAGGAGAGGAGATCTATATATATATATATATATATATATATATATATACAGAGGAGAGGAGATCTATATATATATATATACAGAGGAGAGGAGATCTATATATATATATATATATATATATATATACAGAGGAGAGGAGATATATATATATATATATATATATATATATATATATATATATATATATATATATATATATATATATATACACACAAAGGAAATAAACATGTGTATAGCAAAACCTGTGTTACTGCAATATATATATACAGAGGAGAGGAGATCTATATACAGAGGAGAGGAGATCTATATATATACAGAGGAGAGGAGATCTATATATATATATATATATATATATATACACAAAGGGAATAAACATGTGTATAGCAAAACCTGTGTTACTGCAATATATATATATATATATATATATATATATATATATATATATATATATATATATATATATAAATAAATATATGTATATATATACAGAGGAGAGGAGATCTATATATATTTACAGAGGAGAGGAGATCTATATATATATATATATATATACAGAGGAGAGGAGATCTATATATATATATATATATATATATATATACACAGAGGAGAGGAGATCTATATATATACACAGAGGAGAGGAGATCTATATATATATATATATATATATATATATATATATATATATATATACAGAGGAGAGGAGATCTATATATATACACAGAGGAGAGGAGATATATATATATATATATATATATATATATATATATATATATACAGAGGAGAGGAGATCTATATATATATATATATATATATATATATATATATATATATATACACAGAGGAGATGAGATCTATATATATATATATATATATATATATATACACACACAGAGGTGAGGAGATCTATATATATACAGAGGAGAGGAGATCTATATATATATATATATATATATATATATACACAGAGGAGAGGAGATCTATATATATATACAGAGGAGATCTATATATATATACAGAGGAGAGGAGATCTATATATATATATATATATATATATATATATATATATATATATATATATACACAGAGGAGAGGAGATCTATATATATATATATATATATATATATATATATACAGAGGAGAGGAGATCTATATATATATATATACAGAGGAGAGGAGATCTATATATATATATACAGAGGAGAGGAGATCTATATATATATATATACAGAGGAGAGGAGATCTATATATATATATATATATACACAAAGGGAATAAACATGTGTATAGCAAAACCTTTGTTACTGCAATATATATATACAGAGGAGAGGAGATCTATATATATATATATATATATATATACAGAGGAGAGGAGATCTATATATATATATATACAGAGGAGAGGAGATCTATATATATATACACACACACACACAAAGGGAATAAACCTGTGTTACTGCAATATATATATATATATATATATATATCTCTGTATACTCCTGTGTGTGTGTATATATATATATATATATCTATCTGTATACTCCTGTATATATCCGGACGCGCTCCATCCCTGACCCCACACAACCCATAATCCTGTATATATCTGTATACTCCTGTGTGTGTGTGTATATATATATCTGTATACTCCTGTGTGTATCTGTATACTCCTGTATATATCTGTATACTCCTGTGTGTATCTGTATACTCCTGTGTGTGTGTGTGTATATATATATCTGTATACTCCTGTGTGTATATATATCTGTATACTCCTGTGTGTATATATATATCTGTATACTCCTGTGTGTATATATATCGGTATACTCCTGTGTGTATATATATATCTGTATACTCCTGTGTGTATATATATATCTGTATACTCCTGTGTGTATATATATATCTGTATACTCCTGTGTGTATATATATATATATCTGTATACTCCTGTGTGTATATATATATATATATATATCTATCTGTATACTCCTGTGTGTGTATATATATATCTGTATACTCCTGTGTGTGTATATATATATCTGTATACTCCTGTGTGTGTATATATATATCTGTATACTCCTGTGTGTGTATATATATATCTGTATACTCCTGTGTGTGTATATATATATCTGTATACTCCTGTGTGTGTATATATATATCTGTATACTCCTGTGTGTATATATATATATATCTGTATACTCCTGTGTGTATATATATATATATCTGTATACTCCTGTGTGTGTGTATATATATATATATATATATATATATCTGTATACTCCTGTGTGTGTATATATATATATATCTGTATACTCCTGTGTGTGTGCATATATATATATCTGTATACTCGTGTGTGTGTATATATATATATCTGTATACTCCTGTGTGTGTATATATATATATCTGTATACTCCTGTGTGTGTATATATATATATCTGTATACTCCTGTGTGTGTATATATATATATCTGTATACTCCTGTGTGTGTATATATATATATCTGTATACTCCTGTGTGTGTATATATATATATCTGTATACTCCTGTGTGTGTGTATATATATATCTGTATACTCCTGTGTGTGTGTATATATATATCTGTATACTCCTGTGTGTGTGTATATATATATATCTGTATACTCCTGTGTGTGTGTATATATATATCTGTATACTCCTGTGTGTGTGTATATATATATCTGTATACTCCTGTGTGTGTATATATATATCTGTATACTCCTGTGTGTGTATATATATATCTGTATACTCCTGTGTGTATATATATATATATATATATATATATATATATATATATATATATCTGTATACTCCTGTGTGTATATATATATATATATATCTGTATACTCCTGTGTATATATATATATATATATCTGTATACTCCTGTGTGTGTATATATATATATATATATATATCTGTATACTCCTGTGTGTATATATATATATCTGTATACTCCTGTGTGTATATATATATATCTGTATACTCCTGTGTGTATATATATATATCTGTATACTCCTGTGTGTATATATATATATCTGTATACTCCTGTGTGTATATATATATATCTGTATACTCCTGTGTGTATATATATCTGTATACTCCTGTGTGTATATATATCTGTATACTCCTGTGTGTATATATATCTGTATACTCCTGTGTGTATATATATCTGTATACTCCTGTGTGTATATATATCTGTATACTCCTGTGTGTATATATATCTGTATACTCCTGTGTGTATATATATCTGTATACTCCTGTGTGTATATATATCTGTATACTCCTGTGTG
This sequence comes from Hyla sarda, assembly GCF_029499605.1. NCBI lineage: Eukaryota > Metazoa > Chordata > Amphibia > Anura > Hylidae > Hyla > Hyla sarda. The sequence goes on from NC_079200.1 coordinate 1,549,666, forward strand.
TATATATATCTGTATACTCCTGTGTGTATATATATATATATATATATATATCTGTATACTCCTGTGTGTGTATATATATATATCTGTATACTCCTGTGTGTATATATATCTGTATACTCCTGTGTGTATATATATCTGTATACTCCTGTGTGTGTGTGTGTGTATATATATATATATCTGTATACTCCTGTATATATCTGTATACTCCTGTGTGTATCTGTATACTCCTGTATCTATCTGTATACTCCTGTATATATCCGGACGCGCTCCATCCCTGACCCCATAATCCTGTATGAGCGGCTGTTAGTCGGTGACTATTGGCTGTGGGAGCCGCCAGGTGTGTACAGGGAGGGGGCAGGTGTTTCTCCTATGACACCTGGGACTCTCCGCACTTCTCTCCAGGTGTCTGCGTTACCTCAGGCGGTGGGGGGAGGGCGCCATTAGTCATTAACCCCTTGTGTCCTGTGACAGACAATGACGTCTCCCTGTCTCCGCCCTCCATATGTCTCTTCACCCCCCCCCCCCCCCTGACTTGTATTGTTTGCGGCAGATGCTGCGCGGTGTGAACAGGCGCGGTGCGGTATTTAGATGTTAACAGCCGGGTGACAAAACATTTCCCTCAGGCCCCGAGCGGCCATTGTCAGGATAATGAGCTCCCAATGGCCGCCTATTAGCTGCCGCACAATAGACGCCCTCCATGATCCTGGCATCGCTTCCATAACAATCGGCTCATACTAATGGATTATTTACCTCCGGAATTCTGCGCCAAAGAAGAAAACATGGGAAAATACACATTTCTATTTCCTGAAATTGCTCAACCTGCGGGGCCGAGGGGTTTACACAGGAGGCGGCCATCTTTGTCCCTCAACAAGTTATTTATATCCGAACAATATGCAGATAGGACACAATGTACGTAGCGGAGCGGGCGCCGCGGGGTGAACGCGCTGTGGGTATCACTTACTATTGGAGGCCCCTGCGGATAAATGGAGCGTTTTTATTGTTTTTTTAGTAAATATATATCATAAAGAACGTAGACTGCGAGTTGGGGATAGGTCTCCAGGGGGTAAACGCCGCCTTTACCAATCCCCCACAGTTATATGAAACCTTCACCGTAATCTGCCGTACGCCATTCTGTACCGTAGGAAAAAAAAGTTAAAATGAGAAAGTTTCCATATATTATACATAAAAGGAATTATAATGAAGGACTAAAGAATGGCGCTACAAAGGTGAAAGGTCAACGTATATGTAATCGCCAGGGATCATGAAAAAAATGTAAATTACTTACGAAAATACAGCACAATAACGATAAAGTGCGCGTGGTTTACGCGTCGTAATCTATATTGCGTATTTAATGTATAAGCGCCAAAAATGTTACAATGTTGTGGTTCCATTGAAGTGACTAGAGCTGGGATGTAATACCACACACCACCTGAGGATGGTTGTGGCGCTGTTATTGCACGAGTGAAACTAAAAATACCCTAAACTGACCAATTACAACAGTATATATCGGTGTTCTCCTCCAGCTGTTGCTAAACTACAATTCTCAGCATGCCTGGGCAGCCAAAGCCCTGTCTGCCACCTCCAGAGGATCCACACTGTCCCTGCAAGGTAAATCAAGGCTTCCTGCTCATCTCATCCCTTAGTGCAGTGGTCTTTAAACTGCAGCGCTCCAGTTGTTACAAAACTATAACTCCCAGCATGCCCGGACAGCAGTTGGCTGTCCTGGTATGCTTAGAGTTATAGATTTGTAACAGCTGGAGGGTCCACAGTTTGGAGACCACTTCTTCAACTTCGGAGCTTGTCGCAGGTATCTTTTCCTGGCCTGTTCTAGAGATTAGGTGGGGGGAGTCAGGCCCGGTCTGGAGGTTGTGGGGGGTCGGCATGCTCAGTGGGGGGGAGTCAGGCCCGGTCTGGAGGTTGTGGGGGGTCGGAGTGCTCAGTGGGGGGAGTCGGGCCCGGTCTGGAGATTGTGGGGGGTCGGAGTGCTCAGTGGGGGGAGTCGGGCCCGGTCTGGAGGTTGTGGGGGGTCGGAGTGCTCAGTAGGGGGAGTCGTGCCCGGTGTGGATGTTGTGGGGGGTCGGAGTGCTCAGTGGGGGGAGTCGGGCCCGGTCTGGAGATTGTGGGGGGTCGGAGTGCTCAGTGGGGGGAGTCGGGCCCGGTCTGGAGGTTGTGGGGGGTCGGAGTGCTCAGTAGGGGGAGTCGTGCCCGGTGTGGATGTTGTGGGGGGTCGGAGTGCTCAGTGGGGGGAGTCGGGCCCGGTCTGGAGATTGTGGGGGGTCGGAGTGCTCAGTGGGGGGAGTCGGGCCCGGTCTGGAGATTGTGGGGGGTCGGAGTGCTCAGTGGGGGGAGTTGGGCCCGGTCTGGAGGTTGTGGGGGGTCGGAGTGCTCAGTGGGGGGAGTTGGGCCCGGTCTGGAGGTTGTGGGGGGTCGGAGTGCTCAGTAGGGGGAGTCGTGCCCGGTGTGGATGTTGTGGGGGGTCGGAGTGCTCAGTGGGGGGAGTCGGGCCCGGTCTGGAGGTTGTGGGGGGTCGGAGTGCTCAGTGGGGAGAGTCGGGCCCGGTCTGGAGGTTGTGGGGGGTCGGAGTGCTCAGTAGGGGGAGTCGTGCCCGGTGTGGATGTTGTGGGGGGTCGGAGTGCTCAGTGGGGGGAGTCGGGCCCGGTCTGGAGGTTGTGGGGGGTCGGAGTGCTCAGTGGGGGGAGTCGGGCCCGGTCTGGAGATTGTGGGGGGTCGGAGTGCTCAGTGGGGGGAGTCGGGCCCGGTCTGGAGATTGTGGGGGGTCGGAGTGCTCAGTGGGGGGAGTCGGGCCCGGTCTGGAGGTTGTGGGGGGTCGGAGTGCTCAGTGGGGGGAGTTGGGCCCGGTCTGGAGGTTGTGGGGGGTCGGAGTGCTCAGTAGGGGGAGTCAGGCCCGGTCTGGAGGTTGTGGGGGGTCGGAGTGCTCAGTGGGGGGAGTCGGGCCCGGTCTGGAGGTTGTGGGGGGTCTGACCCTGAGATCAGGCACTTAGCCCATGTCCTGTGTATAGGGGAAATGTTTTTCATGACTGGAGTTCCCCTTTATTATATTCATGTTAGATCGCACCCTTGTACTTCTTATTCATATGATTTTTTGACTTTCACATTAGATTTTGTTATCGTGCTATTTTAGGCGTCTGTTCCCACAATCCGTTGGCGGCCTCCCATGTGACCTCCCATGTGACCTCCCATGTGACCGATCCTTGTATCTCCTGCCGTTCGCTGCTCCGATGTTTTCCAGGTTTCAGTTGGAATTTTCGGATTCTCTGTATGAAACATTTACGGGTTTCTATTCTGGACGTAACGTTTCTCAGGGGAATATGGTTTTCTTTGGGTTTGTAAACAAGCAGCGAGTCCCCCCCGTGTAGAGCGCACACATGGTCCGCCCCGGCCCCCCAGGCCATGCAGTAATGACACGCTGTGTACAGGAGGGGGGGGGAGCGCGGCCTCCATCAGACATCCTGGAGCCTCGTCCTCTGGAATGTCAGCCCAACCTCCTCTCCGCTCCTTCTGGGGGGGCGGGGGGACAATTAATGGCCGGAGGATCTGCGCTCCTGGGAACCTTTCATCAGATATCTCCAGAAATCAGACGCTGGATCTTAATTCCATCGTTATAACAGGAGACGATAGACGCACAATACGGTTATTTAGCCATAAACAATGAGAGGAACCATTAGAATGGCCAGATAATGGTTAATGAAAATGGCCGCCAATTATCTCCACCAGGTTGTTTTTATGGTCACAGGCCGTGGATTTCTACAAAGTTCTGTTCCCTCGAGGGAGACGGTGGAAGATGAAGTCCGCCGTGTGTGAATCGGTCCTTTATGGTCCTCTGTATCGTGCTTCTGGACCGTACCAAGTTATGACATTGGGGAGATCGTTTCCTTCATAGTCTTTGGCCCCTTATGATCGTCTGTATCGTGCTTCTGGACCGTACCAAGTTATGACATTGGGGAGATCGTTTCCTTCATAGTCTTTGGCCCCTTATGATCGTCTGTATCGTGCTTCTGGACCGTACCAAGTTATGACATTGGGGAGATCGTTTCCTTCATAGTCTTTGGCCCCTTATGATCGTCTGTATCGTGCTTCTGGACCGTACCAAGTTATGACATTGGGGAGATCGTTTCCTTCATAGTCTTTGGCCCCTTATGATCGTCTGTATCGTGCTTCTGGACCGTACCAAGTTATGTCATTGGGGAGATCGTTTCCTTCATAGTCTTTGGCCCCTTATGATCGTCTGTATCGTGCTTCTGGACCGTACCAAGTTATGTCATTGGGGAGATCGTTTCCTTCATAGTCTTTGGCCCCTTATGATCGTCTGTATCATGCTTCTGGACCGTACCAAGTTATGTCATTGGGGAGATCGTTTCCTTCATAGTCTTTGGCCCCTTATGATCGTCTGTATCGTGCTTCTGGACCGTACCAAGTTATGTCATTGGGGAGATCGTTTCCTTCATAGTCTTTGGCCCCTTATGATCGTCTGTATCGTGCTTCTGGACCGTACCAAGTTATGACATTGGGGAGATCGTTTCCTTCATAGTCTTTGGCCCCTTATGATCGTCTGTATCGTGCTTCTGGACCGTACCAAGTTATGACATTGGGGAGATCGTTTCCTTCATAGTCTTTGGCCCCTGGTTGTCGTTGATTAGAGATGTCACCACTTGTCTTGCGGCTGGACTGTACCCAGGCCTGGTGCAAGAATTTTTGCCCCCCCTAGGCAAAAGCTAATTTTGCTGCCCCTTGACCCCACCCACTGGCTCCCCCCCCCCCCCCCCTGATGTATGTAGGTGCGTGCGATGTCAGGATTAGAGATGAGGGAACTGCATAAATTAGTTCAGCTTTCCGGTGCTCCGGTGGCTGGAAAAGGTGGATACAGTCCTAGGAGAGTCTCCAGCCACTGGAGCACCAGAAAGCTGAACTCATTTATGCAGGATAAGTCATCAACTGCCGAGCCGAGAAGTTTGTGACGAATCGAATTTACTGTAAGTTCGCTCATCTCTAGTCAGGATGTTGGATGGACCTGACCTTAGTGATCGCCCCTGTCTGCCTCAGAGGTGGCGCTGTGCTCCCCCAGCAGGCTGAAGCAGGTGTAGCGTGGTGGGCGGGAGCTTTGGATGCTGACTAACTTTATTGCAGCAGGCAGAGTGGCGCCCCCATCAAGAGGGTGCCCTAGGGGGCTGCCTATTTTGCCTATAAGCAGAGCCGGCCCTGACTACCTAGTTATGTAACTGAGTTTCCTGATCCCTATTCCTTCATAGTCCATGTGCCTTATGGTCGTCTTCTTGTCTATGCTTCTTCTTGTCTGTCTATGCTTCTTCTTGTCTGTCTATGCTTCTTCTTGTCTATGCTTCTTCTTGTCTATGCTTCTTCTTGTCTGTCTATGCTTCTTCTTGTCTGTCTATGCTTCTTCTTGTCTGTCTATGCTTCTTCTTGTCTGTCTATGCTTCTTCTTGTCTGTCTATGCTTCTTCTTGTCTGTCTATGCTTCTTCTTGTCTGTCTATGCTTCTTCTTGTCTGTCTATGCTTCTTCTTGTCTGTCTATGCTTCTTCTTGTCTGTCTATGCTTCTTCTTGTCTGTCTATGCTTCTTCTTGTCTGTCTATGCTTCTTCTTGTCTATGCTTCTTCTTGTCTATGCTTCTTCTTGTCTATGCTTCTTCTTGTCTGTCTATGCTTCTTGTCTATGCTTCTTCTTGTCTGTCTATGCTTCTTCTTGTCTATGCTTCTTCTTGTCTGTCTATGCTTCTTCTTGTCTATGCTTATGGCGCCTTATGGTCACCTGCTCCTGGACCGTACCAAGTTATGTGGTTGAGAAGATCTTTTCCCTGATCTCGGTTCTTCCGCCATAATCCATGGCCTCTTCGGTCGTCTGTATAATGAATTGCTTGAAGATGAGAAGAACGTTTCCTGATCTCCATAGTCGACGATCACCACAGCGGCGCCTTAGGGTCATCTGCTCCTGGACCGTACCAAGTCATGTAATTGAGAAGATCATTTCCTAATCTCGGTTCCTCCATCGTCCATGGCCCTTATGGTCGTCTGCGTAATGAATTGTTTGGAGATACGATTACTTGTCATTGCTGCTGGACCGTACCAAGTCATGTATTGGAGAAGATCGTCTCCTGATCTCAATATCTCCATAGTTAACGATCATCATTGTCCCCCCCCCCCCCCCACACATTGCAGAAAAGTCTTACAGACCAACCGTGTAATGTATATGGGAGACCACTGACCCCCCCCCCCCCCCCCAACAGATGTAGTTGGGCATGTAAGATGTCTTATGCTTTCCCTAGAGCAGTGGTCTCAAAACTGTGGACCTCCAGCTGTTTCAAAACTACAACTCCCAGCATGATGGGAGTTGTAGTTTAGCAACAGCTGGAGGCCCACAGTTTGGAGACCACTGCCCTATACAATGAGTGATGCAGTCAGGACATGCTGGGAGTTGTAGTTTAGCAACAGCTGGAGGTCCACAGTTTGGAGACCACTGCCCTATACAATGAGTGATGCAGTCAGGGCATGCTGGGAGTTGTAGTTGTGTAACATCTGGAGGTGCACAGTTTGGAGACCACTGCCCTATACAATGAGTGATGCAGTCAGGGCATGCTGGGAGTTGTAGTTGTGTAACAGCTGGAGGTCCACAGTTTGGAGACCACTGCCCTATACAATGAGTGATGCAGTCAGGACATGCTGGGAGTTGTAGTTGTGTAACATCTGGAGGTCCACAGTTTGGAGACCACTGCCCTATACAATGAGTGATGCAGTCAGGACATGCTGGGAGTTGTAGTTGTGTAACATCTGGAGGTCCACAGTTTGGAGACCACTGCCCTATACAATGAGTGATGCAGTCAGGACATGCTGGGAGTTGTAGTTGTGTAACAGCTGGAGGTCCACAGTTTGGAGACCGCTGGCCTAGATTATGGGGTTGGCTGTCTCCCCATCGGGGGGCGGTGTTTGTTTTTTCGCTTTCCTTCCTGGACACTCGATACGTCCGCGGGGATTTCTCCGTAGATCCAGTGTCCACGAATCTCCTCTGTTATTCGGACGTGATGTCGACGGTGACTGCGGCGTCCGGGGGCCTTGTGTGCGGTTAGAGATAGGTTAGGGGTATGTTCACACTACAGAAAGCCCTTGTGGAGATTCTGCCCCCAATCGACCTCTATGGTAATTCCGCCGCTGGGTTCATACGTGGAACGTTCCGTCACGGGACTCCTGAGGCCCAATTCATGCGGAGGAATTTTTGCGGCTAGGACTGCTCGGAGACGCGCCGTCGCATTAGGTGACAATGCATTTCTGAGCGAATTCCATAGAAAGGATTGTAAACACAGGCAATGCACGTGCATGCTCGGCCAAGCTGAGCATGCACATGTAGTTAAAGGGGTACTCTGGTGGGGGAAAAAAATATTTGAAAATCAACTGGTGGCTGAAAGTTCTACAGGTTTGTAAATTATTTCTATATAAAAAAATCTTAACCCTTCCAGTACTTATCAGCTGCTGTATGCTCCATAGGAAGTTGTGTAGTTCTTTCCAGTCTGACCACAGTGCTCTCTGCTGCCACCTCTGTCCATGTCAGGAACTGTCTAGAGCAGGAGAGGTTTCCTATGGGGATTTGGACAGTGGACAGACTTGACATGGACAGACGTGTCAGCAGAGAGCACTATAGTCAGACTGGAAAGAACTACACAACTTCCTGTGGAGCATACAGCAGCTAAGTACTGGAAGGGTTAAGATTTGTATATAGAAGTGTTTCTCAACCAGTATGCCTCCTGCTGTTGCAAAACTACAACCCCCAGCATGTCCGGACAGCCGTTGGCTGTTCGGGCATGCTGGGAGTTGTAGTTTTGCAACAGCTGGAGGTCCACAGTTTGGAGACCACTGGCCTAGAGTATGGTGTTGGCTTTCTCCCCCATCATCTCCCCAATAAATGTTCATCCGGCCAACAAAACAGTAGTAACAAGAGATACAATGTAACACAATAAAAATAAATATATAACAAAAAAGTCTAAATAATAAATATATATATATAGTAAATAAAAATTCAGTAAAATAAATAAATAAATAAAAAAAAAAGGCGGATATTGACATTCCTACAGAGAGATACAAAGTAACACAAAATATATATATATTAATGTTAATTAGTTAGAATCTTGTTTTATATATATAAAAATTAAGTTAAATTAAAGTGCATGTTGACATTCCTACATTTTACTCAGAGAGATACAAAGTGACATTCAATAAAAATAAGTATACAGGATATAAGACATAATAAAATAGATATACAGTATATAAGACATAATAAATATAGGTATACAGTATATAAGACATAATAAATATAGATATACAGTATATAACACATAATAAATATAGGTATACAGGATATAAGACATAATAAATATAGATATACAGGATATAACTCATAATAAATATAGGTATACAGGATATAACTCATAATAAATATAGATATACAGTATATAACACATAATAAAATAGATATACAGGATATAAGACATAATAAATATAGGTATACAGGATATAACACATAATAAAATATACAGGATATAAAACATAATAAAATAGATATACAGGATATAAGACAATAAATATAGATATACAGGATATAAGACATAATAAATATAGGTATACAGGATATAAGACATAATAAATATAGGTATACAGGATATAAGACATAATAAAAATAGATATACAGTATATAACACATAATAAAATAGATATACAGGATATAAGACATAATAAATATAGGTATACAGGATATAACACATAAAAATATAGGTATACAGGATATAACACATAAAAATAGATATACAGTATATAACCCATAAAAATAGATATACAGGATATAAAACATAATAAAATATACAGGATATAAAACATAATAAAATAGATATACAGTATATAACACATAATAAATATAGATATACAGGATATAACTCATAATAAATATAGGTATACAGGATATAACACATAAAAATAGATATACAGGATATAACACATAAAAATAGATATACAGTATATAACACAATAAATATAGGTATACAGGATATAACACATAAAAATAGATATACAGGATATAAAACATAATAAAATATACAGGATATAAAACATAATAAAATAGATATACAGTATATAACACATAATAAATATAGATATACAGGATATAACACATAAAAATAGATATACAGGATATAACACATAATAAATATAGGTATACAGGATATAACACATAATAAATATAGATATACAGGATATAACACATAAAAATAGATATACAGGATATAACACATAATAAATATAGGTATACAGGATATAACACATAATAAATATAGATATACAGGATATAACACATAAAAATAGATATACAGGATATAAAACATAATAAAATAGATATACAGTATATAAGACATAATAAATATAGATATACAGTATATAAAACATAATAATAAAATATACAGTATATAAAGCATAATAAATATAGATATACAGTATATAAAACATAATAAATATAGATATACAGGATATAAGACATAATAAATATAGGTATACAGGATATAAAACATAATAAAATATACAGGATATAAGACATAATAAATATAGATATACAGGATATAACACATAATAAATATAGATATACAGGATATAACTCATAATAAATATAGATATACAGTATATAAAACATAATAAATATAGATATACAGGATATAACACATAATAAAATATACAGGATATAAAACATAATAAAATAGTAAAAATATATTAAACAAAAAAATCTAAATAAAAATCAAATTGAAATGTTTTTTGGGAATCCCAGATAGATGCTGGATGTGTCCCCGGTGGGTTGGGTAGGGGCAGAGGGTTTTGCGGCCTTCTCTCTTCCGGCGTTCCATGCGTTTCGGGCCATGAGCAGTCTCTATGGAGGACTTCCCGTCCTATTGGCTCGGAGCCAGCGGTAGGTGTATATCTGGTGACACAGAGAAGCCCTAGTAACAGAGCGCCAGGCAGATCTAGGCAGGAGGGGGCTCTTTCTCTCTCCCTGGCAGGAGGGGGGGGGGGGGATAATTCAGTTTGACAACACATCTGCAGTCCATCTGCGCCAGAACGTTCCGGCTCCTTCCAACGCGCTGAGGAATCACAGATGTGTTAAGGGGGGGGGGGATCCCACTCAACTTAACCCAAGAAAATATCCCACCGGAATTCCACGCCCGCGGATCCGCAGACGGTAAGTCTCTTCGCCTGTCGGTGCTCCCCTCCCCGTGTCCTTGACTACCGATCAATAATCGCATCCCTACTGCAGATGGGTTTTATTTATATTTTATAAGACGCTGCAGAAGGGGTTAAAGACGACCGTTATAATAGGGGAAAAAAGCGTTACGTATCTGAGAGCGCGGCTGGTTAACGGCTTTGGTTATGTCCAGCAGATTATTGAGCGCTGATATAGTGGATCGTTGATAACGCGTTCTGTCCTGCGGTGGATACAGAGATAGGACGACCGCGTATCCAACAGAATAATGGGATATATGGTGTAATAATCCATGGGTGGGATGTGGTATATAGGTGGTATATAGGTGGTATATAGGTATAGGTGGTTTATAGGTATAGGTGGTATATAGGGGTCTGTGGTATATAGGTATCTGTGGTATATAGGTATCTGTGGCATATAGTATTTGTGGTATATAGGTATCTGTGGTATATAGGTATCTGTGGTATATAGGTATCTGTGGTATATAGGTGATATAAAGGTATCTGTGGCATATAGTATTTGTGGTATATAGGTATCTGTGGTATATAGGGATCTGTGGTATATAGGGATCTGTGGTATATAGGGATCTGTGGTATATAGGGATCTGTGGTATATAGGTATCTGTGGTATATAGGTTGTATATAGGTATCTGAGGTATATAGGTATCTGTGGTATATAGGTATCTGTGGTATATAGGTGGTATATAGGTGGTATAGATGGCATATAGGTATCTGTGGTATATAGGTATCTGTGGTATATAGGTGGTATATAGGTATCTGAGGTATATAGGTATCTGTGGTATATAGGTATCTGTGGTATATAGGTGGTATATAGGTATCTGAGGTATATAGGTATCTGGTATATAGGTATCTGTGGTATATAGGTGGTATATAGGTGGTATAGATGGCATATAGGTATAGGTGGTTTATAGGTATCTGTGGTATATAGGTGGTATATAGGTGGTATAGATGGCATATAGGTATAGGTGGTATATAGGTATCTGTGGTATATAGGTGGTATATAGGTATCTGTGGTATATAGGTGGTATATAGGTATCTGTGGTATATAGGTATCTGTGGTATATAGGTAGCATATAGTATTTGTGGTATATAGGTGGTATAGATGGTATATAGGTATAGGTAGTTATCTGGGACATATATATCCTGCATACGTATCGTTGCGTTGTGTTCATTCATCCGTTTTGTGCAATGTTTCGATCCGACTATTTTTTACAAACACACAAGATGGCTGCAGAACCATCTCTTATCCTTTCTAGAGATACAGAACGTGCCTGGAGCTCAGCATCAACTCCCAGCATGCCCGGACAACCATAGACCTGTCTGCTTCCTCTAGAAGATCCACACTGTCACTGAAAGGTAAATCAAGGCTTCCCTCTCATCTCAGCAGCCTTTGGCTGTCCAGAAATGCTGGGAGTTGTGAGTTTGCAACAGCTGGAGATCCACAGTTTGGAGACCACTGATCTACTATGGTGTATGGGGTCTCCTCGACTCTTCTCCAACTGCAGACTTCAGGGGAGACAAGGAGACATGGATGCTCGGCCGAGCTGGGCATGCTCGCATTGTTGTGCGGGACATTGGCTTTACCTGCAGAGGTTCCACTGTTTTCATGTCGGCCGCTGTGTAATTTAATATTAAGGGTTAAAAGAGATTTGGAAATTTTCCTTTTTAATTTTGTATCTTCCCCCCCCCCCCGGAAGTATTACATGGCTGCTGTATCCCTGTACGCCATAGTTATAGGGGCCCCTACTATAGAGACGGGGCCCCTGTTCTTCATGCCCCATATTGAGGGTTGTGCTGTATCCTGCAGTCTTGGTAAATGCCGTCTCATTGCTGTTGTGCGTGCGCGCTGTTCAATAATAAATTTGGTGCAGCCATTGCTCTACGCCTCACGCTGAGGACGTCCTTGAGAAACATGTCGGGCGTCATTGATCGCTATTGTTTTTATAAAACACTATTACTGTATTAGGAACAAGGCCAATAAAAATTCAGTGTTTCCCAACCAGGGGGCCTCTGGCTGTTACAAATCTAGCATGCAAAAGCCTTGATTTACCTTTCAGGGACATTGGGGATTCTCTGGAGGAGGTAGACAGGCTTTGAATGTCCAAGCAGACTGGGAGTTGCGATAAGACTGATAAGGCAGTGTTTCCAAACAGTGATTTTCCAGCTGTTGCAAAACTACAACTCCCAGCATGTCTGGACAGCCAGAACTCTGTCTGCCTCCTCCAGAGGATCCACGCAGTCTCTGAAAGGTAAATCAAGGCTTCCCTCTCATCTCAACATCCTTTGGCGGTCCGGACATGCTGGGAATTGTAGTTTTGCAACTGACTGCTAATTACTGATACCTCTGCACCACCTATAGCAGTGTTTCCAACCAATGTGGCTCCAGCTGTTGCAAAACTACATCTCCTAGCATGCCTGGACAGCCTTCAGCTGCCCGAGCATGCTGGGAGTTGTCACTTTGCCTGTCTGCCTCCTCCTGAGGATTTACACTGTCCCAGAAAGGTGAATCAAGGCTTCCCTCTCACCTCAGCAGCATTTGGGAGATGTAGTTTTGCAACATCTGGAGGGACACAGTTTGGAGACCTCTGCAATACGGGGACAATAAAATGAATGGGTTCCATAATGCCAGAACAGCCAAAAGCCTGTCAGCCTCCTCAATAGGATCCACACTGTCCCTGAAAAGTAAATCAAGGTGTCCCTCTCATTCCAAGAGCCTTTGGCTGTCCGGGCATGCTGAGAGTTATAGTTTTGCAATAGCTGGAGGCACCCTGGTTGGGAACATTGTCCTATCTTTTGAGCGTGCAGAATCGGCCCATTATTGTCCATGACCGACCACGTGTCGCCTGGATAAAGCGGATAAGGTAAATGTAGCTGCTGTATTGTGGCGAGGTGTTCACTACATGGGACAATATGAACCGCGCAAAAGTTTGTCCGAAAATTGGCAAAAAATCTTTTTGTTATGAAACTTTCGCCTGTTTACTAGTTATAGGGGCACAGAAATCCGTAACGACTATAATGCTTTATATAAGAAAGGGAGACCTCCGGGGCAACGGCATCTTCTACGCCCCTCAAATCAGGACCCCAGAAAAGCTGGGTAACGGCCTTTTAGGAGCTGCCTGGATAGATGACTCTATGGGGGGGTCAAATCTTTACACCTCCAGTTCTCAGGTAAAAACTACATCAGTGTTAGAAGCGTTAAAAAAATATGTAGTGTCGATACGTCAGTGTTTCCCAACCAGGGGGCCTCCAGCTGTTGCAAAACTACAACTGTAGTTGTAGTTTTGCAATGTTTGGAAACGCTGCGCTACACGTTGGAAATTGTTTCTTTATTTTTTTTCCAGAACTCTGCTCAGATTAATGCCCCAACGCGTTTCAAACTATATATATAGTGCTTAGTCCTGGAAGTGAAGGACCAGATATATATAGTGCTTAGTCCTGGAAGTGAAGGACCAGATATATATAGTGCTTAGTCCTGGAAGTGAAGGACCAGATATATATAGTGCTTAGTCCTGGAAGTGAAGGACCAGATATATATAGTGCTTAGTCCTGGAAGTGAAGGACCAGATATATATAGTGCTTAGTCCTGAAAGTAAAGGACTAGAGATATATATAGTGCTTAGTCCTGAAAGTAAAGGACTAGAGATATAATATATAGTGCTTAGTCCTGAAAGTAAAGGACTAGAGATATATATAGTGCTTAGTCCTGAAAGTAAAGGACTAGAGATATATATAGTGCTTAGTCCTGAAAGTAAAGGACTAGAGATATATATATAGTGCTTAGTCCTGAAAGTAAAGGACCAGATATATATAGTGCTTAGTCCTGGAAGTGAAGGACCAGATATATATAGTGCTTAGTCCTGAAAGTAAAGGACTAGAGATATATATAGTGCTTAGTCCTGAAAGTAAAGGACTAGAGATATATATAGTGCTTAGTCCTGAAAGTAAAGGACTAGAGATATATATAGTGCTTAGTCCTGAAAGTAAAGGACTAGAGATATATATATAGTGCTTAGTCCTGAAAGTAAAGGACTAGAGATATATATAGTGCTTAGTCCTGAAAGTAAAGGACTAGAGATATATATATAGTGCTTAGTCCTGGAAGTGAAGGACCAGATATATATAGTGCTTAGTCCTGGAAGTGAAGGACCAGATATATATAGTGCTTAGTCCTGGAAGTAAAGGACTAGAGATATATATAGTGCTTAGTCCTGAAAGTAAAGGACTATATATATATTAGTGCTTAGTCCTGGAAGTAATGGACTAGATATGTATAGTGCTTAGTCCTGAGTAATGGACTAGATATATATTTATAGTGCTTAGTCCTGGAAGTAAAGGACTAGAGATATATATAGTGCTTAGTCCAGGAAGTAAAGGACTAGATATATATAGTACTTAGTCCTTGAAGTAATGGACTAGATATATATAGTGCTTAATCCTTGAAGTAAAGGACTAGAGATATATATATATAGTGCTTAGTCCTGGAAGTAATGGACTAGATATATATAGTGCTTAATCCTTGAAGTAAAGGACTAGAGATATATATATAGTGCTTAGTCCTGGAAGTAAAGGACTAGATATATATATATATATATATATATATATATATATATAGTGCTTAGTCCTGGAAGTAAAGGACTAGATATGTATAGTGCTTAGTCCTGGAAGTAAAGGACTAGATATGTATAGTGCTTAGTCCTGGAAGTAAAGGACTAGATATGTATAGTGCTTAGTCCTGGAAGTAAAGGACTAGATATGTATAGTGCTTAGTCCTGGAAGTAAAGGACTATATATATATATATATACTAATTACAGAATTTTTTTTCTATTAATGTGCTGGTCTCCCTAAAGATTCATCCCTGGTCATCAAACCCTCCGATAAGGGGGGTAACATTGTACTGATGACCAGGGATGAATATAGGGCCATGTGCCTAAAAATACTGGAAGACAATGCTACACCCCTCATGAATGACCCCAACACCTTTACAGAGGAGCCTTGACTGCAAACCTAATTGACAAGACGGAATATGAATATCTTATACCCACAAACCCCAGGGTGCACCCCGAAAATTCACAAGATGTATCCACCCGTGAGGGGGAGACCAGTTGTGTTGGGCATAGACAATCTGCCAATATGTGGAGTCGGTGCTGAGGCCCTTCCGTCTTATGTACGAGACACCACAAACGTACTCAAACGTATTGAAGATTTAAGGATGGGGGAGGGGGCCTTCTTGGCATCACTAGAGGTCGAGGCTCTGTACTCCTCCATCCCTTACCAAAAAGGACCAGCTGCCGTAGAGGATTGCAGTATAATGAACACAACCGATTGGTATTACAGCTATTGGAATTTGTTTTGATTAGGAATGACTTTATTATTGAGGGACGGTCCTTCCCCCAGCAGCGAGGTGCAGCCATGGGGAGCCCTTACGCCCCCAGATATGCTAATATGTACCTCAGCTGGTGGGAGGACCAATTTTTGTTTTGTGAGGAGATGGAGGTTTGGACAAACCACATAGGGATTTATCTACGTTACATAGACGACGTTCTACTTATTTCGGACTCTACCGAAGATGAGTTTTATAAATTTGTAAGGCGACTTAATGGAAATGATCTGGGGCTGGTGCTCACCGGTACGATTGATGGGCACCAGCTCGAATTTCTGGATCTGAAGATTAAAGTATCGGAAGATGGTCACCTCTGTATATAGAAAGGAGACGGCTACGAATACCCTTCTCCGGTGGGACAGCGGTCATCCTCTCGCACTGGAGCAGGATATCCCTACAGGCCGACACCTTCACATGAGAAGAAATTGCTCAACAATGGAAGAATTCCAGATCAAAGCTGATGAGCGGAGATTGAGATTACGAGCTATAGGGGGTATCCAAATAAAACCCTTAAAAAAGCGTATAGGAGAACCCTAAGTTCAAACCGAACACGACTCTTAACCCCTAAAAATAGGGAGGATGTACACGATCAGATAAGAATAATGGGGAGGATGTACACGATCAGATAAGAATAATGGGGAGGATGTACATGATCAGATAAGAATAATGGGGGGGGTGTACACGATCAGATAAGAATAATGGGGAGGATGTACACGATCAGATAAGAATAATGGGGAGGATGTACACGATCAGATAAGAATAATGGGGAGGATGTACACGATCAGATAAGAATAATGGGGAGGATGTACATGATCAGATAAGAATAATGGGGAGGATGTACACGATCAGATAAGAATAATGGGGAGGATGTACACGATCAGATAAGAATAATGGGGAGGATGTACATGATCAGATAAGAATAATGGGGAGGATGTACACGATCAGATAAGAATAATCGGGAGGATGTACACGATCAGATAAGAATAATGGGGAGGATATACACGATCAGATAAGAATAATGGGGAGGATGTACACGATCAGATAATAATGGGGAGGATGTACACGATCAGATAAGAATAATGGGGAGGATGTACACGATCAGATAAGAATAATGGGGAGGATGTACACGATCAGATAAGAATAATGGGGAGGATGTACACGATCAGATAAGAATAATGGGGAGGGTGTACACGATCAGATAAGAATAATCGGGAGGATGTACACGATCAGATAAGAATAATGGGGAGAATGTACACGATCAGATAAGAATAATGGGGAGAATGTACACGATCAGATAAGAATAATGGGGAGGATGTACACGATCAGATAAGAATAATCGGGAGGATGTACACGATCAGATAAGAATAATCGGGAGGATGTACACGATCAGATAAGAATAATGGGGAGGGTGTACACGATCAGATAAGAATAATCGGGAGGATGTACACGATCAGATAAGAATAATGGGGAGGATGTACACGATCAGATAAGAATAATGGGGAGGATGTACACGATCAGATAAGAATAATGGGGAGGATGTACACGATCAGATAAGAATAATCGGGACCTTAGATGAGCGATCGGATGAGACCTATTCTGAACCGGTTCTGGGGGTCCTAACAGCAGATAAACACATTGGAGACCTCTTACCCCCCACAACACAAGTTACATATAGAAGAGGGAGAAATCTAAAAGACTAAGAGTAACGCTGAACCTCCCGTCTCCTCACAAACGTGGCTCACGTCTAATTAACCCTGCGGGACACCCCCACGGGGGAAATGTTTGTCCCCACATAGTGAAGGCACCAGGTAGGTAAGAGTCACGACACAGATCACGTACAGAAATAGACACTTTGCAAATTGTGATACTAAGGGGGGGATCTATTAGTAAAGGGGGAATCCGCAAGTCAACAATGTGGGTGAAACTTTCAGAACCCTAAAAAACCGACTCCAAGAGCACATTGGCGACAGTAAACGTGCTCGCGATACTCCTGTCACTAAACACTTTTTATAGTATCATGCAGGTAAAAGTGATACATTGAGAGCCCAGATCATGGAGGTAGTGCCACCTCCTAAGAGAGGAGGATCATGGGATAGGATTGTGCTTCAATGTGAGGCGGAGTGGACTTACAGAGTGGACTGTGTGAAACCTCAGCCGCTTAACCATTTCATATCATATGCGTCTTTTGTCTAGATTAAATCATAGATATATTTATATGTAGAGTCTACTGTAATCCTGGTCTAACAAATGAGAATAAATGTAAAAACTAACAAAAATAGCTAATAATATACTGATTGCTCAGCTCCGCTATATGCTGCACATTTATACTATATAAAGATATAATATTTTGGTATTTAGCCTTAATATACTTTATTACATTAAAACATTAGGCTGCTATACAGATACATATAAAAGAGTTAGTATTTATCTTGGTGCAAGATGTTAATTACCATCGATAGTCATGACTGTTAATTACCATCGATAATCATGACTGTTAATTACCATCGATAATCATGACTGTTAATTACCATCGATAATCATGACTGTTAATTACCATCGATAGTCATGACTGTTAATTACCATCGATAGTCATGACTGTTAATTACCATCGATAATCATGACTGTTAATTACCATCGATAATCATGACTGTTAATTACGATCGATAATCATGACTGTTAATTACCATCGATAATCATGACTGTTAATTACCATCGATAATCATGACTGTTAATTACCATCGATAATCATGACTGTTAATTACGATCGATAATCATGACTGTTAATTACCATCGATAGTCATGACTGTTAATTACCATCGATAATCATGACTGTTAATTACCATCGATAATCATGACTGTTAATAACCATCGATAATCATGACTGACTGTTAATTACCATCGATAATCGTGACTGTTAATTACCATCGATAGTCGTGACTGTTAATTACCATCGATAGTCATGACTGTTAATTACCATCGATAGTCATGACTGTTAATTACCATCGATAGTCATGACTGTTAATTACCATCGATAGTCATGACTGTTAATTACCATCGATAATCATGACTGTTAATTACCATCGATAGTCATGACTGTTAATTACCATCGATAATCATGACTGTTAATTACCATCGATAATCATGACTGTTAATTACCATCGATAGTCATGACTGTTAATTACCATCGATAGTCATGACTGTTAATTACCATCGATAGTCATGACTGTTAATTACCATCGATAGTCATGACTGTTAATTACCATCGATAATCATGACTGTTAATTACCATCGATAGTCATGACTGTTAATTACCATCGATAGTCATGACTGTTAATTACCATCGATAGTCATGACTGTTAATTACCATCGATAGTCATGACTGTTAATTACCATCGATAGTCATGACTGTTAATTACCATCGATAATCATGACTGTTAATTACCATCGATAATCATGACTGTTAATTACCATCGATAGTCATGACTGTTAATTACCATCGATAGTCATGACTGTTAATTACCATCGATAGTCATGACTGTTAATTACCATCGATAGTCATGACTGTTAATTACCATCGATAATCATGACTGTTAATTACCATCGATAGTCATGACTGTTAATTACCATCGATAGTCATGACTGTTAATTACCATCGATAGTCATGACTGTTAATTACCATCGATAATCATGACTGTTAATTACCATCGATAATCATGACTGTTAATTACCATCGATAATCATGACTGTTAATTACCATCGATAGTCATGACTGTTAATTACCATCGATAGTCATGACTGTTAATTACCATCGATAATCATGACTGTTAATTACCATCGATAGTCATGACTGTTAATTACCATCGATAGTCATGACTGTTAATTACCATCGATAGTCATGACTGTTAATTACCATCGATAGTCATGACTGTTAATTACCATCGATAGTCATGACTGTTAATTACCATCGATAGTCATGACTGTTAATTACCATCGATAGTCATGACTGTTAATTACCATCGATAGTCATGACTGTTAATTACCATCGATAGTCATGACTGTTAATTACCATCGATAGTCATGACTGTTAATTACCATCGATAGTCATGACTGTTAATTACCATCGATAATCATGACTGTTAATTACCATCGATAATCATGACTGTTAATTACCATCGATAATCATGACTGTTAATTACCATCGATAATCATGACTGTTAATTACCATCGATAATCATGACTGTTAGGCTACACTCATAGTATATCTATTAACCTATTGTGGAACGCATCCGACAGCCTAATAGTATATACATCTACCTTGGACTCTTCAGCAATATCAGAACGAGGCTTGAAACGCACAACCTCCTGACCCAACAGATTACCTGGCGCAGGTGCGATGTAGTGCTGGCGATATGACCAAAAATGAGCATCACGGTATTTTTCTAAAGTATCGCGGTATTTATTTATTTTTTACATTGAGACTTGCATTGAGGTGTCGTAACGGAACTAAATGATCTGAACACCGGGGCAGCGGAGTACCCTTTTATATAGATGTAACAAACAACCCTACAGCCTCCAGCTGTTGCAAAACTACAACTCCCAGCATGTTGGACTATATAGTAGTGTATAGGTCAGTGTTTCCCAACTAGGGGTGCTTCCAGCTGTTGCAAAACTACTACTCCCAGCATGCCTGGACAGCCGTTGGCTGTCCGGGCATGCTGGGAGTTGTAGTTTTGCAACAGCTGGAGGGCCTACTGTAGGTATAGTATATTATACAGACCCCTGTCCATCCCAGAACCCTGACTCACCTTCCCAGTTGCTGCAGGGACCGTCCAGGGAGGGTGGTCCGGGCCATCCATCCTTCCTGTAGTGTCCGGCGGCATTCCGGGTGGAGGGTGAACCGGTCCGGGCTGTCCTTCTTCTCCGGGGGTCCTCTTCTCCACTCCGGGCAGGCTCCGGCCTAGTAACGCTGCATAGACGCCGCTGCGCAGTGACATCCGTGCGAAGCGACGCACCTGACGTCACTGCGCAGCGGCGTCTATGCAGCGTTACTAGGCCGGAGCCTGCCCGGAGTGGAGAAGAGGACCCCCGGAGAAGAAGGACAGCCCGGACCGGTTCACCCTCCACCCGGAATGCCGCCGAACACTACAGGAAGGGTGGATGGCCCGGACCACCCCCATTACGGGTAAGTTTAATTTTTTTTATTGACTCGGAGGGTGGGGGAGGAGCCTGACCGGTATAGCGGTATGGGCAAAAATCCATACCGTGGGAGAAAAGAAAACTAAGGTATGGATTAGGTGTTAACGATAGCGGATCAAGTGTCCAGTAACCATCACCCTCCATAAATGAACTATTCTAGACCCTCCGCAGAGGGATATCTGGGGGTTCTATACAGTGGAGAATGATGTTTAACCCCATAATTCCTAGATCAGAGGTTTGTGAACATATTGAGTGCAATAGAATCCATAATGAAATATAGGGACTATGTTCAGGACTTATCCGTGGAATATTATAGTTATTGCATCCATAGCAATGACCGCTGCACTGATGGCCGCCATTCATTCAGAAATTGTTATTTTTTGCTATCACTGTTTTGATACCATTTTGTACATTTTTTACCTACTATTTTAGGTTCCCTTTATATAGTCATTGATTTAGTGATTTATATATAAATAATGTAGTTTTCTCTTTTTTTTCCCCAACTTTTTTAATGCAGATCTAATTAGTAGTTTTTTTAATCATTTTTAGTTTCGGCAGCCGGAGGTATAAAGTTTTCGTCATTTGATTCGCCGTCGGATCCTGTCAAATATAACATTTTTGTGAAAAACTAAAAACCTCGAACCTGTTGCCCGTGCGTCCAATCTGAGACCCCTGGGGCGTTGTATGTAATAAGGAGGGTGAGGAGCCTTTGTATAGTGCGGTGACAGATGTGCCCCGGGGGCCGCCCAGCACGTGTCCCCCCCCCGGGATCAACGTTCATCTGTCCCCATTGTCTCGAATGGAGATTCGCTTTCATCTCCTCTAGTGACTGCCGCGGCCTCAGCTGTTGTCCCTGACTCCTGGGTACCAGGAGAGGAAAGGGTTAATTGCGCCTTATAACCCATTGCCTGCACGGAAGTCGTAAAATGGGTTAATACGCCCCGAAGGTCATGCGAAGGTTCATCCGCTGTCGTGTCCCAATTTCCTCCATTCAAGCTATTTCTCCCTGTTATCAGCCATTGAGGGGAGGTGATTTCTTAGGTTGCGCCAATCTGTTCGTCGGCGTTGTCCCATCGGTCCCTGTGATTTCGTATGTCAGGTGGGCACTAGTGCGGACGATATATAGCCCCCCCCTCGCCAATATTCTGCCGTCTCCTCTTTGGCGCTGTAGAGGTTAACGTCAGCCTGGCAGAAACGGGAAACAGATGGAAAGTGGTTTAACCGCGGAGCCGAGGGAGAAAACACAGAGAGGATTCTGGGAAAGTCAGATGTAGAAAATGTCTTGTAATTCAGTGTTCTACTGCACGGGCCGGCTGGGGGTAGTAGTTCTCCAGGAGTCACATGACGGTTGATCGTTCATCAAGTTCCCCCGTAGTGCAGGGGTCTCCAAACTGTGACCTATCGTAACCATTACCTGAGCAATATGGCGTCTAATTCATTATCAGACGCACGTGGCTATCCTTCATATAAGATAGAGATAGGTATAAGGCTATCCTTCATATAAGATAGAGATAGGTATAAGGCTATCCTTCATATAAGATAGAGATAGGTATAAGGATATCCTTCATATAAGATAGAGATAGGTATAAGGCTATCCTTCATATAAGATAGAGATAGGTATAAGGCTATCCTTCATATAAGATAGAGATAGGTATAAGGCTATCCTTCATATAAGATAGGGATAGGTATAAGGCTATCCTTCATATAAGATAGAGATAGGTATAAGGCTATCCTTCATATAAGATAGAGATAGGTATAAGGCTATCCTTCATATAAGATAGAGATAGGCATAAGGCTATCCTTCATATAAGATAGAGATAGGTATAAGGCTATCCTTCATATAAGATACAAAGCAAGGAAGTTGTCCCACAGCACTCCAAAATGGTGGATAACAAAGTGTTTATTGCCTCATGGTAGGATACAACGTTTCGACCGTCACCACGGTCTTTTTCAAGCATGTTAGGTATAAGGATAAGATAGAGATAGGTATAAGGCTATCCTTCATATAAGATACAGATAGGTATCAGGCTATCCTTCATATAAGATAGGGATAGGTATAAGGCTATCCTTCATATAAGATAGGGATAGGTATAAGGCTATCCTTCATATAAGATAGGGATAGGTATAAGGTTATCCTTCATATAAGATAGGGATAGGTATAAGGTTATCCTTCATATAAGATAGGGATAGGTATAAGGTTATCCTTCATATAAGATAGGGATAAGTATAAGGCTATCCTTCATATAAGATAGAGATAGGTATAAGGCTATCCTTCATATAAGATAGGGATAGGTATAAGGCTATCCTTCATATAAGATAGGTAGTTTTTGGCTGCACCCTGTGTACGATCTTCCTGGTACCGGTACTTACACTCTGCCATGTTTGTTAGTTTGTAGTCCCCGGAGGCCAGCGGGGACCTCTAATGCCTGGGTCTCTCATGGAAGTGAAGATTCACTCTGGATCCTCACCTCCAGGGAACCCAAGTAGCCCGCGGCCCGTTTCCTTTCCGCCCTCGTCACGTACGTATTCTTGTGTATGTATATAGTATACACCTTCATATATAGGAGACATCTCCTACTCACTGTTCCTGGGGTGACCGGAGGGACCACGGGGCATCTGCCCCCATGTAACACCTACGGCCATTCTTGTACAATAGACAGAATCTGTCCTATTCATGATTGGTAAAAGTTACTGGACGTACACTGTGACCTGTGTAGAGGTCATTCTGCAAGAGGAGGAGGCTGATCTGTGAGTAACATCTATTGTGTGCTCCTCTGTTATCCATACACTGGTGTCACCTGTCAGAAAAAGTGACATGTATTTCAAATAAGTGTTGGGATACGATAATGCACCTGAAGGGCTGCAGTTTGAAGACCACTGCT
The DNA here is from genome assembly GCF_029499605.1 of Hyla sarda. NCBI lineage: Eukaryota > Metazoa > Chordata > Amphibia > Anura > Hylidae > Hyla > Hyla sarda. Next base: position 1,573,404 of record NC_079200.1, read on the forward strand.
CTAAGGGATGAGATTAGAGGGAAGCCTTGGTTTACCTTGATAGGACATTGTGGATCTTCTGGAGGAGGTAGACAGGCCTTTGGCTGTTTGGGCATGCTGGGAGTTGCTGTTTTTCAATAGCTAAAATACTGCAGTTTAAAGACCACTGCACTAAGGGATCAGAGCAAAGACTTGATTTACCTTACAAGGACAGTGAGGATCCTGTGGAGGAGGCAGACAGGCCTTTTGCCGTCCGGGCACGCTGGGAGTTCCACTGACTTATAGAGTGGACACTCACACATCCATATGCATTGTGGGGAATTTAGCTGATTTTTAATAGCACTAAGGATAGTGCGTCCTGGTGTATACTCTGCTGGGGAATAGAAGTGCGCTCTGGTGTATACCCTGCTGGTGAATAGAAGTGCGTCCTGGTGTATACCCTGCTGGGGAATAGAAGTGTGTCCTGGTGTATACCCTGCTGGTGAATAGAAGTGTGTCCTGGTGTATACCCTGCTGGGGAATAGAAGTGCGTCCTGGTGTATACCCTGCTGGTGAATAGAAGTGTGTCCTGGTGTATACCCTGCTGGTGAATAGAAGTGTATCCTGGTGTATACCCTGCTGGGGAATAGAAGTGCGTCCTGGTGTATACCCTGCTGGTGAATAGAAGTGCGTCCTGGTGTATACCCTGCTGGTGAATAGAAGTGTGTCCTGGTGTATACCCTGCTGGTGAATAGAAGTGTGTCCTGGTGTATACCCTGCTGGGGAATAGACGTGCGTCCTGGTGTATACCCTGCTGGGGAATAGAAGTGTGTCCTGGTGTATACCCTGCTGGTGAATAGAAGTGCGTCCTGGTGTATACCCTGCTGGTGAATAGAAGTGCGTCCTGGTGTATACCCTGCTGGTGAATAGAAGTGCGTCCTGGTGTATACCCTGCTGGGGAATAGAAGTGTGTCCTGGTGTATACCCTGCTGGTGAATAGAAGTGTGTCCTGGTGTATACCCTGCTGGTGAATAGAAGTGCGTCCTGGTGTATACCCTGCTGGGGAATAGAAGTGCGCTCTGGTGTATACCCTGCTGGGGAATAGAAGTGCGTCCTGGTGTATACCCTGCTGGGGAATAGAAGTGCGTCCTGGTGTATACTCTGCTGGGGAATAGAAGTGCGTCCTGGTGTATACTCTGCTGGGGAATAGAAGTGCGTCCTGGTGTATACCCTGCTGGTGAATAGAAGTGCGTCCTGGTGTATACCCTGCTGGGGAATAGAAGTGCGCCCTGGTGTATACCCTGCTGGGGAATAGAAGTGCGTCCTGGTGTATACCCTGCTGGGGAATAGAAGTGCGCCCTGGTGTATACCCTGCTGGGGAATAGAAGTGCGTCCTGGTGTATACCCTGCTGGGGAATAGAAGTGTGTCCTGGTGTATACCCTGCTGGGGAATAGAAGTGCGTCCTGGTGTATACCCTGCTGGGGAATAGAAGTGCGTCCTGGTGTATACCCTGCTGGGGAATAGAAGTGTGTCCTGGTGTATACCCTGCTGGGGAATAGAAGTGTGTCCTGGTGTATACCCTGCTGGGGAATAGAAGTGCGTCCTGGTGTATACCCTGCTGGGGAATAGAAGTGCGTCCTGGTGTATACCCTGTTAGAGAATAGAAGTGCGTCCTGGTGTATACCCTGCTGGGGAATAGAAGTGCGTCCTGGTGTATACCCTGCTGGTGAATAGAAGTGCGTCCTGGTGTATACTCTGCTGGGGAATAGAAGTGCGTCCTGGTGTATACCCTGCTGGGGAATAGAAGTGTGTCCTGGTGTATACCCTGCTGGGGAATAGAAGTGCGTCCTGGTGTATACCCTGCTGGTGAATAGAAGTGTGTCCTGGTGTATACCCTGCTGGGGAATAGAAGTGCGTCCTGATGTATACCCTGCTGGGGAATAGAAGTGCGTCCTGGTGTATACCCTGCTGGGGAATAGAAGTGTGTCCTGGTGTATACCCTGCTGGGGAATAGAAGTGCGTCCTGGTGTATACCCTGCTGGGGAATAGAAGTGCGTCCTGGTGTATACCCTGCTGGTGAATAGATGTGCGTCCTGGTGTATACCCTGCTGGGGAATAGAAGTGCGTCCTGGTGTATACCCTGCTGGGGAATAGAAGTGCGCCCTGGTGTATACCCTGCTGGGGAATAGAAGTGTGTCCTGGTGTATACCCTGCTGGGGAATAGAAGTGCGTCCTGGTGTATACCCTGCTGGGGAATAGAAGTGTGTCCTGGTGTATACCCTGCTGGGGAATAGAAGTGCGTCCTGGTGTATACCCTGCTGGGGAATAGAAGTGTGTCCTGGTGTATACCCTGCTGGGGAATAGAAGTGTGTCCTGGTGTATACCCTGCTGGTGAATAGAAGTGTGTCCTGGTGTATACCCTGCTGGGGAATAGAAGTGTGTCCTGGTGTATACCCTGCTGGGGAATAGAAGTGTGTCCTGGTGTATACCCTGCTGGGGAATAGAAGTGTGTCCTGGTGTATACCCTGCTGGGGAATAGAAGTGTGTCCTGGTGTATACCCTGCTGGGGAATAGAAGTGCGTCCTGGTGTATACCCTGCTGGGGAATAGAAGTGTGTCCTGGTGTATACCCTGCTGGGGAATAGAAGTGTGTCCTGGTGTATACCCTGCTGGGGAATAGAAGTGTGTCCTGGTGTATACCCTGCTGGGGAATAGAAGTGTGTCCTGGTGTATACCCTGCTGGTGAATAGAAGTGCGTCCTGGTGTATACCCTGCTGGGGAATAGAAGTGTGTCCTGGTGTATACCCTGCTGGGGAATAGAAGTGTGTCCTGGTGTATACCCTGCTGGGGAATAGAAGTGCGTCCTGGTGTATATCCTGCTGGTGAATAGATGTGCGTCCTGGTGTATACCCTGCTGGGGAATAGAAGTGCGTCCTGGTGTATACCCTGCTGGGGAATAGATGTGCGTCCTGGTGTATACCCTGCTGGTGAATAGATGTGTGTCCTGGTGTATACCCTGCTGGGGAATAGAAGTGCGTCCTGGTGTATACTCTGCTGGGGAATAGAAGTGCGTCCTGGTGTATACTCTGCTGGGGAATAGAAGTGCGTCCTGGTGTATACCCTGCTGGGGAATAGAAGTGCGTCCTGGTGTATACCCTGCTGGGGAATAGATGTGCGTCCTGGTGTATACCCTGCTGGTGAATAGAAGTGTGTCCTGGTGTATACCCTGCTGGGGAATAGAAGTGTGTCCTGGTGTATACCCTGCTGGGGAATAGATGTGCGTCCTGGTGTATACCCTGCTGGGGAATAGAAGTGCACTCTGGTGTATACTCTGCTGGGGAATAGAAGTGCGTCCTGGTGTATACCCTGCTGGGGAATAGAAGTGCGTCCTGGTGTATACCCTGCTGGGGAATAGAAGTGTGTCCTGGTGTATACCCTGCTGGGGAATAGAAGTGCGCCCTGGTGTATACCCTGCTGGGGAATAGAAGTGCGCCCTGGTGTATACCCTGCTGGGGAATAGAAGTGCGTCCTGGTGTATACCCTGCTGGGGAATAGAAGTGCGTCCTGGTGTATACCCTGCTGGGGAATAGAAGTGCGTCCTGGTGTATACCCTGCTGGGGAATAGAAGTGCGCCCTGGTGTATACCCTGCTGGGGAATAGAAGTGCGTCCTGGTGTATACCCTGCTGGTGAATAGATGTGCGTCCTGGTGTATATCCTGCTGGTGAATAGATGTGCGTCCTGGTGTATATCCTGCTGGTGAATAGAAGTGCGTCCTGGTGTATACCCTGCTGGTGAATAGAAGTGTGTCCTGGTGTATACCCTGCTGGTGAATAGAAGTGCGTCCTGGTGTATACCCTGCTGGGGAATAGAAGTGTGTCCTGGTGTATACCCTGCTATGGAATAGAAGTGCGCCCTGGTGTATACCCTGCTGTGGAATAGAAGTGCGTCCTGGTGTATACCCTGCTGGGGAATAGAAGTGTGTCCTGGTGTATACCCTGCTGGTGAATAGAAGTGTGTCCTGGTGTATACCCTGCTGGTGAATAGATGTGTGTCCTGGTGTATACCCTGCTGGGGAATAGAAGTGTATCCCGGTGTATACCCTGCTGGGGAATAGAAGTGCGTCCTGGTGTATATCCTGCTGGGGAATAGAAGTGTGTCCTGGTGTATACCCTGCTGGGGAATAGAAGTGTGTCCTGGTGTATACCCTGAGGGTCTAGGCTGGGCCTACAGGCCGATGGGGACCTTTGATCTAAGGAGAAGGGTTTTTCGCATGGTGGAGACAATAGATGTCTTTGTTATGGTTCTTCACTTTCCTTGTACACATTTTCTATCCACTTCGGAACGTATAAAATGCCATAAATCTAAAGCCCGTCCCGTCCTCTACTCAATAATCGTTTCTTCCTCTGCAGTTTCTAATGGAATGAACCATTCTCCACCCTCCCTGAACGGAGCTCCATCTCCGCCGCAGCGCACTAGTAATGGTCCTTCATCCTCGTCTTCCTCGTCTCTGGCCAACCAGCAGCTCCCGGCTACGTGTGGGGTCAGGCAGCTCAGCAAACTGAAGAGGTTCCTCACCACCTTACAGCAGTTCGGCAACGATATCTCTCCGGAGATCGGGGAGAAGGTCCGGACTTTGGTTCTGGCTCTGGTGGTAAGTTGGCTACAAGAACCTCTCGAGATGGTAGTAAATCCAAAGGCTTGTTTAAAGGGACTCGTCAGTATCACCCGCACTAACCGGTTATACAGGCTTGTAGTGCGGGTGACACTGATCGAAACAATACTTTCCTCGCCCCCGTTTAGAGAAGCAGAGCGCCCACGGGTCACATGATTGGGGGGGGGGGGGATACTGTTAAATACTGTGGAACCGCCATAACTTACAAAAATACCGTGATACCCATTTTTGGTCATACCGCGCAGCTCTAATATCAGGGCGGATGGTCTACAGGGAACATATCCAGGTAGTGTAGGGGCTTTGGAATATATATTATATAATTTTATACTGGAGTACCCATTTAATGGTCACTAGATAGTAATGTAAAAGCAATAAGCACATAAATCACTGTGGGGCATTAACACATTATGAGAACCATTACAGCCTGAAATATCATCCATGGCTTCCACTACCCTGTGCGCTCATCTTGACCTCTTGTCTCTTCTCCAGAATTCCACCGTAACCATAGAAGAATTCCACTGCAAGCTCCAGGAGGCCACAAACTTCCCTCTCCGACCCTTCGTCATCCCGTTCCTTAAGGTGAACATTCTTACATAATCCTCCACCAATCTCTGCCAGTCACTTATTGGGTTAAATCTAATCTGGACGCCGGTTTTGGTTTTCAGGCCAACTTGCCGCTTCTCCAGAGGGAGCTACTGCACTGCGCCCGCGCTGCCAAGCAAACGCCCTCACAGTACTTGGCTCAACATGAACACATCCTCCTCAACACCAACTCGTCTTCTCCATCCGACTCCTCCGAGCTGCTCATGGAGGTCAATGGGAACGGAAAGAGACACAGCCCCGAAAGGTAACGGCCTAGAGCGTCCACGAGGTGACCAAATGGCCACCAAATGCTGCAGGTCCAACGCCTGTGTCTTGTGTTCACAGGAGGGAAGATAATGGGTTCGAGAGAGAGCCTCTACCCCCAGAACCTCCAGCCAAGAGAGTGTGCACCATCAGCCCGGCCCCCCGCCACAGCCCCGCTCTTTCTTTGCCCCTTTTGAACCCTTCCAGCCAGTTTCACCCCACTCCTCCGCCACTACAGCACTACACGTTGGATGATATACCAGGATCTCAGTTGTATCGGGATCCACTGGGCAAAATCGTGGACTGCAGAGAAGGAAGAGAGCGCCACCATGTGGTCACAGCAGGTAAGCGCTACACGTGTCCTAGAACAGAATTACACAAAACAGCCCCCAGTGAAGTGAATGGCGCTGGTCTGTAGGACCACCCACAAGTCCTGAAGATGATTGGTATCTAAAAGCCACCATGTTTTCCTGACCCCATGGATCTGATACATCCCCCCCCCCCCCACCCACCCCCATTGCTGAGTGTAACCGGATTTTTCTGTCTGTAGGAATCAATGGCAGCTTGAACAATGGATATCAGGAAGAACTTGTAGATCATCGTCTGACCGAGAGGGAATGGGCAGAGGAATGGAAACATCTGGATCATGTAAGGCCTCCTGGGAAAACTGTAAGCCTGACCCGTAGGGCAAGGGGGGGGGGGTTAAAGTCTTCTGTAACCACATTGTCACAGACAAACACCCCCAGACTTGAGCTGACCGTACACGTTAGATAGGTGTCGGCCAAACTCAACCACCAATGGTTGTGTACGTTGGCCTCCTGGTTCTCCTATGGACGGATGTTGGAGGAGAATGGTCGGACATGTTGGATTTCAAGTACGTGGACTCATCTGACAACGGCTTATCTACCCGAGAACAACCATGAGGTATTTTATATTCAACATGTCCGACCCGTCTCTCTCCTGACATCTGTAGAACCAGGAGGTACCGAAAGATATCTAGGATATATGACCAGAGGGAAGAAAACATGTATACAGTGTATCCAGAAAGTCCTCACCCCCGATCACTATATACAATGTATCCAGAAAGTCCCCCCCCCATCACTATATACAATGTATCCAGAAAGTCTTCACCCCCATCACTATATACAATGTATCCAGAAAGTCCTCACCCCCGATCACTATATACAATGTATCCAGAAAGTCCTCACCCCCCATCACTATATACAATGTATCCAGAAAGTCTTCACCCCCATCACTATATACAATGTATCCAGAAAGTCCTCACCCCCGATCACTATATACAATGTATCCAGAAAGTCTCCTCCCCCCCCCCCCCCATCACTATATACAATGTATCCAGAAAGTCCTCACCCCCGATCACTATATACAATGTATCCAGAAAGTCTTCACCCCCGGTCACTATATACAATGTATTCAGAAAGTCTCCCCCCCCCCCCCCCCATCATTATATACAATGTATCCAGAAAGTCTTCACCCCCCCCCGTCACTATATACAATGTATCCAGAAAGTTTTCACCCCCCCCCGTCACTATATACAATGTATCCAGAAAGTCTTCACCCCCCCCCCCCCCCGATCACTAAATACAATGTATCCAGTCACTATATACAATGTATCCAGAAAGTCTTCACCCCCGGTCGCTATATACAATGTATCCAGAAAGTCTTCACCCCCGGTCACTATATACAATGTAACCAGAAAGTCTTCACCCCCGGTCACTATATACAATGTATCCAGAAAGTCTTCCCCCCCCCCCCCCCCCATCACTATATACAATGTATCCAGAGAGTCTTCACCCCCGGTCACTATATACAATGTATCCAGAAAGTCTTCCCCCCGATCACTATATACAATGTATCCAGAAAGTCTTCAGTCCCTTTGAAGCTAGAGTTGGTTGTATTTTAGTGATTTCTTCCTTAAATTACATGCACAGCGATATTTATTCGCTTCTAGAAAGCCGACAGAGCCCTCTAGTGATTCAGAAAGACATATTAAAGATTTTTTTATGCTTTGATTTTTGCTTAGGCCTTGAACTGCATCATGGAGATGGTGGAGAAGACGAAACGCTCAATGGCCGTGCTGCGAAGGTGTCAGGAAGTGGACAGGGATGAGCTGAACTACTGGAAAAGACGTTACAGCGAGTCCTCAGAGCTTCGGAAAGGAAGCGAGCACCTAAGCAGACAGCACAGCCCAACTTCTAATGACTCTGGAACCAGCGGTGAGGAAACTGGTTCTGTGAAACATGTCGGGGGGGATATAGTTAGAAGTCATGGGTATAGTCAGAAGAGAATAGATCCTTGGTCCTCTTTCCTCCAGGTAGTCACCAAATATATGGTAGAAAATTCCTGTTTATGTAACAGGAAACGTGTGTATCCCAGTGGTTTACAACCAGCATCCCTCCAGGTGTTGCAAAACAGCTTACAGCATGCCTGGACAGCCGTTGGCATTCCGGGGGTTGTAGTTTTGCAACAGCTGGAATGCTGCAAAGACCACTGCACTAAGGGATGAGATGAGAGAGAGGCCTTGATTTACCTTTTAGGGACAGTGTGGATCCTCTGGGAGGAGATGACATGCCTTTGGCTGTCCAGGCATGCTGGGAGTTGTAGTTTTGAAACAGCTGGAGGGCCGCGTTTGAAGACCACTGCACTGAGAAATAAGATGAGGGAAGCCTTGATTTACCTTTCAAGCACATTGTGGTTCTCCTGAAGGAGGAAGACAGGCCTTTGGCAGTCTGGGCATTCTTGTAGTTGTAGCTTTGCAACAGCTGGAGGGCTGCAGTTTGAAGACCATTGCACTAAGGGAGGAGATGAGGAAAAGGAGATTTTTTTATGCTTACCGTAAAATCTCTTTCTCGATGGATCCATTGGGGGACACAGACCATGGGTGTATGCTGCTGTCACTAGGAGGTTCGACACTATGTCAACAAGAAAAGTCGGCTCCTCCCAGCAGGGTATACACGCCCACAGGCACCTAAGGTAATCAATTTTAGTCCCAGAGCAATAGGAGAAGACCGACAGGTCAAGAGAAAACCACAAACTGTCCGAGCAATCAGAAGAAAAGGCAACTGAACACACCTTCGGTCAGATAACTGAAGTAGGAACACTAGAAAAAGGGTGGGAGCTGTGTCCCCCAATGGATCCTTCAAAAAAGAAAATTTACGGTAAGCATAAAAAAATCTCCTTTTCTCTATCGGCTCCATTGGGGGACACAGACCATGGGACGTACCAAAGCCGTCCCTTGGATGGGTAAGGAATCGGACAGGTGGACGGTGGGACCACCACCGTCTGCAACATCTTACAGCCCAGAGTAGCATCAGCTGATGCGAAGGTATGAATCTGGTAGCACCTTGAGAAAGAGTGCAAAGACGACCACACGGACGTCTTACAGAACTGCAAGGCTGAAGCCACGTAGCGGAGGGCCCAGAATGCCCCGCAAAAGGGTTGGAATGAGCCAAAACCCTGAAGGGTGGGATCTTCCCCTTGCAGCGGTAAGCTCCCAAAATAGTAGACCAGATCCACAGAAAAATAGTGTCGTAGAAGCAGGTTGCCCTGTCCGACAACCTTCCGGAGAACCCAAAAAAAAAGGGGGAGTCACACTGCCGAAAGGAAAGAGTGACTGAGAGATAAGTACGAACAGCCCTCACCACAACCAGATTTGGAACAAACGCTTCCAGGATGAGAAGGGGCCAGACAAAGGGACGGTAGGACGATGTCCTCATTGAGATGAAAATGAGTGTCCTTATTGGACGGAAAACAACTTGTCCTGGTATACAACCAGGATGGGAGAACGGCATGAGAGAGCTACCAGTTCTGACACCCTCCTAACAGAGGTAAGAGCAATAAGGAACACCACCTTCTGGGGAAGGAGGCGAAGAGAAATGTCCCTGAGAGGTTCAAAAGGGGGGGCCTTGCAGGGCACCTAAGACCAAGTGTAAGTCCCAAGGGAAAGAAAGGGACTGATAAGGAGGGGCAGCTTGTGCCACTCCCTGAACCAGGTTCAGACATGATAATTGAACGCCAGAGGACGTTGAAAACAGAATGGAAAGCGCCAAACCTTGACCCTTAAGGGAGCTGAAAACCAACCCTTGGGCCAGCCCCGACTGGAAAGGGGTCGGGAATGGAAAACCACGACCGGAGTAAAAGGCTGAGTTACACACCAAACAAAAATAAGACCGCCAGGCTTGTGAGCCCTCAGCATGGTGTGAACCACTTGGGAGAGAAACCGCGGGTCCTCAGAACCGCTGTCTCAACCGCCACTCCGTCAAAAGCAGAGACGGTAAATAGGGGTGGCACAGGAGACCTGAGATAAGAGGTATGGACGATAGGGAAGGCGCAGCGTTAAGTCGTTCAGGAGCCTGACTACGACGACGTACCACGCCCGCCGGAGCCAGGCTGGGCCACAAGAATGGCGGAAACGCCCCACTGTGAGTTTCCTCAGGACCCCGAAAAGAGATGAAGGGGAGGAAACAGATAAGGTAGGGCAAAGCCCGACCACTAAACAGATAAGGTAGGGCAAAGCCGACCAAGAGAGAGGAACACTTCGGTTGCAAGCAGAGGCCCACGCCTGGAGCGCCCCAGGGGTTGCAGATCGCTGCAAACACCCCTGGATGTAGGGACCACTCGCCTTGGATGACTGTGGACCAGCTGAGAAGACCACATCCCAGGGACGGCCGGATTGAAGATAGCTGAGATGGCCGGAAACCTGAGTTCTGCCCAGAAGGGAATTTCCCAAGAAGCAAGCAAATAAAGAATTGCCCTAGGCCCCAAAATGTTGAAGGGGAAAAGGGCTTCTCGGGGGGCCAAGACCCCAGACCGGCCGGTCCCTGAAAACACCTTCCCAGCCCGACTGACTGGCAGGGAGGGGCAGGAAGTAGCATTCCCGAAAAAAGCAGGGGGGGAACTAAGCCACCATAGAAGGGACCGACAAGACTGACGAAAGAGAACGATCTTGCGGTCGAGAGATAATGGAGACCTGTCCCACCGGAAGAGAATAGCCAGTTGAAGAGGTCGGTGATGAAACTGGGTAAATGGCACGGCCGCCGCCAACCGACCCAGGACATCCATGCAAAAGCGAATGGAAACTGGAGCAGGGTGCCGAAGTCATCGGACTCTTGATAAGAGAGTCAGCCGATCGGTCGTCGGAGTCGAAAGCGGGCAGAGGCTGCGTCGAACTGGAGCCCCATAAGAGCGGATGGACTTGTCCCAATTGACCATCCAACGAAAGTGAGACAAGGTCTGGAGGTTGAGATGAAGACTCTCCAGGATCTGGGCCCTGGCTGGGGTTCTGATCAGGAGGTTATCCAAGTAAGGAATCCCGGAAACAACTGTTGTCCGTAAAAGGGCGATCACAGGCGCCAGGACTTTGGTAAAGGTCCGCGGAGAAGTGGCCAGACCGAAATGGAGAGCCACAATAGAAAATGACCGTGCGGAAATGCAAAGCGGAGGTACCGCTGATGACGTGGAAACAATGAGATGTGGAGGCAGGCATCCTTGAAGTATAACGGAGGAACGAAAACTCCCCTTAAACCATGGACGCTGGCTGAGATACCCGAGAACCAAGCCTGGGCGAACAGAAACGCCTTTCTTGGGGACCACAAAGAGGTTGCAACAAACATCGTAAACGTTCCCCTGAAGGAACAGGGACAATTACTCCCTGGATTAAAAAAGGAGCTGCATGGTCCAGGCATCCCGGAGAGTAGGAGTCTACCAACCACCGGCGAAAGGTCGGCAGGTGGGGGGCGACCCTTCAGGCCGAGGAAGGCCTATGGGTGCCTGATGGGGCCGCAAAACAGCTGGAACAGATAGCCGACCACCGGGAGGAATGGGATCGGAAGGAGGGAGCACTCTTCCCGAGAAGGCGCCTGGCTGGACCCTTTGTTGGTACCAAAGGTCCGCAGAACCGGAAGGAGGACTTACGACGGAAAGCAGTTCTGTGAGCCTTATCCAGAGGTAATAAAGTACTGTTTTCCTCCCGTTGCCTCACTTCCTGAAGGTGGCGTCTGCATGCCAGGCTTTAAGCCACATGCAGGGACGGTGGCTACCAGGTAGCTTGTGGCAAAGGCAACACAGTAGCTGCGCATGGAAGCAGAACACAGAAAATCTCCATCTGCGGAGCATCCGAAAGCTAGATTAAATAAATCCTCTGGAGGGATCTTGAAGACTACCCTGGCGGAGTTGGAAGACCATACTGAAAGGGCCTTTGACACCCAGGCAGAAGCAAAAGCAGGAAGAACCTGCTGCCTCAAAGGCAGAGATTGCCAAAGTATCCACCTTCATGTCCGCTGGATCCTTGAAGGCAGGAGCATCAGCCAACGGCCAGGTAGGCGCCTTAGAGAGGCGGGAGACCGGCTGATTCACAGTTGGAAAGGCTGTCCACCGAGCAATGAGGTCCTTGGCGAAGGAATACTGCGCTTGAACCTTCTTCGTTTCCTGAAACTTCTTGTCAGGGTGACTTCAGGCGCATACCAGCAGGGCATAAAATTCAGCGTGAGAGCTGAAAGTCTTGAGTGCCGGTCGGGAACAAAGAAAGGAGACTTCTGGAGCCACGTCCGAAGTTTCTGGGTTGTTTAGATGGAAGGTGTCTCTATGGTCGCAACCGCTGAGTACACCACATCAGGCACATCCGTGCGGTCCTCTGAGTCGGAGGCCGAATCAGAAACGTCATCCACAAGTTCTCCAGGTGAATGGGAACGAGGTGAGGCAGCCCTGGAAGAGGTCTGGCATGATGAAAGGAAACTTCTGGACCACATCCGAAGTTCCTGGGTCCTTTAGCTGGAAGGTGTCTCTTATGGCCGCAACCAATGAGTACACCACATTAGGCACATCCGTGTGGTCCTCTGAGTTGGAGGCCGAATCAGAAACTTCTTCCACAAGTTCTCCAGGTGAATGGGAACGTGTGAGGCGGCCCTGGAAGAGAGAGAGCCGGACCTGGTACGCGGGTCTGGAGAGCCAGAGCAGCAACAATGGGAGCATTCCCTAGAGGAGCAACGCTTGCTAGAGGTCGGAGTAACAGGGCGATGCCTGCGAGGGGAGCGCCCGTGCCTGCCAGAAAACTCGGGAGATGAGTCAGATGACACACCCCTATGTCAGAATAGGGGGAGAGCGGGCCCCTTCCGGAGGGCCGGTGTAGGGAGGGCCTCTCCAAGGCAGTCACCACATAACGAGAGACCTGAGCCAAGTCGGATATAGACTGGGAGAGGGAGGGAACTCAGGCTGGAGGGGCGGCCGAACCCAACGGGTCTGGAAGAACAACCGGGGTAGAGTAGCAGGGGGGTCTGGGGGAGCAGACAGAACAAGTGGTTCAGCAGAACCAGACAGTTTAGAGTTACAGTATTAACAGAGTAAAGGAGCGGCTAACACTCCAGATAACTGTTTAGAGGGAGGCCGTTCTGGGCCTCTCTCACCCAAGACTGTGTTCCATTCCACTGTGTTGCTGATACAGTCTGCTTATCTTACTGTTTCACATGCCTTGAGATCCCCATAGACCACAATGGGCCTATTTTAAAATGAAACCACAACACTGTAACACTCTGTCCCACCTAGAAGTCCCGTAATGGCGCCTGCTCCTTGCACCGAGCGCACATGCGAATGCATGTGCGCTCGTGGGGAATTGAGCGGACTAGACGCCGCTGGCAGCAGCCGCTGCTGAAAGTGAAAGTAAGCCAGCTCTCAATGTAACAAACACACACAGTTATTCCACATACACACATATATATATATATATATATATATTATATATATAAGAATAAAGTGTAGAAAGTTGTGCCCCATCCAAACTGCCACTGGTCACCCCAGTAATAAAGGACCCCCTGTCGAGGCCAGCCCCATTAGACCCATGAGAAAGGTGGGTCAAAAACTGAGGGTCTCCAGATGTTGCAAATCTGCACCTAAGGGAGAAAGGGAAATATACTCACCTCAGTCAGAAGAACTTACCTAATGAAGTCTTCAGCCAGCTTTATCACCTGCATCATGCCGGGCTACCATGTGCGAGCGAGGCGAGCAGGGAGAAAGGGTGACCCAGACCCATGAGGTACAAACCCAGGCGCTGACCGTTGGCAAGAGGGGGTGAACAGCGCATATACGCAATTTCTGTGCCCCCTCAATCACAATGGGGAAACAGTGAGCCGCAGTTCCTGAGTCCCCACCTGAAAACAGGAAAGAAAAAGGAATAAAAAACGAACACATCCCTAACTAGGAAAATAATAAAACATAAGACCTGGTCTGGAGAATTCCAGACCATGTCCACCTCCTTAGACAATAAGCTCAGGTGCCTGTGGGCGGGTATATCCTGCTGGGAGGAGCCGACTTTTCTTGTTGCCATAGTGTCAAACCTCCTAGTGACAGCAGCATACACCCATGGTCTGTGTACCCCCAATGGAGCCGATAGAGAAAGCTTTGATTTACCTTTTTTTATAGACAGTGTGTATCCCCTGGAAGAGGAAGACAGGCCTTTGGCTGTCTGGGCATGCTGGGAGTTATATTTTTACAACTGCTAAAGGGCTGCAGTTTTATGACCACTGCACTAAGGGATTAGATGAGAGGGAAGCATTGATTTACCTTTAAGGGACAGTGCAGATGTTCCGCAGGAGAAAGACAGGCCTTTGGATGTCCTGGCATGCTGGGAGAAACACGTTTGGGGGGGTAATATAGCTAACAATAAGAGCTCTAGTTATAGTCCGTTTGGACTGATGGGTGCAGCCAGTGGAATAGTCAGAAGAGAAAAGATCCTTGGTCCTCTTTCCTCCAGGTAGCCACAAATATATGGTAGAAACATGAAGATCGTATTCCACCCTTTGAGGTCCATAAATGACAGATTCTGTGTTACATGTGTGTGTTGGGGCAGTCAGTGACGTCCTGTACTCTCCTCCTCACAGACTCTCAGAGGGACTTTGGAAGCCGAACCGGAGGAAACTACGTGACGGAAGAAATCTGGCGGAAAGCAGGTACAGAGCGTCACATACTGTGTTTGGTAGAAATGTTTTCTTGTGATATATTTTACTGATATTTATCCAATTATTTCACCATTTAATATGTGGATGCAGTGAGCGCCCCCTTTAACCTCCCTCCTCCCTACACAGAAGAGGCGGTGAATGAGGTAAAGCGTCAGGCCATGTCTGAGGTACAGAAGGCCGTGTCTGAGGCCGAACAGAAAGCCTTCGAGATGATCGCGTCCGAGAGGGCCAGGATGGAGCAGACCATTGCAGACGCCAAGAGGAGGGCGACTGAAGATGCGTTCCTGGTGGTCAATGAGCAGGAGGAGTCTACAGAGGTGAGGAACCGAGCGGGATCGGTGTGACGGGGATGTCCCATATTGTACAAAACAAGAGAGAGGAAACAGAGAGAGGGGCCCACTGTGTGTGTCCAGATGGAAATCGGAATAATGCACTCACCTATGTAATGATAGAACCAACAGTGTGTAGTGCGGCCTTACGTCTGCAGCCGGAATCCAGCCAAGGATCCACCACAGAGAAGTAACCAGTATATAGGAACCACCTGTGGAACATTTCAAGGAACAGATCTCCTCTTTTTTAGGTCATGACCTGAGGAAGAGGAGAAACGCTCCTCAAAACGCGTTTTTCACACAAATCTTGTAGTATCATGATGACTGAATACTGAGCGATCGTTCAGCACTTGGAAGTGGGTTTGCGGTCTACCAAGTAGGAACAAACTTCGGATCATTTTATACGTTTATGACCTGAGGAAGAGGAGATACGCTTCTCGAAACGCGTTTACTAATTGCATATTATTATAAGTGTTATGAACAACCAATTGGGGGTTCTAGGGGGGGTCTGCATTCTCCAGACAGGCGGAGTCTCCACTTATTAGAGATTTATAGCTACCCCCGTATTTGCTGTTGCATTAACAAGGCTGTATTTACAATTATGCACCCGAGGCCCTGTGCCTAGAATGGTAACACAAAAATGATACATCTTGTTGCTGCTGCCATTATTTTGGTTCTAGGGTTTAGGTTCACTTTTTCACGTGACTCTTCTTCCTTGTCGTTCTATAATCTTCTAATATGTTTTTGCTTCTCTTGCAGAGCTGCTGGAATTGCGGTCGTAAAGCCAGCGAGACCTGCAGCGGGTGCAACATCGCTCGGTACTGCGGATCGTTCTGCCAGCACAAAGACTGGGAAAAACATCACCGCATCTGCGGCCAAACCCTACATGGCTCTTCCAAGGGGCTGACGCCCGTCCGCTCCCTAGTGCCCAAGCCTTCAGATCCCATCCTGCTCAGTCCCGCTGTGGAGAGGTCGTCCAGCGCCACCTCACGTTCTTCCACCCCCGCGTCTGTTGCCGCCGTAGAAAGCTTGTGAGCGAGGGACTTGGCCTACGTTGTTCTTGTGTCTTCTGCCACCAACGAGGACCTTGGATTACACTATAAGAAATATCTATAAATAGAACTTTTTTCTGAGGCCCCGTCACATGTGGATTCCATATATTCTTTACTTCCATGGTGGACCAAACCATCCATGTAAGACATAGGGAACGTAGAAGAACGGCTGTCACAACCAAAAATATCCTTCAGAAGGGAGGTAACTTGGCTGCGGACCACATCCCGGTATCTCCCCACCCTAAGAGTTTCTCAAGATGGAGACTCCCCATTGATAATTTCTCGGCCCAGCTTAGACTCATGGTCCGATTCACACCAATGGCGGCATATTGTTATGGTGCATGTTGTTATTTTATAATGTCTTTCCCCTTGTTATACGCTGGACTTCATTTTATTTTTATGTAATTGTTCTTTATGTATCTATGTGCGGCTGAGCCCCTTCACTTAGGAATAGAACCGGGAAGAATAGATAAGGAGAAAGGAGCTCAGGTAGTAATTGTCACCTATAGTAAATAAAAGGCTTCCGATCCTTTTCCCCCCCTTACATTGGGGCGAATTGCCCCATCCCCCCCCCCCCCCCCCCACACACGTACACATTACGTTGTCTGCCGTCCCAACAAAATCTGAAGGTTCAGCTGAAATGTATCTAATGCAAAGCTTCCCATACAGTGTGCCACACTGTCCCTGAAGGGTAACTTAAGGCTTCCCTCTCAGCAACTGTTGGCTGTCTGGGCAAGCTGAGAGTTGTAGTTTTGCAACAGATCGAGGCACCATGGTTTGGAAACCTTGAGCTAGTGTGTATGGGCCCCTACAAAATAGTCCTGACGTAAAGGACCAGTCAGGGAAATGTTAGTTGTGACGCATGGTTGCGGTACAAAGGGTTCACGTTCATGTTTAATTGTTAAGAGATGTAGCTTTAGGCCTCTGTTCACATGTGTGAAATTGTTCAAAAGTTCACTGGAATCAATCAGGAATGTCATGGTTGTCAATGGCCGCGCGGCTCGGGCACAATTCTGCCGAAAGAATGAAATTCAGCAGTGTGAACTATTTGTTTGTTTTTTTTAGTGGGAACTTGTCATCACTTTCATGCTGCCTGAACCAGGAGTCATCAGGGCAGTCTTCAGGGGCTTCTCCTCCCCCCCTCCAGCCTTGATGGATAGCTCTTTCCTATACCCAAATAGGTAGAGATCTGTCAATCCAGAGTTATGGGGCGGGGAGAAGCCAACAGGGACCGCCTGATGACTCCTGGTTCAGGCAGCATGAAAGAGATGACAGGTTCCCTATGTAAACTATGGTCAATGCAGAACATTCCTTATTGTGTGACTGGTCTATAATTATCACATGACGTGGTGAAGGGTTAATTTTAAGGGGTACTCCGGGGAACTAGACCCATAGCCCATCCTTTCCTTTTCACCCACCTATTTGTCTAAATATCATTCATTAGCTATATACAGCAGTTTCCCCTTATTGGTTGTCACATGAATGAAGTGGGGGTATAATATCATCCTGCCAACCACTCTGTTTCTGTCCAGATCCCTCTCTGAAAGCAGCCCCACCCTCCTGAGAGACAGACCATGTGGTTTCTGCCCTGATGAGTCATGCTAGTGCTGAGAACTGGGAGGTGTGTGCAGCCTCAGCCAATCAGACACTGAATCTTTCTCTGCTGCTCAGAACAGGAGGGTGGGGGCTGCCCTCAGAGTGAGCTGGATAGCAGAGCTGCAATTATTGCTAGGAGATGTAGCCAAGGGGAGAGAAGGATGGCAAAGAATATCAAGAAACAGAGAAGACAACAGGAGCCATGTATATCATGCAGGGTGGTTTACAGGGAACATAACCAGGTAGTGTGGGGGCTGTGAAGCTTTTTTTTCTCATATATTATATATATATATATATATATATATATATATATATATATATATATATATATATACACACACACACATACTTCCCTGAAGTACCCCTTTAAGAAGTGTGCAATCTGGTTTTGACGTATGACCCTCACCTATGTTTTGATGTAACAGAGCTGAATTTGTTATTAGTGCAGTTTTACCCTCATAGGAATTAACTCCGCCTCATGTGGTGACTACCATCAGCCGGTCCGGATCTACCATGAGGCCCTTTTCTATATATCCTAACCCCCCCCCCCCGCTGTGTGTGTCATGTGTAATGGAGACCCTCACTCACACCCAAAGACAATGCGTCACCAAATGTTAACCCCGTCTGTCTTTTTTTTTTTTTTTTTCATATACACAGTTGTTGATCCCATGTGACGCTTCTTTTGGTTCGCCCCACAGCTGTGTCCTGATGCCCGAATCCTCTATATATTATCAGATATTTCCTAAATAAGCTACGAAAACGTGTATTCTGTCCGGATGAGCCGCCACTTTATTACCAATAAATTCTGTTTTATCAACGTCTATGGAATCAGGACTCCTCCACAGTTTTTGGGTACCTTGTTGCGTCATTGTTACTATGACTTTGGTAATTTTATCTAAAAACACCACACACAGTCCACCGCCACGTGTTCACGCAACCTCTCCTCTCTCATTACGTGTGGTTTGGATTTGCCCATCTAAGTTTTTGGGGATTTAAAATTGGTGCACATATACCGTAATACTGCAGCAACTAATACCGCACCTGGTAGGTCACTTATGTTGCTTTAAAACTATGAGATTGCCTTAAAAACATAAGTGACCCGCACGGCGCAGTATTAGTTGCTGCAGTTTAACAGTACATGTACTTGCAACATGTCTGCTGCGTAAAGTTGCTTTAGTAAATCCGCAGGGAAATACACTCGAATTGGTGACACCAGTATATAGATAAGATGGGATCAGACCATTCACAATAGAGGACACCAGTATATAGACGGGATCAGACCCTTCACAATAGGGGACACCAGTATATAGACGGGATCAGACCCTTCACAATAGATGACACCAGTATATAGACGGGATCAGACCCTTCACAATAGGGGACACCAGTAAATAGATAAGATGGGATCAGACCATTCACAATAGGTGACACCAGTAAATAGATAAGATGGGATCAGACCATTCACAATAGAGGACACCAGTATATAGACGGGATCAGACCCTTCACAATAGGGGACACCAGTATATAGACGGGATCAGACCCTTCACAATAGATGACACCAGTATATAGATTAGATGGGATCTGACCATTCACAATAGGGGACACCAGTATATATCTAAACCAGATGAGGGATCTCTGCAGTCATGGTAAAAACCTAACCTATAATATGTACAAGAACTTATCCCCTATACGCAGAACAGGGAAAAGGTTTTAGATCACAGGAGGTCAGGCCGCTGGGACCCCCACAATCTCCTGTACGGGGCCCCGGCTCTCCCCGTGAACAGGGTGTGTTGACCCCACTTACAAAGCAACGGACGACATGCCCCCTCCATATATTTCTCTATGGGAGAGCGGTTCAGCAGTCTTCAGCTCTCCCATAGAGATATATGGAGGTGGCATGTTGCCCACTGCCTGGTGCGGGGGGTCGATACTCTCTGTTCCCCACGATCTCCCTCCTGTGCCCGTCGTTTGTTTAGCATTGGGTGCAGCACCAGAGGCTTGTGATGTCACGGCCATGCCCCCTCAATGCAAGGGGGTGTGACCAGGGCTGTGGAGTCGGTAGATAAATGTACCGACTCCGGAGTTTTTAGTACTTCCGACTCCTCTGTATTAATATGTGATTGTATTTTATAGATTCCTTGAAGGAAAGAAAGGCAACATACAAGTCATTACCACAGGACTACTGGCTGGGAAGCCAACAGTCTACTGTATTGAACAGTTTGTGTGCTGATCTGCTGCTGAAGATAGGGCAGTGGGAGGATCCAGGAAGGGGCATTTATTGCAAAACATGAATTCCCCAGTAGAATCCCATAGTCATGTTTAAAGGGGTACTCCGCCCCTAATTATCTTATCCCCTATCCAAACGATAGGGGATAAGATGTCAGATCGCCGGGGTCCCGCTGCTGGGGACCCCCCTGGGATCGCCGCTGTGGCACCGCGCTATCATGACTACACAGAGCGAGTTTGCTCTGTGCGTAATGACGGGCAATACAGGGGACGGAGCAGCGTGATGTCATGACCCGCCCCCTTAATGCAAGTCTATGACGGGGCGTGATTAGCACCACACCCCCTCCCAGACTTGTATTGAGGGGGCGGGCCGTGACGTCACGAGGGGCGGAGCTGTGACATAACTATGCTCCGGCCCCTGTATCGCCCATCATTACTGCACAGAGCTAACTCAGCAGCGGGACCCTGGCGATCTGACATCTTATCCCCTGTCCTTTGGACAGGGGATAAGATGTCTAGGGGCGGAGTACCCCTTTAAGCTAACAATCGAGTTAACAAGTTTTTATAGCCTTAGCTGAATGGCAGCAGTTTTTCCAATGGTTTAAAGCTTCAGTCTTGAACTATTGACCCTCCATTCCCTTCACTTATACAAGTGTCTAGTCCTGCAAAAAACATATTTACTTAACCCCTTATCAGTGAGAGGCTACGTTACCCATGGTTCCCTGTAACAGCAGAACACAACACTATGGAAAGTATAAGTATTGCCGCTCCTAATGGTGCGTTGTGCCATATAGTGAAGCGCATGAAAAGCTTCTTCACGGTCACTTAGCGTGTTCGTTTTGCGGTTAGGTGAGGCCCTGCATGCATTGGTCTTTATTCTTACAGTAGAGAAGTCATTAATTATAACTTTTTGTGAATTGGGACGTTTAAACTTAATTTTTTTTTTATTCCAATCTAAATTTAGTAGGAGTCTGAGTCGGTGCATTGTTTACCGACTCCGACTCCAGGTACCCAAAATTTCGTCCGACTCAGACTCCTCGACTCCGACTCCACAGCCCTTGCTTTGAGGGGGCATGGCCGTGACATCATAAGCCTCCGCCCCACATCGCCAGTCATCCGGCTCGGAGCGAAGTTCACTCCATGCACTGGATGTCTGGGGTGCCGTAACCGAAATCAGACATCTTTAGTCCTAGCCTTTGGATAGGGGATAAGATGTCTAGGGGTGGAGTACCCCTTTAAAGAAAGAAGGGAAACTGACCCTTAAAGGCCCATTCTTCTCCAGCAGTAGCCACCACTTAGTATTGAGAGAGCCCGGCTGTCTATTGACCAGATATCTAGGACGGCCACGTGGTCCTCTAGTCATTCTTTCCTTACAATTAAAGTCTACCTGTTGCTAACAAAACTTTTTGATATAATGTAGATAATTCTATTATATGTATATTTGTAATATACATGGATTAATTTTTTTTTATATTTTTGGGTGAAAAAATGCTGTTCCTGCAGCCATTGTCTGTGTCTCTGGGAGGAGACCAAATACAGGAAGTGAGGGCGAGACAAGCAGGGCTCTGTACACCGGGGACAAGCGGGGCTCTGTACACCGGGGACAAGCGGGGCTCTGCGCAGGCTCCTGAGTTGTCAATCATCCTGATGTGTGAACAGGGAGTGTGTCATAGAGCCTCAGTGCAGAGCCCTCGCCTGTCCCCGGTGCACAGAGCCCTGCTTGTTCACCATCACTTCCTGTATTCGGTCTCCTCCCAGAGACACAGGCAATAGCTGCAGGGACAAAAATATACACATTTTTTTAACCAATGTATATTACAAATAATGGTATTCTCTACATTAAATAAAGTTGTTGTTAATGACAGGTTCACTTTAAATCCTGTTTCTAATGAAGTTGTGGAAGCAAATTTTGCAGACTCAAGTAGCAAGTTTTTTTTCCATAATGCCCATAATGCCTGCTACCTGCAAGTAAAACTAAAGGGACTCACCTGCCGCCACTCCACAGGTGTCCCAGTATCTCACTCCCCTCCTCTGCTGCCATCTTGATCTGGCCATGGTCAGAATGTCACAATGCAGGATTTAAAGGGGTACTCCACTGGCCAGCATTCGGAACATTTAGTGCCGAATGCTGTGCCCGCGCTGCCGGGGTCGGTCACGCTCCCTCGTGACATCAGGCCACGCCCCCTCAATGTAAGTCTCTGGGAGGGGGCGTGGCTACCACCATGCCCCCTCCCATAGACTTGCATTGAGGGGCGTGGCCTGTTGGCATGAGGTGGGGCGTGGCCGACCCCTGCAGAGCGAACATAGCATTCAGAAATAAATGTTCTGAATGCTGGCCAGTGGAGTACCCCTTTAAAGATGCAGATTTTAATACAAACGAATCGGCTAAACAACTTTAAATCTGCAACGTCAAACCCTGCACATGAAATATGTGCAGGATACTGTATGTGTGAACAGACCCTTAAAGGAGAACTCCGGCAAAAAATAACTTGTCCCTTAGCTGCTCTCAGTGAGGAGCGCGTGTCATCTACCGGTAGACTGCACGCGCTCCATTCATTTCTATGGGAGCGCCATCCTGTGGATGGGGGATGTTATTTGTTACTGGACAGATGTCATTTCACCTGTTCTCAGGTTGTATAAGGTATTACAACTTGGCTCTATTCACTTCAATCGTACCAAGCTGTAATATCGCACACAACCTGAGGACAGGTGTGGTGCTGTTTAAGGGATTGACATAGTTTTACTAAGGCTGCATTCACACCACGTTTTTGCAATATAGTTTCCCTCATCAGGTTTTTGATGAAAAACAGATTCCTCAAAACCGGACTAAACTGTATCAAAACGTGTGTACAAATTTTAACCTGTATACAGTTTTAAAAATGATGTCTTGTTGCATCCGTTTTTTAACTTTTCACTTAATTATAAATAAAGTTTCACTTGTTTGATTGAAATTCCAAGAAAAATAATAAAAAGTGTGCAAAGTCAAAAACCGTATGGTGCAAACCGGATGGAACCGTAAACACATACGGTTCAGTACGGTTCCCATTAAAAAAAAAATACGTATACGGTTTAATACGTTTTTTCACACGGACCACAAATAGTCGTAGGCTATGGTTTTGGGTACGGGAAAAAAAAAAACGACAAAGCCGTACAAGACGCAAAACGGATGCATTGTTTGGCATACAGATTCCAATGGAGAGTCCATGCGTACGGATTTCAATACGGAGCCGTACGGTTTTCACATTGAAAACGTATACGGCAACTGTACTGCAAAAACGTGGTGCGAATGCAGCCTAATGCTGGAGAACTTCTTTTTGTCCACGGACCCACATCTGCACAATGGGTGCTGGCCCACGGCTCGATCGCTCACAGGCTGGGCTGTAGGAGCGAGCTCTGGTTTGTTTGCGTATCTTGTGTGGGGGCGTCACTCGTCTGCCACACGTCCCCCATTTACAATCAGTCAATGAACAAGTGTGGTCTTAATCATCACCTTTTTACGTGGACCGATTATCGGTTACAAGCTTTCCTCGTTCAGCTGATAACTAGCCTGTGTAAAAGGTCTCGTTCACATGGGCGGATCCACATCGTATTTTATGCTGCGGATCTGCCGACCATGGACCCCTAAAGTGTGCCTCCAGATATGCCTGCTGGGAGCGGCAATCCTCCGCTACGAGCAGACACCCTGCTGCCTGAACTAGGCCGAGAGCAGCCACTATGTGCACGAGTATACTGCGCGAGACTCTCACATCGCAGCGTCTGCTCCTAGCGGTGGATTACCCCTCCGAGCAGGCACATCTGAGGCACACTGTAGGGGTCCATGTTCGGCGGATCCGCAGTTTAAAATACGCAGTGGACCCGCCGTGTGAACGAGCCCTTAATCTACATCAAAAACAGTGTTTTCCTATAAAGGTGCCTGCAGCTGTTGCAGAACTACAACTCCCAGTATGCCCGGACAGCCGGCGGCTGTCCGGGCATGCTGGGAGTTGTAGTTCTGCAACAGCTGGAGGCACCCAGGTTGACAAGCACTAATCTAAAGCCATTTCATTTGTATTATTTACAGGAAGTATTTGGGTGTGTTAGTGCCAGAGCGAACCCCATATTGGGCACAGTGTGAATTACCCTGCAGGTGGCGCTGTATGCTAATAGAACTAGGCAGTAACTGCTCAAGAATTTATACTTAAAGGGGTACTCCGGTAAAAAAAAAAAAAAAAAAAAAAGGTTTTCAAATCAACTAGTGCCAGAAACTTTAACAGATTTGTAAATTACTTCTATTCAAAAATCTTAATCCTTCCAGTACATATCAGCTGCTGTATGCTCCACAGGAAGTTCTTTTTTTTTTTAAATTTCCTTTCTGTCTGACCACAGTGCTCTCTGCTGACACCTCTGCCTGTGTCAGGAACTGTCCAGAGCAGGAGAGGTTTGCTAAGGGGATTTTCACCTACTCTGGACAGTTCAGAGAGCACTGTGGTCAGACTGGAAAGAACCACACAACTTCCTGTGGAGCATACAGCAGCTGATAAGTACTGGAAGGATAAACATTTTTAAATGCAAGTAATTTACAAATCTGTATAACTTTCTGGCACCAGTTGATTAAAAAACATTGATTGAAAAAAAAAAAAATTCACCGGAGTACCCCTTTAAGTCAGTATGCAGCCTACTACGGTAATATCAATGCATCCATGATCTTCGAGTTGCAAATGGTCTATAAAAAAAAACCGAATTACTAACTCGAGAAAAAATTCAAACATGACCAAGTGCAACAAAGCTTTAAGTGCAAATAAACGCAAATTTACAGTTTTACTGTATAAAGACAAATAATACAAAACAATATGAAAAAGGATCAGATAAGACCATGACGGTTCTGCCCTTTGACCTTACTAACATCATAACTTTCCTATCAAGCTACGTTTCCCAGAATGCTTTCACTTTGTGATTTTGCAGAGAATGTATTGAGGTATTTGAGCGCCGGAGCCTGCAGAATTAGGAGTGCAGCTCCGGACTTTATCCCAGTTTGTAACTTAGGATTTACAAGATTTAACCTGTTGTGTAAACCGTAAGAAAACAGGAGAATCCTCCTTAAAGCAGCGATCTCCAGAGTCCATAAAACCCCCATACAGGTAAAGGTGCGCAGCAAAGTGATCGCCTTAAAGGGGTTCTCAGGTGGAAACATTTTTATTGTAATTTTTTTTTTTTTTTAAATCAACTGGTGCCAGAAAGTTAAACAGATTTGTAAATTACTTGTATTAAAAAAATCTTAATCCTTCCAGTACTTATTAGCTGCTGAATACTACAGAGGAAATTTATTTTTGGAATCACGAGCACAGTGCTCTCTGCTGACACCTCTGTCTATTTTAGGAACTGTCCAGAGCTGCATATGTTTGCTATGGGGATTTTCTCCTACTCTGGACAGTTCCTAAAATGGACAGAGATGTCAGCAGAGAGCACTGTGCTCGTGATTCCAAAAATAAATTTCCTCTGTAGTATTCAGCAGCTAATAAGTACTGGAAGGATTAAGATTTTTGAATAGAAGAAGTAATTTACAAATCTGTTTAACTTTCTGGCAATAGTTGATAAAAAATAAATAAATAAAAGTTTTCCACCGGAGTACCCCTTTAAGTATTTATGCTTTTCTAGCTGTTTTTTTTTCCAGTGTTTATCCAGCTGTTGCAAAACTACAACTTCCAGCATGCCCAGACAGCCAACAGCTGTCCAGGCATGCTGGGAGTTGTAGTTTTGCAACAGCTGGAACACAATGTTGGGAAACTATAGACGTGTTTCTGATCATGATTAAGGGTTAACAGTCAGAAACATGTCTGTCACACTAAGGCAGTGTTTTCCTAACACTGTCTCCAGCTCTTGTAAAACTACAACTCCCACCAGTTTTACAAGAGCTGGAGACAGTGTTATAAAATAAACAGCCTTGTGATGACAGACGTGTTTCTGACTGTTAACCCTTAGTCATGATCAGAAACATTTATTTTCCTTTCTATTGGCCCTTAGGACACTGTTTTACAAACACTGTTTCAGCTGTTGCAAAACCACAACTCCCAGCAAGCCTGGGAGTTCTAGTTTTGCAACAGCTGGAACAGTGTTTGGATAACACTGCCTTAGGATGACAGACGTGTTTCTAACTGATGGCCCTTAGTCGTGATCAATAATAAGGTACAGCAGTTAGAAACACATCTGTTGTTTTCCTAAGAACTAACAACCAAAAACACATCAATCGCCATCTTTTCTAATCATGACTAAGAGTTCATAGCCAGAAATGCGTCACTCGTTTTCTTTATCACTTTGCGTCCGTCCTGTGCACCTGTATAATGTCTTATGGACGTAGTTGGTTGGAATCTTAATTCCCCATAACAGAATTCTTCTCTAATGTCCTTACTCTTAAGGATATGTCATCAGTGTCTACTACCGTGACCCATGCCAGTCGCTAGACCAGTGTTTCCCAACCAGGGTGCCTCCAGCTGTTGCAAGACTACAACTCCCAGCATGCTCAGACAGCCAAAGGTAGTCCAGACATGCTGGGAGTTGTAGTTTTGAAACAGCTGGAGGCACCCTGGTTGGGAAACACTGCACTAGACTGAATAGCCACACCTCTCCTACTGTCTGCTGGAAGCCATGTCTGAGCGGCTTCATTCTCTGCAGGAAGGTGATGTACACGGTCATTGAGGTATTTGACCATCACCATCTTACATACACACCCATTTGGTGGGTATCTGACACCTACCGCTCTTGAATGGGTGCCCGTACCCCTTCTCTACAGGTTGTAAATAACAACTTGCGGAGGCACCTAGAAGTATCAATGGAGCGGGGCGGGGTTCCTCTATTGGACTCACCACCGATTCTTCAGTCAACTATAACAAACTCCTTAAACAGAAAGTTTTAACATTTCAACGCAACTTGTTCTGCTAAACCTTATATAGTTAAACTGCAAATAAATGGTCTAAGGACCAAATCATAGTGATTTCCCATCAGGTACTGGCGGGCCGGTCATATCTACAGACGCCATGTTCTGGGCTCTCCACGTCTCAGGCTTCTTAGTCAATGCCGTATTGGTAAAGTAGAGTAATAGTATCTCTCACGTATGTCGAATCCGGGAATCCATTCCTGTAAAGAGAGATCGCAGGTAAGTAGTCTCAGCAGAAACCCCTCCCAGCATGCCCTAGTACAATCCTCATTAGAAGTACAGCTAAAGCAGTATTTTCCCAAGCAGGGGGCCTCCAACTGTTGCAAAAGTATATGGTGGCCTCCTGACCTTATAGAGCAGTGTTTCCCCAAACAGGGTGCCTCCAGCTGTTGCAAAAGTACAGTTCCCTTCATGGCCGGACAGCCTTTTGTAATAGATGATAGACTTTTACATTTCCCATACTTTAAAGGAAAACTGTCACATGTTTGTTCCCGCACTAACCACAGGTACTGATGGACAGTGCGGCAGACACTGATTCCTACGATCCCTACCTTGGCTGGGTCCGTCCGGCTGTTCGTTAGGCCGCAATCTTAGTTTTAGTATATCTGGAAATGTGGCTGTAACTGGCATGGGCGGGGCTTCTGTAGCTTAATTGGCACTGACATCAGCGCCGCCCGTCCGCAGCGCCGCCCACAATATTCATCCCCCCTCCATCCAGCTCTCTTTGCCAATCCTAACTGGCCTTCACTGCGCATCTCAGGAATCGGCGCATGCGCAGTGAATACTAATTAGGAGCGGCGAAGAGAAGGAGAGCTGGATGGAGGGAGATGAATATTCATAAGAGGGCGGCGCTGTGGACGGGCGGCACTGATGTCAGTGCCAGTTAAGCTACAGAAGCTCCGCCCAGGCCAGTTACAGCCACATTTCCAGATATAATAAAAATAAGATTGCGCGCGAACGGCCAGACGGACCCGGCCAAGGTTGGGCTCATACGCAGGGGAAAAAAAGGGGGATACGAGCCCCTAGTGTAATATGTCAAGGTTATTGTCCAAAAAGCTGATTTATTAGAACAACGTAGCGCGTTTCTGGTCTGAAATGGACCCTTCATCAGACAGGTGCATCTGTCTGACGAAGGGTCCATTATGGACCGGAAACGCGTTATGTTGTGCTAATAAATCAGCTTTTTGGACAATAACCTTGGGTCCTTACTTATCTACTGCATCTGATCAGCGCCCGAAAACTAGATTTTTACTCCTCCAGGCAAGGTAGGGATCATAGGAATCAGCGTTTGCCGCACTATCATCAGTACCTGTGGTTAGTGCGGGAACAAACATGTGACAGTTTTCCTTTAACCCAATGGAGAAGTTGGTCGTACGTCTACACTAGTCCTGCTCCCGTTGTTTGAAGTGTTCTCAGCAGCTGAGCGTGCGTCATACCCAGTGGATCCCAGTTACTATCAGCAGCCAGGACCCACGGTTTATGCCAGATATCACCGATAGGGCCAATGTCTGGCATTAACCCTTCCGACACTACTATCAAAGTTGATTGCGGAGTCTGAAACATGGAAAAAAAAAATACGTGTTGGCCATGGCAGCCTGTAACAATGGAGCGCTGATAAAACTGATGAGATTACATATAAAAATATAATTTTTTTTAACATTTTTCTATTTTTTTGTTTAATCAAAACGTGCAGATGAAAAATTGACCAGTTGCCCATAGCAACCAGATTGCTTCTTTTAGCTTTCATGGGCAACTGGTCAACGTTTCCTCCAAATTTATCTCCCCCAATGTGAATAAGCCCTTTCCCTAAAAAGTTTTAATCGCCCTCCTTATCCATTATAATTTTTTCTAAGGGCGCTTTCACACTATGAAAAGTGCCCGTTATAAAATCACGGGCAATCGCGGGGTTAAATGGCCATTAGAAAATCCATAATGTACGTTAGAAAATCCCATCATAGTCTATGGGATTTTCCTAATAGCCGTTTTAACCCGTTATCGCCCGTTATTAATAAAGGACGTTATTTTGTGACAGGTGATTGAACAGCGTTACTATCTCCCGTCATAAAATAACGTCCTTTATTAATAACAGGCGATAAAGGGTTAAAACGGCTATTAGAAAAATCCCATAGACTATAATGGGATTTTCTAACGTACGTTAGAGATTTTCTAATGGCCATTTAACCCCGCGATGGCCCGCGATTTTATAACGGGCATTATATAACGGGTACTTTTCATAGTGTGAAAGCAGCCTAATAAAATTATGTTGAAAAATGTTAATTAATGTTACTACTACATGTAACGTTAATTAACCCCTTAAGGACTCAGGGTTTTTCCGTTTTTGCATTTTCATTTTTTCCTCATCACCTTCTAAAAATCATAACGCTTTCAATTTTGCACATAAAATTCCATATTATGGCTTATTTTTTGCGCCACCAATTCTACTTTGCAGTAACATAAGTCATTTTACCAAAAAATCTACGGCGAAACGGAAAAAATGTATTGTGCGACAAAATTTAAGAAAAAATGCAATTTTGTAACTTTTGGGGGCTTCCGTTTCTACGCAGTACATTTTTCGGTAAAAATAACACCTTATCTTTATTCTGTAGTTCCATACGGTTAAAGGGGTATTCCAGGAAAAAACTTTTTTTTATATATCAACTGGCTCCAGAAAGTTAAACAGATTTGTAAATTACTTCTACTAAAAAATCTTAATTCTTTCAGTACTTATGAGCTTCTGAAGTTGAGTTGTTCTTTTCTGTCTAAGTGATCTCTGATGACACGTGTCTCGGGAACCGCCCAGTTTAGAAGCAAATCCCCATAGCAAACCTCTTCTAAACTGGGCGGTTCCTGAGACACGTGTCATCAGAGAGCACTTAGACAGAAAAGAACAACTTTAACTTCAGAAGCTCATAAGTACTGAAAGCATTACAATTTTTTAATAGAAGTAATTTACAAATCTGTTTAACTTTCTGGAGCCAGTTGATTTATAAAAAAAAGTTTTTTCCTGGATAACCCCTTTAAAACTAACTACATGCAGGAAAATGTATACATAAAAAATTCTCATCTTCTGACCCCTATAACTTTTTTATTTTTTCGCATACGGGCCGGTATGAGTGCTCATCTTTTGCGCAGTGTTCTGAAGTTGTTATCGGTATCATGTTTGTCTTGATCTGACTTTTTGATTGTTTCTATAAATTTTTTCATGATATAAAAAATGACCAAAAATACGCTATTTTGGACATTGGATTTTTTTTGCGTGTACGCCATTGACCGTGCGGTTTAATTAACTATATATTTTTATAATTCAGACATTTCTGCGCGCGGCAATACCACATGTTTATTTTTATTTGCTAAGTTTTATTTTTTTTTATGGTAAAAGGGGGGTGATTCAAACTTTTATTAGGGAAGGGGTTAAATGACCTTTATTAACTTTTTTCCCCAGTGTTATATAGGAGACTATAACACTACACACACTGATCATTGTTATCCCATAGGAGACTATAACACAGCACACACTGATCATTGTTATCCCATAGGAGACTATAACACAGCACACACTGATCATTGTTATCTCATAAGAGACTATAACACAGCACACACTGATCATTGTTATCCCATAGGAGACTATAACACAGCACACACTGATCATTGTTATCCCATAGGAGACTATAACACTACACACACTGATCATTGTTATCCCATAGGAGACTATAACACTGCACACACTGATCTCTTATACTGATCATTATTATCCCATAGGAGACTATAACACTGCACACACTGATCATTGTTATCCCATATGGGACTATAACACTGCACACACTGATCAGTGTTATCCCATAGGAGACTATAACACTGCACACACTGATCTTTTACACTGATCCCTGCAAAGTCATAGCTTTGCATGGATCAGTGTTATAGGCGGTCGATTGCTCAAGCCTGTATCTCAGGCTTGGAGCAATCAAATGCCGATCGGACGCGATAGAGCAAGGTAAGGGGACCTCCGCTTGCGTGCTAGCTGATCGGTACATCGCGATTTTATCGCGATAGTCCCGATCAGCCCGACTGAGCTGCCGGGAAGCTTTTACTCTCATTTTAGACACGGCAATCAACTTTTATCGCCGCGTCTAAAGGGTTAATAGCACGTGGCACAACGATTGGTGCCGCATGCTATTAGCCCAGGGTCCCGGCTATCATTAGCCGCTGAGACCAACCCGGTTTGACGCAGGGTCACGGCGTGACCCCGGTTTAAATACCGGGACCGGGCTTACAGGTACGCCCTGAGTCCTTCAGAGGTTAACCCGCATGGTCAATGGCATAAACTACAAAAAAAAGTTCAGAATTGTGTATTTTGGTCACTTCATATACCAGAAAAAAAAATGCATAAAAAAAAAGAGATAAAAAAGTCCCAGCAAAACAACAATGGTACCGATAAAAAACATACAGATCACAGAGCAAGAAATTAGCCTTATAAAGCCCCGTATACGGAAAAATAATTAGTTATAGGGGTCAGAAGATGAGAACTTTAAACATAATCATGTTTTTACGAGTAGTAAATTAAAACAAAACCTATATACCGTATATACTCGAGTATAGGCCGAGTTTTTCAGCACGATTTTTCGTGCTGAAAACACCCCCCTCGGCTTATACTCGAGTGAACTCTCCGTCCTCAGTGGTCTTCAACCTGCGGGCCTCCAGATGTTTCAAAACTACAACTCCCAGCAAGCCCGGACAGCCATCGGCTGTCCGGGCTTGCTGGGAGTTGTAGTTTTCAAACCTCTGGAAGTCCGCAGGTTGAAGACCACCTGCGGCCTTCGACATCAACCAGACCCCCCACCCCCTTTAGTTTTGTACTCACCTCCGCTGGGCGGGACGTTAGGATGCGCTCGTCCGGTGCTGCAGGACTGTCCGGTCGGGAGGTCGTCCGGTGGGATAGTGGTTCCGGGCTGCTATCTTCACCGGGGGCGCCTCTTCTCCGCGCTTCGGGCCCGACCCCGGAATAGTCACGTTGCCTTCACGACGACGCACAGGGACGTTCATTAGCAACATCCCTCTGTGTCGTCGTCAAGGCAACACCTCTATTCCGGGCCCGAAGCGCGGAGAAGAGGCCCCCCCGGTGAATATGGACAGCCCGGAACGACGGTCCTGCAGCACAGATGGCCCTGACCAGCGCACCCTAATGTCCCGCCGAGCAGAGGTGAGTACAAAACTAAAGGGGGTGAGAGGGTGGGGGGGCTGGATGATGTTGAAGGCCGCAGTGGTCTTCAACCTGCGGACCTCCAGATGTTTCCAAACTACAACTCCCAGCAAGCCCGGACAGCCGATGGCTGCCCGGGCTTGCTGGGAGTTGTAGTTTTGAAACATCTGGAGGTCCGCAGGTTGAAGACCACTGTATCAGACATTGACAAGCGGTGATGATGAAGGGGGGGGGGGGGGGGTTGATGACATGTGGTGATAATGACAAGGGGATGATGAAGGGGGGTGTGGGATGATGACAAGGGGATGATGAAGGGGGGGTGTGGGATGATGACAGGGGGATGATGAAGGGGGGGTGTGGGATGATGACAGGGGGATGATGAAGGGGGGGTGTGGGATGATGACTGGGGGATGATGAAGGGGGGGTGTGGGATGATGACAGGGGGATGATGAAGGGGGGGTGTGGGATGATGACAGGGGATGATGAAGGGGGGTGTGGGATGATGACAAGGGGATGATGAAGGGGGGGTGGGATGATGACAAGGGGATGATGAAGGGGGGGTGTGGGATGATGACAAGGGGATGATGAAGGGGGGGTGTGGGATGATGACAAGGGGATGATGAAGGGGGGGGTGTGAGATGATGACAAGGGGATGATGAAGGGGGGGGTGGGATGATGACAAGGGGATGATGAAGGGGGTGTGGGATGATGACAGGGGGATGATGAAGGGGGGTGTGGGATGATGACAAGGGAATGATGAAGGGGGGTGTGGGATGATGACAAGGGGATGATGAAGGGGGGGTGTGGGATGATGATAAGGGGATGATGAAGGGGGGGTGTGGGATGATGACAAGGGGATGATGAAGGGGGGTGTGGGATGATGACAGGGGGATGATGAAGGGGGGTGTGGGATGATGACAAGGGGATGATGAAGGGGGTGTGGGATGATGACAAGGGGATGATGAAGGGGGTGTGGGATGATGACAAGGGGATGATGAAGGGGGTGTGGGATGATGACAAGGGGATGATGAAGGGGGTGTGGGATGATGACAAGGGGATGATGAAGGGGGGTGTGGGATGATGACAGGGGGATGATGAAGGGGGGGTGTGGGATGATGACAAGGGGATGATGAAGGGGGGTGTGGGATGATGACAGGGGGATGATGAAGGGGGTGTGGGATGATGACAAGGGGATGATGAAGGGGGGGTGTGGGATGATGACAAGGGGATGATGAAGGGGGGGTGTGGGATGATGACAGGGGGATGATGAAGGGGGGGTGTGGGATGATGACAGGCGGTGATGATGAAGGGGGGGTGTGGGATGATGACAAGGGGTTGATGACAGGCGGTGATGATGAAGGGGGGGAATGATGACAGGCGGTGATGATGAAGGGGGGGAATGATGACAGGCGGTGATGATGAAGGGGGGGAATGATGACAGGCGGTGATGATGAAGGGGGGGTGTGGGATGATCACAAGGGGTTGATGACAGGCCGTGATGATGAAGGGGGGGATGATGACAGGCGGTGATGATGAAGGGGGGATGATGACAGGCGGTGATGATGACAGGCGGTGATGATGATGAGGGTGTTAATGACAGGCCGTGATGATGAAGGGGGGGATGATGACAGGCGGTGATGATGAAGGGGGGATGATGACAGGCGGTGATGATGACAGGCGGTGATGATGATGAGGGTGTTAATGACGGGTCTGGATGATGACGGGGGGATGATGTATTTCCCACCCTAGGCTTATACTCGAGTCAATAACTTTTCTTGGGATTTTGGGGTGAAATTAGGGGCCTCGGCTTATATTTGGGCCGGCTTATACTCGAGTATATACGGTACATTGGGTATTGTTGTAATCGTATTGACATACAGAATTGATGTGTTATCTTTACTAAAAAGTGTGCTGCGTAGAAATGGAAGCCGCCAAAATTTTGCAATATAGCATTTTTTATTTCTTTCATTTTGCCACATCATTTTTTCTTCTTTTCATTTTGCCAAAGATTTTGTGGTGAAATTATTGATGTCATTACAAAGCACAAATGGCACAAAAAAAAGTCCTCCGATAGGTCTGTAGGTGGAAATTTAAAGAGTTATGGACCACCAGGGAGCAGTTAAAAGGTACCTTTAGATGCCGCTGGCAGCTTTCGCAGCGGCAATCTAAAGGGTTAATTCTCAGCCGCGGCAATCGCCGCATGTCGGCTATTAACACTGGCCCTCAGATACAAGAATCAGCTGGGGGCTGGCCGGTATGGCGTGGGCTCAAGTCGGAAGCCTGT
Organism: Hyla sarda; assembly: GCF_029499605.1. Taxonomy (NCBI): domain Eukaryota; kingdom Metazoa; phylum Chordata; class Amphibia; order Anura; family Hylidae; genus Hyla; species Hyla sarda. The sequence continues at coordinate 1,607,441 of NC_079200.1, forward strand.
GCCGTACCTGCTTAAGGGCACATGGACGAATATACACATCTATGGTCATTAAGGGGTTAAGGGCTTAAAATCTTCTACGAACAGTCTTGTGATCTTAAATTTGGTTTCCAGCTTATTTTTCTGTGGTGTTAAGATGTACTCCACCCCTAGACATCTTATCCCCTTTCCAAATAATAGGGGATAAGATGTCTGATCACAGGGGTTCCGCTGCTGATGAACCCCAAGATCTCAGCTGCAGCACCCAGACATCCGGTGATGGAGCGAACATCGCTGCGTGGCGGATGACTAGTAATGCGGGGCGGACGCTCATGATGTCATGGCCATGCCCCCTCAATGCAAGTTTATGGGAGGGGGCGTGACGCCCGTCAGGCCCCCTCCCTTAGACTTGCATTGAGGGGGCGTGGCTGTGACATCATGAGCCTCCGGCACGGCACCCAACGCTCTAAACCAAGGCCGGGTGCAGCAGGGAGATCGCGGGGGTCCCCAGAAAGGGGATAAGATGTCTAGGGGCGGAGAACCCTTTAACATCCCTCTTAATGTGTATAGGGGATCAGGACAGATAGCTGTCGGCCAAAGAAACCTTCATCTGGCAGCTATGAAAAGTGTACGGCCACCTTTACCCACAGGAGAGGCACCAGACTGCAGCGGTATGAAGGTCACAAGCCATATGCAAACTCAAGTGCACTGCAAAATTAATGCGCCTTGAATATTTTCAAGGCAGCATTAACCCCTTAACGACGCAGGACGTATATTTACGTCCTGCGCCGGCTCCCGCGATATGAAGCGGGATCGCGCCGCGATCCCGCATCATATCGCGTCGGTCCCGGCGCTAATCAACGGCCGGGACCCGCGGCTAATACCACACATCGCTGATCGCGGCGATGTGCGGTATTAACCCTTTAGAAGCGGCGGTCAAAGCTGACCGCCGCTTCTAAAGTGAAAGTGAAAGTGACCCGGCTGCTCAGTCGGGCTGTTCGGGACCGCCGCGGTGAAATCGCGGCGTCCCGAACAGCTGATCGGACACCGGGAGGGCTCTTACCTGCCTCCCCGGTGTCCGATCGACGAATGACTGCTCCGTGCCTGAGATCCAGACAGGAGCAGTCAAGCGCCGATAACACTGATCACAGGCGTGTTAATACACACCAGTGATCAGCATAGGAGATCAGTGTGTGCAGTGTTATAGGTCCCTATGGGATAACAATGATCAGTATAAGAGATCAGTGTGTGCAGTGTTATAGGTCCCTATGGGACCTATAACACTGCAAAAAAAATGTAAAAAAAAAGTGTTAATAAAGGTCATTTAACCCCTTCCCTAATAAAAGTTTGAATCACCCCCCTTTTCCCATAAAAAAAATAAAACAGTGTAAAAAAAATAAAAAAACATATGTGGTATCGCCGCGTGCGTAAATGTCCGAACTATAAAAATATATCATTAATTAAGCCGTACGGTCAATGGCGTACGCGCAAAAAAATTCCAAAGTCCAAAAAAGCGTATTTTGGTCACTTTTTATATCATTAAAAAATGAATAAAAAGTGATCAAAAAGTCAGATCAAAACAAAAATCATACCGATAAAAACTTCAGATCACGGCGCAAAAAATGAGTCCTCATACCGCCCCGTACGTGGAAAAATAAAAAAGTTATAGGGGTCAGAAGATGACATTTTTAAACGTATAAATTTTCCTGCATGTAGTTATGATTTTTTCCAGAAGTCCGACAATATCACCTATATAAGTCGGGGATCATTTTAACCGTATGGACCTACAGAATAAAGATAAGGTGTAATTTTTACCGAAATATGCACTGCGTAGAAACGAAAGCCCCCAAAATTTACAAAATGGCGTTTTTTTTTCGATTTTGTCGCACAATGATTTTTTTTTTTCCGTTTCGCCGTGCATTTTTGGGTAAAATGACTAATGTCACTGCAAAGTAGAAATGGCGACGCAGAAAATAAGCCATAATATGGATTTTTAGGTGGAAAATTGAAAGGGTTATGATTTTTAAAAGGTAAGGAGGAAAAAACGAAAGTGCAAAAACGGAAAAACCCTGAGTCCTTAAGGGGTTAAGGACACATGACGTTCTCATACGTCTCCATTTCCGAGTCCTTAAGGACACATGACGTATGAGAACGTCATGTGTTTTACCGGCCCCCCGCAACCATCTGGAGCGGAGCCGGTGCCCGATGCCTGCTGAAATCGTTCACAGGCATCGGGGCATATCGCCCAGGGGGGTCATTATGACCCCCCATGTCGGCGATGGCCGCAGATCGCTGGACAATTCAGTCCAGCGATCTGCGGCGATTCCGGGTCAATCGGGTCTCCAGTGACCCGGTGACCCGGAATTACTGGCTGTTCGGGGCCGTCTCTGACGGCCCCGAACAGCCAGAGCCTGCAGGGGTGAGGTGGCACTGGTGCCACCTCACGATCGCCCTGAATCGTCGGCCGGATTACCGGCCGACCAATCAGGGCGCCTGCTGCGGGTGTCACTCCCGCAACCCGCTCCGCCCCTCTTCCGGAGGACGTGAGCGGGTGCGGGACGTGCACCCCGGGTGCTGGGGACCCCGATCCCCGGCGCCCCTGTTGGGATCGGGGCCCCAGGAGCAGCGGCGGCGGCGACAACGAGGGACTGACCTGGTGCAGCGAGGATCGTTGGAGGTGAGTGACAGCCTCCTGCTGTTGCTTAGCAACAGCTCCCAGCATGCAAACAGGGCATGCTGGGAGCTGTAGTTATGCAACAGCAGGAGGCAGACCACCACAACTCCCAGCATTCCCTTATGGGCATGCTGGGACTTGTAGTTTTGCAACAGCTGGAGGCACATTCTTTCTATGGAAAAGTGTACCTTCAGCTGTTGTGTAACTACAACTCCCAGCTTGCACAATCAGCTAAAGTGCATGCTGGGAGTTGTAGTGGTGCATCTGGTGGTTGCATAACTACAACTCCCAGCATGCCCGTTGGCTGTCGGTGACTGCTGAGAGTTGTAGTTTTGCAACAGCTGAAGGCACACTGAGTTAAGTAGCAAACCAGTGTGTCTCCAGCTGTTGCATAACTACAATCCCCAGCATCCCCAGCCAAAGTAGTATGCCTCCAGCTGTTGCATAACTACAACACCCAGCATGCCCTTCCGCTGTCCGTACATGCTGGGGGTTGTAGCTTTTGCAACAGCTTAAGGCACACTGGTTGCAAAACACTGAGTTTGTTACCAAACTCTGTGTTTCACAACCAGTGTGCCTCCAGCTGTTGCAAAACTACAACTCCCAGCATGCACTGATAGACCGTACATGCTGGGAGTTGTAGTTTTGCAACAGCTGGATTCCCCCCCCCCCCCCCCCAATGTGAACGTACAGGGTACACTCACATGGGCGGAGGATTACAGTAAGTATCCGGCTGCAAGTTTGAGCTGCGTCAAATTTTCTGCCGCAGCTCAAACTGCCAGCGAGAAACTACTGTGAACCCCCGCCCATGTGACTGTACCCTAAAAACACTACACTACACTAACACAAAATAAAATAAAAAGTAAAAAACACTACATATACACATACCCCTATACAACCCCCCTCCCCAATAAAAATGAAAAACATCTGGTACGCCACTGTTTCCAAAACGGAGCCTCCAGCTGTTGCAAAACAACTACTCCCAGTATTGCCAGATAGCCGTTGACTGTCCAGGCATGCTGGGAGTTTTACAAAAGCTGGAGGCACCCTGTTTGGGAATCACTGGCGTAGAATACCCCTATGTCCACCCCTATGCAAGTCCCTAATTTAGGCCTCAAATGCGCATGGCGCTCTCACTTTGGAGCCCTGTCGTATTTCAAGGCAACAGTTTAGGGCCACATATGGGGTATCGCCGTACTCGGGAGAAATTGCCTAACAAATTTTGGGGGGTATTTTCTGCTATTACCCTTTTAAAAAATGTAAAATTTTTGGGAAAACAAGCATTTTAGGTAAAAAAATATATATATTTTTTTACATATGCAAAAGTCGTGAAACACCTGTAGGGTATTAAGATTCAAATTACCCCTTGTTACGTTCCCCGAGGGGTCTAGTTTCCAAAATGGTATGCCATGTGGTTTTTTTTTGCTGTCCTGGCACCATAGGGGCTTCCTAAATGCGGCATGCCCCCAGAGCAAAATTCGCTTTCAAAAAGCCAAATGTGACTCCTTCTCTTCTGAGACCTGTAGTGCGCCAGCAGAGCACTTTTCACCCCCATATGGGGTGTTTTCTGAATCGGGAGAAATTGGGCTTCAAATTTTGGGGGGAATTTTCTGCTATTACCCTTTTTAAAATTGTAAACATTTTGGGAAAACAAGCATTTTAGGTAAAAAAATATTTTTTTTTTTACATATGCAAAAGTCGTGAAACACCTGTAGGGCATTAAGGTTCACGTTACCCCTTGTTACGTTCCCCGAGGGGTCTAGTTTCCAAAATGGTATGCCATGTGTTTTTTTTTTTGCTGTTCTGGCACCATAGGGGCTTCCTAAATGCGGCATGCCCAAAGAGCAAAATTTGCTTTCAAAAAGCCAAATGTGACTCCTTCTCTTCTGAGACCTGTAGTGCGCCAGCAGAGCACTTTTCACCCCCATGCGAGGTGTTTTCTGTATCGGGAGAAAGTGGGCTTCAAATTTTGGGGGGTATTTTCTGCTATTACCCTTTTTAAAAATGTAAAATTTTTGGGAAACCAAGCATTTTAGGTAAAAAAAATATATATTTTTTTTACATATGCAAAAGTCGTGAATCACCTGTAAGGTATTAAGGTTCACTTTACCCCTTGTTACGTTCCCTGAGGGGTCTAGTTTCCAAATTGGTATGCCATGTGTTTTTTTTTGCTGTCCTGGCACCATAGGGGCTTCCTAAATGCGGCATGCCCCCTAAAAACCATTTGTCGCTCCTTCCCTTCTGAGCCCTCTACTGCGCCCGCCGAACAATTAACATAGACATATGAGGTATGTGCTTACTCGAGAGAAATTGGGTTTCAAATACAAGTAAAAATTTTCTCCTTTTTACCCCTTGCAAAAATTCAAAAATTGGGTCTACAAGAACATGCGAGTGTAAAAAATGAAGATTTTGAATTTTCTCCTTCACTTTGCTGCTATTCCTGTGAAACACCTAAAGGGTTAATACACTTACTGAATGTTTTTTTGAATACTTTAGGGGGTGTAGTTTTTATAATGGGGTCTTTTATGGGGTATTTCTAATATGAAGACCCTTCAAATCCACTTCAAAACTGAACTGGTCCCTGCAAAATAGTGAGTTTGAAAATTTTGTGAAAAATTTCAAAATTGCTGCTGAACTTTGAAGCCCTCTGGTGTCTTCCAAAAGTAAAAACTCATAAATTTTATGATGCAAACATAAAGTAGACATATTGTATATGTGAACCCAAAAAAAATATATTTTGAATATCCATTTTCCTTACAAGCAGAGAGCTTCAAAGTTAGAAAAATGCAAAATTTTCATTTTTTTCATCAAATTTACGGATTTTTCACCAAGAAAGGATGCAAGTTACCATAAAATTTTACCACTAAGTTAAAGTAGAATATGTCACGAAAAAACTATCTCGGAATCAGAATGATAACTAAAAGCATTCCAGAGTTATTAATGTTTAAAGTGACAGTGGTCAGAATTGCAAAAAACGCTCCGGTCCTTAAGGTATAAAATGGCCTGGTCCTTAAGGGGTTAAGGTAGCACCTGTGAGGCCAGGCACCCATATTAGCCAACTCAGGTGGGGCTTGCAGCTTGCCTTCCCCCTCCCATTGCATGTGCTCAGTCACGCTGGAGGGTATCTGGGAGGAAGTTGTGAGTCAACCGAATGCTGCCATAATTGCCCACTGGCCTCTGTTTTGCTTATTACGCACAGGTAGGATTAGCGTTAGGTCCAGCGCCATTTTGAGAAACCTTGGCGTTGGTGTGCGGGCTCTGGTGTGTCCTTCATATAAGGATACACTGGCGAATGTCTCAATTTTAACATCAGTGTTGAGGGATAGCCAATGTCATTGTATACATCTACCACAGTAGTGCACCCATATTCCTGTATTGCACTGCATGGAGGGTAAAGACAACCGGATGTACAGTAAGTCCCACCACCCAGACCATCTAAAGCTGGTTCATGGGCTGTATTCATCTGCCTCCGTCGCAGGGTTCACTTACTTTGCCTTTCCTCCATCTGGGGAGGTTTTATGAGGGATTTTGTACCATGTGACTTCTTCTCCCGTTTCAAATGCTTTGACTTGAAAAATGAGACCTTGATCCAGGGCTCTCTGGAGCAGAGAAAGGAGCTTCCTCCCCTTTCGATTATCCGGCAGGTAGGCCTCAAACCTGCCCCCTTTGTATTGACATCCGGGCTGAGGATCTCCAACCTTAGGAAATAAGAAAAAACAAATGAGGGCTGTATAAAGGTGAACAGTGAATGGTGGTGAGCAGTGAATGGTGGTGATGGTGGTGAGCAGTGAATGGTGGTGAGCAGTGAATGGTGGTGATGGTGGTGAGCAGTGAATGGTGGTGAGCAGTGAATGGTGGTGATGGTGGTGAGCAGTGAATGGTGGTGAGCAGTGAATGGTGGTGAGCAGTGAATGGTGGTGAGCAGTGAATGGTGGTGAGCAGTGAATGGTGGTGAGCAGTGAATGGTGGTGAGCAGTGAATGGTGGTGAGCAGAGAATGGTGGCGAGCAGTGAATGATGGTGATGGTGGTGAGCAGTGAATGGTGGTGATGGTGGTGATCAGTGAATGGTGGTGATCAGTGAATGGTGGTGAGCAGTGAATGGTGGTGAGCAGTGAATGGTGGTGATGATGGTGAGCAGTGAATGGTGGTGAGCAGTGAATGGTGGTGAGCAGTGAATGGTGGTGATGGTAGTAGTGAGCAGTGAATGGTGGTGAGCAGTGAATGGTGGTGAGCAGTGAATGGTGGTGAGCAGTAAATGGTGGTGAGCAGTAAATGGTGGTGAGCAGTGAATGGTGGTGAGCAGTGAATGGTGGTGAGCAGTGAATGGTGGTGATGGTGGTGAGCAGTGAATGGTGGTGATGGTGGTGAGCAGTGAATGGTGGGGAGCAGTGAATGGTGGTGAGCAGTGAATGGTGGTGAGCAGTGAATGGTGGTGTTGGTGGTGAGCAGTGAATGGTGGTGAGCAGTGAATGGTGGTGAGCAGTGAATGGTGGTGAACAGTGAATGGTGGGGAGCAGTGAATGGTGGGGAGCAGTGAATGTGGTGAGCAGTGAATGGTGGTGAGCAGTGAATGTGGTGAGCAGTGAATGGTTGTGAGCAGTGAATGTGGTGAGCAGTGAATGGTGGCGAGCAGTGAATGGTGGTGATGGTAGTAGTGAGCAGTGAATGGTGGTGATGGTGGTGAGCAGTGAATGGTGGTGATGGTGGTGAGCAGTGAATGGTGGTGAGCAGTGAATGGTGGTGATGGTGGTGAGCAGTGAATGGTGGTGAGCAGTGAATGGTGGTAAGCAGTGAATGGTGGTGAGCAGTGAATGGTGGTGAGCAGTGAATGGTGGTGAGCAGTGAATGGTGGTGAGCTGAAGAACAATATATGACCATTCAAGTACTGTCCACCATTTTTTAAGGACCACAACTAAATCCTGTTACTTCAGTCTTCGTTCAGATATAGGAAGTGACGTGGTTTGGCTCACGAGATTTTAAGGACAGGTCATCACTGGTGGATCAGTGATCTCAGCTGTAAGAACGCCTCATTCTTCCTAGTGTCCTGATATATTATACATTACAGAAAGCTGGTGATGTAGCTGAAGGAGCTGGTCAGATGTGGTGACATCACTCAGGGGGCGGGGCTTGTGAACAGAGACATGATTCATACACACCTCCTGACACAGCAAAGGATGATGAGAGAGGGGGGGGGGGAGCTGCTGAGACAACACCACACTGACAATAAAAGTACTACACAACTTCTTGTCAGGAGTATTTTTTTTTTTTTACAAAAACATGCTGAAGCCGGTACAATTTGTTACAACACTATTCCAGTAAAGAACATATACAGTGGGGATCAAAAGTTTGGGCACGCCAGGTAAAAATTTGTTTTAATGTGCATATAGAAGCCAAGGAAAGATGGAAAAATCTCCAAAAGGCATCAAATTACAGATTAGACATTCTTATAATATGTCACCAAAAGTTACATTTTATTTCCATCATTTACACTTTCAAAATAACAGAAAACCAAAAAATGGTGTCTGCAAAAGTTTGGGCACCCTGCAGAATTTATAGCATGCACTGCCCCCTTTGCAAAGCTGAGACCTGCCAGTGTCATGGATTGTTCTCAATCATTATCTGGGAAGACCAAGTGATGTCAATCTCAAAGGTTATAAATGCCCAGACTCATCTGACTTTGCCCCAACAATCAGCACCATGGGTTCTTCTAAGCAGTTGTCTAGAAATCTGAAACTGAAAATAGTTGACACTCACAAAGCTGGAGAAGGCTATAAGAAGATAGCAAAACGTTTTCAGACGTCAATATCCTCTGTTCGGAATGTAATTAAGAAATGGCAGTCATCAGGAACAGTGGAAGTTAAAGCAAGATCTGGAAGACCAAGAAAAATATCAGACAGAACAGCTCGTAGGATTGCGAGAAAAACTATTCAAAACCCACGTTTGACTGCACAATCCCTCCAGAAAGATCTGGCAGACACTGGAGTTGTGGTACACTATTCCACTATTAAGAGATACTTGTACAAATATGGTCTTCATGGAAGAGTCATCAGAAGAAAACCTCTTCTACGTCCTCACCACAAAAATCAGCGTTTCAACTTTGCAAATGAACATATAGACAAGCCTGATGCATTTTGGAAACAAGTTCTGTGGACCGATGAAGTTAAAATTGAACTTTTTGGCTGGAATGAGCAAAGGTACGTTTGGAGAAGAAGGGGAACAGAATTTAATGAAAAAAACCTCTGTCCAACTGTTAAGCATGGGGGTGAATCAATCATGCTTTGGGGTTGTATTGCAGCCAGTGGCACAGGGAACATCTCACGAGTAGAAGGAAAATTGGATTCAATAAAATTTCAGCAAATTTTGGATGTTAACTTGATGCCATCTGTGAAAAAGCTGAATTTAAAGAGAGGATGGCTTCTACAAATGGATAATGATCCTAAAAACACCTCGAAATCCACAGGGGATTACATCAAGAGGCGTAAACTGAAGGTTTTGCCATGGCCTTCACAATCTCCTAACCTCAACATAATTGAAAATCTATGGATAGACCTTGAAAGAGCAGTGCGTGACAGACAGCCCAGAAATCTCAAAGAACTGGAAGACTTTTGTAATGAAGAATGGGCAAAGATACCTCAAACAAGAATTGAAAGACTCTTGGCTGGCTACAAAAAGCGTTTACAAGCTGTGATACTTGCCAAAGGGGGCCGTACAAGATATTAACTCTGCAGGGTGCCCAAACTTTTGCAGATGCCATTTTTTTGTTTTCTGTTATTTTGAAAGTGTAAATGATGGAAATAATATCTAACTTTTGTTGACATATTATAAGAATGTCTAATCTGTAATTTGATGCCTTTTGGAGATTTTTCCATCTTTCATAGTTACATAGTTAGTATGGTTGAAAAAAGACATACATCCATCAAGCCCAACCAGGGAATGGTTTCCTTGGCTTCTTTATGCACATTAATACAAATTTTTACCTGAGGTGCCCAAACTTTTGATCCCCACTGTATTGGGGGTGATTAGACAGGACAGGGAGACTGAGAAGGCCCATGTTGTTTACATAATATGGAGGGGGAGAGTTACACTATTATAACTAGTGACTTATTTCACTATGATTGTGCAAGATGTGTATTTGGGGAGGGAAGGGGGGGGGGTCTGGATGTTACTTTCTGTCACTTACCCCTTGCACTCCGTCTGGAACTTCATAAATTATCTTCAGAGAAGTGTCTTTTTCGTACCCGGGTAATCTCAGGCTCATGGCTGTATGGCTCATGGACGCTCTTAGAGGAGCTTTTGCTGCTTCATTAAGAGCAGTTATGACAGATGCAGCAAAACATTTAACACATTGCATCTGACCGGACGATGTTTGAACTGTTTTGCCGATGTTCTTACATTGGTCACAGATGGAATTGTTCGTATCTGACTCTTGGCCTACTGCGGGTGTCCTCAGCTGAGGCGAGCTGTCCTCATACTGCATTATGCCATCTTCTGTGGAGACGCCCTGCTCATCATAATCTGCTTCCAATCCGACATTTGGTGAAGAGACGTTAATGTTTTGCGTTAATAACTCACAGGTATAAGGACTAGGAGGAAATGTTTCTGTGAGAGTGTAGTAACCAGTCTTCTCTGATGTGGACCTGTTATTTGTGTCCTGAAGTTCTTTGGGGTGTGTAGACTTTTCCTCTAGGGATCCTGGTATGATGAACGCTTCATGTTCAGCGGTGATTCTCTGGGATGATTCTGTTCCAGCGCCCAGAGTATACTTCTCATCTGACAGATGTTTGCTATCTAGATAAATCTCCTCTTCATCCATCTCTTCACCGCCTAAGAGAAAAGGTAAAGCTTCATGCTTCGGTCTGGTACGCTGTTTGTCTGACAAACTTTGCTTACGTTCTGTAATTAAATCAGTCGCAGAAGAATCATATCTGTCCTGTAAAGAGACTTGCCCTATGTCGGGCATGGTAGCATCCCCAGATGCCTTCATCTTACGCTCTATAATATAATCTTCACCCTCATCAGTGGCAGAAGAATCATATCTGTCCTGTAAAGAGACTTGTCCTATGTCGGGCATGGTAGCATCCCCAGATGACTTCATCTTATGCTCTATAATATAATCTTCGCCTTCATCAGTGGAAGACTCAAATCTGTCCTGTAAAGAGACTTGCCCTATGTCGGGCATGGTAGCATTTCCAGATGCCTTCATCTTACGCTCTATAATATAATCTTCCCCCTCATCAGTGGCAGAAGAATCATATCTGTCCTGTAAAGAGACTTGTCCTATATCGGGCATGGTAGCATCCCCAGATGACATCCTCTTACGCTTTGTAATATAATCTACGCCCTCATCAGTGGAAGACACAAATCTGTCCTGTAAAGTGACTTGTCCTATGTCGGGCATGGTAGCATCCCCAGATGACTTCATCCTACGCTCTTTGTGCTGCCTGTATGCGTCTAGCACATGTGCCTGAATTTCCTTGGGATAGAGAAGAACCAGTTTATCCTTCTCTGACTTAACAGAAAGCTCTCTGGAGCATTTTCGGAAAAGATCACACCATTTAAGTAAGGTCGGGTCCTCTGGGCCTTGCACCCCAAGTAAAGCATATTCAAAGTAACAGTGGGTGATGCTTATGTCTAACCTACAACACAGGAGTTGAATCATCTTTTTTGTTGACGTTAACCTATTTCTATCAAATGACTTCATCTTTAAGGCAACTTTGCCTTGTTTGTTTGTTTCAATTGTTAACTCAACCTCAGAAGACCAAATATCTAGGTCAGATTTACAGACCTGTGTAATATAATGCCACTGCCAGTCGGTCACATCAACTTCGTCTTTGAACACTAATGTATGGCTGTGTGTTTCGGTAGACGTCCTCCCTTTGGAATAAACACGGGATAGACTATTTGATCTTCGAGGTTTCACTTCTGGCAGCGCCCATGGAGGACTAATGTCCCCCAGAACAGAGTAGGGTAACTGGCTTGATGCTTTTGTAAACTGGACAGGTTTCAGAATACCTGTAGGTTTAGGGGGGGCTCTGCTATTTCCTAAATCTCCCCTCACTATTTTAAGGGCTGGGGGCACATCTGGTCTTCTTACGGATGGCATGGCCATGCTCTCCGACTTTTCATCTGCCCACGAAAGAGTAGCAACGTCATATTTCTGAAGGTCATCTGCCATGTTGGATTTGAGAGCTATCATGTCTCTCTCATTCTCACGCTCTAGGGTCCGTATTCTAGGACTGGTCGATGATACCAGGTGTTCCTCATCCACATGGCTCTTTGCTGAATTTAAGCTTTGTGTCGTGGGAGCATTAAACAAGGCGGCTATCCTGCTTCCAACTCCACTTTCGTGCTTCTTAGTGGGGGACGAGGAATGTGGCAATCCTGCTGACAAGTTACTTGCCCCAAATTGTTTGTCTAGATTACTTGACACTCTATCAAAGTTTGTGTGTAATTCCAAGATGTACCGTTTGGCAGCAGATACATCAACACCGTATCCAAGGAGGTAGAGATTGCGCTCATCTGCATGACAATGAAGCATAGGATACAATCTTTTGAGGTGAGTTGTCAGTATATCATAAAACTCTTGGTCTCTGTAAATACTTTTCTTTATTTGTTCTTTGCGAAGAAGTAGTTCCAAACCTTGATAAAGCACCATGAGTTCAGATCTTGCGCATTTAAAGTCTCCAAGATGGGTTTTACCTCCGCTTTCAGTCTCAAGATAAATCGCGGTGACATCATCATAATTTTCATCCTCTGCAAGGACGTGATAGCGATTTTGTATATCCTGATATTCTGTCAAGTGGAATTTTAGCAGGTATTTGAAGATATCAGTTTCCCATATGAAAGGTTCTTGTAATTGCTCAAGGCTTTCTTTCTTCTCGCTATACGTTTCCTTGACTGCAGTCCCGGGAAGAGGCGCATATGTGTAATCCGAGGCTTGTGCGGTACCTAGAGGTTCTGGATCATTTTTACGGCGTTCAATCTCTGATTTCCTTTGACTATCTGCTGAGATCTGCTTCTGTGTTTTCAGAACAATCCCTAATTTACTTAGGATTTCTTGTGCCAGGTATAGGATCTCTGCATACGGCCCGCTTATAGTACATATCATGGATTCTTCATCAAAGTCAAACATTGCGGATTCATGTGTCTCCATTAGGTTTTTCAGAAGACTTTGATACTTTTCTGGGAATTTTTTGTAATTAACCGTCAGCGACAGCCTTTCAAACACCTGAAAATGGAAAATGGCTCAAGTTAAAGATCTTCATTTTTATATATAAAGTTCAAAATCTTAATTTTATATAAAACTTTTTATTTTAAGGGCCCCAAACGCATTGAAAGTAATCTGCCGGCACTAACCAGTTCGTACAGGCTTGTAGTGTGGGTGATACTGTTGAAAATCATAATAAGCGTTCCTAACCACAATCTCTCCGTTTGTCCGTAATCCTCATCATTCAATGTATTCTAATGAAAGAGTTTGGTGCACAGTGAGGTCATGAGGCAACTTCATCGTAACACCTACTCCTTTGCAGAATGGAGCTCCACTCTGCATCTAGACCCCTCTCCTCTGCATGCACAATAATGCAGAGTGGAGCTCCATTCTAAAGCGGGGGAGGCTGAGCACAGGGGAGGAGGCCTCACTATGAAGAGGCGTCTGACATCACTGTGCACCAAGCTCTTTCATTAGTATACATCAAATGACAAGGTTTGTGGATGAACGGAGGCACGGCGCCAGGGGCGGCATCAGTGTCACCTGCGCTACAAGCCTGTGCCAACAGGTCAGTCAAAGATTAGTGTTAAAGGGGTACTCCACCCCTAGAGATCTTAGGGACCATGACATTACGAGCCTCCGGCCCCTGGATCGCCAGTCATCAGGCACGAAGCAGACCCCCGTGATCACACATCTTATCCCTTATCCTTTGGATAGGGGATAAGATGTCTAGGGGCGGAGTACCTCTTTAATTATGTATTGATTTTATTTAATTATACTCCATTTGTAGTGGTTAAAAAAATTAGCAGTGTCTCCATAAAAAAAAATAACAATAAAAAAAATGTACCGAGAATTTGCGAGCAGGTGGCACTTGTATTGATGTCTATAGTGACAAAGTTGTGTGAAACTTACGACTTACAGGTTACTTGAAAGATTTTGAAATTTAAAAAACGCAACCAAAAAATGACAGGCAGAGGATCTTTTAATTTATGCACTAAAAATAAAATGTGGACATGCCCCAGTGCGTGGGTCTGGCATCTCTGGCCACTGCAGAGGCGCCATGACTGTGTCTGTGGATAGGATCAGCTAACTTAGTCATGTGCTTTAACCCATTGGGGACAGAGGGTTTTTCCGTTTTTGCACTTTCATTTTTTCCTTCTTACCTTTTAAAAATCATAACCCTTTCAATTTTGCACCTAAAAATCCATATGATGCTTATTTTTTGCGCCACCAATTCTACTTTGTAATGACATCAGTCATTTTACCCAAAAATCTACGGTGAAACAGAAAAAAAATCATTGTGCGACAAAAATGGCATGTGAAGAAAAAATGCAATTTTGTAAATTTTGGGGGCTTCCGTTTCTACACAGTACATTTTTCGGTTGCGCAAATCACTGACAGGGTGGCGGGGCGGAGGGGTGTTGGGACTGTCGGATGGGGGTTGCGCCGCTGCCATAGAATGATATTGTTTTTAACACAGGGTGCCTCCAGTTGTTTCACCACTACAACTCCCAGCATACCCTGACAGCCAATAGATGTCAGGGCATGCTGGGAGTTGTAGTGGTGAAAAAGCTGGAGGCACCCTGTGTAGAAGAACTAAGGGCGGAAGTGTCGGCCCCAGCAGGCATCAGTGACATGGTGCCTGCTGGGGAAGTCTGCCTGGTAGTGAGCACGCTGCCAGGCAGACAAAAAAGTATTTTTAATATAGTAGAAACAAAATTAAAGGCAGGGGGGGGGGTTAGGGATAGATGGGCAATAGACAGGGACAGAAAAAAAAAATAGGATGAAGGGAGCTACTCTTTAAATGATCTTTATTCCCTGTTTTTATTTTTACTTTTTTTGCATTGTTATAGCTCCCATAGGAGACTATGACACTGTACACACTGATCTCTTACACTGATCATTGTTATCCCATAGGAGACTATAATACTGTACACACTGATCTCTTATACTGATCATTGTTATCCCATAGGAGACTATAACACTGCACACACTGATCATTGTTATCCCAAAGGAGACTAGAACACTGCACACACTGATCATTGTTATCCCATAGGAGACTATAACAATGCACACACAGATCTTTTACATTGATCAATGGTTTCTCATAAGAAACCAGTGATCAATGATTCTGCTGCTTGACTGCTCATGCCTGGATCTCAGGCACTGAGCAGTCATTCGGTCATCGGACAGCGAGGAGGAAGGTAGGGACCCTCCTGCTGTCCTACAGCTGTTCTGGATGCCGCGATTTCGCCGTGGCGATCTCGAACAGCCCCCTGAGCTAGCTGGCATTAATTTACTTTCACTTTAGACTATAATACTGTACACACTGATCTCTTATACTGATCATTGTTATCCCATAGGAGACTATAACACTGCACACACTGATCTCTTATACTGATCATTATTATCCCATAGACTATAATACTGCACACACTGATCTTTTATACTGATCATTCTTATCCCATAGGAGACTATAACACTGCACACACTGATCTCTTATACTGATCATTATTATCCCATAGGAGACTATAACACTGCACACACTGATCTCTTATACTGATCATTGTTATCCCATAGGAGACTATAACACTGCAAACACTGATCTCTTATACTGATCATTGTTATCCCATAGGAGACTATAACACTGCACACACTGATCTCTTATACTGATCATTATTATCCCATAGGAGACTATAACACTGCACACACTGATCATTGTTATCCCAAAGGAGACTAGAACACTGCACACACTGATCATTGTCATCCCATAGGAGACTATAACACTGCACACACGGATCTTTTACATTGATCAATGGTTTCTCATAAGAAACTAGTGATCAATGATACTGCTGCCTGGATCTCAGGCACTGAGCAGTCATTCGGCGATCGGACAGCGAGGAGGAAGGTAGGGACCCTCCTGCTGTCCTACAGCTGTGGATCAACTCTGTGGATCAACTCATCTCAGATCATCTCATTTGGGTGGAGCGATTGTGCCAAGTACCTTCTTTAACCCCTTAACGACGCAGGACGTATATTTACGTCCTGCGCCGGCTCCCGCGATATGAAGCGGGATCGCGCCGCGATCCCGCATCATGTCGCATCGGTCCCGGCGCTCATCAACGGCCGGGACCCGCGGCTAATACCACACATCGCCGATCGCGGCGATGTGCGGTATTAATCCTTTAGAAGCAGCGGTCAAAGCTGAAGGCCGCTTCTAAAGTGAAAATGAAAGTGACCCGGCTGCTCAGTCGGGCTGTTCGGGACCGCCGCGGTGAAATCGCGGCGTCCCGAACAGCTGACAGGACACCGGGAGGGACCTTACCTGCGTCCTCGGTGTCCGATCGGCGAATGACTGCTCCGTGCCTGAGATCCAGGCAGGAGCAGTCAAGCGCCGATAACACTGATCACAGGCGTGTTAATACATGCCAGTGATCACCATGAGAGATCAGTGTGTGCAGTGTTATAGGTCCCTATGGGATAACAATGATCAGTATAAGAGATCAGTGTGTGCAGTGTTATAGGTCCCTATGGGATAACAATGATCAGTATAAGAGATCAGTGTGTGCAGTGTTATAGGTCCCTATGGGACCTATAACACTGCAAAAAAAATGTAAAAAAAAAAAGTATTAATAAAGGTCATTTAACCCCTTCCCTAATAAAAGTTTGAATCACCCCCCTTTTCCCATAAAAAAAATAAAACAGCGCAAAAAAATTCCATTTCATTCGCATTTTTGGTCACTTTTTATACCATTAAAAAATGAATAAAAAGTGATCAAAAAGTCTGATCAAAAGAAAAATCATACCGATAAAAACTTCAGATCACGGCGCAAAAAATGAGTCCTCATACCGCCCTGTACGTGGAAAAATAAAAAAGTTATAGGGGTCAGAAGATGACATTTTTAAACGTATAAATTTTCCTGCATGTAGTTATGATTTTTTCCAGAAGTGCGACAAAATCAAACCTATATAAGTACGGTATCATTTTACCCGTATGGACCTACAGAATAATGATAAGGTGTAATTTTTAGTGAAATATGCACTGCGTAGAAACGGAAGCCCCCAAAAGTTACAAAATGGCGTTTTTTTCTTCGATTTTGTCGCACAATGATTTTTTTTTTCCGTTTTGCCGTGAAGTTTTGGGTAAAATGACTAATGTCACTGCAAAGTAGAATTGGCGACGCAAAAAATAAGCCATAATATGGATTTTTTGGTGGAAAATTGAAAGGGTTATGATTTTTAAAAGGTAAGGATGAAAAAACGAAAGTGCAAAAACGGAAAAACCCTGAGTCCTTAAGGGGTTAAGGCTGCAGGAAAACCATTCCGGGTGACTACATCATGACGTTCATTAAAGAGTACCTGTCATCAAACCATAACTAACTGAGATTATATTCCCTTACTTCTCCTAACACCCCTCCTGCGCTTAAAAAAAAAAAAATCTGAGCTTTAAAAACCTTTGTATCATACCTTTCCCCTTGCTCACATTGTGTGAGCTCCCAGCAGGAGAAAGTGGGCGTTCCCCAGCAAGAGCAACATCACTGAAGCCTGGAGAGCTGTGCCTCACCATGCCCGGCACGCACTTCCTGAGTTTGGTCTCCTGCCAGGCCGGGAAAAGACCAAACTAACTGTTTGACTTGCGCAGGGAACAGAACAGAGCCACCTAGTGGCCGTTTTTATTATCACATTAAAAACATAAATGGTTGAGAATTTTAACAGCAAGTAAATAGCAAAGTGTCTTACAATTACATATGGAACAATATATTAAAAGTTTAGTTTGGTGACAGGTTCTCTTTAAAGGGAACCAATCATCAGATTTTACCCTATATAACGCTTGGCAAAGCTTTATTGGAAAATCTTTATTTTCACCATTCCCGGGGGACGCTCCTGCCCCCAGGGATGGTGAAGATATGAAGTTATAAACTAGTCACCGCCGCCGCCGCAAGTAGTCACCTGGGCGGGGAGCTCTTCTCACCTACTCCCGTTCTTCGGGCGGGAGCGACGCCCCCTCCGCTTGATTGATGGGCTGCGTCATCGTTCTGCTTTGTCTGTTCAGTGAGCGGAACAATGACGTGGCCCATCAATCAACAGAGGGGGCGTCGCTCCCGCCCGAAGAACGGGAGTAGGTGAGAAGAGCTCCCCGCCCAGGTGACTACTTACGGCGGCGGCGGTGACTAGTTTATAACTTCCTATCTTCACCATCCCTGGGGCAGGAGCGTCCCCCGGGAATGGTGAGGACAACAATTTTACCCTATATAATGCTTTGCCAAGCATTATATAGGGTAAAATCTGATGATTGGTTCCCTTTAAGAGGTAAGAGGGCTACTCTGAGCTAAGGATGTCCCGAAACAGATACTGGTATCGGGATCAATACTGGACATTTGCGCAAGTACTTGTACTCGTGCAAATGTCCCTGATATCTAATCTGATAGTCACCGGCAGGACCCCCGCCGTCAGGTATCACGGAGGTGCCGAACTATGCAGCACACCCAGCAGCTGAGTGCGCGTCATAGCCGGGACCTGTGGCTAATGCCAAACATCACCGTTCGCGGTTTTGTCCGGCATTAACCTTTTAGATGCCACGATCAAAGTTGATCGCGGCATCTAAAAGTCCTGAAGTTAACTGCCGGTTAGCTCAGGGCTGCTGATCAGGATCGCCGCAGTGAAATCACAGAGTCCCGATCAGCTGTGAGGACGGCCGGAGGTCCCTTATCGTGGTCCGTGCTGTCCAATCGTCACTCCTTTACTGCTGCTAGCCATGGCAGGCAGCAGTAAAGGAACGCCGATAAAAAAATGGTATCGGGACATCTGTACTTTGAACAATCTATAAAATAAAAAACACGATCTAGTTTGTTTACCACTTATTTTCAAGTCTTCGTTTATAGTTTTCACGTTACATGGAATGAAAACGTGTCGCCAACCTCTTGACTGGAACTATTTATAAATATTACTACATATCACTATAACTTATACTTTCGTACCTCGTCTAGGTCAAAGTTCCCATTAACCTCGCTGATCACGAGGTCGTATATCTTGTCATTGACTTGCAGAGGGTGATCTTTAATTTTCAGGACAAGATCAACAACTGCAGAGAAAGTTTGAATAAATGGCGGAATTAACAATAATAATAGTGTAAAACACTTCACACGGAAATCGCTTAATACAGTTTTTCAATATTTCTGGCCAAGTACCCCTACTTAAAGGGGTACTCCACCCATAGACATCTTATCCCCTATCTAAAGGATAGGGGATAAGATGTCTGATCATGGGGGTCCCACTGTTGGGGACCCCCACGATCACCCTGCTGCACCGGCATTCGTTTAGAGCGTCGGTTGCAGCACCGGAGGCTCGTGATGTCACGTCTACAACCCCCTCAGTGCAAGTCTATGGGAGGAGGCGTAACATCCGTGACGTGACAACTTGCATTGAGGGGGTGTGGCCGCGACATCATGAATGGGGTGTGGCCGTGAGGTCATAAGCCTCTGCCCCGCATCACCAGTCATCCAGCACGGAGCGAAGTTCGCTCTGTGCACCAGATGTCTGGGGTGCCACAGCCAAGATCACGGGGGTCCCCAGTGACGGGATCCCCCCAATCAGACATCTTATCCCCTATGCTTTGGATAGGGGATAAGGCGTCTTGGGGCAGAGTACACCTTTAATTTTTTTTTCCCCAAAATACTGTGACCATACATGCGCCAAACTTATTAAAAGCAATACTGATTACAATTCTATCACTGAAACGATTTCCTAATGCTGCCTACATTTCCCATGAATCCTCTGGCTTTACAGAGAGAGGGGGTGGAGTCTGATCACTGCACCTGGTCATCTAATCAGACTGCGGGTGATAGAGTTCAGCCAGGAGAACTAACTAGACTTATGAGTGGGTCGGGTTCACATTAGGACTCATTTATTTTATTCAGGCATTTTATGAAGTCTCAAGTCACTAAGCTGTGTTCACAAGTAGAACTTTTACTGCATTTTTCACACATTTTCACTGTTATACTGTTTACTGAATTGTGTGATTTTTTGCAGCAATTTTCCAAAATTGCAGTTAAAATTAGGTTTTTAGTTTTTACCATGATTGCCACAATTCCTGTAAATAAAGAAAAACACACAAAGCATGAACAAAGCCGCAGATGAGAAGTAGAACTACGATGGCCCCGACATACGATCATTTCAACATGCGATGGTCTCTCAGAGGCAGCATCAACATACGATGCTTTTGTATGTCGGGGCCATCGCATAAACGGCTATCCTGCAGCGCAGACTGCTTCAGCTGCCGCCAGATAGCCGTTTACGGTGCCCGTGTGGTCCGGTGATGATCACTCACCTGTCCCCGGCGCTCTGGACCATTCTCTTCGGGATCCCCTGCATTGTCGTCGCTCTCCTTCGTCATCATCGCGTCGCTGCGCACGCCGTCCCGTCATCCAATAGGAGCAGCGTGCGTAGCAACGTAATGACGGCGATGAAGAGTGACGATCCCCGGTAGCAGAGACGGTCCAGAGCGGCGTGGACACCCCGGGGTCGCGGCGACAGCGATGGAGGGTGACATCCAGGGCAGCGGTGACAGGAGCGGCGGGGACAGGTGAGTATAACTTACTATACTTTACATTGCACGAATCCCTCAACATACGATGGTTTCAACTAACGATGGTTCATTTGGAACAAATTACCATCGTATGTTGAGTGACCACTGTATCGTGATCCCATAACGATAGCAGCAGTATACAGATAGAGCTAGAGGGGAGATGTATAATTACCATATATATACTGATCCCATAGAGATAGCAGCAGTATACAGATAGAGCTGGAGGGGAGGTGTATAACTACTATATATCCTGATCCCATAGAGATAGCAGCAGCAGTATACAGATAGAGCTGGAGGGGAGGTGTATAAGTACTATATACCCTGATCCCATAGAGATAGTAGTAGCAGTATACAGATAGAGCTGGAGAGGAGGTGTATAACTACTATATACCCTGATCCCATAGAGATAGCAGTAGCAGTATACAGATAGAGCTGGAGGGGAGGGGTATAACTACTATATATCCTGATCCCATAGAGATAGCAGTAGCAGTATACAGATAGAGCTGGAGGGGGAGGTGTATAACTAATAATACCCTGATCCCATAGAGATAGCAGCAGCAGTATACAGATAGAGCTGGAGGGGAGGTGTATAACTACTAATACCCTGATCCCATAGAGAAAGCAGCAGCAGTATAGAGCGATAGAGGGGAAGCGTATAACTACTGTGCGTTAGGCTGGTGATCACCTTACCCAGTTACAGTAATGGAACACATGGATGCAGCTGTACAGGAACAAAACAGTTGTAGGAATAATGATGGCGAGTGCCTTATATGGACAAAATAAATGAGAAATGTCACAAGTGGCCCCACAAGTCTACAGCCGCCCCGGCCCGATCCAGCATCGCTCTCATATTTCTGTGGTCAGTTTTCTCTACCTAGTGACATAGTTCATAGATGCTCATCCTGGGTTTGTCTTTTACCTTGATCATGATGGAACGTTACGATGGCGTAAGCTGCAGCTCCCTGGACCACGTCCACATTTTTTACTTCTACTCCTCCGAATTTAGTTCTGAGGAAATGAATAGCGAGTTTATCCTTAACACGTGACGCTGGAATGTCACTCGGAATTCCATCCACTCGAACTCTTCTACTTTCCATCACTGGTTTATTAACAAGTTGCTAAATAGAAAAAAAATTTAAAAACATAGTTTGATGACTTTAGGGACACAATGATGTGAAACAAACAAGTTTAACCACTTAAGGACCGGGTTTTTTTAGGTTTTTGCATTTTTTGTTTTTTCCTCCTTACCTTTAAAAAGTGATAACTCTTTCAATTTTGCACCTAAAAATCCATATGATGCTTATTTTTTGCGCCACCAATTCTACTTTGTAATGGCGTCAGTCATTTTACCCAAAAATCGACGGCGAAACGGAAAAAAATTCATTGTGAGACCAAAATTTTTTTAAAAACGCCATTTTGTAAATTTTGGGGGTTTCCGTTTCTACACAGTATATTTTTCGGAAATTTTTTTCTGTAGGTCCATACAGTTAAAATGATCCCCTACTTATATACCGTATATACTCGAGTATAAGCCGACCCGAGTATAAGCCGAGACCCCTAATTTCAACCCAAAATCCCAGGAAAAGTTATTGACTCGAGTATAAGCCTAGGGTGGGAAATACATCATCCCCCCCTGTCATCATCCAGACCCGTCATTAACATCCTCATCATCATCCCCTTGTCATCATCCCACACATCCCCCCTTCATCATCCCCTTGTCATCATCCCACACATCCCCCCTTCATCATCCCCTTATCATCCCACACATCCCCCCTTCATCATCCCCTTATCATCCCACACATCCCCCCTTCATCATCCCCTTATCATCCCACACATCCCCCCTTCATCATCCCCTTATCATCCCGCACATCCCCCCTTCATCATCCCCTTATCATCCCACACATCCCCCCTTCATCATCCCCTTATCATCCCGCACATCGCCCCTTCATCATCCCCTTATCATCCCACACATCCCCCCTTCATCATCCCCTTGTCATCATCCCACACACCCCCCCTTCATCATCCTCTTCTCATCATTCGCCCTCAGTGGTCTTCAACCTGCGGACCTCCAGAGGTTTCAAAACTACAACTCCCAGCAAGCCCAGGCAGCCATCGGCTGTCCGGGCTTGCTGGGAGTTGTAGTTTTGAAACCTCCGGAGGTCCGCAGGTTGAAGACCACTGCGGCCTTCGACATCATCCAGCCCCCTCTCACCCCCTTTAGTTCTGAGTACTCACCTCCGCTCGGCGCTGGTCCGGTCCTGCAGGACTGTCCGGTGGGGAGGTGGTCTGGTGGGATAGTGTTTCCGGGCTGCTATCTTCACCGAGGGCGCCTCTTCTCCGCGCTTCCGGCCCGGAATAGAGGCGTTGCCTTGACAATGACGCAGAAGTACGTTGGCAATGAACGTACCTCTGCGTCGTTGTCAAGGCAACGTGACTATTCTGAGGCCGGGCCCGAAGCGCTTAGAAGAGGCCTCCCCGGTGAAGATAGCAGCCCGGAACCACTATCCCACCGGACGACCTCCTCACCGGACAGCCCTGCAGGACCGGACCAGCGCCGAGCGGAGGTGAGTACTGTACAGAACTAAAGGGGGGTGAGAGGGGGCTGGATGATGTCGAAGGCCGCAGTGGTCTTCAACCTGCGGACCTCCGGAGGTTTCAAAACTACAACTCCCAGCAAGCCCGGACAGCCGATGGCTGCCCGGGCTTGCTGGGAGTTGTAGTTTTGAAACCTCTGGAGGTCCGCAGGTTGAAGACCACTGCGGGTGGGGGAGTTCACTCGAGTATAAGCCGAGAGGGGTGTTTTCAGCACGAAAAATCATGCTGAAAAACTCGGCTTATACTCGAGTATATACGGTAGGTGATTTTGTCGGACTTCTGGAAAAAATCATAACTACATGCAGGAAAATTTATACGTTTAAAAATTGTCATCTTCTGACCCCTATAACTTTTTTATTTTTACACTACAGTATGGGGCGGTACGAGGGCACATTTTTTGCGCCGTGATCTGAATTTTATAGCGGTACCATTTTTGCATTGATAGGACTTATTGATCGCTTTTTATTAATTTTTTCATGATATAAAAAGTGACCAAAAATGCACTATTTTGGACATTGGAATTTTTTTGGGGACGTACGCCATTGACCGTGCGCTTTAATTAACGATATATTTTTTATAATACGGACATTTCCGCATGTGACGATACCATATATGTTTATTTTTAATGAAACTGTTTTTTTGTTTTGTTTTTAATGGGAAAAGGGGGGTGATTAAAACTTTTATTAGGGAAGGGGTTAAATGAACTTTATTCACTTTTTTTGCAGTGTTATATATAGGAGACTATAACACTGCACACACTGATCTCTTACACTGATCATTGTTATCCCATAGGAGACTATAACACTGCACACACTGATCTCTTACACTGATCATTGTTATCCCATAGGAGACTATAACACTGCACACACTGATCTCTTATACTGATCATTGTTATCCCATAGGAGACTATAACACTGCACACACACTGATCTCTTATACTGATCATTATTATCCCATAGGAGACTATAACACTGCACACACTGATCTCTTATACTGATCATTATTATCCCATAGGAGACTATAACACTGCACACACTGATCTCTTATACTGATCATTATTATCCCATAGGAGACTATAACACTGCACACACTGATCTCTTATACTGATCATAATTATCCCATAGGAGACTATAACACTGCACACACTGATCTCTTATACTGATCATTGTTATCCCATAGGGACCTATAACACTGCACACACTGATCTCTTATACTGATCATTGTTATCCCATAGGGACCTATAGCACTGCACACACTGATCATTGTTATCCCATAGGAGACTATAACACTGCACGCACTGATCTCTTATACTGATCATTGTTATCCCATAGGGTCCTATAACACTGCACACACTGATCTCTTATATTGATCATTATTATCCCATAGGGACCTATAACACTGCATACACTGATCTCTTATACTGATCATTGTTATCCCATAGGGACCTATAACACTGCACACACTGATCTTTCACATTGATCATTGTTATCCCACAGGAGACTATAACACTGCACACACTGATCTCTTATACTGATCATTGTTATCCCATAGGGGGCTATAACACTGCACACACTGATCATTGTTATCCCATAGGAGACTATAACACTGCACACACTGATCTCTTATACTGATCATTGTTATCCCATAGGAGACTATAACACTGCACACACTGATCTCTTATACTGATCATTATTATCCCATAGGAAACTATAACACTGCACACACTGATCTCTTATACTGATCACTATTATTCCATAGGAGACTATAACACTGCACACACTGATCTCTTATACTGATCACTATTATCCCATAGGAGACTATAACACTACACACACTGATCTCTTATACTGATAATTATTATCCCATAGGGGGCTATAACACTGCACACACTGATCATTGTTATCCCACAGGAGACTATAACACTGCACACACTGATCTATTATACTGATCATTGTTATCCCATAGGGACCTATAACATTGCACACACTGATCATTGTTATCCCATAGGAGACTATAACACTGCATACACTGATATCTTATACTGATCATTATTATCCCATAGGGACCTATAACACTAGACACACTGATCTTTTACATTGATCAGTGGTTTCTCATAGGAAACCATTGATCAATGATTCTGTCGCTTGACTGCTCATGCTTGGATCTCAGGCACTGAGCAGTCATTCGGCAATTGGACACCAGGAGGCAAGGTAAGAGACCCTCCTCGTGTCCTACAGCTGTTCTGGATGCTGCGATTTCGCCGTGGCTATCCCGAACAGCCCCCGGAGCTAACCGTCAGTGATTTAGTTTAACTTTAGATGCAACTTTGAACGCCGCGTCTAAAGGGTTAATAGCACGAGGCACCGCAATCAATGCTGCGCGCTATTAGCCACGGGTCCCGGCCGTTGTTAGAGGCCGGGCCCGACCCGCTATGACGCGGGGCCACGGGAGCGGACTCAGGACGTACAGGTAGGCCTTGGGTCCTTAACAGGTTAAAGGGGTACTCTGCCCCTATACAAAGGATCAGGGGATAAGATGTTCCCCACTGGGGACTCCTTGCGATCTCCCTGCTGCACCCGGCGTATGAGTACACCTGGATGTCTATAAAATACTACAAAATGGGCTTTTTCTATTAAGACATTTACGTCCTAGTTCAGCCCTTGCGCCCCCAGGAGCTGTTTGTTTTATACCCAGTGGGTATGGGGTAATACCGGACATTGTTAATCGGCCAGATACCGCAATCAAAACTGATTGTGTATCCAAAAATAGCGTTGCCAGCGAGCTCATCAGTCCCGATCAGCTGAGAGGACAGGCGGAGGTCTCTACCTGCCTTTGGCTTGTCCGGTCAACGCTCCATGATTCTAGGCCGCCCCACAGCCTGCACTAATAGAGATAAGGCCCCTTTCACACTATAAAGTTGCTCCGTTAAAAGATACCTTATAAACTCCCTTTAGAAAAGCTTTAAAAACGTCTATTACAAAATCCCATTAAAGTCTATGTTTTTTTTGATTATCCGTTATGACCTGTTATAGCCCATCATGAATATCGGACGTTATTCGTGACGGAAGAAAAAAAAAAGGCACATGCGCTAATTTTTCTTCTGTTACAAGAAACGAGTAAATTAACCACCGTATTAACATTGAAGCTTATGGCTGATGAGCCTTTACGTCACCCGTTTACACCTGGTTTATAATATTCAGTATTACATCTGAGCTCAGAAGAGGTGACATCAGAAGACTCCTGCAGTGCTGAAGGACTACTACTACTCCCATCATGGAACAGACTCCTGCAGTGCTGAGGGACTACTACTACTCCCATCATGGAACAGACTCCTGCAGTGCTGAAGGACTACTACTACTCCCATCATGGAACAGACTCCAGCAGTGCTGAAGGACTACTACTACTCCCATCATGGAACAGACTCCAGCAGTGCTGAAGGACTACTACTACTCCCATCATGGAACAGACTCCTGCAGTGCTGAAGGACTACTACTACTCCCATCATGGAACAGACTCCAGCAGTGCTGAAGGACTACTACTACTCCCATCATAGAACAGACTCCTGCAGTGCTGAAGGACTACTACTACTCCCATCATAGAACAGACTCCTGCAGTGCTGAAGGACTACTACTACTCCCATCATAGAACAGACTCCTGCAGTGCTGAGGGACTACTACTACTCCCATCATGGAACAGACTCCTGCAGTGCTGAGGGACTACTACTACTCCCATCATGGAATAGACTCCTGCAGTGCTGAGGGACTACTACTACTCCCATCATAGAACAGACTCCTGCAGTGCTGAGGGGCTACTACTACTCCCATCATGGAACAGACTCCTGAAGTGCTGAAGGACTACTACTACTCCCATCATGGAACAGACTCCAGCAGTGCTGAGGGACTACTACTACTCCCATCATGGAACAGACTCCTGAAGTGCTGAGGGACTACTACTACTCCCATCATAGAACAGACTCCTGCAGTGCTGAGGGACTACTACTACTCCCATTATGGAACAGACTCCAGCAGTGCTGAGGGACTACTACTACTCCCATCATGGAACAGACTCCTGCAGTGCTGAAGGACTACTACTACTCCCATCATGGAACAGACTCCTGCAGTGCTGAAGGACTACTACTACTACCATCGTGGAACAGACTCCTGCAGTGCTGAAGGACTACTACTACTCCCATCATGGAACAGACTCCTGCAGTGCTGAAGGACTACTACTACTCCCATCATGGAACAGACTCCTGCAGTGCTGAAGGACTACTACTACTACTCTCATCATGAAACAGACTCCTGCAGTGCTGAAGGACTACTACTACTCCCATCGTGGAACAGACTCCTGCAGTGCTGAAGGACTACTACTACTCCCATCATGGAACAGACTCCTGCAGTGCTGAAGGACTACTACTACTCCCATCATGGAACATACTCCTGCAGTGCTGAAGGACTACTACTACTCCCATCATGGAACAGACTCCTGCAGTGCTGAAGGACTACTACTACTCCCATCATGGAACAGACTCCAGCAGTGCTGAGGGACTACTACTACTACTCCCATCATAGAACAGACTCCTGCAGTGCTGAGGGACTACTACTACTCCCATCATGGAACAGACTCCTGCAGTGCTGAGGGACTACTACTACTCCCATCATAGAACAGACTCCTGCAGTGCTGAGGGACTACTACTACTCCCATCATAGAACAGACTCCTGCAGTGCTGAGGGACTACTACTACTCCCATCATGGAACAGACTTGTTTCCACGATGGTAGTAGCAATTCCCCAGCTGCAAGAGTCTGCAGACAGCTGGGGAGGCTACATTAGTGTTTGTACTACTACCCCCATCATGGAACAGACTGTTTCATGATGGGGGTTGTAGTACAGGGGCTGAGGGATTGATTGCACCGGGTCTCACTTCTGAGACCCGATGCGATCAGAAGTTATTAAACAAGGGAACGGGCGGCATGCTCCACTCCCCTGTGATGTACCATGTATTCTACTTTCATTTTTAAATTCCCCGCTGGGAGCCCTGAATGGCCAATCAGGGCTCATGGCGGGATTTTCACATAGAAGCGCTGTGGTGGCGAAAGATATATAGAATCGCTGGAAGGGAAGGGGGATATATGTCTAGCTGGCCCTCACAGCGCTTTTATATATCTTGCCCCCTGCTGTACTATATAAAAGTCTTGCCCCCCCCCCCCCCCCCGCAGCGCATTTATATAGGTATTGTCCCTTGCAGCGCATTTATATAGGTATTGTCCCCTGCAGCGCATTTATATAGGTATTCCCCCACAGCGCATGTGTATATATATATATTTTCCCCCCACAGCGCTATCATAAGCCCCTGGCAGCGCCATGTGTTGCTGAAAGAATACTTGTCTTTCATAGCACTGCAGTGGCATATGTACATAGAAGAACTGTGGGGGGCAGACATATAGCATTATCTGCCCCCACAGCGCTACTACGTACATATGTCGCCGCAGCACTATGAATGACAAGTAAGTATTCTTTCAGCAGCGCATCGGGCCGGACGGATTCCTGGCCTGACGCGCTGCTAATAGAATACTTTTCATTCATAGCGCTGCTGGGGGCTTATGATATCGCTGTGGGGGGGGGGGGGGGGGGGAAACATATATATATACACATATATATACACACACACACGCGCGCGGCGGGGGACAATGCCTATATAAATGCGCTGTGTGGGGGCAAGACTTATATAGAAGCGCTGCGGGGGCAAGACAGATTTCTTCTGTGATTTTCACCCCAATATTTATTTTTAACATCATACAAAATGACTGTTGTCTCAGATTTTTCCCAGGTTACAATGCGGCCGAGACCTGACTCACTAGTCAGCTGATGACAGGGAGCCTGTCTGCTTCAATGGGTGGAGCGATCACTTGGTGGGAGAGAGATCAATCTGCAACTAATGCAACAGCTGTAGGCACCCTGATTGAAAACCACAGGTCTTTTGAATGGATGCAGCTCATTTATGTTTCAATGGGTGGGAGCGAAGAAAATGGAATCATGGGATTTGTAGTCAAAAAAAGAAAAGCCAAACAGGAAATACCAGTGCACAAAAAGCTAGCCACAGTGTTATGGTAATCTCACAACATAGCCATTTAGCCTCAAGACAAGCGCAGATCCTTATTAAGCATGTCCATTACTGCCTGCCAGGTACCTACTAAAATCACCTGATGGTGGAGAACCCCTTTAATACTAGTAGTTACAGCCATAATAATAATAATTTGATTGAGAAAGAGATATACAAGATGGTATAATGTACCTATATTGGGGATTGGCTCAGGTGGATAATTAAAAACTAATAACCACAGGATGATAACGGAGTAGAAAGGTGGGGCTGATGAATATATGTAGATATACATAATCAGGTGGTAATGGTCTCCGAAATTACATTCAAACCTTCTACCACGAGCCCGAAACACATTGAACCCCATGTAATGCCTGTTTTATTTTATTACTAATCTACACCCTTTGGGGGAAGCGCCAGGACTGGAGGTTTTTTCTTTTTAAACATGATAATAAAACAGACTACAGCTCCACCTAGTGAGAAACAAGTGTATTACACAGATGGAAAATTTTGCCATTGGGCACGTCTGCTCCACCAGACAGATCGCCGAAAATTCTTCTTATTAATGGACAAAATTATGATGAATTCACAGTCTCCAGACCCCGTCACATTTTGTTATGTTGCTTCTTGTTCTAAATTTTAATAAACTCATTACCCTATAATGCAGCTGTTGCAGAACTAAAACTTCCAGCATGCCCAGACAGCCTCCGGCTGTCCGGGCATACTGAGAGTTGTGGTTTTGCAACAGCTGGAGGCACTGTTTGAAAATTACCGATATAATGAAAATGTGACAACAGAATTTTTGTAATTTTTACTAAATCTATTAAATGGGCACTATAATTAAAATCTGTTTTTAATTCCTTACACCCCCCCCCCCCACCCCCATCTTTTGCACAGACTTTGGACTCCTGATGGCCTGGCAGAAATCCAAAATCAGGAAACGCTGAGGGGTGTGTGCAGCCTTAGCCAATCATAGCTCATCACACACTGAATTGCTCTGGGTTGTGTGCAGCAGAGTGAGGGAGGAAGTTCTCCCCTGTATGGCTTCAGATGATGTCACACCTGCTGGGGAACGCCCCTTCCCAGTCTGTGAATATGACTGAGACTGAGCAGAAAATACAGAACAATAACAAGGTAGAATCAAGAAGGGGTGGTTTATCATGATGGGGGCAGTGACCTGGGAGGATTATAACATTTAAGATCATGACAGGTAATCTTTAAAGGAGAAACAAAGTATTCAGACTCTTTACTATGACACTTGATTTTTAGCTCTGGCTCCTCCCACCTTCGAGATGTTTCTTCACATTTATTGTAGTCACCTGTGGATTGGACACAATACAGAAAGACACAGCCCTGTCTATGTAAGATAACAATGTGTATCAGAGCAAACACCAAACCATGAAAGGGGGAAATAACTGCCTGTAGAGCTCAGAGACATGATTGTGTGGAGGCTCGGAGCGTACCTGGAAAAGGGACAAAAACCATTTCTGCTAAACTGAAAAAAAGTCCCTAAGAGCTCAGTGGCCTCCATAATTCTCACATGGAAAGAGGAACAACCTGGACTCTTCCTAAAGCTGCCATCCACCAAACTAAGTACAGTAACCCCCCGATATGCGATGGCCTCGACATATGATCAAATCGACATACGATGGCCTCTTAGAGGCCATCACAAGTCGATATCAGCATCGACATACGATGCTTTTATATGTCGGGGCCATCGCATTAACTGCTATCCGACAGCGCAAAATGCTTAAGCTGCTGTCGGATAGCAGTTTAAGCATCCCGGACAGGTTGGCTTAACTATCCCCGCTGCTCCAGGTCCACTTCGGGATGCTCCGGCATCTTCCGCATCTTGTCCAGGGTCCGGGCCTCGCTTTCCGGCGTCGTTATTACGTCAGTGCGCACGCCGTGCCGGCGCAGCAGCGTAGTAACGTCACCGGAAAGCGAGGCCCGGACCCTGGACAAGATGCGGAAGACACCGGAGGATCCCAAAGAAGATGCCGGAGCAACGGGACAGCATCGGGAGCCCCTGGGACAGCATCGGGAGCGGTGAGGACGTGGTCCGGAGCGGCGGGGACAGGTGAGTATAACTTCCTATACTTTACATTGCACGAATCCCTCAACATACGATGGATTCGACAAACGATGGGTCATTTGGAACGAATTACCATCATATGTTGAGGGACCACTGTAATTGGGAGACATTCCTGCATCATGTCTAGAGGAAACCAGGCACTACCCATCATCTGCCCAATACCATCTCTACAGTGATCATGGTGGGGGCATCATCATGTCTGGTGGAAACCAGGTACTGCCCAATACCATCTCTACAGTGATCATGGTGGGGGCATCATCATGTCTGGTGGAAACCAGGTACTGCCCATCACCTGCCCAATACCATCCCTACAGTGATCATGGTGGGGGCAGCATCATGTCTGGTGGAAACCAGGTACTGCCCATCACCTGCCCAATACCATCCCTACAGTGATCATGGTGGGGGCAGCATCATGTCTGGGGGAAACCAGGCACTGCCCATCACCTGCCCAATACCATCCCTACAGTGATCATGGTGGGGGCAGCATCATGTCTGGGGGAAACCAGGTACTGCGCATCACCTGCCCAATACCATCCCTACAGTGATCATGGTGGGGGCAGCATCATGTCTGGAGGAAACCAGGTACTGCCCATCACCTGCCCAATACCATCCCTACAGTGATCATGGTGGGGGCAGCATCATGTCTGGTGGAAACCAGGTACTGCCCATCACCTGCCCAATACCATCCCTACAGTGATCATGGTGGGGGCAGCATCATGTCTGGGGGAAACCAGGCACTGCCCATCACCTGCCCAATACCATCCCTACAGTGATCATGGTGGGGGCAGCATCATGTCTGGGGGAAACCAGGCACTGCCCATCACCTGCCCAATACCATCCCTACAGTGATCATGGTGGGGGCAGCATCATGTCTGGGGGAAACCAGGCACTGCCCATCACCTGCCCAATACCATCCCTACAGTGATCATGGTGGGGGCAGCATCATGTCTGGAGGAAACCAGGCACTGCCCATCACCTGCCCAATACCATCCCTACAGTGATCATGGTGGGGGCAGCATCATGTCTGGAGGAAACCAGGCACTGCCCATCACCTGCCCAATACCATCCCTACAGTGATCATGGTGGGGGCAGCATCATGTCTGGGGGATACCAGGCACTGCCCATCACCTGCCCAATACCATCCCTACAGTGATCATGGGGGGGCAGCATCATGTCTGGGGGAAACCAGGTATTGCCCATCACCTGCCCAATACCATCCCTACAGTGATCATGGTGGGGGCAGCATCATGTCTGGGAGAAACCAGGCACTGCCCATCACCTGCCCAATACCATCCCTACAGTGATCATGGTGGGGGCAGCATCATGTCTGGAGGAGACCAGGTACTGCCCATCACCTGCCCAATACCATCCCTACAGTGATCATGGTGGGGGCAGCATCATGTCTGGAGGAGACCAGGCACTGCCCATCACCTGCCCAATACCATCCCTACAGTGATCATGGTGGGGGCAGCATCATGTCTGGGAGAAACCAGGCACTGCCCATCACCTGCCCAATACCATCCCTACAGTGATCATGGTGGGGGCAGCATCATGTCTGGAGGAAACCAGGTACTGCCCATCACCTGCCCAATACCATCCCTACAGTGATCATGGTGGGGGCAGCATCATGTCTGGAGGAAACCAGGCACTGCCCATCACCTGCCCAATACCATCCCTACAGTGATCATGGTGGGGGCAGCATCATGTCTGGAGGAAACCAGGCACTGCCCATCACCTGCCCAATACCATCCCTACAGTGATCATGGTGGGGGCAGCATCATGGTGTGAGGACAGTAGACTAGTCAGAATTGAGGGAAAGCTGAATGGAGCAAAGTAGAGATATTCTTAGGCTGCATTCACATCACGATTTCTCCATCCGACCTGAGTACACGATTTTTATAACTTAAAATCGTATGAAATCGTATATAAAGTCGGATCCATTACACACATCCGATTTGATCCGCATCTGATTTCCCACGATTTTTGTTCAGGTCTGAAATCGTGGTCAACCCCGATTTCAGACCCGAACAAAAATCGTGTGAAATCGGATGCTGATCAAATCGGATGTGTGTAATGGATCTGATTTTTTATGGAGGTCAATGGATCCGACTTTATATACGATTACATACGATTTTAAGTTATAAAAATCGTGTACTCAGGTCGGATGGAGAAATCGTGATGTGAATGCAGCCTTAAGGAAAACCTAATTCAGAGCTGTGGACCTCCCAACTAGACACTGGTGGAGATTTAATAAAACCTGTGCAGAGGAATAAAGGACCAGTTGCTCATAGCATCAGATCACTTTAAAATTACAGATATTATATTATATATATTTGTTTTTTATAAATACTCTGAAAAATAAAAGCTATCTGATTGGTTGCTCAACCAGAGTCCGAACCCATTGGGACATCTCCGAAGAGACCTGAAAATGGTTTCCACCGATGGTCCCATCCAACCTGACAGCTGAGAGGATCAATGGAATAAATCCCCAAATCCAGGTGTGTAAACCTTGTGGCCTCTAGAGACTGGAATCACTAAAGGGTATGAATACAGAGAGACTTTACAGAGACTACAGAGAGACTTTACAGAGAATACAGAGAGACTTTACAGAGACTACAGAGAGACTTTACAGAGAATACAGAGAGACTTTACAGAGAATACAGAGACTGTACAGAGACTACAGAGAGACTTTACAGAGAATACAGAGAGACTTTACAGAGAATACAGAGAGACTTTACAGAGAATACAGAGAGACTTTACAGAGAATACAGAAAGACTTTACAGAGAATACAGAGAGACTTTACAGAGACTACAGAGAGACTTTACAGAGAATACAGAGAGACTTTACAGAGACTACAGAGAGACTTTACAGAGAATACAGAGAGACTTTACAGAGACTACAGAGAATACAGAGAGACTTTACAGAGACTACAGAGAGACTTTACAGAGAATACAGAGAGACTTTACAGAGACTACAGAGAGACTTTACAGAGAATACAGAGAGACTTTACAGAGACTACAGAGAGACTTTACAGAGACTACAGAGAGACTTTACAGAGACTACAGAGAGACTTTACAGAGAATACAGAGAGACTTTACAGAGACTACAGAGAGACTTTACAGAGACTACAGAGAGACTTTACAGAGAATACAGAGAGACTTTACAGAGAATACAGAGAGACTTTACAGAGAATACAGAGAGACTTTACAGAGAATACAGAGAGACTTTACAGAGAATACAGAGAGACTTTACAGAGAATACAGAGAGACTTTACAGAGAATACAGAGAGACTTTACAGAGAATACAGAGAGTCTTTACAGAGAATACAGAGAGACTTTACAGAGAATACAGAGAGACTTTACAGAGAGACTTTACAGAGAATACAGAGAGACTTTACAGAGAATACAGAGAGACTTTACAGAGAGACTTTACAGAGAATACAGAGAGACTTTACAGAGAATACAGAGAGACTTTACAGAGAGACTTTACAGAGAATACAGAGAGACTTTACAGAGAATACAGAGACTTTACAGAGAATACAGAGAGACTTTACAGAGAATACAGAGAGACTTTACAGAGAATACAGAGAGACTTTACAGAGAATACAGAGACTTTACAGAGAATACAGAAAGACTTTACAGAGAATACAGAAAGACTTTACAGAGAATACAGAGAGACTTTACAGAGAATACAGAGAGACTTTACAGAGAATACAGAGAGACTTTACAGAGAATACAGAGAGACTTTACAGAGAATACAGAGAGACTTTACAGAGAATACAGAGAGACTTTACAGAGACTACAGAGAGACTTTACAGACTACAGAGAGACTTTACAGAGAATACAGAGAGACTTTACAGAGAATACAGAGAGACTTTACAGAGAATACAGAGAGACTTTACAGAGAATACAGAGAGACTTTACAGAGAATACAGAGAGACTTTACAGAGAGACTTTACAGAGAATACAGAGAGACTTTACAGAGAATACAGAGAGACTTTACAGAGACTACAGAGAGACTTTACAGAGAATACAGAGAGACTTTACAGAGACTACAGAAAGACTTTACAGAGAATACAGAGAGACTTTACAGAGAATACAGAGAGACTTTACAGAGAATACAGAAAGACTTTACAGAGAATACAGAGAGACTTTACAGAGAATACAGAGAGACTTTACAGAGAATACAGAGAGACTTTACAGAGAATACAGAGAGACTTTACAGAGAATACAGAGAGACTTTACAGACTACAGAGAGACTTTACAGAGAATACAGAGAGACTTTACAGAGAATACAGAGAGACTTTACAGAGAATACAGAGAGACTTTACAGAGAATACAGAGACTTTACAGAGACTACAGAGAGACTTTACAGAGAATACAGAGAGACTTTACAGAGAATACAGAGACTTTACAGAGAATACAGAGAGACTTTACAGAGAATACAGAGAGACTTTACAGAGAATACAGAGAGACTTTACAGAGAATACAGAGAGACTTTACAGACTACAGAGAGACTTTACAGAGAATACAGAGAGACTTTACAGAGAATACAGAGAGACTTTACAGAGAATACAGAGAGACTTTACAGAGAATACAGAGAGACTTTACAGACTACAGAGAGACTTTACAGACTACAGAGAGACTTTACAGAGAATACAGAGAGACTTTACAGAGAATACAGAGAGACTTTACAGAGAATACAGAGAGACTTTACAGAGACTACAGAGAGACTTTACAGAGACTACAGAGAGACTTTACAGAGAATACAGAGACTTTACAGAGAATACAGAGAGACTTTACAGAGAATACAGAAAGACTTTAGTGTTTCATTTTTTTATAAATGTGCAGAGAATTAAAACATTCTGTTATCAGTAGGACAGCAGCTAACGATTATTTTAATAATCAATTAGTTGTCGATTATTTTATTGATTAATCGGAAAAATTTCAAAATTCCCAAAAAAGTGGTTCAGCTGACTCTACTTGAAAAATGTTGTATAATGGACATTTTAAAAGTTTCTAGCATGTGATGTGACCAAACAGCAGCAATTCTTTTTTTTTTTACGTTTACGCCGGTTGCTGTCACTATTAATGATCCAGTGCAGAAACCAGTGTAAAATAAAATGTTAATAGACAGTTAGCCATACGGTAGAATCAAATATGTAAAAAAAATAAAATAAATACTTTTTTGTATAGCAATCGGAAAAGGGGGAGGTAATTTTTACTTTACTCTTTATATCGCACTCCTATACACATGGGGGTATGTGCAAACTGCAGAGCATTGCTCCCAACCCATGTCTGGAGTACAGACTCTGTAGTACTAAAAATACTAAGGTGCAAATGCTCTGCACACACCCCCATGTGAATAGCAGTGTATATGAACTACAGACACAAGGGTGCAATGCTCTGCACACACCCCCATGTGTATAGCAGTGTATATGAACTACGGACACAAGGGTGCAAATGCTCTGCACACACCCCCATGTGTATAGCAGTGTATATGAACTACAGACACAAGGGTGCAATGCTCTGCACACACCCCCATGTGTATAGCAGTGTATATGAACTACGGACACAAGGGTGCAATGCTCTGCACACACCCCCATGTGTATAGCAGTGTATATGAACTACAGACACAAGGGTGCAATGCTCTGCACACACCCCCATGTGTATAGCAGTGTATATGAACTACAGACACAAGGGTGCAATGCTCTGCACACACCCCCATGTGTATAGCAGTGTATATGAACTACAGACACAAGGGTGCAATGCTCTGCACATACCCCCATGGGTAAAGCGGTGTGCACTGCACACTGTACTACAGACAGACGGGTGCAATGCTCTGCATATACTGCTATACACATAGGGGTATATACAGATCATTGCACCCTTGTGTCTGTAGTACAGACTAGGGTGCAATGCTCTGCACATACCCCCCCATCTGTATAGGAATGTACACACACTGCTATACACATGGGGAGTATGTGCAGGCTGCAGAGCATTGCACCCTAAGGTCTGTAGAAGACAGTAGGGTGCAATGCTCTGTCTGCACATACCCCCCATGTGTATAGGAGAGCAGACTGCAGACACACACGGACGGACGGAGGCCCTGGGAGGATCACCGGCCACCAGGACCGCAGCACAGTGATTATTGGAACCTCTATGTACTGTCCGGGGGCCCTGGAGGCGGCAGAAAGTGGAGGGTCACTGATCCTCATGGGCTGAGATGGGGAAATACAGGTAAAATGGCGGCGGGGGAGGAGACAAGGAGGAGCAGCAGCCTGATCGGAGGGTGGAGCTGAGAGTCTGAGACTGTCACTGAGGCTGCTGCGGGACTCACGCCTGACCGCCGCCTCCTCGCAGCCTCCTGACCGCGGACAACGAATCAGGCGATTATTCAATAACGGGATTCGTCGTCAATGAATCCAGTTATTGAATTTAATCAATTTTATCGATTAATCGTTGCAGCTCTAGTTATCACTTTACCATAATGCGGTACTGAGTGATAAATAATGGAGGAGAAAAGAAACATAAAACAAATCTGAAGATGGTAACGCAGTGCGTACGAGTGTAGATAAATGTGAGGAAACCGGCAGCACTCACATATATACAGACGTTCTTTTATTTCATCATACGGTAAAGCTACAATGTGACGTTTCCATCGCCTCCAGACGATCAGGGACCCGTCCGCCAGCACCAACGTCTTCATGTAGCGCTGCGCATAGGTAAGACGCTGTGTGACCGCAGGAGCTATGACTAGGTTCACACAGTTTATGTGGTAGAATTTAATATGAATCCTGTTAAAGCCTAAAAATAAAATCTACATCCGATAAGTGTAAGGAAACAGAAGCCGACACCTCCCATTGACTTGGACAGAAGAGAATAGGACAAGACTGATCCTAGACGTCCGATCGCCATTGGGAATGAGAATTGTGGGATATGGCGCCCAGGTCCATCATTAAAAAAGAATAACTGTTTCTTCCCTCCACTCCGGTGTCACATGAGCTGCAGATGTCACATGACCGATACAACCAATTAGGAGCCCCAATGGACACACTTAGTACTTAGGAGTATGGGTGACATCTGCTGCTGAACACTGAGGGGACACTAATGACTGTGACACAGAGGGAGATGAGGGGACACTAATGACTGTGACACAGGGGGAGATGAGGGGACACTAATGACTGTGACACAGGGAGAGATATGGGGACACTAATGATTGTGACACAGGGAGAGATGAGGGGACACTAATGACTGTGACACAGAGGGAGATGAGGGGACACTAATGACTGTGACACAGGGGGAGATGAGGGGACACTAATGACTGTGACAGAGGGAGATGAGGGGACACTAATGACTGTGACACATAGGGAGATGAGGGGACACTAATGACTGTGACACAGAGGGAGATGAGGGGACACTAATGACTGTGACACAGAGGGAGATGAGGGGACACTAATGACTGTGACACAGGGAGAGATATGGGGACACTAATGATTGTGACACAGGGAGAGATGAGGGGACACTAATGACTGTGACACAGAGGGAGATGAGGGGACACTAATGACTGTGACACAGGGGGAGATGAGGGGACACTAAAGACTGTGACACAGGGGGAGATGAGGGGACACTAAAGACTGTGACACAGAGGGAGATGAGGGGACACTAATGACTGTGACACATGGGGAGATGAGGGGACACTAAAGACTGTGACACAGGGAGATGAGGGGACACTAATGACTGTGACACAGGGGGAGATGAGGGGACACTAAAGACTGTGACACAGGGGGAGATGAGGGGACACTAAAGACTGTGACACAGGGGGAGATGAGGGGACACTAAAGACTGTGACACAGAGGGAGATGAGGGGACACTAATGACTGTGACACATGGGGAGATGAGGGGACACTAAAGACTGTGACACAGGGAGATGAGGGGACACTAATGACTGTGACACAAAGGGAGATGAGCGGACACTAATGACTGTGACACTGGGGGATATGAGGGAACACTAATGACTGACACAGGAGAGATGAGGGGACACTAATGACTGTGACACAGGGGGAGATGAGGGGACACTAATGACTGTGACACATGGGGAGATGAGCGGACACTAATGACTGTGACACAGGGAGAGATGAGGAGACACTAATGACTGTGACACAGGGGGAGATGAGGGGACACTAATGACTGTGACACGGGGGAGATGAGGGGACACTAATGACTGTGACACGGGGAGATGAGGGGACACTAATGACTGTGACACGGGGAGATGAGGGGACACTAATGACTGTGACACAGGGGGAGATGAGGGGACACTAATGACTGTGACACAGGGGGAGATGAGGGGACACTAATGACTGTGACACAGGGAGAGATGAGGGGACACGAATGATTGTGACACAGGAGAAATGAGGGGACACTAATGACTGTGACACTGGGGGAGATGAGGGGACACTAATGACTGTGACACAGGGGAAAATGAGGGGACACTAATGACTGACACTGGGGGAAATGAGGGGACACTAATGACTATGACACAGGGGGAGATGAGGGGACACTAATGACTGTGACACTGGGGGAGATGAGGGGACACTAATGACTGTGACACTGGGGGAGATGAGGGGACACTAATGATTGACACAGGAGGAAATGAGGGGACACTAATGACTGTGACACAGGGGGAGATGAGGGGACACTAATGACTGTGACACTGGGGGATATGAGGGAACACTAATGACTGTGACACAGGAGAGATGAGGGGACACTAATGACTGTGACACAGGAGAGATGAGGGGACACTGATGACTGACACTGGGGGGAATGAGGGGACACTAATGACTGTAACACGGGGAGATGAGGGGACACTAATGACTGTGACACGGGGAGAGGAGGGGACACTAATGACTGTGACACAGGAGAGATGAGGGGACACTAATGACTGTGACACGGGAGAGATGAGGGGACACTAATGATTGTGACACAGGAGAAATGAAGGGACACTAATGACTGACACTGGGGAGATGAGGGGACACTGATGACTGTGACACAGGAGAGATGAGGGGATACTAATGACTGTGACACAGGGGGAGATGAGGGGACACTAATGACTGTGACACAGGGGGAGATGAGGGGACACTAATGACTGACAGGGAGAGATGAAGGGACACTAATGACTGTGATACAGAGGGAGATGAGGGGACACTAATGACTGTGACACAGGAGAGATGAGGGGACACTAATGACTGTGACACAGGGAGATGAGGGTACACTAATGATTGACACAGGGGGAGATGAGGGGACACTAATGACTGACATCAGGAGAAATGAGGGGACACTAATGACTGTGACACAGGAGAGATGAGGGGACACTAATGACTGTGACACAGGAGAAATGAGGGGACACTAATGACTGTGAAACAGGGAGAGATGAGGGGACACTAATGACTGTGACACAGGAGAGATGAGGGGACACTAATGACTGTGACACAGGAGAGATGAGGGGACACTAATGACTGTAACTCAGAAGAAATGAGGGGACACTAATGACTGTGACACAGGGGGAGATGAGGGGACAGTAATGACTGACACAGGAGAGATGAGGAGACACTAATGACTGTGACACATGAGAAATGAGGGGACATTAATGACTGTGACACAGGGAGAGACGAGGGAACACTAATAACTGAGACACAGGGGGAGATGAGGGTACACTAAATACTGTGACACGGGGGAGATGAGGGGACACTAATGACTGACACTGGGGAGATGAGGGGACACTGATGACTGTGACACAGGAGAGATGAGGGGATACTAATGACTGTGACACAGGGGGAGATGAGGGGACACTAATGACTGTGACACAGGGGGAGATGAGGGGACACTAATGACTGACAGGGAGAGATGAAGGGACACTAATGACTGTGATACAGAGGGAGATGAGGGGACACTAATGACTGTGACACAGGGAGAGACGAGGGAACACTAATAACTGAGACACAGGGGGAGATGAGGGTACACTAAATACTGTGACACGGGGGAGATGAGGGGACACTAATGACTGTGACACAGGAGAGATGAGGGGACACTAATGACTGTGACACAGGAGAAATGAGGGGACACTGATGACTGTGACACAGGGAGATGAGGGGACACTGATGACTGTGACACAGGGAGATGAGGGGACACTAATGACTGTGACAGGGGGAAAAGAGGGGACACTAATGACTGCAACACAGGAGAGATAAGGGGATACTAATGACTGTGACACATGGGGAGATGAGGGGACACGAATGATTGTGACACAGGAGAAATGAGGGGACACTAATGACTGACACTGGGGGAGATGAGGGGACACTAATGACTGTGACACAGGGGGAAATGAGGGGACACTAATGACTGACACTGGGGGAAATGAGGGGACACTAATGACTGTGACACAAGAGAGATGAGGAGACACTAATGACTGTGACACAGGGGGAGATGAGGGTACACTAAATACTGTGACACGGGGGAGATGAGGGGACACTAATGACTGTGACACAGGAGAAATGAGGGGACACTAATGACTGACACTGGGGGAGATGAGGGGACACTAATGACTGTGACACTGGGGGAGATGAGGGGACTCTAATGACTGTGACACAGGAGAAATGAGGGGACACTAATGACTGTGACACAGGGAGAGATGAGGGGACACTAATGACTGTGACACAGGGGGAGATGAGGGTACACTAAATACTGTGACACGGGGGAGATGAGGGGACACTAATGACTGACACAGGAGAGATGAGGGGACACTAATGACTGTGACACAGGGGGAGATGAGGGGACACTAATGACTGTGACACTGGGGGAGATGAGGGGACTCTAATGACTGTGACACAGGAGAGATGAGGGGACACTAATGACTGTGACACAGGAGAAATGAGGGGACACTAATGACTGTGACACAGGGAGAGATGAGGGGACATTAATGACTGTGACACAGGGGGAGATGAGGGTACACTAAATACTGTGACACAGGAGAGATGAGGGGACACTAATGACTGTGACACAGGAGAAATGAAGGGACACTAATGACTGTGACACAGGAGAAATGAAGGGACACTAATGACTGTGACACAGGAGAAATGAAGGGACACTAATGACTGTGACACAGGAGAAATGAAGGGACACTAATGAATGACACAGGAGAGATGAGGGGACACTAATGACTGTGACACAGGGAGAGATGAGGGGACACTAATGACTGTGACACAGGAGAAATGAAGGGACACTAATGACTGTGACACGGGGAGATGAGGGGACATTAATGACTGTGACACAGGAGAAATGAGGGGACACTAATGACTATATGATGTCATTTTATGTCACATGACATCCGGCATCTTGGTTCCTAGCTTACGTTTGCTGGCACTTATTTTAACACATTTTTCAAGCCGTGATGTAAGTATACAGACATAAACAAGGTACAACATAATAAAACCTAGGCACTTTTGCACTGTTTTACCTGTTACAGTTTAAAGGTACATGGAGCAAAACGCGATTATTATGCATTTCGCCGCATTTACTCAACAGACGGCAAAGATGCGATGTGAACGAATCCATTAATGTAGGTCAGAGCCGAGGCCCTGGCTGTAGGAGCAGAGTGGAGCTGAGCAAAGCTTTACCATACGCCACCTCCTGTGTCCTGTCTCGGCATCTGTTAGTAGATCAGCATTTCCCAACCAGGGAACTACAACTCCCAGCATGCCCGGACAAACAAAGGCCTTTGTGACTCTTGGAAATTCCTTCCTAAATTGCCACCATTTTCAGGCTACACTTTGGATGGAGTTTTCACACTTAAAGGGGTACTCCAGGAAAAAACTTTTTATATATATCAACTGGCTCCAGAAAGTTAAACAGATTTGTAAATTACTTATATTAAAAAAATCTTAATCCTTTCAGTACTTATGAGCTTCTGAAGTTGAGTTGTTCTTTTCTGTCTAAGTGCTCTCTGATGACACCTGTCTCGGGAACCGCCCAGTTTAGAAGAGGTTTGCTATGGGGATTTGCTTCTAAACTGGGCGTTTCCCGAGACACGTGTCATCAGAGATCACTTAGACAGAAAAGAACAACCTTAACTTCAGAAGCTCATAAGTACTGAAAGGATTAAGATTTTTTAATAGAAGTAATTTACAAATCTGTTTAACTTTCTGGAGCCAGTTTTTCCTGGAGTACCCCTTTAACTTATTTTTGGTGTTTGGTTTTTGGTAAAAAATAAAAATAAAAAAAATCCCACAAAAATCTGCCCTGTCATATTAGGAAAGTTTTATGTTTTCCTCTTGGCATTCTCCCCAAGTCATGTGATCCCTTCATCATTTTACTCTAGGACAGTGGTCTTCAACCTGTGGACCTCCAGATGTTGCAAAACTACAACTCCCAGCATCTGGAGGTCCGCAGGTTGGAGACCACTGCTCCAGGATTTCTATTACGGAAAAGCGCTCATGTTCCGTTGCCTTTTCCCGTAAGGCAGAATTTCTGCTTGTGGAGTCCACAGTCCCATAGAAGTCTATGGGCTTTAATTTGAGGTGGAATTCCGCAAGTGGAAATTCTGCCTGTGTGAATAGACCCCAACAGTCTATGAGCGAAAAACTGCCATGTAAGTGATCACAAAATGCTTATTTTGTGACATAAAAAAATAAAAATAAAATAATAATAATAATAATAATAATGTCATAATTGTGTTTTAGTTTTGGTGTTTTTTCCGCCCTGCAGTTTAACCCCTTAACGACCACGAACGTAAATGTACGTCCTGGTTTGGCGGGTCTTCCCGCACCAGGACGTACATTTACGTCCTGTTTATGACCGCGAGCATCGAAACGGTGCTCGCGGTCATAAACGGCAGCCGGGGACCCGCCCGTAATGGCTGACATCCGAGATCGCGCGGATGTCCGCCATTAACCCTTCAGATGCCGTGATCAATACAGATCACGGCATCTGCGGCAGTGCGGTACTTTGAATGGATGATCGGATCGCCCGCAGTGCTGCAGCAGCGATCCAATCATCCAGCATGGCGGCCAGAGGTCCCCTCGCCTGCCTCCGTCCGTCTCCCGGTGCATTGCCATAGAATGAGATTTGCCATAGAATGAGATGCTCCGCCTCCATTACATCCTATTGGCTCACACTTGTCACGTGACATATTTAACCGTCACGCATCGACGCGCACAGCAGTGTCAGTTTGGCTCAGATCTCCTCTCCCTGTGATAGCTGAAGCTGCGCGGAGCTCGCTAACTTACAACCTACACTAATGTACGGCTACGCTACCTACCTACTTCCCTACGCTATTTGCGTAGTGCTGCGCATGCGCATCACTGCTTTAGCTGCGCGCGCATGCGCATCACTGCTTTAGCTGCGCGCGCATGCGCAGTACTACTTTACCTGCACCCGATGCTCTACTTTCTGTTCCCCGCTCCCTGAGAGTAAACGGGGGACGGGGAGTAGAGCTGGGGGCGTGGGGTGTAGTTAGCACTGGCGGGAGGCACGCTGACAGCGCTATCGGGCATAGGGATCCCAATAGCGCTGTAGATCTATCGCACTCGCGGGGAGGCACGCTGATGACAGCGCTATCGGGCATAGGGATCCCAATAGCGCTGTAGATCTATCGC
Organism: Hyla sarda; assembly: GCF_029499605.1. Lineage (NCBI taxonomy): Eukaryota > Metazoa > Chordata > Amphibia > Anura > Hylidae > Hyla > Hyla sarda. The sequence continues at coordinate 1,652,322 of NC_079200.1, forward strand.
ACTCACGGGGAGGCACGCTGATGACAGCGCTATCAGGCATAGGGATCCCGATAGCGCTGTAGATCTATCGCGCTCGCGGGGAGGCACGCTGATGACAGCGCTATTGGGCATAGGGATCCCGATAGCGCTGTAGATCTATAAAACAGTAAATGTAATAAACGAGTAAGTGTATGAGCTGAGTAAATGTATGAGTTTCTGTGGCCCGGTTCCGCTCTCGGAATCGGGCCACAGACGCCATGAGAGCTTCGTGCAGCTTCAGCTATCACAGGGAGAGGAGATCTGAGCCAAACTGAGACTGCTGTGCGCGTTGATGCGTGACGGTTAAATATGTCAAGTGACAAGTGTGAGCCAATAGGATGTGATGGAGGCGGAGCATCTCTTTCTATGGCAAATCTCATTCTATGGCAATGCACCGGCGTCTTCTGCTCTGGTGTGAGATTGAGCAGACAATACAAGAAGATCACCGATGATACTGATCAGTGCTGTGTCTTATACATAACACTGAACAGTATTAGCAGGATTGCTATAGATGGTCCCCTATGGGGACATAAAAAGTGTTTAAAAAAAAGTTGAAAAATTTAAAAATAAAAAAAAAGTCAAAAATCCCCTCCCCCAATAAAAATGAAAATTGTCAGTTTTTCCCATTTTACCCCCAAAAAACATAATTTTTTTTTTAATAAACAAATTTGGTATCGCCGTGTGCGTTAATGTTCGAACTATCAAATCATAATGTTAATGATCCTGTATGGTGAATGGCATAAACGTAAAAAAATAAAAAACAGTCCAAAAATGCAGCTTTTTTGTCACATTTTATTTAAAAAAATTAATTAAAAATGATCTAAAAGTTTTATATATGCAAATGTGGTATCTAAAAAAAGTACAGATGACGGCGCAAAAAATGAGCCCTCATACCGCCCTATACACGGAAAAATGAAAAAGTTATAGGTGGTCAAAATAGGGCGATTTTAGATGACTGATTTTGTACAAAAAGTTTTAGATTTTTTTTTAAGCGGTACAAATATATAAAAGTATCTATCCATGGGGATCATTTTAATCGTATTGACCCACAGAATAAAGAACACACGTCATTTTTACCGTAAATTGTACAGTGTGAAATTGAACCCCTCCAAAATGTGCAAAATTTTGGTTTTCATTAAAATGTCCTCCCTAAAATGTATTTGTGGGGGGGGGTCACCGTATATTTTATGGTAAATTGAGAGGTTTCATTACAAAGTACAATTGGTCACACAAAAAACAAGCCCTTATATGGGTCTGTAGAGGGAAATATAAAGGAGTTATGGATTTTATAATGCGAGGAGGAAAAAATGAAAACGCTAAAATAAAATTGGCCTGGTCCTTAAGGGGTTAAAAAATAAAAAAAAGTCATGGAATTGTGAGACGCTGGCATTTGTATTACAGGATTAGAGGGGAAATAAAAGGCCATTAAAAAAAAAAAAAACTCAAATATTAAACCCGCATTTCTTTTTTTTTTGCAGTTTTTTCTCCTATAGAAGGTTATTAGCAAAAAAAAAAAAAAATATATATATATAAATAAACAACACAGTTGGGAGGTCACTGGCTATCAGGCCATGCTGGGAGTTGTAGTTGTCCAGCTGGGGGCTCAGCCATGGATAGGGGTCTATAAGGGGGCCCTCAGATGAGCTCATCATGGCGGTGTAGCGCCATATTTTGTGTTTTGTAGTGGAATGTGTCACATAAGACCCGGCCCTCATACTGTGCTATAGGGAAGACCACATAAAATACAACCCCGTAGGGTCTGTGGTAGTACCCTGGCAGTGGTGAAGTTATGTAGTACTACAAGTCCCAGCAGTACAGGCAGGATTTCTGTATCATGGAGAGAGAAGATATAAAATACAGAAGCCGCTCACCCTCTGTGCACACGGTGCGGTCACCGGCCCGCGCTCCTCCTAGGCTCCTCCTCCCGCTCGGCTTTTTGGCGGGAGTCTCGCCACAAGATGGCGCCATACCCGCGCGCTTCCCCACAGGGACCAATGTGAAAACTTCAAGTCCCGTCATGGCTACGGCACGGGCATGCTGGGAGTTGTAGTTCTGCCACAGGTAGGGGGCGCTGCTACATGTGCACTGTTAATAATTCTCATACATCCCCTGGAAACGTATTGATGTATTTTTTATGTTAAAAATAAAGAAAAAAAAGGGAAATAAATTGTGAGGTAACTGCGCCATAACCGGGCCTGAAAATGGCGGGAATCCCGCCATTTTCAGGCCCGGTTATGGCGCAGTTACCTCACAATTTATTTCCCTTTTTTTATCTTTTATTTTTACCATAAAAAAAAAATCATCAGCCACCACACAAATAAGCGGCCCGGTCATATTGTCACCCAAAAATGCAGATTTTGGGAGTTTTTTTCCTCACAAATTGTTATTCTTGGCGGTTTCTCTCCTGCGGTTCTTTTTGACTCTGACGCAATCGTGCGGCGGTAACCAGGCACTGCATTGTTTTCGCTTTCGCGCCCCACCCGACTGTTGTTGTTTTCACAAGTCCTGTCACGTCTTGTCGGCCATGCTGGGAGTTGTAGTTTTCCAACAGTCATAAGTTGGGGAAAGGGGTTCTGGGGGTCCCAGTTATATATACATTGTCAATAAAATAATTCCCATACGAGACGTCCATCTTTACTCCTCCTAGAGTAAGTACAACAACCATAAAACACTACAAAAAATGCCCTGTCATTTTGGGATCAAATTATTTTAATACATTTTTTTAAACCCCCTTCCAGCTATAAGACGTATGCATAGGTCCTAGCACCAGACGCTTTCGCGCATGTAGGCATACGTCCTAGGGACCTCCGGCACTGCTGCGGACAGCGCAGGAGATCGGCCGCGGGACCTGGCTAGCAATCACAGCAGGTGTCCTGCCGGAGCCGCGATCGCACCGGTCCCCGGTAGCATTTACCCAGTAGGTGCCACAATCAATCCTGATCACAGCATCTATGGTGTTGACAGGGGGAGCGTTCACCAATGGCGGCGCTGTGATACGATTGCGGGTCGCCGTTGGTTGCTATGACAGCAGGAGGTCAGATGATGACCGGAAGCCTGTGAGATCCAACCGGAGACTGTATTGTCTGCCGCTGATCGGCTCATACTGTGCTGCAGTGCAAATGTAGTATAACCTGTAAAAAGTGAAACATTTAATAAAAAGTTCTTCAATAAAAGTATGAAGTGTAAAAAATTAAAAAATGCCCTTTTCCCAATAAAAGCCGTGTATCGCCGTATTTTTCGCCGTATAAGACGCACTTTTTCTTCCACAAAACTGGGGGGGGGAGTTGGTGCATCTTCTACGGCGAATACACACCTATCGCGGCGGTCCCTGCGGCCATTAACGGCCGGGACCCGCGGCTAATACAGGACATGACCGATCGCTGTGATACCCTGTATTAACCCTTCAGACGCGGAGATCAAAGCTGACCGCCGCGTCTGAAGTGAAAGTGACACTAACCCGGCTGCTAAGTCGGGGTGTTAGGGACCGCAGCGGTGAAATCACGGCGTCCCGAACAGCTTACAGGACACCGGGAGGGACCTTACCTGCCTACTCGGTGTCTGCTCCGTGCCGGGATCCCCTCCATGGCCGGCGCTCTCCTTCTACGTCATCACGTCGTCGCGCACGCCTTCCCGTCATCTAATCGGAGCGGCGTGCGTAGTGACGCGATGACGGCGACGGAGAGCGTGGATCCCGGGGAAGAAGGCGTCCGGATGGTTGGGGACACGGCGACAGCGATGGAGGGCGACATCCAGGGCAGCGGTGACGGGTCCGGAGCGGTGGGGACACGTGAGTATTACCTCCTATACCAGTGGTCTTCAACCTGCGGACCTCCAGATGTTGCAAAACTACAACTCCCAGCATGCCCGGACAGCCGATGGCTGTCCGGGCATGCTGGGAGTTGTAGTTTTGCAACATCTGGAGGTCCGCAGGTTGAAGATCACTGTTGGGTTCAGAATCTTTTTTTTTCTTCTAGATTTTGCACCTTTAAAATTGGGTGCGTCTTATACGCCGGTGCGTCCTATAGGGCGAAAAATACGCGTATCACCAAAAAAGATCAAAAACATAAACCATATACATATAATAGGTATCGCCACGTCCGTAATGACATGTACTAAAAAACTATAATGTAAATTATCCCGCACGGTGAACACTGTTTAAAAAAAAAAAAAAAAAAAGCACAAAATTTGCTAAAAGAGCAAAAGGTAGCACGTATCGCAAAATGATACCAATAAAAATCCTGCTAAAAATAAGCCCGTACTCAATAGCATCGGCCGAAAAATAAAAAAGTTACGGCGGTTGGAAAATGAATAGCAGAAAAAGAACATAGAAAGCGATATAAAATGGGTATCGCCATAATCGTACCAAACCACAGAATAAATATCACTTTTACCGAACAGTGTACACCATAAAAAAAAAAAATGTTTCATCAACGTCCGTGGCTGGCTCCCGTAATATACTGCGGGGTCACGCGGTCTCCGTGTGTCATATCCGGTCGGTCCCGGCATGTAACTGAAGCCGGGACCCAGGGCTAATAGCGCGTGACAGTGATCACGGTGCCGCTATTGACCCATTTTCCCTGCGGTGGTCCCGATCAACTTTGAACGCCGCATCTAAAACAAAAGTAAAAGTTTCTCGGTTGCTCAGTGGGGCTGATCGGGACCACCGCAGGGAAAATGCGGTGTCCAGATCAGCTAGGACGTGGGCGGAGGGTCACTTGCCTTCCTTCGGCGCGTCCGATCGGCGATTGATTGCTCCAAGCCAGAGATCCAGGCCTGAGCAATCGACCGCCGATAAGACTGATCAATGCAAAGCTATGGCTTTGCAGTGAACAGTGCTGGCAATCAGTGTGTGCAGTGTTATGGTCCCCTATGGGATAACAATGATCAGTATAAGAGATCAGTGTGTGCAGTGTTATAGTCTCCTATGGGATAATAATGATCAGTATAAGAGATCAGTGTGTGCAGTGTTATAGGTCCCTATGGGATAACAATGATCAGTATAAGAGATCAGTGTGTGCAGTGTTATAGTCTCCTATTGGATAATAATGATCAGTGTGTGCAGTGTTATAGTCTCCTATAGGATAATAATGATCAGTGTGTGCAGTGTTATAGTCTCCTATGGGATAACAATGATCAGTGTGTGCAGTGTTATAGTCTCCTATGGGATAACAATGATCAGTGTGTGCAGTGTTATAGTCTCCTATGGGATAACAATGATCAGTGTGTGCAGTGTTATAGTCTCCTATGGGATAACAATGATCAGTGTGTGCAGTGTTATAGTCTCCTATGGGATAACAATGATCAGTGTGTGCAGTGTTATAGTCACCTATGGGATAACAATGATCAGTGTGTGCAGCGTTATAGTCTCCTATAGGATAACAATGATCAGTGTGTGCAGTGTTATAGTCTTCTATGGGATAACAATGATCAGTGTGTGCAGTTATAGTCTCCTATGTGATAACAATGATCAGTGTGTGCAGTGTTATAGCCTCCTATGGGATAACAATGATCAGTGTGTGCAGTGTTATAGCCTCCTATGGGATAACAATGATCAGTGTGTGCAGTGTTATAGTCTCCTATGGGATAACAATGATCAGTGTGTGCAGTTATAGTCTCCTATGGGAGCTATAACACTGCAAAAAAAAAAGTGTAAAAAAAAAAAAAGTTAATAAATGTGATTTAATGCACCTAATGTGGGGAACTATACGGCACCTAATGTGGGGGAACTATACTGCACCTAATGTGGAGAACTATACTGCACCTAATGTGGGGGAACTATACGGCACCTAATGTGGGGGAATTATACGGCACCTAATGTGGGGGAATTATACGGCACCTAATGTGGGGGAACTATACTGCACCTAATGTGGGGGAACTATACTGCACCTAATGTGGGGGAACTATACTGCACCTAATGTGGGGGAACTATACTGCACCTAATGTGGGGGAACTATACTGCACCTAATGTGGGGGAACTATACTGCACCTAATGTGGGGGAACTATACTGCACCTAATGTGGGGGAACTATACTGCACCTAATGTGGGGGAACTATACTGCACCTAATGTATGGGAACTATACTGCACCTAATGTGGGGGAACTATACTGCACCTAATGTGGGGGAACTATACGGCACCTAATGTGGGGGAACTATACGGCACCTAATGTGGGGGAACTATACGGCACCTAATGTGGGGGAACTATACTGCACCTAATGTGGGGGAACTATACTGCACCTAATGTGGGGGAACTATACGGCACCTAATGTGGGGGAACTATACTGCACCTAATGTGGGGGAACTACACTGCACCTAATATGGGGGAACTATACTGAACCTAATGTGGGGGAACTATACTGCACCTAATGTGGGGGAACTATACTGCACCTCATGTGGGGCAACTATAGTGCACCTAATGTGGGGGAACTATAGTGCACCTAATGTGGGGGAACTGTACTTCACCTAATGTGGGGGAACTTTACTGCACCTAATGTGGGGGAACTTTACTGCACCTAATGTGGGGAACTATACTGCACCTAATGTGGGGGAACTATACTGCACCTAATGTGGGGGGAACTATACTGCACCTAATGTGGGGGAACTATACTGCACCTAATGTGGGGGAACTATACTGCACCTAATGTGGGGGAAGTATACTGCACCTAATGTGGGGGAAGTATACTGCACCTAATGTGGGGGAAGTATACTGCACCTAATGTGGGGGAAGTATACTGCACCTAATGTGGGGGAAGTATACTGCACCTAATGTGGGGGAAGTATACTGCACCTAATGTGGGGGAACTGTACTGCACCTAATGTGGGGGAACTGTACTGCACCTAATGTGGGGGAACTGTACTGCACCTAATGTGGGGGAACTGTACTGCACCCAATGTGGGGGGAACTGTACTGCACCCAATGTGGGGGGAACTGTACTGCACCTAATGTGGGGGAACTATACTGCACCTAATGTGGGGGAACTATACTGCACCTAATGTGGGGGAACTGTACTGCACCTAATGTGGGGGAACTATACTGCACCTAATGTGGGGAACTGTACTGCACCTAATGTGGGGAGCTATACTGCTCCTAATGTGGGGGGAACTGTACTGCACCTAATGTGGGGGGAACTGTACTGCACCTAATGTGGGGGAACTGTACTGCACCTAAGGTGGGGAAACTAATATGCTTTAAAATGCATGATTTTACCTTTTATGAACAAGAAAATGACGACGTGCTGGTATAATGACTCAACACTATGGGGCTGGTATGTCATTTTTTCCAGGACTGGTTTTCACACCCAGTCCGGCCCTGAATGTTCTTAATACAAGTCCCAATGAGGCTCAGTAGTGTGTGTGGCCTCCACGTGCCCGTATGACCTCCCTACAACGCCTGGGCATGCTCCTGATGAGGTGGAGGATGGTCTCCTGAGGGATGTCCTCCCAGACCTGGACTAAAGCATCCGCCAACTCCTGGACAGTCTGTGGTGGATGGAGCGAGAAGTCCCAGATGTGCTTAATCGGATTTAGGGGAACGGGCGGGCCAGTCCATAGCATCAATGCCTTCCTCTTGTAGGAACTGCTGACACACTCTGGCCACATGAGGTCTAGCATTTTCTTGTATTAGGAGGAACCCAACCGCACCAGAATATGGTCTCACAAGGGGTCTGAGGATCTCATCTCTGTACCTAATGGCAGTCAGGCTACCTCTGGCAAGCACATGGAGGGCTGTGCGGCCCCCAAAGAAATGCCACCCCACACCATTACTGACCCACCGCCAAACCGCTCATGCTGGAGGATGTTGCAGGCAGCAGAACGTTCTCCACGGCGTCTCCAGACTCATGTCTGTCACATGTGCTCAGTGTGAACCTGCTTTCATCTGTGAAGAGCACAGGGCACCAGTGGCGAATTTGCCAATCATGGTGTTCTCTGGCAAATGCCAAACATCCTGCACGGTGTTGAGCTGTGAGCACAGCCTCCACCTGTGGACGTCGGGCCCTCATACCACCCTCATGGAGTCTGTTTCTGACTGTTTGAGTGGACACATGCACATTTGTGTCCTGCTGGAGGTCATTTTGCAGGGCTCGGGCAGTGCTCCTCCTTACACAAAGGCAGTGGTAGCGGTCCTGCTGCTGGGTTCCTACGGCCTCCTCCACGTCTCCTGATGTACTGACCTGTCTCCTGGTAGCGTCTCCATGCTCTGGACACTACGCTGACAGACACAGCAAAGCTTCTTGCCACAGCTCGCATTGATGTGCCATCCTGGATGAGCTGCACTACCTGAGCCACTTGTGTGGGTTGTAGACTCCGTCTCATGCTACCACTAGAGTGAAAGCACCGCCAGCATTCAAAAGGGACCGAAACATCAGCCAGGAAGCATAGGAACTGAGAAGTGGTCTGTGGTCACCACCTGTAGAACCAGTCCTTTATTGGGGGTGTCTTGCTAATTGCCTATAATTTCCACCTGTTGTCTGTTCCATGTGAAATTGATTGTCAATCAGTGTTCTTCCTGAGTGGACAGTGGGATCTCACACAAGTGTCTGTGACTTGGACTTATATTGTGTTGTGTAAGTGTTACCTTAATTTTTTTGAGCAGTGTATGTGGTTGACATGCGATTGTACTTTACAGAGTGGTCACTAGATGGCACTATTAGACTGTTTTTTTTTTTTTTTATAAATATAATTTTTATTAAAGTCTTCAAAAGAAAACAGTTTACATATATATGAATCCAATAGGCCAAGGGTTCCAGCACCCTGGCAATAACATTGTATAAACAACATGAAAGTCATTGCAATACAAAATAAATAAAATACAACATCTCGGCATTAATGCTCAGTATACAGCATCCCATCAACACCAAAACAGCCCCCCCCCCTCCCCTTCCCTCGTTCCTTCTCAGGTATAACAGAGATGTAGTTGCTAACACCATTACAGGACAATTCAGGTCACCCACCTTCAGCTCTCATCACCTATCGTCTGCTGAAAGACAATCTACGTTATCCTAACCGTTACTGCGGAAGAGTCAGTCTACCCAAAGTTCCTGCGATAGACCTCTGGAGATACCATTCAGTGTGTTGAAAAGGTTTCATAATTTTAACAATGGCTTCATCCGTTAGGAACACAAAAATATGCCTTTTCCACTTTTTGAAAAATGCCTTTGCATTCCTATCCGCTAGCCTACTACTGTCAATATGGTCCAAATGGAGACAGCGGGTCATTTGTTGAAGCACCTCATCTGTTGTGGGCATCCTACAAACTAGCCAATGTGCCAATAGACATCGTTTACCCACCAAAATGAACAGGTGACATAAAAGCGTAATCGCAGTGCCCTCATCCGGAATGTGCAGTAACAACAATGAGGGAGAGACAGTCAAGGCAATCCCCAGTTTAAGTCGCAGGTAAGTGAAAAGGTCCGACCAAAACAAAAAAGTGCGAGGACAAGTAACAAGGCCATGCATAAGATCAGTCCAAGCCTGACCACAGTTAGGACATTGTTCTATTCTGTCAGGGTGGGAAGGGGATCGCGGAAGGGTGAAACCATAGAGAGCATGATGCATTATTTTAAATTGGGTCTCCTGCCAAATCTCAAAAATAGCTACTTTTCTCACTTTTCTCCATCCCTTCAGCACAGAAGCAGTCAAGTCATTCCTGTCGAGCTTCCGCTCCCAGTAGCTAAATAAGGACCCCTCTAGTCTCTCACTCCCCTTGCGCCTGACCTTCCAGTATAGATAAGGCAAAGAGTGCATATGAGAAGTGGAAGTGAGAAAGACATCAACAGACGTAGTAAAGCATTCAACAGAAACATTCAGCAATCGAGGTCGTAGGAAAGACAGTAACTGAGAATATTGTAAAAAATGTCTATTCCCCAAGCCATATACGTCCCTCAGTTCCGTCAGTGAATAATAACGTCCGTCCTTAGGGTGTAAGAGGTGACTCACTGTCTGAATCCCCGCTCCTCTTCACTCCCGATAGAAGAGATTCTGTCCCCCCCTGTGGAAATTCAGGATGAGACCACAACGGCATGTGCTTACTAATTTGAAACGGAAGCTTCATTGCCAAGCGGCAAGCTTTCCATGACGCTATGGTGTCCCTGAGTAAAACACTGCTTGACGTAACTAGGCAATACTGCGTATTTTGTATTTAGCAAAGCACCCAACGACCATTTCACTACCATGCCCGCTTCAATAATAGTATTAGAATACACGGAAGAACCCCTGAGCCAATCAACCCCGTGTCTCAATAAGCACGCTAAGTTATAGTGGCTGATGTCAGGAAAATTGAGTCCCCCTTGTTCCTTTGTGAGTATTAATTTACCCAGTGCAATCCTCGGTCGTCTATTGGACCAAATAAATCTAGTGAACTCTTTCTGGAGCAGTAAAACATCCTTATGTTTGAGCAGAATTGGGAGGGTCTGCATTGGGTAAAGCAATTTGGAGAAGCTCATCATTTTAAGGAGGTGACACCGTGTCAACAATGGTAGCGGCAAGGGAGACCATCTTTTAAGCTCTGAAATCATCTTCTGAAACGGGAGTGTAATTTAAGGAGTAAAGTGAAATAGGAGTGTGCCCTATATATAAACCTAAATATTTAATGGAGTTATGAGATATGGCAATGGGTGTAGACAACGACACAGCCTCCCCCCCCCCCGAAACACCCCTTTAAGGTCCAATAGGACGCTCTTAGTGACATTCACCTTGAAGCCTGACAGGACCCCAAAACTTCGTATTAATTCAAACACTCTGTCCAAATCGACCTTGGGATCCGAAAGGAACAACAAGATGTCGTCGGCAAAAAGAGCCAAATTTATTTCCTGTCCCCCCACCATTATACCCTTAATCAGACGGTTGTGAAGAAGGATCCGGCACAAAGGCTCCAAAGCCAAGTTAAATAAAAGCGGGGATAGGGGGCATCCCTGCCTAGTTCCCCTCTCAGGGGCTATCGGGGTGGACAAAAATCCAGGGAGTGCTATCCTCGCTAACAATGAGATATACAATGACTGAACATACGTTAAGAAAGCTCCCGTAAATCCCATAGACTTAATAACCTCCCATAACCAATCCCATCGCATGCTATCAAAAGCCTTCTCGGCATCTAAAGAGAGGATAGCGGGCGATGGATGGGTCTCCGGGTGAATGTGCACAACACTGCTAGCACTTTCCTAATGTTAGCTACAGCTGCCCTCCCTCTACTGAACCCTACCTGAGTCGGGTCCACCAAACGTGGAAGAACCAGAGCCAGGCGTTCAGCCATAATTTTTGACATCACCTTCAAATCAACATTTATTAAAGATATGGGTCTATATCCGTCTGGAGAGGACAAGTCCTTTCCAGGTTTTGGTAAGACTCATATGTGCGCTGTATTGATTTTGGATGATGGCACCCTACCCTGAAGGTAGGAGTTAAACAACACCAACAAGGGTGGAGTAATTTCTTTAGACAGTATTTTATAAAAGTCACAAGAGAAGCCATCAGGCCCCGGTGCCTTACCAGAAGGCAGATTCTTGATAGCATTGGTCAACTCCTCACTAGTAAGTGCTGCATTTAAGGCACCCAATTCTTCTTCATTCAATCTAGGTAAATGGGCCTCCCTTAACCAATCCCCCACTGAAGGACCCTGCCCCGGGGGCTCCGAATATACCTGTTGGAAGCAATCCCTTAAAACTTGCAATACGGCCTTTGAATCTCACACCAATTGACCAGTGGGGTTTTTCAATTGGAGAATGCCCTGCAGAGCATGAGGTCCCTTAGCAAATCTGGCAAGCAACTTACCCGGTTTATTACCAAACTTAAATAAGGAGGCCTCAAAAGCTGATCTGTGCATACTGTCCCTCTTCTCCACCCACGATTCATAATCCAAACGGGCCTGTTGCCGCGATTTCTTGGTGACGTCGTCTGGGCGTTCCAAAAACGCTGTATAGGCCATTCTGAGGTTCTCCCCCTTCTCCCTCAACTGTAACCTAATATTTTTTTTAAGCTTGGACGTATGCGCAATAATGCGACCCCTCAGCACGGCTTTCGCCGTCTCCCAGTAGACCTGAGAGTCAATATCAGGAGAAGCATTATGAGTTTCATACTCCCTCCACCATTGCTTCAATAATTGCCTAAATTCGTCCTCCCTTGCCAACCCCTGGGGGAATGGCCAAATGTACTCCGAACCCTTCGGCGTCACCTCCGCATAAGTACGAATCACATGGGCATGGTCCGAGATAAATAGATCACCTAGTAAACAGTCCTCCACCCTAGTCAAGATGGTCTGAGAGGTAAAAAAATCGATGTGGGACCATGAATCCTGGGAATGAGAATAATGAGAAAATTCCCGAGAGTCAGGGTGGAGGCACCTCCAAACATCCATCACATTCATACGAGTCACCCAATCAATCAAACCTGTAGTCCATCTAGTATCTGTCCTGTCGGAAGGTAGTCTCGTCCGTCTCCGGTCTACACTAGGATACATAACATCATTGAAGTCGTCCCCCACAATCCTGTCGACAACATTACAATAGGAGAAAGTAGTTAGCAATTGAGAATAGAAAGAAGAGCTGTCTCCATTTGGACTGTACACATTCAATAACTCAAGTTCACCAGAAGCAGTTCGCAGATGAACATTGCACCAGCGCCCCTCAGTATCATAAGACACCGACAGGATATCATGTTGGAAAGCTTTGTGGAACAGCATAAGAACCCCTGCCTTGCGGTATACAGAGGGAGATCCCACTATCCTTCCCCCCCCCCACCATTTTCTCATCCTAATAAAATCAGGTTCTTCCAGGTGAGTTACCTGCAAAAATACGATGTCAGGTGAAAGAGATTTAAGGTGACGCAGCACCATGTTACGCTTCTGAGGTGACCTTAACCCCTGAGGTGACCTTAACCCCTGAGGTGACCTTAACCCCGATGCATCACATCGCGTCGGTCTCGGCGCTCATCAATGGCCGGGACCTGCGGCTAATACCACACATCGCCGATCGCGGCACTGTGTGGTAATAACCCTTTAGAAGCGGCGGTCAAAGCTGACCGCCGCTTCTAAAGTGAAAGTATCCCGGCTAGTCAGTCAGGCTGTTCGGGACCACCGCGGTGAAATCGTGGCGTCCCAAACAGCTTACGGGACAACGGGAGGGCCCTTACCGGCCTCCTCGCTGTCCGATCGACGAATGACTGCTCTGTGCCTGAGATCCAGTCAAGCGCCGATAACACTGATCACAGGCGTGTTAATACACGCCAGTGATCAGCATAGGAGATCAGTGTGTGCAGTGTTATAGGTCCCTATGGGATAACAATGATCAGTATAAGAGATCAGTGTGTGCAGTGTTATAGTCTCCTATGGGATAACAATGATCAGTATAAGAGATCAGTGTGTGCAGTGTTATAGGTCCCTATGGGATAACAATGATCAGTATAAGAGATCAGTGTGTGCAGTGTTATAGGTCCCTATGGGATAACAATGATCAGTATAAGAGATCAGTGTGTGCAGTGTTATAGGTCCCTATGGGACCTATAACACTGCAAAAAAAAAAAAAAGTAAAAAAAAAGTGTTAATAAAGGTCATTTGAATCACCCCCCTTTTCCCATAAAAAAAATAACAGTGTAAATAAAAATATGTGGTATCGCCGCGTGCGTAAATGTCCGAACTATAAAAATATATCATTAATTAAACCGCACGGTCAATGGCGTACACGCAAAAAAATTCCAAAGTCCAAAAAAGCGTATTTTGGTCACTTTTTATACCATTAAAAAATTAATAAAAAATGATCAAAAAGTCCGATCAAAACAAACATCATACCGATAAAATCTTCAGATCACGGTGCAAAAAATGAGCCCTCATACCGCCCCGTACGTGGAAAAATAAAAAAGTTATAGGGGTCAGAAGATGACATTTTTAAACGTATACATTTTCCTGCATGTAGTTATGATTTTTTCCAGAAGTGCGACAAAATCACCTATATAAGTAGGGGATCATTTTAACCGTATGGACCTACAGAATAAAGATAAGGTGTAATTTTTACCGAAATATGCACTGCGTAGAAACGGAAGCCCCCAAAAGTTACAAAATGGCGTTTTTTCTTCGATTTTGTCGCACAATTATTTTTTTTTCCGTTTTGTCGTGAATTTTTGGGTAAAATGACTGTCACTGCAAAGTAGAATTGGTGACGCAAAAAATAAGCCATAATATGGATTTTTAGGTGGAAAATTGAAAGGGTTATGATTTTTAAAAGGTAAGGATGAAAAAACAAAAGTGCAAAACCCTGAGTCCTTAAGGGGTTAAACCTTTAACATTCCAAGTGATTACCTTAATAATGTATTGTGGTACAGAATATTAGCAGGCAATGTGGAAAATTCAAAAACATTATGCTCAAAAACCCAAAACAAACCCCCCTCCCCATCAACTAGAAACCCCATCAACACTATCCATCCTTCAACCCCTAAAAGAACAGACTGCTCCAACCACACGCGTCCAACAGTTGGCAGAGCCATACGTCTCTCGACTTCACCTCTTCCCATGCTGTAAACAACTCACCACCTAAATAGAGCATCAGCCCCCCTCCCGCAGCAAGCTACAGATAAGAAACCGCCCAATGGCCAATCCGAGACTCAATCTGTGCCGGAAATCCTGAACTACACCAGGCTACTTGGCGCCCTTTAGTCACATAAGTAAATAGCGAGTAGTAATTATACAACCTAAGTTGGGGGGGGGGGAAATTATATATACAGTGGTCCCTCAACATATGATATTAATTGGTTCCAGGAGAACCATCATATGTTGAAACCATCATATGTCGAGTACATATGTCTATGTAAAAATGGTAATTGGTTCTGGGGCCTCGGAACCATTGTATGTTGAATACATATCTCTATGGGAAACTGCTAATTGGTTCTGGGATGACCATTGTATGTGGAGTGTATGTGGAGTGTTTAACAAACCAGGGTGCCTCCAGCTGTTGCACAACTACAACTCCCAGCATGCATGTACAGCCGTTGACTGTCTGGGCATGCTGAGAGTTATAGTTTTGCAACAGCTGGAGGCACACTGATAGGGAAACATTGATGTATGGGGTGTATAGTGTGTATATGTATTGTATGTGATGTGTGACATTGTATACAGTACTGTACAGTTCTTTATATACCTTCAGGGGGGACAGAATGTCCTCCATTACCATCCTGCCGACTACAGCTCTATAGGAAAGGAAGGGGAGGGCAGCCAGCAGCTCATTGGATGCCTGCAGCAAGATGCACAAGGCTATTGGCTATGGCTGCACTGGGGGGGGGGGGGGCTTACACAGAGCTCACAGTGGAAGCCTGTATGAGTTAGCAGGACAGCATGTGAGTAACAGGAGGCAGAACGGGTCACACGGGGACATTATACAACTATCTGTCATTTGGTGAAGTTGTCAGCGCTGTCACATAGCTGTTTGTACGATGGCCCCGACACACAGCAGCATCATATGTCGAGGCTGCCTTCAACATACGATGGGCTCTGAGAGGCCATCATATGTTGAAATGATCATATGTCGAGGCCATCATAAGTCGAGGGGTCACTGTATGTATATATATGTATATATATAAATTATTATTTTTTTTTATAATAAATTTCCCCACACGTTCCCCACTTCCCCTCTCCCCCAGGCAACACAGCATCCTCTGACCCCTTCCCCATCTTAACTCCCCCCTCCCCCCACCTCTAACCCCCAGACATCCTTCAGACACCCCTCCCAATCTGTCGATTGTAAAGTTCCGAACAAATAGGAGAGAGGAGTTTCCTTTTCCTTGCCACGTCGGCTGAGAAATCGCCAAAAATTAACAGACGGCTGCCCTCAAAATAAACGCCTTCCCTTCTCTGTCTGAAGGCCCTCTGTATGTCAAGGTACTTCACTATCACTTGCCTAGGGCGACTGCGATGTTGGAGGGCTGGATGGGCATCTCTTTCAGGGTCAGAGCGGTTATCACGACCGATTCTGTGGGCACGTTCAACCTTACAACAGTGTGGCGGACCCAATAGGTTTTCACAAACATTGCGCAGTTCACGTGCAGGAACCCGCTCGGGGATCCCCACAATGAGCAGGTTGTTTCTGCGCGATCTTTTTTCTAAATCATCAACTTTGTCCCATAGCCTCTTATTCTTCCTCTCCATCAGTATCAATTTATCAGAAAATGACCCGTTGTCATGTTCATAACCACTCATCCTGTCCTCCATGTCGGAGATCTTAGCAGAGTTAGCCGTTACTTCTTTTTGCAGGTGAATGAGGGAGGCCTGAACCGAGGAGCTGACCATGTCTTTCAGCCTGAACGCCAATTCTTTTGCCAGACGAGCGTAGTCAATTTGTATGAAGAATGTTAAAGCTATAGAGCAGCTCCACCTAGTGACCACTAAGGAAAGTGCAACTGCATGGAAACAACATAGTGTAGTACTATAGCAGTGTTTCCTAACCAGGGTGCCTCCAGCTGTTGCAAAACTCAACTCCCAGCATGCCCAAGCAGCCGTTGGCTGTCTGGGCATGCTGGGAGTTGTAGCATATTACCCCCCCACCCCCCTACGGAGCTGTTTAGGGTTTATTTTTAGCATCATCAGCTGTAGTTTTTAACGGTACCATTATTGTGTAGTTATGTCTTTTTGATCGCGTTTTATTACGTTTTTCTGGGATGTGATGTGACCCAAAAAAAAATCACCAATTTTGGCGTTTGTCATTCATTTAAATGTTCCTCGGTATATAGGTGGTCAACAAGTCCATTTTTCCAGCCAACCAGGAATCTGCACTAGAGTGCTCATTCCCTTTCTATATTCACCAGCCCACATAGTGCTATGAACTATAAATGGCTGTTAGGAGTTTTATCAATATCTTTGACCTCCTCAGCCTGTTTGTCATTTTTATCATTTTTTGTTTAGTATCATATGTCTTGCCATATGCCCGTGTAACTAATTATTCGGAACATTTATCCCCTTAGTGTATCATTATCTGTTTCCACCTCTCACACAACAGTCCCAGTCGTTTATTACATTTCAGACGTTCATTTTTATTGTATTGGTCAACTTACATTGTTTTCCTGATGAGCGATATGTATAAGAGCTGTTTACCAACATGGGTCATGTGACCCGGTCTTCGCCCACCCACTTCTGCGCGACCGAGCCTTCTCTATCAATCCTTATGGATGATGAGAAGCGTCACATGACTCAATGACGCAAGCAGTCATGTGACCTGTCTCCCGGACACCCAGCTAGAGAGCCATTTAGAAAAAGAACGATCACGTGAGTTATCACGTGATCAGTATCCTAGATACCACTGCACGCTCCGGCTTCATTCATTATAAACCGGATATGACGTTACGCAGACTGGGACTTCCGGCAGAGCGTACCTCTTCATGAAACAAGGCCACTGATTGAACAACTGGCAAAAGGTTAATACCTTTGTGATTGGTGGGAACGAGACTGTGCATCACTTAAAGAGGGATCCGCCGTGTGAATCTAGCATGGCGGCATCATTTCCGGCGTTTACCAGCTACCGGGTCCGACCATCATCTATATCTGACAAACATCACTCTTTGCCCCTTACTGTCTCCGGATGAACGGGGCAGGAAACGCGTCGAGACGTCATGATTATCACCCATATATGCCATAAGATCCAGATAAGTTGGGCTTATTTACATCCTTATTGCAAATTTTGTTGTGGTTTATTTTGTCCTGATTTTCCTAACCACTCGGACATTTGATGACCTGTATTTCCTTGCTGTTCACTACCTGATTGTGTGTTATGAACAAATCTCCAAATTGATATGATACCTTCATAGACCGGTAACTGTATTATATGTCAGCTGTATGCTTATCACTTGGGGCATCCCTGTATGCACCGTAATTAATTGGTACAGTTAGGACATCTTGTGTATTCCAATTGGAGACTAATTCCTATATATTCACCATTTATATACAAAGGAATATTTGGACCTAATATCTGTCCTCACCATCAGGAGTGAGGGTTAATCACATACATATCTGTTATTGGCAATAGGCCAGTCCTTACCCTACCCCCTATCCTCACTTATCTAGCTAGTCATATCTAGTGAGACAGTCAGTTCTCCTTGTTTTCCATCATTATTGGGAACTCCTAGGAACGTAGGGGTAGGTTCCTGTGCGGGCCCGTCCTTTTTAGGACAGACCAACCCGCCTATGTTTAAGGGTAGTATAGGGTTCGAGTCCTAGGGTTATTTAGGTAGTGGCCTCCACATCTTCCGGCCTCATCCCCCTTCACATACCTGTACCCCACCTATCCTATAGAGATGATAACTGTATTTCCTTCTATCTGGCAAGTCTCCCAATCAGAGGAGCATTATTTGTGGCATATTTTGGTGAAAAGTACTAATCTTACCAAGGATCGCCATCCATAGATCCGGTATTTTTATCTCCATTTTTGAGAACACTGTGGTGTTTTTTCTGCCAAAACATCCATTAAAAGTTATGTTTTTTCGGTGATTAGTAATTTTGGCGTTTGGAATTTTTTTTGTGTTTATGCCGCTGACCGTGCAGGATCAGGAGTGTAATAATATAACAGTTTGGACAATTACGCATGCGGTGATGCTAAATACATTTATTTATTTTTTTATTTTTTTTTACAGTGGTTTACTTGGAAAAGGGAAAAAAAAGGGGGGGGGGGGTGATTTCAATTTTTATTGGGGGGATTTAAAGAAAATGATAATATTTTTTTCACATTTTTGGGCCTATTATATAAACCCATAGGTCCAGATGCTATTGCATTACATTGATCCATATAAACAGCGAGAGAAGGAAGGCTCGGAGGCACAGGTAAGGCCTTGGGTTTCCCCAGCAGCCTATCGGCACCCCGGGATTACACAGGGGTGCTGATGAGGCCACCAGACATCAGAGATTACCGACATTTAATGTTTAAATGCATAAATCACTTTTGATCGATTAAATGATGGACATCGGAGTGATCTCTAAACTCATGAGCCTGTTCCCGTCCCTCAAGCCCACCTGGGACATAGGAGCATGGCCGGAGCTGGCGTGCTCTCTCCCCATCACTGGTTTTCTTCATTCTCCTCAGAACTAACATGGAGGACTCATCGGACCGCCGGTACTTTTGGTACCGATGCCCCATTTGCACCTCAGGTGACACCTGACTGTGTTGGATTATTTATAAGACTGAACTTTGACGGTGATTTAGTAACCTGTGGCGGTGACCCAAATACTCACTACTAATCCTGGGAGCACATACAGGTCACTGTTCACACCTCAAAAAACATAAATGTCATTCCACCAGGATTATTACACATATACACGCAGAGTGACTCATACGGGAGATGGTGCCACCAAAGTCACCTGACACCAGGTAGTGATCAGAAATCACACCATCATACATCACGTGACCATCATACATCACGTGACCATCATACATCACGTGACCATCATACATCACATGACATCATACATCACATGACCATCATACATGACACACCATCATACATCACATGACATCATACATCACATGACCATCATAAGTTTCACACTCCATCATACATTACACACCATCATACATCACATGACATCATACATCACACACCATCATACATCACATGACCATCATACATCACACACCATCATACATCACATGACATCATACATCACATGACCATCATACATCACACACCATCATACATCACATGACATCATACATCACATGACCATCATAAGTTTCACACTCCATCATACATTACACACCATCATACATCACATGACATCATACATCACACACCATCATACATCACATGACCATCATACATCACACACCATCATACATCACATGACCTCATACATCACATGACCATCATACGTTACACACCATCATACATCACACTCCATCATACATTACACACCATCATACATTACACACCATCATACATTACACACCATCATACATCACACTCCATCATACATCACACACCATCATACATCACATGACCATCATACGTTACACACCATCATACATCACATGACATCATACATCACACACCATCATACATCACATGACCATCATACATCACATGACCATCATACGTTACACACCATCATACATCACACTCCATCATACATCACACACCATCATACATCACATGACATCATACATCACACACCATCATACATCACACCATCATACATCACACTCCATCATAAATCACATGACCATCATACATTACACACCATCATACATCACACTCCATCATACATCACACTCCATCATACATCACACACCATCATACATCACATGACATCATACATCACACACCATCATACATCACACTCCATCATACATCACACACCATCATACATCACATGACATCATACTTCACACACCATCATACATCACACACCATCATACATCACACTCCATCATAAATCACATGACCATCATACATCACACACCATCATACATCACACACCATCATACATCACACACCATCATACATCACACACCATCATACATCACACTCCATTATACATCACACTCCATTATACATTACACACCATCATACATCACACACCATCATACATCACATGACATCATACATCACATGACATCATACATTACACACCATCATACATCACATGACATCATACATCACATGATCATCATACATTACACACCATCGTACATCACATGACATCATACATCACATGACATCATACATCACATGACATCATACATCACATGACATCATTCATCACATGACCATCATACATCACACGATATCATGCATCACACTCCATCATACATCACATGACCATCATACATCACACACCATCATAAATCACATGACCATCATAAATCACACATCCATCATACATCACACACCATCATACATCACACTCCATGGGCAGGTAGAAGGGAGAGGGCAGGGGTGTCTGGATGGAGTCCCTCTTGGTGAGTGCTGTCCCTGTCATCTATTGTTTTATACTATTAGTCGTGTCCTTCACAAATCCGACCTTACACAAGAGCGGCCACTAGAAGGCAGTCACCATTTTTGTTAGAAATGAGGGGTCACAGAGCTCAGGGACCTTCATTCTAACAATCGGTGGGGTCCCAGCAGCCGGACCCCACCGACCATCTGCGACACGTCAGACATTGTGTAACTGCTTAGGTGCACTGCAATTTGAGCCCCATTGGGGACAGGGACCAATGTGGGTGATGGGAATCTCTGTACAGCGCTGTGGTATATGTTGTCGTTATATAAATAATGGAAGGATAATGACACAAGTCTACTGGGATCACCGCACTGTGTACAGGAGGATTAGGCTAAAACATCATAAACAAGGATTAGGTGACGTTGACTTTGGGCCGATCACTATACTGTATAACACACAGGGACGGGATTCTCTATTGTTCCAGGAGTTATTTTTAGATGGTGAGCGCCGCCTCCGAGCGTCAGGCAAAAATCATTTACATTAAATAATCATCATCTCATTGTCATCAATAGAAATGGTCTGAGGGCACCGGCCCCTTGGCGCTCCAGCCGGGTCCTGTACACACTGATGTTCTGAGTGGTTCTCTATGTCTCCTCCAGCAGGTCCATAAAGGTCCATTTCCAGCTATGACTTAACGTATGGCCCCTATATATCAGGTACCTCCTTGGGGTTTTGGAGCAGGAGAGAAGCCTTACCGGAATTATTTTACAAGTAAATACTATGGTGCACTACTGGAAAGGTGCAAAAAATAAATAAATAAACACTTTTGGACTGTAGACGTATGGCCGGCTCCACCTATAGGCAGGATAGGCAACCGCCTATTGCTATTTACTTGCTGGTAAAATTCTCAATCTTTATATGTTTTAATGGGATTGAAAAATCGGCCACTAGGTGACTCTATTCTGTTTCCAAACAGTTAGTTTGGCCTCCACCCAAACTTGCAGAAGTCCAAACTCAGGAAGTGCGTGCCGGGCATGGTGAGGCACAGCTCTCCAAGCTTCAGTGACATCGCCCCTGCTGGGGAATGCCCACTTTCTCTGGCCGGGAGCGCACACAATGTGAGCAAGGAGAAAGGTATGATATTTTAGAGCTGGCCACGAGGGGTGTTAGGTGTAGTTTGGGAATATAATTAGTTTAGAAAGAGTTAGTTAGAAAATATGGTTTGATGACAGGTACTCTTTAATTAACTCCAGCAGTAAAATAGTTAAATGACCATATAAAGAAAAAACTTTACTAGGGTGCAACCTAGTATGCTATACATAACTAAATAACCAATCAGAGTGTAGTCCATTAAATACATTGCTTGGCCTCTAGAAGCTCCACCTTTTTCTTTGTAATACAGCAGAATCAATAACAGGAACAAGGATTCTTCAATTTTGGAATAAAACGAGCTGAAATTCTTCAAAAAGAAATCCAAAAACCAAGAAATCAGGATGAAATTGTAGAGTGTAAGATCAAGGAATCAGGATAGAACTGTAGAGTGTAAGATCAAGGAATCAGGATGAAACTATAGAGTGTAAGATCATGGAATCAGGATGGAACTGTAGAGTGTAAGATCATGGAATCAGGATGGAACTGTAGAGTGTAAGATCATGGAATCAGGATAGAACTGTAGAGTGTAAGATCATGGAATCAGGATGAAACTGTAGAGTGTAAGATCATGGAATCAGGAAGGAACTGTAGAGTGTAAGATCATGGAATCAGGATGAAACTGTGGAGTGTAAGATCATGGAATCAGGAAGGAACTGTAGAGTGTAAGATCAAGGAATCAGGATAGAACTGTAGAGTGTAAGATCATGGAATCAGGAAGGAACTGTAGAGTGTAAGATCAAGGAATCAGGATGGAATTGTAGAGTGTAAGATCATGGAGCCAGAAAGGAACTGTAGAGTGTTAGATCAAGGAATCAGGATAGAACTGTAGAGTGTAAGATCATGGAATCAAGATGAAACTGTAGAGTGTAAGATCAAGGAATCTCCAACAGGATTTAGAAGGCAAAAAATACAATATTCAGAACATTAGGGATGGGATAAATGGGGGGGGGGGTCATGTCCGCCTCCTGTCCTTAAAGGGGTACTCCCTACTCAACGTCTGGAACAAGCTGTTCCGAACGCTGGAGCCGGTGCCGAGAGCTTGTGACCTCATAGCCCCTCATGACGTCACACCCGCCTCCTCAATGCTAGTCTATGGGGGGGGGGCAAAAAACTGTGTCCAAAAAAAAAATTTAGGTAGCAGAGAAAAAGAAAAAAGACGATACGCGCCCCTGGTGAACTACGACACAATGGCATACAGGAGGTAGATGGAAAACCACTTACCAGATGGGGTTGCGCTCAGAGCACAACACCTAAGAAGACATCTTAAATGAGATTGGGAGCCTGCAGCCTCAGCTTGTCTGGTCTTAGCTTCGCTAGTCCGGTGAGAAGACGATTCAGGAAAATAAACTTGAGCTTTTTTTGGGTGCTTGTTCACCAAAGTAGGAATTTGGACACAATTACAAGTCCAAAAGGTATTTTATTGCACTAAAACAACGCGTTTCTGGTCCGAACAGGACCCTTCCTCAGGTCAGGTGCTCCAATTTGTGTCCAAATTCCTACTTTTGTGAACCAGCGCCCAAAAAAAAGCTCAAGTTTTCCTGAATCGAAAAAAACTTTTTGGATGTAAGGGAGAGGTGCGTGTGCGGGTCCAGGTTCCATTGAGAGCACCAATCAGTTCAAAGTTTCAGGCTGATTGGTAAGCAGTTCTGGTACCCGGGGCCCAGGCTTCTGTTACGCCGATCGCTCCGGGTCCCCGCTCCTCCCCGGAGTGCTCACAGCATTCTCCTGTTCGCAGCGCCCCGGTCAGACCCGCTGACCGGGTGCGCTGCGATAATGTCCCTATCCGGGATGCGATGCGGGACGCGCCCGCTCGCGGTGCGCATCCCGACCCGCTTACCAGACTCGCTCCCCGTCTGTGCTCTCCCGGCGCACGCGGCCCCGCTCCCTAGGGCGCGCCGGTTCTTTGCGATTTAAAGGGCCGGTTCGCCACTGATTGGCACATGGTTTTTAATTAGTGTGTTCACCTGTGCACTTCCTATATTACCTCACTTCCCCTGCACTTCCTTGCCGGATCTTGTTGCCATTGTGCCAGTGAAAGCGTTCCTTGTGTATCCCTAGCCAGTGTTCCAGACCTCTTGCCGTTGCCCCTGAATACGATCCTTGCTGCCTGCCCTGACCTTCTGCTACGTCCGACCTTGCTCTTGTCTAATCCCTTGTACCGCGCCTATCTCAGCAGTCAGAGAGGTTGAGCCGTTGCCAGTAGATACGACCTGGTTGCTACCGCCGCTTTGCGGCGGGCTCTGGTGAAAACCAGTGGCAACTTAGAACCGGTCCACCGACACGGTCCACGCCAATCCCTCTCTGACACAGAGGATCCACCTCCAGCCTGCCGAATCTTGACAGCTTCTGATAGGATGTCCCTAGTATCTTGAAAAAATTCTGGGTCAACGCTAGACAACCCAAAATTAGCCAAACCACCAGAGGAAGTTGATTGGACAAGATCAGAGGATGAGGATTGCCGGATGGGTCCGTAAGTAGGAGGGGATGGTGTGGAATAAGTCTTGGAATATCTATGACGCATGAATTATGTAGTAAGTAGCCCCCCCCCTGTATATAGTAGCAGCCCCCCCTTCAAGTAGTAAGTAACCCCCCCTGCTGGTAGCAAGTATCCCCCCTGTAGGTAGTAAGTATTCCATGGTATATACAGTGGGGCAAAAAAGTATTTAGTCAGCCACCAATTGTGCAAGTTCTCTCACTTATAAAGATGAGGCTGTAATTATCACCATAAGTTATAACCTCAACTATGAGAGACAGTGTTACGCCGAGCACTCCGGGTCCCCGCTCCTCCCCGGAGCGCTCGCAGCGTTCACCTTCTCGCAGCGCCCCGGTCACACCCGCTGACCGGGAGCGCTGCATTAATGTCACCGGAGGGGATGCGACCCGCGTAGCGGGACGCGCCCACTCGCGGCTCGCATCCCAGTCTCCTTACCCGTCCTGTTCCCCGACGGCTCAGTCCCGGCGCGCGCGTGCCGGCTCTCTGCGATTTAAAGGGCCAGTGCGCCACTGATTGGTGCCTGGCCCAATTAGTGCTCACACCTGTGTCCATGCCTATAATGAAACAAAAATGAGGAAAATCCGGCTCCCAAAACTTGATAAAAGTAAGTAACTTTAATGAATCATATTAAAATCCAACGTAGAAAAAAGGATAGTGGCTAAAAGCACAAACGAAACGTTTCGTTTGTGCTTTTAGCCACTATCCATTTTTCTACGTTGGATTTTAATATGATTCATTAAAGTTACTTACTTTTATCCAGTTTTGGGAGCCGGATTTTCCTCATTTTTGTTTCATCTGATGTACCTGGGAACACGGCCATTGCTTATTCCGTGGCTTCCGCTGGAGGGTGTGCTGAGTTCACTGTGATCTGGGTCTGCATGCTGCTAATGGTGAGCTGAACCTTTACCTACATTTCTGGACTCCATGCCTATAATACCTCACTTCCCCTTCCCAGCATCGCCGGTTTTTGTTGCCTTGTGCCAGTGAAAGCGTTCCTTATATGTCCCAAGCCAGAGTTCCAGACCCTCTGCCGTTGCCCCTGACTACGATCCTTGCTGCCTGCCCTGACCTTCTGCTACGTCCGACCTTGCTCTTGCCTAATCCCTTGTACCACGCTTGTCTCAGCCGTCAGTTGGGGTTGAGCCGCTATCGGATGGAACGACCTGGGGGTTACCTGCCGCTGCAAGTCCATCCCGCTTTGCGGCGGGCTCTGGTGAAAACCAGTAACCCCTTAGACTCCGTTCCCCTGGTACGGCCCACGTCATCACCCCACTGACACAGAGGATCCACCACCAGTATCCTCACAGTATCCGGATCCTGACAGACAGAATGAGAAAAATCCATAAAATCACCTTGTCTGATGTTTAAAGAATTTATTTGCAAATTATGGTGGAAAATAAGTATTTGGTCGCCTACAAACAAGTAAGATTTCTGTCTCTCACAGACCTGTAACGTCTTCTTTAAGAGTCTCCTCTGTCCTCCACTCGTTACCTGTATTAATGGCTTCTGTTTGAACTTGTTATCAGTATAAAAGACACCTGTCCACATCCTCAAACAGTCACACTCCAAACTCCATTATGTCCAAGACCAAAGAGCTGTCGAAGGACACCAGAAACAAAATTGTAGACCTGCACCAGGCAGGGAAGACTGAATCTGCAATAGGCAAGCAGCTTGGTGTGAAGAAATCAACTGTGGGAGAAATTATTAGAAAATGGAAGACATACAAGACCAATGATAATCTCCCTCGATCTGGGGCTCTACACAAGATCTACCCTGTGGTGTCAAAATGATCACAAGAACTGTGAGCAAAAATCCCAGAACCACACGGGGGACCTATTGAATGACCTGCAGAGAGCTGGGATCAAAGTAATAAAGGCTACCATCAGTAACACACTACGCCGCCAGGGAGTCAAATCATGCAGTGCCAGACGTGTCCCCCTGCTTAAGCCAGTACATGTCCGGGCCAGTCTGAAGTTTGCTAGAGAGCATTTGGATGATCCAAAAGAGGATTGGGAGAATGTCATATGGTCAGATGAAACCAAAGTAGAACTTTTTGGTTAAAACTCAACTCGTCGTGTTTGGAGGAGAAACAATGCTGAGTTGCATCCAAAGAACACCATACCTACTGTGAAGCATGGGGGTGGAGACTTCACGCTTTGGGGTTGTTTTTCTGTTAAGGGACCAGGACGACTGATCCGCATAAAGGAAAGAATGAATGGGGCCATGTATCGTGAGTTTTTGAGTGAAAACCTGCTTCCATCAGCAAGGGCATTGAAGATGAAACGTTGCTGGGTCTTTCAGCATGACAAAGATCCCAAACACACCGCCCGGGCATCGAAGGAGTGGCTTCGTAAGAAGCATTTCAAGGTCCTGGTGTGGCTTGCTAGTCTCCTGATCTCAACCCCATAGAAAACCTTTGGAGGGAGTTTAAAGTCTGTGTTGCCCAGCGACAGCCCCAAAACATCACTGCTCTAGAGGAGATCTGCTCTAGAGGAGTAGCAGCCCCCTGTAAGTAGTATGTAGCCCCCATGTAGGTAGTAAGTTGCCACCTGTAGGTAGTAAGTAGCCCCCTGTAGGTAGCAAGCAGCCCCTTGTAGTAAAGAATAACAATGATTAAAATAGTAATAATAATTAAGTTTAAAAAATTATTATTATTATTAATAAAAATTTAGTAATAATACTACTACTAATAATAATAATAATAATAAAATACCGGTAATGTAATAATGAAAATAGTACTACAACTACTACTAATTATAATAATGATAATAATTGAAGTAATAATAATAGTAATAATGATAATTATAAAAATATAATAATTGATATAATTAAACTGTAAGATATAAGAATACCTGAAATATTTGTGTTAAGCAAAATAAATATATTTAGAACAGACAACAAATATGTCCTATAATAAAACAAAAAGTGTTCACACCGCACACCTGGCTCTTACAGAAGGAGGGGGGGGTGTAACGATTTTTGAGCGACACCTTCACAATGAGTTGGGGTTTGTTTTCGTCTTTGGACACTATTCAATCTCACCTGGCGCCATTGTCTGGCTATTTCTGGCGCAGCTGGTAATTTGCGGTGTTCTTTCCTTCACTTCTATTTGTGGAAACTGTTGTAGACGATTATTTCACCGTCGTAACATGAAAAGAGAGAAAACAACATTTTGTTACATAAGAGAGAAAAGTCACATAAAAGAAAAGAGAAAGGTCAGAGGTCGGAGGCGTTCAGCTGCTTCTGAACAAACGACAGAATCGGTAAAAAACACTCAAAACTAACAACTGACGCCTAAAATATATCAAAATCATATGGCTCGAAATGGGGGATCCGCATCTGTATTAACACCTTCCCCTTGGAGCCTTTAGGGTAATTTTTTTCATATATATATTTTTTTATAATTCCGTCGACAATGCCATAAAAGTGCTAGTTTTTTTGCAAAACAGGTTAGTTTATTTTTAGTAAAAAAAATTTTATGGTCGAATAGAACAAATGTGATTTTATAATTTCTTTCTTTGCATTTTTAATTAGGTCCATACATCATACGGTCAAAACAACATTACAGCATTTTCCTGCGGTTCCGTACAATTACAGCGATACCAAATTTATATAGTTTTTTTTTTACTACATTGTCATAAAAAAACTATAATAATAATTAAAACTATAAAAATAATAATTAGTGTCGCCACATTACGAGATCCATAACTTGTTTATTTTTTTACCTGAAGGTGCCATTTTAGGGTTCATTTTTTATGGGAAAACTTGTAGCTTTTATTGGTACCATTCAGGAATACGCAAGACTTTTTGCTCGTTTTATTTTTTTCCGTTTTTTGGGGGAAAGCAGATTAACAAAATACCGCAATTTTTTTTTTAAAACAGTGTTCGTACTTGGTACAGGCCCACAGTGCCGCCCCCCTCCCCAGTGCCGCCCTAGGTACAGGCTCACAGTGCTGCCCCCCTCCCCAGTGCCGCCCTAGGTACAGGCTCACAGTGCTGCCCCCCTCCCCAGTGCCGCCCAAGATACAGGCTCACAGTGCTGTCCCCCTCCCCAGTGCCGCCCTAGGTACAGTCTCACAGTGCTGCCCTCCTTCCCAGTGCTGCCCTAGGTACAGGCTCACAGTGCTGCCCCCCTCCCCAGTGCCACCCTAGGTACAGGCTCACAGTGCTGCCCACCTCCCCAGTGCCGCCCTAGGTACAGGCCCATAGTGCTGCCCCCCTCCCCATTGCCTTCCAAGATACAGGCTCACAGTGCTGTCCCCCTCCCCAGTGCCGCCCTAGGTACAGGCTCACAGTGCTGCCCCCCTCCCCAGTGCCGCCCTAGGTACAGGCTCACAGTGCCGCCCCCCTCCCCAGTGCCGCCCTAGGTACAGGCTCACAGTGCTGCCCCCCTCCCCAGTGCCGTCTAAGATACAGGCTCACAGTGCTGCCCCCCTCCCCAGTGCCGCCTAAGATACAGGCTCACAGTGCTGCCCCCCTCCCCAGTGCCGCCCTAGGTACAGGCTCACAATGCTGCCCCCCTCCCCATTGCCGTCCTAGGTACAGGCTCACAGTGCTGCCCCCCTCCCCAGTGCCTCCCAAGATACAGGCTCACAGTGCTGTCCCCCTCCCCAGTGCCTCCCAAGATACAGGCTCACAGTGCTGTCCCCCTCCCCAGTGCCGCCCTAGGTACAGGCTCACAGTGCTGCCCCCCTCCCCAGTGCCGCCCAAGATACAGGCTCACAGTGCTGCCCTTCTCCCCAGTGCCGCCCTAGGTACAGGCTCAGAGTGCTGCCCCCCTCCCCAGTGCCGCCTAAGATACAGGCTCACAGTGCTGCCCCCCTCCCCAGTGCCGCTTAAGATACAGGCTCACAGTGCTGCCCCTCTCCCCAGTGCCGCCCTAGTTACAGGCTCACAGTGCTGCCCCCCTCCCCAGTGCCACCCTAGATACAGGCTCACAGTGCTGCCCTCCTCCCCAGTGCCACCCTAGATACAGGCTCACAGTGCTGCCCCCCTCCCCAGTGCCACCTAAGATACAGGCTCACAGTGCTGCCCCCCTCCACAGTGCCGCCCTAGGTACAGGCTCACAGTGCCGCCCCCCTCCCCAGTGCCTCCCTAGGTACAGGCTCACAGTGCCACCCCCCCTCCCCAGTGCCACCCTAGGTACAGGCTCACAGTGCTGCCCTCCTCCCCAGTGCCACCCTAGGTACAGGCTCACAGTGCTGCCCCCCTCCCCAGTGCCACCCTAGGTACAGGCTCACAGTGCTGCCCCCCTCCCCAGTGCCACCCTAGGTACAGGCTCACAGTGCTGCCCCCCTCCCCAGTGCCACCCTAGGTACAGGCTCACAGTGCTGCCCCCACCCCAGTGCCGCCCTAGGTACAGGCTTACAGTGCTGCCCCCCTCCCCAGTGCCGCCCTAGGTACAGGCTCACAGTGCTGCCCCCCTCCCCAGTGCTGCCTAAGATACAGGCTCACAGTGCTGCCCCCCTCCCCAGTGCTGCCTAAGATACAGGCTCACAGTGCTGCCCTCCTCCCCAGTGCCGCCTAAGATACAGGCTCACAGTGCTGCCCCCCTCCACAGTGCCACCCCCCTCGACAGGACACCCCAAGATACAGGCCCAAAGTGCTGCCCCCTCCCCAGTGCTGCCCAAGATACAGGCCCACATTGCTGCCCCCCTCCCCAGTGCCGCCTAAGATACAGGCTCACAGTGCTGCCTTCCTCCCCAGTGCTGCCTAAGATACAGGCTCACAATGCTGCCCCCCTCCCCAGTGCTGCCTTAGGTTCAGGCCCACAGTGCTGCCCCCCTCCCCAGTGCCGCCCAAGATACAGGCTCACAGTGCTTCCCCCCTCCCCAGTACCGCCCAAGATACAGGCCCACAGTGCCGCCCCCCTCCTCATTGTCGCCCAAGATACAGGCCCATAGTGCTGCCCCTCTCCCCAGTGCTGCCCAAGATACAGGCTCACAGTGCTGCCCCCCTCCCCAGTGCCGCCCAAGATACAGGCCCACAGTGCTGCCCCCCTCCTCAGTGCCGCCCAAGATACAGGCCCACAGTGCTGCCCCCCTCCTCAGTGCCGCCCAAGATACAGGCCCATAGTACTGACCCTCTCCCCAGTGCTGCCCAAGATACAGGCTCACAGTGCTGCCCCCCTCCACAGTGCCGCCCAAGATACAGGCCCACAGTGCCGCCCCCCTCCTCAGTGCCGCCCAAGATACAGGCCCATAGTGCCGCCCCCCTCCCCAGTGCTGTCCAAGATACAGGCTCACAGTGCTGCCCCCCTCTCCAGTGCTGCCCAAGTTACAGGCCGCCGGTTTTGCGATCCTACCCAATGCCGCCAAAGATACAGGTCCACAGTGCTGCCCCCCACCCCAGTGCCGCCCTAGGTACAGGCTCACAGTGCTGCCCCCCTCCCCAGTGCTGCCTAAGATAAAGGCTCACAGTGCTGCCCCCCTCCCCAGTGCTGCCTAAGATACAGGCTCACAGTGCTGCCCTCCTCCCCAGTGCGGCCTAAGATACAGGCTCACAGTGCCACCCCCCTCGACAGGGCACCCCAAGATACAGGCCCACAGTGCCGCCCTCTTCCCCAGTGCCGCCCAAGATACAGGCCCACAGTGCCGCCCCCTCCCCAGTGCCGCCCAAGATACAGGTCCACAGTGTCACACCCCTCCCCAGTGCCGCCCTAGGTACAGGCTCACAGTGCTGCCCCCCTCCCCAGTGCCGCCTAAGATACAGGCTCACAGTGCTGCCTTCCTCCCCAGTGCAGCCTAAGATACAGGCTCACAGTGCTGCCCCCCTCCCCAGTGCTGCCCTAGGTTCAGGCCCGCAGTGCTGCCCCCCTCCCCAGTGCCGCCCAAGATACAGGCTCACAGTGCTGCCCCCCTCCCCAGTGCTGCCCTAGGTTCAGGCCCACAGTGCTGCCCCCCTCCCCAGTGCTGCCCAAGATACAGGCCCATAGTGCCGCCCCCCTCCCCAGTGTCGCCCAAGATACAAGTCCACAGTGCCACCCAAGATACAGGCCCACAGTGCTGCCCCCCTCCCCAGTGCTGCCCAAGATACAGGCCCATAGTGCCGCCCCCCTCCCCAGTGCCGCCCAAGATACAGGTCCACAGTGCTGCCAACCTCCACAGTGCCACCCCCCTCTCCCCAGTGCCGCCCTAGGTACACGCTCACAGTGCGGCCCCCCTGCCCAGTGCCGCCCCCTCCCCAGTGCTGCCTTAGGTACAGGCCTACAGTGCCTAATGGTAAATTCAGCCCTTGTGATGTAATATTTATATTTCCTAGTTCCCTCTACTGATCGATTCTTCTTCCTCTACTTCCTACACTGAGACGTCCCATCATGCATCTGACCTCATAGTTCCCTATTCTGAGGCTTCACGTATCTGTGATTCTCTATGGACACATGTACTGGACACTTTGCTTTACATATACTGTTTAGACTGTTCTAGTTCAGCTGTAGGTGTGTATTTGTGTGCATACCGTCCTGTCAATCACCCGTCACACACTCATTATATCGCCTGAGCCAGAACAACAGGTTACGGAGGTTTTTGTGCTCGTGCAGAATTCTGCTTGGCTTTAGCTGACCTGACTTGTCCTCGGCCATTAATGTCTATATTTGATCATTACCAAAGCCCCATATTCTGATTTGGAGCCATTAGCCCAGGGGTCTCCAAACTGTGCACCTCCAGATGTTACAAAACTACAACTCCCAGCATGCCCAGACTGCATCGCTCATTGTATAGAGCAGTGGTCTCCAAACTTTGGACCTGCAGATGTTGCAAAACTACAACTTTCAGAATGCCCTGACAGACTACAGTCCTTGCCTACTTGAGAATCCACCCTAGGTAGCGGACTCTCAACTGGGCAATGGTCCCTGTACTGGACTATAGTGCAGGGGCGTTACGTGTCAAAACAACAAACAAAACAGTGAAAGTCAGAGAAGCAGGACAGGACATGAAGATTACTGACAAATGGGGAACCAGGAATATAAAACAGCAGATATACAGAGTACTGACAAACAGGTACAGGATACAGGTTCAATAAATATTAGGCAGAAGTACAAACACAGAAGGCAAGGAGCAAAGCAAGAAAAGCAATGGGTCAGACCCTATACCGAGGTGAAGTACAAAACACAAGCAAAACAAACAAGGGTCAGGATAAAAGCCAGGGAAAGGGAAGGTCAGGATACATGCCAGGGTTCGGGAAGGTCGGGATACAAGCCAGGGTAAGGAAAGGTCAGGATACAAGCCAGGGTAAGGGAAGGTCGGATACAAGCCAGGGTAAGGAAAGGTCAGGATATAAGCCAGGGTAAGGAAAGGTCAGGATACAAGCCAGGGTACGGGAAAGTCGGGATACAAGCCAGGATAAGGAAAGGTCAGGATACAAGCCAGGGTAAGGGAAGGTCGGGATATAAGCCAGGGTAAGGAAAGGTCAGGATGCAAGCCATGGTAAGGAAAGGTCAGGATATAAGCCAGGGTAAGGAAACGTCAGAATACAAGCCAGGGCAAGGAAAGGTCAGGATACAAGCCAAGTGCAATCATTACTGGAAATTTACTCCTGATCTGGACAGTTCCTGACACGGACCGAGGTGGCAGCAGAGAGCATTGTGGTCAGACTGGAAAGAACTACACAACTTCCTGTGGAGCATGTAATCTTCAAATCTGTAGAACTTTCTGACACCAGTTGATTAGTAAACTTATCCTCCCTACACTACTCGCTTCTCAGCTTATTCTAAAAAGCAGCTCCTCATTGCCCTGGCTAGTCAACCAGCCCCTTCCCTGCTGGGTCCTGGCTATTAACCTGCAACAGATCAGTCTGCCTCTGCCTTTATGTGATCTCCGAGTGTGTTCCCATGTTCCTGACTGATATGCACTCTGGTTCCTGATCCTGGTTCTGACTACGCTACCTCCTTGAGAATACACAGTGAACCAAGATTTTATCACCAGTGAGGTTGCCGATCTAACATTTCCCTTAGACGGTGTTTGAGAGTTTCTCTGATAAGTATAAAGCAATAAAGCAGACATAAAAGTGACCCTATATTGCATAGTGCAAAGCTCCTCTACAAGTGTGATCATTAAAGGGGTACTCCGCTGCTCAGCGTTTGGAACAAACTGTTCCGAATGCTTGAGCAGGTGCCAGGAGCTTGGGACCTCATAGCCCCACCCCCTCATGACATCATGCCCTGCCCCCTCAATGCAAGTCTATGGGAGGGGGCGTGACGGGACCCCTGTCTGATCGCAGGGGTCCCGTCGCTGGGGCCCCCCCCGCTATCTCACATGCAGCACCCACCTCTGGGAGCAGCCTCAGTGTCTGCCAGGTCGCGACTACGGGGCTGGAGTATCGAGACGTCACGACACCTACCCCGTGTGACATCACGCCCCGCCCCCGCAATGCAAGTCTATGGGAGGGGACGTGACAAAGACTTAATCTTGAATGCCTATCTATCTTCCTGGCCTTTCCAATCTGGTTGCGGACTGGAATTCTCGCTACTTGACAGATTTCAGTCCATTCAATCTTATTCCCAGAGTCCTTCTAACTATTGAGCTGATCACTCCATTACCTTGCTTCCCCACACTAAATGCAATGGGGAGATTTGGGCAAATGTTCTGAAGATTGAGGGGGGTCACAGAGGTCGAACTCCCTGCGCTTTGGGGTTATGCTTTGTGGCTGGAAAACCCCTTTAATGCAAAGGTTTAATACATTGTGCGTTCATGATCAGTATGGGGCAGCACATGATCAGCAGGGGGCAGCACATCATCACATGATCAGCAGGGGGAAGCACATCATCACATGATCAGCAGGGGGAAGCACATCATCACATGATCAGCAGGGGGAAGCACATCATCACATGATCAGCAGGGGGCAGCACATCATCACATGATCAGCAGGGGGAAGCACATCATCACATGATCAGCAGACGGCAGCACATCATCACATGATCAGTAGGGGACAGCACATCATCACATGATCAGTAGGGGGCAGCACATCATCACATGATCAGCAGGGGGCAGCACATCATCACATGATCAGCAGGGGGCAGCACATCATCATATGATCAGCAGGGGGCAGCACATCATCACATGATCAGCAGGGGGCAGCACATCATCACATGATCAGCAGGGGGCAGCACATCATCACATAATCAGCAGGGGGAGCACATCATCACATGATCAGCAGGGGGAAGCACATCATCACATGATCAGCAGGGGGCAGCACATCATCACATGATCAGCAGGGGGCAGCACATCATCACATGATCAGTAGGGGGCAGCACATCATCATATGATCAGCAGGGGGCAGCACATCATCATATGATCAGCAGGGGGCAGCACATCATCATATGATCAGCAGGGGGCAGCACATCATCACATGATCAGCAGGGGGCAGCACATCATCACATGATGATCAGGGGGCAGCATATCATCACATGATCAGGAGGGGGCAGCACATCATAACATGATCAGTAGGGGGCAGCACATCATCACATGATCAGTAGGGGGCAGCACATCATCACATGATCAGGAGGGGGCAGCACACCATAACATGATCAGTAGGGGGCAGCACATCAAAACAGCCATAAAGGATCTGATGGACGCTGATCACATTGTGGAGGCCACACAGATCATTTATTTAAACAATGAAATGCAGCAAATGTGTGAACACAATCCCAAGTACCTGACAATTCCAAGATTTTATCCCCCGCCTGATTTGTTCTATTAACCCTTCAGAGAGGTGACAATGTGATGTTAGAGCTGTTACTGCTGTTATGGGGCCCCTGAGAGCCCCCTCCATGGTGCACAGATATTTCTCATTTTCTTCATTTAGGGGCAGAACCAGAACTGGGCTGTTTGTTAGTAGTACACACACAGGAACTTCCTTTCCCTTACTTGTCTGGCCAAACACAACACCTACTCTTCTCTCCACTGGACTGAACAGGCTGCACTGTGCTTGGAGATGATTTACAGTGCATAGTAGGATAGAAGGGGTTACTGATGTACTGGAGGCATCGACAATGTGCCAGGCTATTTCAGGCATATAAAATAGGGGGGATATTAGTAAATATTAATAAATGACCCCCATAAAGTCGCTCTAGACCAGTGGTCTTCAAACTATGACCTTCCAGATGTTGTAAAAAAAAACAAAAAACATACGAATGGATGGACTGAACTAATGTAAAGAATGTCCCTATTAGGGCCCGGCGTGTTTCTCCCTATTTGTGTTATAAATCTATCTATAGAGGCATCAGGTCTAACTGGTCTGGTCGCTGTGACAGCCCTCGCCCTCCTCACTGATTCACCCTCCAGACTCTTAGCAACTGGTGACAACTCTAATGGCTGCCACTAAAATTTCACAAAATATTTACACTGCTGCGTGTGCGGTGAGGCGCGGGTCGGAGGACTCCCACAATCCCCTAGTAATGGAGCCTGCGAGATGTTATTGTCCTGTGCAAACAAATCTACTTCACAACGTGTTTCAGCACAATATACTGCACAGCGCCGGCGCACGCGGAGATACAGAGGTGACAGCAGAAAACAGCGCGCGCCAATAAACACCCCAGAGAATGGCGACTAAAGGTCAAGAACAATATCTACAGCGAGGCGGCTCCGAGTGCACCCACACCCATGTACACAAACCGGCAAAGCTTTCACTACCAAAACAAATGGAGGGATTAACCCCTTAATGACGCAGACTTTTTTGCATTTTCTGTGTTTTTATTTTATTTTTTATATGCGACCATTAGATTGCACTCACTTTATACTGCTATAATATTGCATTGCATTGTACAGAGATATCGGCTCTGCCCGGCTGTATCATTAGAGCGATGATCCGGTGGAAGGATGCTGGAGAGGGGATCTCTGCCGCCATTTTAACTCATCGGACCCCCGCGGTTAAGGTCCCCAACCCAGTCCTCAAGGCTCCACAACATGGTCTATAGCAGAGGTCCCCAACCCAGTCCTCAATGCTCCACAACATAATCTATAGTAGAGGTCCCCAACCCAGTCCTCAAGGCTCCACAACATGGTCTATAGTAGAGGTCCCCAACCCAGTCCTCAATGCTCCACAACATGGTCTATAACAGAGGTCCCCAACCCAGTCCTCAAAACTCCACAACATGGTCTATAGCAGAGATCCCCAACCCAGTCCTCAAAACTCCACAACATGGTCTATAGCAGAGGTCCCCAACCCAGTCCTCAATGCTCCACAACATGGTCTATAACAGAGGTCCCCAACCCAGTCCTCAAAACTCCACAACATGGTCTATAGCAGAGGTCCCCAACCCAGTCCTCAAGGCTCCACAACATGGACTTTATAGCAGAGGTCCCCAACCCAGTCCTCAAGGCTCCACAACATGGTCTATAGCAGAGGTCCCCAACCCAGTCCTCAAGGCTCCACAACATGGACTTTATAGCAGAGGTCCCCAACCCAGTCCTCAAGGCTCCACAACATGGTCTATAGCAGAGGTCCCCAACCCAGTCCTCATGGCTCCACTAAAAAAATAGTTTTTGGCTACAAAATAAATCCTCCTCCCCTGTATGTAGCACGAGGTGCAGATTGACGGCTCTTTCATCTATTACATTCAAATAGGAGACTCCACCATATGTGATGATGAAAACCGCCCAATGCGATGACTGACGGCCACACGAAACGCTGAGTCGTCGGCTCTGAGTACAATTCACGTAATTACTTAAAGTTGTATAACCGCAGTATTAGATACAGCACAAAGACATGAAGTATATATATATATATATATATATATATATATATATATATATATTAATTGTTTGTCAACCAGGGTGCCTCCAGTTGTATCAAAACTACAACTCCGAGCATGCCCGGACAAGCAACGGGCACACTGGGGGTTGTAGTTTTGCAACAACTGGATAGCTGAAGTTTAAGGACTACAGCGCTAAAGGATGAAATAGGAGGGAAGCCTTGATTTACTTTTCAGGGACAGTGTGGATTCTCTAGAAAAGGCAGACTGCAAGTGTTCCTCATTTAATCTCCAATTCTCAAGTCTATCTAATTCAAGTTACTGAAAAGCACCATAACTCCCAGCAAGGCCACAGGGCTCCCACGGGTTACACATCTGCACCTGCTCAGTAAATGACAGTCACCTGTAACCTGATGTTGGTGTGTTTATTACCACCCGTCTCTGGCCCAGGAAAAGCTGTCTGCACCTCGGACCGTGTGTTGGCTAACAGTGCCCTGGCATCACGACCTGACAAGTCTATCTTGCACCCCTGTGTCACAACTTTTGGCATCACGAACAGGATTCGGTTTTGTGCCTCTGAAAAACTCCCTAGTCTGAACTGTGTCGGTACTGCAGAAAAGGCGCGAGCAACAAATTGTGTCACAGTTTATGCGCCAATTTTCGTTGCACGGGACTTTGTCTATGCAAGTGTTTATCCCAAAAGGCGCTAAAGAAACAAAGGGGGAGCACTTTATTGTCAGCCATATTTTGTGTGGAGACCGTGACCAGAGACTGTGTTATTTGCTACTGCCAGCATGTGCAAGCAGCGAACGGAGCTCATGCTGCACCACAAAGTTTGTTTCGCCCCAGGAGGGGTTAATCCAGACCATGCAGAGTGCACATGGAAAGCCCGCCCAGCAAAAACCCCTTCCCCCGGGCACGGGAACCAAGATGCTCTGCCAAACCCAAAGTGGAACTCAAAAGACCACCCCCCTGTTGCACAGGGGACGGTTGAAGAGGCTGCACGGATGTCTTACATCCTGTCGGTGAGCCACTTTGGTGGAGTCTGCTACTAAAGGGACAGCGGAACCCTGCCTACCAGGCTTTCACCACACTATTGATCCTGGGGCTCGTGAGTACCCCAGCGGACGCCGGCTTCTCCACCCCATCCTCCTACTCTAGCCCTGAAAGGGTAACAGCCTGCCCTAAATCCGAGTTCCTGCCCAGACCAAAATCACCCCTGTTTCCGCGGTGCGTGTTCAATGACAAGCTGGGACTGTTGGAGGATATGGAGGAGAACCTCCTGCCCCTGCCTAAGAAGGATCCACCCTCCGACCAGGTGCTCAGGTCCCCGAAGTCAGTCATGGCTGCTATCCTATCCCTGCTGTGCCCAGCTTTATGAGTCAAGTCGGTCCGTCATCTCTCAAGTCAGCGTGGTCTGCATTCAATTGTCCAGTCCTACTACAAGTCCCAGCAAGCCCTTAAGGTCACTTGTCACCTCCTTGGGCCCTGGCTGAACTGTATAGACTTTACCATCTGTCTACCCTCAGTAAAGCTACCGTTGTCCGTATCTTGACGTCGGAGTATTTATTGCCCCCGTGCCTAGCTCAGGATCCAGCGGTATACCTTCAGGTGGTTATAGGCTAAACCATGCCCTGGCATCACGAATACAAGGGATTAATGCCATCTGCCCCTAGGGTAACAACATCTGCCCTGCACCACACACCCCGCCACCACATGTATAACCTAGACAGTCTTGTTATGTACTCAGTAATGTCTTATCCAGTCTTTTTGTTGTGATGCCAAAGTTGTGGTGTGAAGGGTGTAGGTGGATGGGTGGTTTTTCCAGTAACCACCCGAACGGTAGCACTGCTATCCCAAGGTTAGGCAGGGCAATAATAGTCCAAGACCAGGTAAGGGTTAACGGTAGCTTTACTGAGGTCAAACAGTTGGTAAAGTCTTTACAGCTCGGCCAGGATCCCAGAGAGTCGACCAGTAACACGGAAAGGGCCTTGCAGTTTGCTTGGACTTGCAGTACTTTTGGGTCAGACTTCAATACAGTCACTCTGATTATAATTGACTTGACTAGTGACTTGACTTTAGTAGAGACAGCAGACATAGATGAGATGACTGACAATGTGGCTGGTGTACAGGCTTTATGGCCTCCAGGTGCTGGACACAGGATCTGTCATGTCTGGGCTTTGCTGTTCCTCAGCAGAAAGAGAGAGATTGTAATGGCTGCCTCTCTTATAAAGGGGGCTGAGCCAGAAGCCCATAGGTCAAGCTACAGGTCAGGTGGTGAACTGGTGCTCTCTGGGTAACATAACACGTCATGTGAACATAACAGGTGATACCTCCAAAGGTCCTTAAAGGTCCTTTATACTTTATATACCTATAAATAACATTATGCACTATATTTACAACACTATACATAACATTAGACTTACTACTATGGGGGAGATGCTGCAGGAGGGCCCCTAGGACAATGAGGGACTCAATCTGACAGGGCCCAAGTACTGCACAGGAGTATATCCTGTACTGGGACATAACGATTCAGTCAATACTGTTAGTGAAATGCATAAAGCCAGACAGTAATAATACTCACCTCTGCTGTATTAACGTAGCAGGGCGCACTCATCTCCACTATATTAACGTAGCAGGGCGGACTCACCTCCGTTACATCAACGTAGCAGGGTGCACTCA
Source organism: Hyla sarda (assembly GCF_029499605.1). NCBI lineage: Eukaryota > Metazoa > Chordata > Amphibia > Anura > Hylidae > Hyla > Hyla sarda. The sequence goes on from NC_079200.1 coordinate 1,692,254, forward strand.
CCTCCGTTACATCAACGTAGCAGGGCGCACTCACCTCCACTATATTAACATAGCAGGGGGCACTCACCTCCGTTACATCAACATAGCAGGGCGCACTCACCTCCACTATATTAACATAGCAGGGGGCACTCACCTCCGTTACATCAACATAGCAGGGCGCACTCACCTTCGTTACATCAACGTAGCAGGGCGCACTCACCTCCGTTACATCAACGTAGCAGGGCGCACTCACCTCCACTATATTAACATAGCAGGGGGCACTCACCTCCGTTACATCAACGTAGCAGGGCGCACTCACCTCCACTATATTAACATAGCAGGGGGCACTCACCTCCGTTACATCAACATAGCAGGGCGCACTCACCTTCGTTACATCAACGTAGCAGGGCACACCCACCTCCGTTACATCAACGTAGCAGGGCGCACTCACCTCCACTATATTAACATAGCAGGGGGCACTCACCTCCGTTACATCAACGTAGCAGGGCGCACTCACCTCCACTATATTAACATAGCAGGGGGCACTCACCTCCGTTACATCAACATAGCAGGGCGCACTCACCTTCGTTACATCAACGTAGCAGGGCACACCCACCTCCGTTACATCAACGTAGCAGGGCGCACTCACCTCCACTATATTAACATAGCAGGGCGCACTCACCTCCGTTACATCAACATAGCAGGGTGCACTCACCTCCGTTACATCAACGTAGCAGGGCGCACTCCCCTCCACTATATTAACATAGCAGAGCGCACTCACCTCCGTTACATCAACATAGCAGGGCGCACTCACCTTCGTTACATCAACGTAGCAGGGCACACCCACCTCCGTTACATCAACGTAGCAGGGCGCACTCACCTCCACTATATTAACGTAGCAGGGCGCACTCACCTCCACTATATTAACGTAGCAGGGCGCACTCACCGCCACTATATTAACGTAGCAGGGCGCACTCACCTCCACTATATTAACATAGCAGGGCGCACTCACCTCCGTTACATCAACATAGCAGGGCGCACTCACCTCCGTTACATCAACATAGCAGGGCGCACTCACCTCCGTTACATCAACGTAGCAGGGCGCACTAACCTCCACTATATTAACGTAGCAGGGCGCACTCACCTCCACTATATTAACGTAGCAGGGCGCACTCACCTCCACTATATTAACGTAGCAGGGCGCACTCACCTCCACTATATTAACTTAGCAGGGCGCACTCACCGCCACTATATTAACGTAGCAGGGCGCACTCACCTCCACTATATTAACATAGCAGGGCGCACTCACCTCCGTTACATCAACATAGCAGGGCGCACTCACCTCCATTACATCAACGTAGCAGGGCGCACTCACCTCAGTTACATCAACGTAGCAGGGCGCACTCACCTCCACTATATTAACGTAGCAGGGCACACTCACCTCCACTATATTAACGTAGCAGGGCGCACTCACCTCCACTATATTAACGTAGCAGGGCGCACTCATCTCCGTTACATCAACACAGCATACAGAATCTGGCTATCATTACCCTCCTCCCACCTTTTCCCGCTCTGTACCTCCACAGTTTGGTGGATATTGTAGCTCCTCCTTCCATTTCTCCGCTCTGGCGCCTCCTTCTGTAAGATTGTAGAACATTAATCTCGTGCCCGTGCTCGTTATAAAGTTCTCCATGAGATAGAGGCTGCACAAGATTAACTGGGCCGAGAGGGTGTGGAGAGGGTCAGGGTGTGGGTGGCCCAGCCAATCAGCAGCCAGGCGGTGCGTATGTATCTTGCAGTTTACTGCCACCTCGCAGTAAACTTTACCGCACGGGCAGTGTGAACGAGCCCTAACTGATACTTGGCCTTGGGCTGGTGGTTCCCAAACTTAAAGGGGTATTCTGGCCAAAGGATAGGGGATAAGATGTCTGATTTGGGGGGGCCCAGCACTGGGACCCCCCACGATCTCCATGCAGCACCCGCATTCTATGCCGGGCTGCTGCTCCAGTCACAGAATCCTCTGTGTTTCCGGGACAGGAGACATGACGTCATGCCACACCCCCTACATTCATATCTATGAGATGGGGCATGGCGTGACTGTAAGAGGGGTCTTACAGTAAAGAATCCTCCATCACTACATCACGTGGAGAGAGTCCCACAGTGTCACTGCTCTTACAGTAAAGAATCCTCCATCACTATATCATGTGGCGAGAGCCCCAAAGTGTCACTGCTCTTACAGTAAAGAATCCTCCATCACTATATGATGTGGAGATAGGGGATACGTTTTCTTATCCTGGAATACTCCTTTAAAGGAATGTGAAGTATGTGAATTATCTGCGGATCCATTTGCTTCTATTGTCTGCACATGTGCATTTTTAAAGGGGTACTCCGTTGCTTGACATCTTTTCTCTCGCAGCACCCGGCATTCTAAACAAACGCTGGGTACCTGCGGCGGTGGTTGTGACATCACGGCCATGCCCCTTCGTGTCATGACGTTACACCCCCTCCATTCATGTCTATGGGAGGGGGCGTGTCTATGAATGTAGGGGGCATGGTGTGACATCATGAGGGGCGTGGCCATGATGTCTCGATCACGGCTTCCAGCTCTGAGTGTTCTGAACAATATGTTCAGAACGCTGGAGTACAGGAGTACCCCTTTAACATTGGTGACATTACCGGAGGGACATCATACCCGTCCATATCTATCCATTAGGTATTTTGTGACTCTTCGCGTATTTTGTTGACACTCTTGTCTTGGTAAATAAAAAAAACTACATGTATCCTCCTCACTCTCCCACCACTGCCAGTATCACCGAGCTCCGGTCCCTGCTGTGCAGCATTTCCTGTTTTGAGGATGTGACATAACAGGCCCATGCAGCCAATCTGTGGAGCAGGGATTTCCTTTCTCAGGCACTGATTGGCTCAGTGGTTCTATGATGTCCCGTCCCCAAAGCGCTGTACAGCAGGGACTGGAGCTCGGTTATACAGGTAACGGTGGGATGCCGGGAGCCAGACCTCTGCTGATCTAATATTAATGTCTTTATTAAACTCCCAGAATTCATATTTAATATATAGTAAATTGTCAGCTGTGTCTTTTCAGGTACGGTATGCTCGGGCACGCTGGCTGCATTCCTAGAGGACCGGTTTCCAGCGCCCGCCTTATCGCTCCCTTATTCTGTCATCTCTGGATTTCATCATGTCCACGATGAGTCACGGCCGAGTCACGGTGAGCACCGACATAATCACACGGAGTGAAAACTATTTAGGGAGATAATTTACGGCTTGGAGGTGACTTCTCTGCAGTTTCCTGTTCAGCTGTGCTCACACTGCTCCATGTAGTCAGAAGTCGCTTCTGTGTCTCGTAGTCTTGGTCAGACAGCTGCACTTTTAGTCTTGGTGCCATTAATAATTTGGGACATTGCGTGCCGTGTAATAGAAGATCCGGATTTATCAATCAACAAACCTCAGCTCCTCATATAATACCGCACCCGATTACATCATCATCTGCCGCTCTGTGTCCGTACAATGTCAGTGTAATGTTCTGCACTCGTGTGCCCTGACACGTCCACAGGTGTGATACAAGACAATATCAATATACATCATCCTGTCTGTGGCCCCTTCCGTAAACGTATAGCTCCGCCCCTTTCTCCTGGCTGGATGGCTCCCCGTCCATATCATGGCGTCTTATGGAGGATCATGTGACCAGACACGACACCCTTCGGAATGATGCGGAATGGTGCCAGAGTTTTACAGAACGGGGCCACAGACAGGAAAAATGTCTTACAGGGGGTCCTACCTTACCTATAGGGGGGAAACTACCTGCAAAGGGGTCCTACCTGGGGGGGGGGGGACTTCGAGGGGTCCTACCTACAGGGATGCGCAAACTACCTACAAGGGGGTCCTATCTACAGACGGGATAAACTACCTACCAGCAGGGTCTAGCTAAAATGAGTCCTAGCTACAGGGGGGCTAACTAAACTAGAAGGAGTTCTACCACAGGGGGTCCTACCTACAGAGGGGAGCAAACTACCTACAGAGGGGGAGCTAACTATGTACAGGGGGTCCTACCTACAAGCTGGGGACTACCTACATGGGGAAAATTACCTACAGGACGGTCCTACTTCAGGGGGCAAATTACCTACTGGGGGTCCTACTTTCAGGGGGAACTAACTACCTACAGGACAGTCCTACCTACACGGGGAAAATTACCTACAGGGGGTCCTACTTACAGGCGGCAGCAAACTACCTACTGGGGGAGCTAACTACATACAGGGGGGTCCTACCTACAAGGCAGGGAATACCTACAGGGGGCAGGAAACTAACTACGGGGGTAGAAAACTACCTACCGGGGGTCTTACTTAGAGGGGGTCAATGTGTGGTATAGTAGAGGTGAGTTTTCCAGAGTCTGCCTTTGTAACTGAGTGCCATGGAAGGGGGGTTGGGGAGTCTGCCAGAGTGTTTTCGGAGGGGGCTGCCAATGTTACTGAGCGCTATGTGGAGTGCCATAGGAGTCTTCCAGTGTTACTAAATGCTATGGAAGGTGGGGAATTGGTGACACGCCCCTTCCTGAGCAGTGGATGTCAGAATAAGTGAGCAGCAGAACAGAGGGATTTGTGAGCCAAATACAGAAGCGAGACACATAAAAGGAATCTGCATGACCCAGTAGTAACATATTTACAGTAGAAGTATTATTTTCTTCTGTCATTTGACGCTTTAAGACATTTGCAGAAATATCAATTTGGATAAAGACATTCTTTATTTTTATTATTAAAAGATAAAAACTCTACATAAAAAGCATAAAAACACGAGGCATGCTGAAACTTTATACAGCGGCGCAGTCAACTGTACAAAACAAACAGAACCATTGTCCAAACGCTTCACTCTTCTATGTCGGAGCCACAAAAAAAAAAAAAAAAAGTGCCGAAAGTCCTTCCAGAGCCCTGACCGCAGATTTGTCATAGTCAGATCCCAGCGTGTCCTATAAAAGACACAAGAAACCAAAAAAATCTCGCCAAAAGACAATATACAAAAAACGAACATCCAGACAGCTTCGCCATACGGGACTAACCCAATACAAGTCCATTTGGGATCAGATTTAGCCTTTTATCCTTTTTTTTTTGTTTGTTTTTTACATTTTAGTTAACATTTTTTTAGCTGTAATATTTACAGTTTGTCCTTCATTAAATGGTTGCCTTACAAATTTCCACCCCAAATTTTTTGTGTAAAGATTTTTCAAAACCAAGGTTCGTAGATTGCTGCAGTACACAGATGGATGTAGGGGAGGGGTTTGTATCCTTCACAACTTATCTATTTCCTTAACCAGTTGGGTCGTCCGGGTCTCGGGTTGTTCAGTGGAAGCGACAGATGCAGAATTGGGCGACCCTGACGTATCGCAGCTTGTAGACGTACCTGGACTTCTTACATTTGGAGGACTTGTACAGGACCGAGACTTCTTTGTAGAACGGTTCGCTGACCATGGAGGTTTCCTTGGAGGTGACGCAGCCTCGGCACAGACAGTAGGCCTCCACGATCTCTTGCGGGTATCTGTTCATGTCTTTGTTGATTCTAAAAAATAAAAAATGGGAAATGGTTACCGTAAATTGGTCTAGAAGAATAAGTCTACGGTAACCACATTCTTAAAGGATAGGGGATAAGATGTTTGATCGCGTGGGGCCATGACGTCACGACCCCCGCTGCCCACTCCAAGCGTTCGGAACAAAATGTTCCGAGCACTGGGGCAGCGGAGTGCCCCTTTAAGGGAATTGGTGTTTTTTTTAAATATAATAATATCCTGGGGCAAATTGTGCCATCAGAGCCCAACTGACTGCAGGGAAATGAACATCAGAAACCGACCCAATACACTGACCCACGAGTAGATTGTGACTAAATCTGACGGAACGTGAAAGCGAAACCCTGATATGTTAGGATTTTGGGAACCCAACAATGAGTAGATCTGCGCCAATGTCTGTATTGTATTCGATTAGACCTAGAATGTACAGAGCGCCAAACCAACAGCATCTTACAACATTGTTAATACTTTGCATTACTTATCTAGAACAGGTCAAAGGTTACCGTCCATATTAAAACAAACCAGAGGATTCCCCAAAAGGACTGGACTGGAGCATCAACCATGGAGCCCTCACTTTGTAGACCATGTATGGTGGTGTTATGGCAGTTTTGTTGGGCACTGTATTGGGTTCTGACACCATCACTGTCCATAGAGAACACAAGGTCCAGGAGCAAGGTCCAGGGGTACTCCGCTGCTCAGCATTTGGAACAAACTGTTCCAAACGTTTGAGTAGTGGAGTATGTGCCGGGAGCTCGTGATGTCATAGCCCTGCCCCCTCAAGCTGAGCAGTGGAGTACCCCTTTAATCTACTTGAGTGCATTTAGAAGGTTGTTTAGAACCTGCGGTGACCCTATTATTGTGGTGACAACCTGGCCCGGGTATCCTTCCTGCAGGAGCCCAATAGTTGACCCGGTTATCTCTATGACATTGGAAGTTATATTCCCCCCTCCAGAACCTGGTGTTTAATGTCATTACTCATCCACTTTATGTCCTTAAATACTGTGCATTTACCCCCCGAGGTCCGTCCAGGATATCCGCCCCCGAGGTCCGTCCAGGATATCCACCCCCTAGGTTTGTCCAGGATATCCACCCCCTAGGTCCGTCCAGGATATCCACCCCCTAGGTCCGTCCAGGATATCCACCCCCTAGGTCCGTCCAGGATATCCACCCCCTAGGTCCGTCCAGGATATCCACCCCCTAGGTCCGTCCAGGATATCCACCCCCTAGGTCCGTCCAGGATATCCACCCCTTAGGTCTGTCCAGGATATCAACCCCCTAGGTCCGTCCAAGATATCCGCCCACGAGGTTTGTCCACTGGAGTGCCCCTTTAACTAACCTATAAATATAAATGTGTGTAAATTTGAGTAAAATTCGGGTCTTACCTGTAGGACCATGGGGAAATACTCCTGTCCTGCATCAGCTCTGAGGAGGTGTTGACACTTGTAGGACATTTCTTCATCCTCACATCAGGGACATAGTCAGACTTGGTCAGAAGAAGAGAATCTGGTGAGAGGCGATAAAGTTTCTGCCTTAAATGTTCCTCGGAGGGATCTTTGCATCTTGTGCGCTGCCCCTGACATATCGTAAAGGACAAGAGCAGAAGAACGGGGACCATCAGCTTCTTCATCTGCAGGAGCGAAAAAAGGAGACAAAATAAATCTGTATGAGATCTGGTAATGTTCTATATTCTGCGCGCCCCTCAATATGTCCCCCCATGATGCTTGACCCGGTCATATCAGTAAAGCTGCCAAACACATTAGATATGTGGCGGCTGAATCCACAGATGGCGGTGACCCTCCTGTCCTCCCTGATGGCGGTGACCTTCCTGTCCTCCCTGATGGCGGTGACCCTCCTGTCCTCCCTGATGGCGGTGACCCTCCTGTCCTCCCTGATGGCGGTGACCTTCCTGTCCTCCCTGATGGCGGTGACCTTCCTGTCCACCCTGATGGCGGTGACCTTCCTGTCCTCCCTGATGGCGGTGACCTTCCTGTCCTCCCTGATGGCGGTGACCTTCCTGTCCTTCCTGATGGCGGTGACCTTCCTGCCCTCCCTGATGGCGGTGACCTTCCTGCCCTCCCTGATGGCGGTGACCCTCCTGCCCTCCCTGATGGCGGTGACCCTCCTGTCCTCCCTGATGGCGGTGACCTTCCTGTCCTCCCTGATGGCGGTGACCTTCCTGTCCTCCCTGATGGCGGTGACCCTCCTGTCCTCCCTGATGGCGGTGACCTTCCTGTCCTCCCTGATGGCGGTGACCTTCCTGTCCTCCCTGATGGCGGTGACCCTCCTGTCCTCCCTGATGGTGGTGACCCTCCTGTCCTCCCTGATGTCGGTGACCTTCCTGTCCTCCCTGATGGCGGTGACCCTCCTGTCCTCCCTGATGGCGGTGACCTTCCTGTCCTCCCTGATGGCGGTGACCCTCCTGTATGGCAGTGATCTTCCTGTCCTCCCTGATGGCAGTGACCTTCCTGTCCTCCCTGATGGCGGTGACCCTCCTGTCCTCCCTGATGTCGGTGACCTTCCTGTCATCCCTGATGGCGGTGACCCTCCTGTATGGTAGTGACCTTCCTGTCCTCCCTGATGGCAGTGACCTTCCTGTCCTCCCTGGTGGCGGTGACCTTCCTGTCCTCCCTGATGGTGGTGACCCTCCTGTCCTCCCTGATGTCGGTGACCCTCCTGTCCTCCCTGATGGCGGTGACCCTCCTGTCCTCCCTGATGGCAGTGACCTTCCTGTCCACCCTGGTGGCGGTGACCTTCCTGTCCTCCCTGATGGTGGTGACCCTCCTGTCCTCCCTGATGTCGGTGACCTTCCTGTCCTCCCTGATGGCGGTGACCTTCCTGTCCTCCCTGATGGCAGTGACCTTCCTGTCCTCCCTGATGGCGGTGACCCTCCTGTATGGCAGTGACCTTCCTGTCCTCCCTGATGGCAGTGACCTTCCTGTCCTCTGTGGTGGCGGTGACCTTCCTGTCCTCCCTGGTGGCGGTGACCTTCCTGTCCTCCCTGATGGCAGTGACCTTCCTGTCCTCCCTGATGGCAGTGACCTTCCTGTCCTCCCTGGTGGCGGTGACCTTCCTGTCCTCCCTGATGGCGGTGACCTTCCTGTCCTCCCTGATGGCAGTGACCTTCCTGTCCTCCCTGATGGCGGTGACCTTCCTGTCCTCCCTGATGGCGGTGACTTTCCTGTCCTCCCTGATGGCGGTGACCCTCCTGTCCTCCCTGATGGCAGTGACCTTCCTGTCCTCCCTGATGGCGGTGACCTTCCTGTCCTACCTGATGGTGGTGACCTTCCTGTCCTCCCTGATGGTGGTGACCTTCCTGTCCTCCCTGATGTCGGTGACCTTCCTGTCCTCCCTGATGTCGGTGACCCTCCTGTCCTCCCTGATGGCAGTGACCTTCCTGTCCTCCCTGATGGCGGTGACCTTCCTGTCCTCCCTGATGGTGGTGACCTTCCTGTCCTCCCTGATGTCGGTGACCTTCCTGTCCTCCCTGATGTCGGTGACCTTCCTGTCCTCCCTGATGTCGGTGACCTTCCTGTCCTCCCTGATGGCGGTGACCCTCCTGTCCTCCCTGATGGCAGTGACCTTCCTGTCCTCCCTGATGGCGGGTTTGTCTGACAATTCAGGGAATAGTCAGATGGGCAGAAAAATACTTTTAATAATGAGAGTGGCTATCATGTTATGGGCGGGGATATATATCAGGGGTGTGAATGTTGTACATTGAGGGGCATGCAACCACCCCCTGACTGTATAATCCGCCCATTGCCTGTCACTCCCATTTTTTTTAAATTAAGGTTTCCGCCCATCTGATTATTCCTTGAATTATCAGGCAAACTATAAACCCTCAGATACCAGGAACGGGAGTGAGTATCAGGAAACTGTAAGAAGGGGTGTGATCTGGGGGCACTTAGATATTTAAAGGGGTACTCCCATGAAAAGCATTTTTTTGATCAACTGGTGCCAGAACGTTAAACAGATTTGTAAATTACTTCTATTAAAAAAATCTTCCAGTGTTAGCTGCTGTATGCTCCACAGGAAGTTGTGTAGTCCTTTCCAGTCTGACCACAGTGCTCTCTTCTGACACCTCTGTCCATGTCAGGAACTGTCCAGAGCAGGAGCAAATCCCCATAGCAATCCTCTCTGCTCTGGACAGTTCCTGACATGGACAGAGGTGTCAGCAGAGAACACTGTGGTCAGACTGGAAAGAACTACACAACTTCCTGCATATAGCAGCTGCTAAGTACTGGAAGGGTTAAGATTTTCAAATAGAAGTAATTTACAAATCTGTTTAACTATCTGGCACCAGTTCATTTAAAAAAAAAAAAAAAAAGTTTTTCACCGGATTACCCCTCTAATGATAACGTAATCTTATTTTGGGGGTTGGCCACAGGTCCCCTTTAAGTAAGTGTGAATATATCAAAAACAAAGAAGCGCGCCCCTAGTCTGCACCACGACCCGTATATATGGATGACATGCGATGTCACACTCACAGGTAACACTGAGGCCACAACCCTGATGCAGGCCTGTAAGATCACTTCTCACAGGTCAGCTGACTCCTGATCCGCCCGAAACCACGTAACCAGGTCAGTGATATATGAACAAAGTAAAACACCATAAAAATCAGACTCAGAATGAGTTTTTTTTTCTTTTAATAAACCCTTGGCTCTTGGTTTTTATTCTTCTGTGGACGTGATTCATCTGAAAAGAAGCGTCACTGATCCGTCTTTTACTTTTCAGCAGTGTTTGATTAGTAAGGCGGCTTTCACACTATAAAATTCGCCCGTTTTAAAGATCCCTTTGATGTTCCGAAAACATTGCCATTAAACGTCCGTTAGAAAATCCCATTATAGTCTATAGGATTTTTACATTATCTGTTTTAATCCGTTATAGTGCGTTATTAACAATGAACGTTATTTTGTGACAGATCTTTAAAACGGATGAATTTTATAGTGTGAAAGCCGCCTAAACTGCTCCACAAAATAAAGGTAACACACAACACAACGTAACTCCAAGTCAGACACTTGTGTGAAATCCCACTGTCCACTCAGGAAGAACACTGATTGACAATCAATTTCACATGGAACAGACAACAGGTGGAAATTATAGGCAATTAGCAAGACACCCCCAATAAAGGAGTGGTTCTGCAGGTGGTGACCACAGACCACTTCTCAGTTCCTATGCTTCCTGGCTGATGTTTTGGTCACTTTTGAATGCTGGCGGTGCTTTCACTCTAGTGGTAGCATGAGACGGAGTCTACAACCCACACAAGTGGCTCAGGTAGTGCAGCTCATCCAGGATGGCACATCAATGCGAGCTGTGGCAAGAAGGTTTGCTGTGTCTGTCAGCGTAGTGTCCAGAGCATGGAGGCGCTACCAGGAGACAGGCCAGTACATCAGGAGACGTGGAGGAGGCCGTAGGAGGGCAACAACCCAGCAATAGGACCACTACCTCCGCCTTTGTGCAAGGAGGAGCACTGCCCGAGCTCTGCAAAATGGCCTCCAGCAGGACACAAATGTGCATGTGTCCACGTAAACGGTGAGAAACAGACTTCATGAGGGAGGAGTGAGGGCCCGACGTCCACAGGTGGGGGTTGTGCTTACAGCCCAACACCGGGAAGGATGTTTGGCATTTGCCAGAGAACACCAAGATTGGCAAATTCGGTACTGGCTCCCTGTGCTCTTCACAGATTAAATCAGGTTCACACTGAGCACATGTGACAGAGTCTGGAGACGCCGTGGAGAACGTTCTGCTGCCTGCAACATCCTCTAGCATGAGCGGTTTGGCGGTGGGTCAGTATTGGTGTGGGGTGGCATTTCTTTGGGGGGCCGCACAGCCCTCCATGTGCTTGCCAGAGGTAGCCTGACTGCCATTAGGTACCGAGATGAGATCCTCAGACCCCTTGTGAGACCATATGCTGGTGCGGTTGGGTTCCTCCTAATACAAGACAATGCTAGACCTCATGTGGCTGGAGTGTGTCAGCATTTCCTACAAGAGGAAGGCATTGATGCTATGGACTGGCTGCCCATTCCCCTGAATCCGATTGAGCACATCTGGGACGTCTCGCTCCATCCACCACAGACTGTCCAGGAGTTGGTGGATGCTTTAGTCCAGGTCTGGGAGGACATCCCTCAGGAGACCATCCTCCACCTCATCAGGAGCATGCCCAGGCGTTGTAGGGAGGTCATACGGGCACGTGGAGGCCACACACACTACTGAGCCTCATTAGGACTTGTATTAAGGACATTACATAAAGTTGGATCATCCTGTAGTGGGGTTTTCCACTGTGATTTTGAGTGACTCCATATCCAGACCTCCAGGGGTTAATACATTTGATTTCCATTGATAATTTTTGGTGATTTTGTTGTCAGCGCATTCAACTATGTAAAGACGAAAGGATTTCATACGATTCATTCATTCAGATCTATGATGTGTTATCGCAGGGAGACCTTTAGTTTTTTGAGCAGTGTATTATGTTAGTATTTTCTGATCAGTATTTTTTTTCGGGGGGTGGGAGTATTTAGTTAGTTTTTTTCTTTTTTCAGTATTTGATCTGTATTTTTAGCCTAAACCAGGGGAGGAGATACATATACGCCAGCATCCCCAGGGGCGAGGGCAGCCAGGGCGCTTCTGAATTTGCCATCTCCCTCTTAGTAAATCCTGTGGACCAAAACACCGCAGTCATTACCGTCCCCTCCGTGTCTCTTGCTCTCATCTATCTCTTATAGAACTTTATCAGTCAAAGCAAATCAATTTGTGATCCATGGAGCCCTTTATGGCCTCCTCCATGATCCCCATCTGTACAGCCGCCATGATCCCCTGACAGGACGCCAACCTAAAGAACACCGTCCGTGCCTGGATAACCCCTTATTATAACAACAGCGCCATACTGTAGATTAACCCTTACAGCCCCATACAAACCCTATAACATCCTGTACTGTAGATTAACCCTTACAGCCCCATAAAAACCCTATAACATCCTGTACTGTAGATTAACCCTTACAGCCCCATACAAACCCTATAACATCCTGTACTGTAGATTAACCCTTACAGCCCCATACAAACCCTATAACATCATGTACTGTAGATTAACCCTTGCAGTCCCATACAAACCCTATAACATCCTGTACTGTAGATTAACCCTTACAGCCCCATACAAACCCTATAACATCCTGTACTGTAGATTAACCCTTACAGCCCCATACAAACCCTATAACATCCTGTACTGTAGATTAACCCTTACAGTCCCATACAAACCCTATAACATCCTGTACTGTAGATTAACCCTTACAGCCCCATACAAACCCTATAACATCCTGTACTGTAGATTAACCCTTACAGCCCCATACAAACCCTATGACATCCTGTACAGTAGATTAACCCTTACAGTCCCATACAAACCCTATAACATCCTGTACTGTAGATTAACCCTTGCAGTCCCATACAAACCCTATAACATCATGTACTGTAGATTAACCCTTACAGCCCCATACAAACCCTATAACATCCTGTACTGTAGATTAACCCTTACAGCCCCATACAAACCCTATAACATCCTGTACTGTAGATTAACCCTTACAGCCCCATACAAACCCAATGACATCCTGTACTGTAGATTAAACCTTACAGCCACATACAAACCCTATAAGATACTGTAATGTAGGTTAACCCTTACAGCCCCATACAAACCCTATAACATCCTGTACTGTAGATTAACCCTTACAGCCCCATACAAACCCTATAACATCCTGTACTGTAGATTAACCCTTACAGTCCCATACAAACCCTATAACATCCTGTACTGTAGATTAACCCTTACAGCCCCATCCTAACCCTATAACATCCTGTACTGTAGATTAACCCTTACAGCCCCATCCTAACCCTATAACATATGGTACTGTAGATTAACCCTTACAGCCCCACCCTAACCCTATAACATCCTGTACTGTAGATTAACCATTACAGCCACAAACAAACTCTATAACATCCTGTACTGTAGATTAACCCTTACAGCCCCCATACAAACCCTATGACATCCTGTACTGTAGATTAACCCTTACAGCCCCATAAAAACCCTATAACATACTGTACTGTAGATTAACCCTTATAGCCCCATACAAACCCAATAACATCCTGTACTGTAGATTAACCCTTACAGCCCCATACAAACCCTATAACATCCTGTACTGTAGATTAACCCTTACATTCCCATACAAACCCTATAACATCCTGTACTGTAGATTAACCCTTACAGCCACATACAAACTCTATAACATCCTGTACTGTAGATTAACCCTCACAGTCCCATACAAACCCTATAACACCCTGTACTGTAGATTAACCCTTACAGCCCCATAAAAACCGTATAACATACTGTACTGTAGATTAACCCTTACAGCCCCATACAAACCCTATAACATTCTGTACTGTAGATTACCCTTACAGCCCCATCCTAACCCTATAACATATGGTACTGTAGATTAACCATTACAGCCACATACAAACTCTATAACATCCTGTACTGTAGATTAACCCTTATAGCCCCATACAAACCAATTAACAGACTTTACTGTAGATTAACTCTTACAGCCCCATAGAAACCCTATAACATTCTGTACTGTAGATTAACCCTTACAGCCTCCATACAAACCCTATAACATCCTGTACTGTAGATTAACCCTTACAGCCCCATAATAACCCTATAACATACTGTACTGTAGATTAACCCTTACAGCCCCATTGAAACCCTATAACATTCTGTACTGTAGATTAACCCTTACAGCCCCATACAAACCCAACAACATACTCTACTGTAGATTAACCCTTACAGCCCCATACAAACCCAATAACAGACTGTACTGTAGATGAACCCTTACAGCCCCATACAAACCCTATAACATGCTGTACTGTAGATTAACCCTTACAGCCCCATAGAAACCCCATAACATTCTGTACTGTAGATTAACCCTTACAGCCCCCATACAAACCCTATAACATACTGTACTGTAGATAAGCCCTATCAGCCTCTTTCAGTCCTATACAAACTCTATAACATGCTGTATACATATACACTATTTGTATACAGTTTGTACAGTAGGTTATTCTCGCAGTGTATAATTGTTATTAAGGCCACATGTAAGGTGCTTATACCTGGACACTGTGTCATACATCGCACACTATATGCAATATACAGGGGGGGGGGGGGGGGGACAACAAACAGGGTACATAGTCACATATGTCAGGCCTCAACTTCTTGGGCCATGTAATTCTCTTAATTCCTTATATACATGGAGCAGCTTTAGTTAATGAGAAGCGGTAATCCTCTCATCTCTATAATTTACATCAGAAAGAAAATGCTCTCATAAAAACGAGTATATAAAAACACATACTGTATATTAAAACATGTATATAAAAACACATACTGTATATAAAAATGAGTATATAAAAACACATACTGTATATAAAAACATGTGTATAAAAACACATACTGTATATAAAAATGAATATATAAAGACATACTATATATGAAAACAAGTATATAAAAACACATACTGTATATAAAAATGAGTATATAAAAACACATACTGTATATAAAAACATGTATATAAAAACACATACTGTATATAAAAATGAATATATAAAGACACATACTATATATGAAAACAAGTATATAAAAACACATACTGTATATAAAAATGAATATATAAAGACACATACTATATATGAAAACATGTATATAAAAACACATACTGTGTATAAAAATGAATATATAAAGACACATACTATATATGAAAACAAGTATATAAAAACACATACTGTATATAAAAACATGTATATAAAAACACATACTGTATATAAAAATGAATATATAAAGACATACTATATATGAAAACAAGTATATAAAACACATACTGTATATAAAAATGAATATATAAAGACATACTATATATGAAAACAAGTATATAAAACACATACTGTATATAAAAATGAATATATAAAGACACATACTATATATGAAAACAAGTATATAAAAACACATACTGTATATAAAAATGAATATATAAAGATGCATACTATATATGAAAACAAGTATATAAAAACACATACTGTATATAAAAATTAATATATAAAGACACATACTATATATGAAAACAAGTATAGAAAAACACATAAGTAATGTATATAAAAACATATAAAACATGTGCTGTATTAAAACATTTGTATAAAAAACAAGTATATAAAAGCATATATATAGTCCATGTATGATGGGTCAGAGCTTTGTGGAGTCCATGTGTAGTATGGGTTGTGATGAGGGCAGATGTTGTTACCCTAGGGGCAGATGGAATTAACCCATTGTATTCGTTACGCCGGGGCGTTGTTTATCCTTAACCCCTTAACGACCACGGACGTAAATGTACGTCCTGGTTTGGCGGGACTTCATGCACCAGGACATACATTTACGTCCTGTGTATGACCGCGAGCATCTGAACTGTGCTCGCGTCATACACGGCAGGTTCCGGCTGTTAATAGCAGCCGGGGACCCGCCCGTAATGGCCGACATTCGCAATCGTTGTCCGCTATTAATCCCTCAGATGCCAAAAATATAAAAGTATCTAGCCATGGGTATCATTTTAATCGTATTGACCCACAGAATAAAGAACACGTCATTTTTACCGTAAAGTGTACACCGTGAAAACAAAACCCTCCAAAATGTGCAAAATTGTAGTTTTCATTTAAATTTCCTCCCTAAAAAATATTTTTTTGGGTTGCCGTACATTTTATGGTAAAATGAGAGGTTTCGTTACAATTGGTCACGCAAAAAACAAGCCCTTATATGGGTCTGTAGATGGAAATATAAAGGAATTATGGATTTTAGAAGGCGAGGAGGAAAAAACAAAAACGCAAAAATAAAATTGGCCTGGTCCTTAAGGTGAAAATGGGCTTGGTGCTTAAGGGGTTAACTACCCGAAGGTATACTGCTGGATCCTCGGCTAGGCACGGGGGAAATAATGACTTCGACACCAAGTTACGGACAACGGTAGCTTTACTGAGGGTAGACAGATGGTAAAGTCTATACAGTTCAGCCAGGGCCCAAGAAGGTGACCAGTGACTCAGAGACCTTAAGGGCTTGCTGGGACTTGTAGTAGGACTGGACAATTTAATGCAGACAACGTTACTTCCAATTGACTGTGGCTGCAGACTGGACTTGAGGCCTCCAATGACTCTGGACACAAAAACTAGGACTCAACTTGATCTAAGCAAGGACTCAGGAACTAAGAGAGAGAATCTATGTCCACCCAAGGCTTATATGGGGGAGACTGGCAGGGAGCCCATAGGTCACCCCTGGGATCACCTGGTCACTGGTACCTCCTGGGTAACAATCACATGGAACATTTCTTAAAGCAACAACACATTATATATTATAATATATAGCAAAACATATATACAAGGGGGGAAACAAGTACAAGGGGCCCAGGGGATACTGAAAGGAGGCCGCGGAACAGGGCAGCAAGGGTATGGTGTAATACCTCCCGTACTGTGCCACCACACATGTATGATGGGTCAGAGCTTCATGTAGTCCATGTATGATGGGTCAGAACTCTGTGGAGTCCATGATGGGTCAGAGCTCTGTGCCGTCCATGTATGATGGGTCAGAGCTCTGTGAAGTCCATGTATGATGGGTCAGGGCTATGTGGAGTCCATTATAGTTCAGAAAAATCCAGCTCGCTCCACCAATGCTCCCCCAACACGGATCCGCACCCAGCCCGGTGCACATGGATTCAAACAAGAAGAAGAGATGATCCAGCGTGGGTCAATAGAAATCCAGACTTTATTAGAACTCACAGTAAAAGCAGTAAAAGCAACCAGCAGATCAGACGCGTTTCAGGCGCATGCGCCCTTCGTCATGTAGTCCATGTATGATGGGTCAGAACTCTGTGGAGTCCATGTATGATGGGTCTGAGCTCTGTGCCGTCCATGTATGATGGGTCAGAGCTCTGTGGGGAACATGTATGATGGGTCAGGACTCTGTGGAGTCCATGATGGGTCAGAGCTCTGTGGAGTCCATGCATGATAGGTCAGAGCTCTGTGGAGTCCATGTATGATGGGTCACAGCTCTGTGGAGTCCATGTATGATGGGTCAGAGCTCCATGTAGTCCATGTATGATGGGTCAGAGCTCCATGTAGTCCATGTATGATGGGTCAGAGCTCTGTGGAGTCCATGTATGATGGGTCAGAGCTCTGTGGAGTCCATGTATGATGGGTCAGAGCTCTGTGGAGTACATGTATGATGGGTCAGAACTCTGTGGAGTCCATGTATGATGGGACAGGGCTCAATGGAGCCCATGTATGATGGGTCAGAGCTCTGTGGAGTCCATGTATGATGGGTCAGGGCTCAATGGAGCCCATGTATGAATTTGTCAGAGCTCTGTGGAGTCCCTGATGGGTCAGGGCTCTGTGGAATCCATGTATGATGGGTCAGGGCTCTGTGCAGTACATGTGTGATGGGTCAGGGCTCTGTGCAGTCCATGTATGGTGGGTCAGGGCTCAATTGAGTCCATGTATGATGGGTCAGAGCTCTGTGGAGTCCATGTATGATGGGTCAGGGCTCTGTGGAGTCCATGTATGATGGGTCAGGGCTCAATGGAGTCCATGTATCATGGGTCAGAGCTCTGTGGAGTCCATGTATGATGGGTCAGGGCTCTGTGGAGTCCATGTATGATGGGTCAGGGCTCTGTAGAGTCCATGTATGATGGGTCTGAGCTCTGTGGAGTCGATGTATGATAGGTCAGGGCTCTGTGGAATCCATGTATGATGGGTCAGGGCTCTGTGGAGTCCATGTATGGTGGGTCAGGGCTCAATGGAGTCCATGTATGATGGGTCTGAGCTCTGTGGAGTCCATGTATGATGGGTCAGAGCTCTGTGGAGTCCATGTATGATGGGTCAGGGCTCTGTGGAGTCCATGTATGATGGTCAGGGCTCTGTGGAGTCCATGTATGATGGGTCAGTGCTATGTGGAGTGCATGTATGATTGGTCTGGGCTCAATGGAGTCCATGTATGATGGGTCAGAGCTGTGTGGAGTCCATGTATGATGGGTCAAAAGCTCTGTGGAGTCCATGTATGATGGGTCAGAGCTCAATGGAGTCCATGTATGATGGGTCTGAGCTCTGTGGAGTCTATGTATGATGGGTCAGAGCTCTGTGGAGTCCATGTATTATGGGTCAGAACTCCATGTAGTCCATGTATGATAGGTCAGAGCTCCATGTAGTCCATGTATGATGGGTCAGAACTCTGTGGAGTCCATGTATGATGGGTCAGAGCTCTTTGGAGTCCATGTATGATGGGTCAGGGCTCAATGGAGTCCATGTATGATTGGTCAGAGCTCCATGTACTCCATGTATGATAGGTCAGAGCTCCATGTAGTCCATGAATGATGGGTAAGAGCTCTGTAGAGTCCATGATGGGTCAGGGTTCTGTGGAGTCCATGTACAATGGGTCAGAGCTCTGTGGAGTTCATGTATGATGGGTCAGGGCTCTGTGGAGTCCATGTATGATGGGTCAGGGCTCAATGGAGTCCATGTATGATTGGTCAGGGCTTTGTGGAGTCCATGTATGGTGGGTTATGGCTCAATGTAGTCCATGTATGATGGGTCAGAGCTCTGTGCAGATCATGTATGATGGGTCAGGTCTCTGTGGAGACCATGCATGATGGGTCAGGGCTCTGTGGAGTCCATGTATGATGAGTCAGAGCTCCATGGAGTCCATGTATGATGGGTCAGAGCTCTGTGGAGTCCATGTATGATGGATCAGGGCCCTGTGGAGTCCATGTATGATGGGTCAGGGCTTTGTAGAGTCCATGTATGATGGGTCATTGCTCAATGGAGTCCATGTATGATGGGTCAGAGCTCTGTGGAGTCCATGATGGGTCAGGGCTCTGTGGAATCCATGTATGATGGGTCGGGGCTCTGTGGAGTCCATGTATGATGGGTCAGGGCTCTGTGGAGTCCATGTATGGTGGGTCAGGGCTCAATGGAGTCCATGTATGATGGGTCTGAGCTCTGTGGAGTCCATGTATGATGGGTCAGAGCTCTGTGGAGTCCATGTATGATGGGTCAGGGCTCTGTGGAGTCCATGTATGATGGTCAGGGCTCTGTGGAGTCCATGTATGATGGGTCAGTGCTATGTGGAGTGCATGTATGATTGGTCTGGGCTCAATGGAGTCCATATATGATGGGTCAGAGCTGTGTGGAGTCCATGTATGATGGGTCAAAGCTCTGTGGAGTCCATGTATGATGGGTCAAAGCTCTGTGGAGTCCATGTATGATGGGTCAGAGCTCTCCTGAGTCCATCTATGATGAGTCAGAGCTCTATGGAGTCCGTGTATGATGGGTCAGAGCTCCATGTAGTCCATGTATGATGGGTCAGGGCTCTGTGGAATCCATGCATGATGGGTCAGAACTCTGTGGAGTCCATGTATGATGGGTCAGAACTCTGTGGAGTCCATGATGGGTCAGAGCTCGGTGGAGTCCATGCATGATAGGTCAGAGCTCTGTGGAGTCCATGTACGATGGGTCAGAGCTCTGTGGAGTCCATGTACGATGGGTCAAAGTTCTGTGGAGTCCATGTACAATGGGTCAGAGCTCTGTGGAGTTCATGTATGATGGGTCAGGGCTCTGTGGAGTCCATGTATGATGGGTCAGGGCTCAATGGAGTCCATGTATGATGGGTCAGAGCTCCATGTAGTCCATGTATGATGGGTCAGGGCTCTGTGGAATCCATGCATGATGGGTCAGAACTCTGTGGAGTCCATGTATGATGGGTCAGAACTCTGTGGAGTCCATGATGGGTCAGAGCTCGGTGGAGTCCATGCATGATACGTCAGAGCTCTGTGGAGTCCATGTACGATGGGTCAGAGCTCTGTGGAGTCCATGTACGATGGGTCAAAGTTCTGTGGAGTCCATGTACAATGGGTCAGAGCTCTGTGGAGTTCATGTATGATGGGTCAGGGCTCTGTGGAGTCCATGTATGATGGGTCAGGGCTCAATGGAGTCCATGTATGATGGGTCAGAGCTCCATGTAGTCCATGTATGATGGGTCAGGGCTCTGTGGAATCCATGCATGATGGGTCAGAACTCTGTGGAGTCCATGTATGATGGGTCAGAACTCTGTGGAGTCCATGATGGGTCAGAGCTCGGTGGAGTCCATGCATGATACGTCAGAGCTCTGTGGAGTCCATGCATGATACGTCAGCGCTCTGTGGAGTCTATGTATGATGGGTAAGAGCTCTGTGGAGTCCATGTATTATGGGTCAGAACTCCATGTAGTCCACGTATGATAGGTCAGAGCTCCATGTAGTCCATGTATGATGGGTCAGAGCTCTGTGGAGTCCATGATGGGTCAGGGCTCTGTGGAGTCCATGTATGATGGGTCAGAGCTCTTTGGAGTCCATGTATGATGGGTCAGGGCTCAATGGAGTCCATGTATGATTGGTCAGAGCTCCATGCACTCCATGTATGATAGGTCAGAGCTCCATGTAGTCCATGTATGATGGGTAAGAGCTCTGTAGAGTCCATGATGGGTCAGGGTTCTGTGGAGTCCATGTACAATGGGTCAGAGCTCTGTGGAGTTCATGTATGATGGGTCAGGGCTCTGTGGAGTCCATGTATGATGGGTCAGGGCTCAATGGAGTCCATGTATGATGGGTCAGGGCTCAATGGAGTCCATGTATGATTGGTCAGGGCTTTGTGGAGTCCATGTATGGTGGGTTATGGCTCAATGTAGTCCATGTATGATGGGTCAGAGCTCTGTGCAGACCATGTATGATGGGTCAGGGCTCTGTGGAGACCATGCATGATGGGTCAGGGCTCTGTGGAGTCCATGTATGATGAGTCAGAGCTCCATGTAGTCCATGTATGATAGCTCAGAGCTCCATGTAGTCCATGTATGATGGGTCAGAGGTCTGTGGAGTCCATGATGGGTCAGGGCTCTGTGGAGTCCATGTATGATGGGTCAGGGCTCTGTGGAGTCCATGTATGATGGGTTAGAGCTCCATGTAGTCCATATATGATGGGTCAGGGCTCTGTGGAGTCCATGTATGATGGGTCAGAACTCTCTGGAGTCCATGATGGGTCAGAGCTCTGTGGAGTCCATGTATGATGGGTCAGAGCTCTGTGGAGTCCATGTATGATGGGTCAAAGTTCTGTGGAGTCCATGTACAATGGGTCAGAGCTCTGTGGAGTTCATGTATGATGGGTCAAAGTTCTGTGGAGTCCATGTACAATGGGTCAGAGCTCTGTGGAATTCATGTATGATGGGTCAGGGCTCTGTGGAGTCCATGTATGATGGGTCAGGGCTCAATGGAGTCCATGTATGATGGGTCAGGGCTCAATGGAGTCCATGTATGATTGGTCAGGGCTTTGTGGAGTCCATGTATGGTGGGTTAGGGCTCAATGTAGTCCATGTATGATGGGTCAGAGCTCTGCACAGACCATGTATGATGGGTCAGGGCTCTGTGGAGACCATGTATGATGAGTCATAGCTCCATGTAGTCCATGTATGATAGCTCAGAGCTCCATGTAGTCCATGTATGATGGGGCTCTGTGGAGTCCATGTATGATAGGTCAGAACTCTCTGGAGTCCATGGTGGGTCAGAGCTCTGTGGAGTCCATGTATGATGGGTCAGAACTCTCTGGAGTCCATGATGGGTCAGAGCTCTGTGGAGTCCATGTATGATGGGTCAGAGCTCCATGTAGTCCATGTATGATTGGTCAGAGCTCTGTGGAGTCCATATATGATGGGTCAGAGCTCCATGTACTCCATGTATGATGGGTCAGAGCTCTGTGGACTCCATGATGGGTCAGAGCTCTGTGGAGTCCATGGATGATGGGTCAGAGCTCTGTGGAGTCCATATATGATGAGTCAGAGCTCTGTGGAGTCCATGTATGATGGGTCAGAGCTCCATGTAGTCCATGTATGATGGGTCAGAGCTCTGTGGTGTCCATGTATGATGGGTCAGAGCTCTAGGGAGTCCATGTATGATGGGTCAGAGCTCTAGGGAGTCCATGTATGATGGGTCAGGGCTCTGTGGAGTCCATGTATGATGGGTCAGAACTCTCTGGAGTCAATGATGGCTCAGAGCTCTGTGGAGTCCATGTATGATGGGTCAGAAATCTCTGGAGTCCATGACGGGTCAGAGCTTCATGTAGTCCATGTACGATGGGTCAGAGCTCTGTGGAGTTCATGTATGATGGGTCAGGGGTCTGTGGAGTCCATGTATGATGGGTCTGGGCTCAATGGAGTCCATGTATGATTGGTCAGGGCTTTGTGGAGTCCATGTATGGTGGGTTAGGGCTCAATGTAGTCCATGTATGATGGGTCTGAGCTCTGTGCAGACCATGTATGATGGGTCAGGGCTCTGTAGAGACCATTCATGATGGGTCAGGGCTCTGTGGAGTCCATGTATGATGAGTCAGAGCTCTGTGAAGTCCATGATGGGTCAGAGAAGTGTGGAGTCCATGTATTATGGGTCAGAGCTGTGTGGAGTCCATTTATGATGAGTTAGAACTCTGAGGAGACCATGATGGGTCAGAGCTCTGTGGAGTCTATGATTGATAGGTCAGAACCCTGTGGAGTCCATGATGGGTCCGAGCTCTGTGGAGTTCATGTATGATGGGTCACAGCTCTGTGGAGTCCATGTATGATGGGTCAGGGCTCTATGGAGTCCATGCATGATAGGTAAGAGCTCTGTGGAGTCCATGATTGATAGGTCAGAACCCTGTGGAGTCCATGATGGGTCCGAGCTCTGTGGAGTTCATGTATGATGGGTCACAGCTCTGTGGAGTCCATTTATGATGGGTCAGAGCTCTGTGGAGTCCATGTATGATGGGTCAGAGCTCTGTGGAGTCCATGTATGATGTATCAGAGCTCTGTGGAGTCCATTTATGATGAGTCAGAACTCTGTGGAGTCTATGATGGGTCAGGGCTCTGTGGAGTCCATGTATGATGGGTCAAAGCTCTATGTAGTCCATGCATGATGGGTCAGGGCTCTGTGGAGTCCATGTATGATAGGTCAGAGCTGTGTGGAGTCCATGTATGATGGGTCAGAACTCTGTGGAGTCCATGCATGATTGGTCAGGGCTCTGTGGAGTCCACGTATGATGGGTCACAACTCTGTGGAGTCCATGTATGATGGGTCAGAGCTCTGTGGAGTCCATGCATGATAGGTCAGAGCTCTGTGGAGTCCATGTCTGATGAGTCAGAACTGTGTGGAGTCTATGCATGAATGATAGGTCAGAGCTCTGTGGAGTCCATGATAGGTCAAAGCTCTGTGGAGTCCATGATAGGTCAGAGCTCTGTGGAGTCCATGTATGATGGGTCAGAACTCTATGGAGTCCATGCATGATGGGTCACAGCTCTGTGCAGTCCATGTATGATGGGTCAGACCTCTGTGGAGTCCATGTATGATGGGTCAGAGCTCTGTAGAGTCCATGTATGATGGGTCAGAGCTCTGTGGAGTCCATGTATGATGGGTCAGAGCTCTGTGAAGTCCATGATAGGTCAGAGCTCTGTGAAGTCCATGAATGATGGGTCAGAGCACTGTGGAGTCCATGTATGATGGGTCAGAGCACTGTGGAGTCCATGCATGATGGGTCAGAGCTCTGTGGAGTCCATGTATGATGGGTCAGAGCTCTGTAGAGTTCATGTATGATGGGTCAGAGCTCTGTGGAGTCCATGATGGGTCAGAGCTTTGTGGAGTCCATGCATGATAGGTCAGAGCTCTGTGGAGTCCATGTATGATGGGTCAGAGCTCTGTAGAGTCCATGTATGATGGTTCAGAGCTCTTTGGAGTCCATTATGGGTCAGAGTTTTGTGGAGTCCATGCATGATAGATCAGAGCTCTGTGGAGTCCATGCATGATGGGTCAGAGCTCTTTGGAGTCCATGATATGTCAGAACTCTATGGAGTCCATGTATGATGTGTAAGAGCTCTGTGGACTCCATAATAGGTAAGAGCTCTGTGGAGTCCATGATAGGTCAGAGCTCTGTGGAGTCCTTGTATGATGGGTCACAACTCTGTGGAGTCCATGTATGATGGGTCAGAGCTCTTTGGAGTCCATGCATGATAGGTCAGAGCTCTGTGGAGTCCATGTATGATGGGTCAGAGCTGTGTGGAGTTCATGTATGATGGGTCAGAGCTCTGTGGAGTCCATGTATGATGGGTCAGAGCTCTGTGGAGCCCATGTATGATGGGTCAGAGCTCTGTGGAGCCCATGTATGATGGGTCAGAGCACTGTGGAGTCCATGTATGATGGGTCAGAGCTCTGTGGAGTCCATGTATGATGGGTCAGAGCTCTGTGGAGTCCATGTATGATGGGTCAGAGCTCTGTGGAGTCCATGCATGATAGGTCAGAGCTCTGTGGAGTCCATGATAGGTCAGAGCTCTGTGGAGTCCATGTATGATGGGTCAGAACTCTATGGAGTCCATGCATGATGGGTCACAGCTCTGTGCAGTCCATGTATGATGGGTCAGACCTCTGTGGAGCCCATGATAGGTCAGAGCTCTATGTAATCCATGTATGATGGCTCAGAGCTCTGTGGAGTCCATGTATGATGGGTAAGAGCTCTGTGGAGTCCATGATGGGTCAGAGTTCTGTGGAATCCATGTATGATGGGTCAGAGTTCTGTGGAGTCCATGTTGGATCTGAGCTCTATGAAGTCCATAATAGGTCAGAGCTCTGTGGAGTCCATGTATGATGGGTCAAAGTTCTGTGGAGTCAATGTTGGGTCTGAGCTCTTTGGAGTCCATGTATGATAGATCAGAGCTCTCTGAAGTCCATGTATGATGGGTCAGAGCTCTGTGGTTCCATGTATGATGGGTCAGAGCTCTGTGGAGTCCATGCATGATGGGTCAGAGCTCTGTGCAGTCCATGTATGATGGGTCAGACCTCTGTGGAGTCCATGTTGGGTCTGAGCTCTTTGGAGTCCATGTATGATGGGTCAGAGCTCTGTGGAGTCCATGTATGATGGGCAAGAGATCTGTGGAGTCCATGTATGATGGGTCAGAGTTCTGTGGAGTCCATGATGGGTCAGCACTCTGTGGAGTCCATGTATGATGGGTCAGAGCTTTGTGGAGTCCATTTATGATGGGTCAGAGCTCTGTGCAGTCCATGTATGATGAGTCAGAGCTCTTTGAAGTCCATGTACGATGGGTCTGAGCTCTGTGGAGTCCATGATGGGTCAGAGCTCTGTGGAGTCCATGTATGATGGGTCTGAGCTCTTTGGAGTCCATGATTGGTCAGAACTCTGTGGAGTCCATGTATGATGGGTCAGAGCTCTGTGCAGTCCATTTATGATGGGTCAGGGCTCTGTGGAGTCCATTTATGATGGGTCAGAGCTCTGTGCAGTCCATGTATGATTGGTCAGAGCTCTGTAAAGTCCATGTATGATGAGTCAGAGCTCTATGAAGTCCATGTACGATGGCTCAGAGCTCTATGAAGTCCATGTACGATGGCTCAGAGCTCTGTGAAGTCCATGATGGGTCTGAGCTCTGTGCTGTCCATGTGTGATGGGTCAGAGCTCTGTGGAGTCCATGTATGATGGACCAGAGCTCTGTGGAGTCCATGTATGATGGGTCAGAGCTCTGTGCAGTCCATGTATGATGGGTCAGAGCTCTATGAAGTCCATGTACGATGGGTCTGAGCTCTTTGGAGTCCATGATGGGTCAGAGCTCTGTGGAGTCCATGTATGATGGGTCTGAGCTCTAAGGAGTCCATGATCGGTCAGAACTCTGTGGAATCCATGTATGATGGGTCAGAGCTGTTTGCAGTCCATGTATGATGAGTCAGAGTTCTATGAAGTCCATGTACAATGGCTCAGAGCTCTATGAAGTCCATGTACGATGGCTCAGAGCTCTTTGAAGTCCATGATGGGTCTGAGCTCTGTGCCGTCCATGTATGATGGGTCAGAGCTCTATGGAGTCCATGTATGATGGGTCAGAGCTCTATGGAGTCCATGTATGATGGGTCAGAGCTCTATGGAGTCCATGTATGATGGGTCAGAGCTCTGTGGAGTCCATGTATGATGGGTCAGAGCTCTGTGGAGTCAATGTATGATGGGTCAGAGCTCTGTGGAGTCCATGTATGATGGGTCAGAGCTCTGTGGAGTCCATATATGATGGGTCAGAGCTCTGTGGAGTCCATGTATGATGGGTCAGAGCTCTGTGTAGTCCATGTATGATGGGTCAGAGCTCTGTGGAGTACATGTATGATGGGTCAGAGCTCTGTGAAGTCCATGTATGATGGGTCAGAGCTCTGTGGAGTCCATGTATGATGGGTCAGAGCTCTGTGTAGTCCATGTATGATGGGTCAGAGCTCTGTGGAGTACATGTATGATGGGTCAGAGCTCTGTGAAGTCCATGTATGATGGGTCAGAGCTCTGTGGAGTCCATGTATGATGGGTCAGAGCTCTCTGGAGTCCATGATGGGTCAGAGCATTGGTGTTAATGTTATTACAGAAGATTCCTGTAGATGAATGAGCAAACAATCTTATGTCTATGCAAAAGACCAAACGTGTCTGGCAGCGACCTATCATATACAAAGAGTCCAGAGGCTGAGCCAAGCAATTCCTCACATCTATGGCAGCTTCTATAGTCCCGTCTGTAGCCCCATAGAATAGTATTCAGAGTCCTCATAGTTATGAACATTATATATCACAAAGCTAAAATCTGCAGCTATTGTTTTGCTCTTAAACCAGTGTTTCCTAACCAGGGTGCCTCCATCTGTTTAAAAACTACAACTTCCAGCATGCCCGGAAAGCCATAGGCCTTTCATCCTCATCCAGAGGATCCATACTGTCCCTGAAAGGTAAATCAAGGCTTCCCTTTCATTCCATCCCTCGATGTAGTGGTCTTCAAACTGCAGCCCTGCAGCTGTTGCAAGACAACAACTTTCAGCATGCCGGACAGCCAGAAGCCTTTCAGCCTCCTCCAGAGGATCCGCACTATCCCTAAAAAGGTAAATCAAGGCTTCCCTCTCATTTTATACCTTAATGCAGTGGTTTTCGAAAAGCACCCCGGCAGCTGTTGCAATACAACAACTCCCAGCATGGCTGGACAGCCGTTGGCTGTCCGGGTATGCTGGAAGTTGTAGATTTGCAACAGCTGGAGGCACCCTAGTTTGAAATCACTGCCTTAAACAATCATTTTACGCGTGTTTACCCTCAATCGTTTGCTTGTTTTTTCGGCCGTGTTTATTATAGCGCTCGCCCTGAACTTGTCACTTTTGTCACTTCTGGAACTGTCAGCGATATATCTAAACGCTCGAGAACTCTCCTCCAGCGGAACCGGATCTTCCAGATTCCCCAAATATTCGGCCATTTTATCTCAAGAAGATAAAGAATATTTCTGGCTAAAGTCGACCAAACAAGTCAAGAACAGAAAATAGGAAAGTCCCGCGTACGGTGGATCGGCCGAAAAACTTTTGTGTCCCTTATTTTTTTTTGTTTTCGTGTTCTGTGTCACAGTTTTTGTGGCATTTAAAAAAAGTTGAAAAATAAATAGTTTGTATTGGTATAGATTTTTTTTTCTTTTTCTGCGGTTCTAAAAAAATCGAAACACAGGCCAACATGGTGTTTTTTCCTATGAAAGAAAAAAAATGTGAAAAAAAACAATCACAAAAAACATGATACCTGGAGAATTCTGCCATTAAAAAAAAAAAAAAAAAAAAAAAAACACAAAACGGTTCTGCAGCGACTATGGTAACTTTGGGAGACTTTTTTTTGTTTGTTTTGCAAAAACACATGTTTTCAGCCTAAAAGGATTTTAAAATTAAAAAAAAACATGTACTGCTCGGGAGGGAGGGAAATAGGAAAAAAAAAAAACATACTTACCTTTCCCCGCTCCCACGCAGCTCCTTTTCACCTCCGTCCGATCCCTTGATCTTCTCTCTCGTTCACAGACGAGTGCTGGGTGCAGGACCTGCCAGATCAGCCAATCACTGGCTGCAGGGGTGTTCCATCTTGACCAGTGATTGGCTGAGCGGGCAGGTTCTTTACCGAAGCAGGAAGAAGATAGAAGATCAGGAGACCGGACGGGTAGGAACAGGAGCAGTGGAGGACCGGTGCTAGGTAAGTATGTTTTTTTCTTCTATTTAAAGGGGTTATCCAGGATTAGAGAAACAGAGCTCATTTCTTCAAATAACAGCGCCACCCCTGTCCTCAGGTTAGGTGTGTTATTGCAGCTCAGTTAATGAAGCCAAGTTGTAATACCAGACACGACCTAAGGACAGGAGTGGCGCTATTTATGTAATCCTGGATAAACCCTTTAAAGGGTAATACGGATGCAGTTCCAGGGGGCTATCGCGTTTCTTCTGTCTCTTGTCGGGCAGCTGCGCGCTCGCCTCTCAGGTGACCCGTTTTTCACACAGAACATTTTTTCTTAACCTGCGCCACCCTGATGACTAACGCAGCTGGACAGCACCAGGTTAACCCTTTACTCCCCAGTATAACGCACGCTCGTCTTCCATGGCTGGGGTAATCCAAGTTCACGATAAAACATACCAGTACCTGCAGCATGCGGTCATAAACAATGGCGTAGACGTACAGATACAGAGGGGGTACTGGTCATAGAGCAAGGCCGCCCAGCAGAGCTCTATAGTGGGGACACTGGGAGGTAATGTGGGGTCCGCACTCCGGATCTGGAGGGATGTCTATTTATTGACTCACATTGAACATTTACATACGGTTGCTAAGCTGTAAAATTCCACTTTAGTTCCTGATCGATATCTCCTTCCTGTATTTATGAGCGAGCGGATTGAGTGAGCGGGATACGGGCTGCGATAATCTCCAGACAAACAACACATAACATAGTAGCAAAGTGCCAGGTGGAACGGACTAGGACTAAGGATCATCTGCGGGGTAGTAACATGAAGCTTATGGTCAGACACTGGATACTGTTCACATTGACAGATACTGAGCTGCCAGAAGAAGAAGGTGATCAACTATAATAAAAAAGAATGTGTGCAAAACCACAAATTCCAGTGGTCTCCAAACTGAGGAGCTCCAGCTGTTGCAAAACCACAACTCCCAGCATTCCCTGACTGCATCGCTCATTGTATAGGGCAGTGGTCTCCAAACTGAGGAGCTCCAGCTGTTGCTAAACTACAACTCCCAGCATGCCCTGACTGAATTGCTCATTGTATAGGGCAGTGGTCTCCAAACTGAGGAGCTTCCAGCTGTTGCTAAACTACAACTCCCAGCATGTCCTGACTGAATTCCTCATTGTATAGGGCAGTGGTCTCCAAACTGTGGACCTCCAGATGTTACACAACTACAACTCTCAGCATGTCCTGACTGCTTCACTCATTGTATAGGGCAGTGGTCTCCAAACTGTGGACCTCCAGATGTTACACAACTACAACTCCCAGCATGTCCTGACTGCATCACTCATTGTATAGGACAGTGGTCTCCAAACTGTGGACCTCCAGATGTTACACAACTACAACTCCCAGCATGTCCTGACTGCATCACTCATTGTATAGGGCAGTGGTCTCCAAACTGCGGACCTCCAGCTATTGCAAAACTACAACTCCCAGCATGCCCGGACAGCAGTTGGTTGTCCGGGCATGCTGGGAGTTGTAGTTTTGCAACACAGTTTTGACACCACTGGTTTAGTGAAAACCAATACAACTCCCAGCATGCCCTGACTGCATTGCTCAATGTATAGGGCAGTGGTTTCCAAAATGCGGACCTCCAGCTATTGTAAAAATTACAACTCCCAGCAGTTGGCTGTCCGGGCATGCTGGGAGTTGTAGTTTTGCAACAGCTGGAGGTCCACAGTTTTGACACCACTGGTCAAGTGAAAACGGACAAAAAATATATATATTTCCTGCGTTATTACGGCAGCATTCCCCAACCTAAACACTACAACTCCCAGCTAGTCACAGAGCGGGGATCACTATTATGCAGGGTATGTGCAGTAATTGCAGCGTACAGTCAGCTCCACCTATGTACCTGGCACCAGCATTAGTCAGTGAACGGGTTCTATAGCTTTATAAATAGAGTTTACCCTGGTGAGATATGCGCGGCATGTGATACAATAAAGATACAATAAAGCGCAGCTTTGTTTTTGTATCCATTTAACATATACCATTTTTTGGCAAAAAAAATACAAAAAACAAAAACATTAACAGATTATAGAAAACATATGCCATATGGCCCAATCCGCTTGATTTGCATAAAAAAAAAAGTTACTGTAACGTTTCTTTTTTTTTCATTTGGCGTCCAAAATTACACAGTTAATGACGTACTGGAACGGAAACAGCGAAACGAAGACAAAAATGCGGTGCGAAAGTCAATAATCTGAAGTAATGTACCCATTAGAGATGAGCGAATTTACAGTAAATTTGATTTGTCACGAACTTCTCAGCTCGGCAGTTGATGACTTATCCTGCATAAATTAGTTCAGCTTTCCGTTGCTCCGGTGGGCTGGAAAAGGTGGATACAGTCCTAGGAAAGAGTCTCCTAGGACTGTATCCACCTTTTCCAGCTCACGAGAGAACAACATGTATCATATAAATATATTTACAAATAATAATAATACCAATAAATATAGTAATAATAATAAATACTACAAATAAATATAGTAATAATAAATAATACAAATAAATATAATAATAATACAAATAAATGTAGTAATAATAAAAATAATAATAAAATAATACAGATAAATATAATAATAATATAAATATAATAATAATACAAATAAATATAGTAATAATAATAATAATAAATGCTACAAATAAATATAATAATAATAATAATAATACAAATAAATATAGTTATAATAATAATAAATGCTACAAATAAATATAATAATAATAAAAAATTATACAAATAAATATAATAATACAAATAAATGTAGTAATAATAATAATAAATACTACCAATAAATATAATAATAATTAAATAAAATAGATAAATATAATAATAAGACAAATAAATATAGTAATAATAATAATAATAATAATAAATGCTACAAATAAATATAATAATAATAATAATAAAAAATTATACAAATAAATATAATAATAATACAAATAAATGTAGTAATAATAATAAATACTACAAATAAATATAAAAATAATAATTTAATTAAATAGATAAATATAATAATAATAAAAAATATAGATAAATATAATAATACAAATAAATTTAATAATACAAATAAATATAGTAATAATAATAATAATAATAAATGCTACAAATAAATATAAATATAATATTAATAATAAAAATAATACAAATAAATAATAATAAAATAATAATAATAATAATACAAATAAATAATAATATAATACTAATAAATATAATAATACTAATAAATAATAAAATTATACTAATAAATAATAATAATCATCAATACCATTATCTAAATAATAATACTAATATAAATTATTATTATTAATAATATTACTGTTAATAATAATAATAATAATAATATGTATTTCTATAGTGCCAACAAATTACACAGCAGTTTTCAAACTGCGCCACTTTGCATCCAATTTTATCCAATTAATTGAAAATGGAAATTCTACCCTGTGCGATAGAGAATAAGCCGAATGGCCGCCACCAGCCACCACTTATTTACCGTGATCTGTTAATTCGACGGCTGATACTTTGTATCGCGTGTATTGTCAATATTATTAAGAACACTTTGTGTGCTGAAAGGATTATCGCTTAGCAGTGATGCCAGCAAATAACCGCCGATCGCTTACACTCTTTAGCCGCTCTGACATGTTTCGCCAACATGAGGCGTCTTCACGGGACTGAGGCTCTTGGTTATCTTGGGATGATCTCAAGGTATTTTCGAAACATAACTATTATGAGGATGCAGAGTAAATTTGTGCAGCTCTCCCTTCAGTCTGTG
Source organism: Hyla sarda (assembly GCF_029499605.1). Taxonomy (NCBI): domain Eukaryota; kingdom Metazoa; phylum Chordata; class Amphibia; order Anura; family Hylidae; genus Hyla; species Hyla sarda. The sequence continues at coordinate 1,724,713 of NC_079200.1, forward strand.
GCCCCCGCTGACCATCTCACCTGGCAAAACGGGGTCGGGGACCGGACATTTATGGCCGCTGCCACCCAATGTGCAGAGGTCCCAATCTTCACATCTCTGTTGGAACCTCACAAATGTTTGACAGGGACCGTAACGCAATAAAGTGAAATCATAAATCCGCAGAAACTCCTATACAGAGCTACGAGCGCTGATCTCAGTATATAAATGGGGGATGGTTTAGTTTTATCTTATCGGATGGAACCTGTACAAACCAGGAGGATGATGGGACGATTCCCCAACTCCAACCATCATCCCCAACAACATAGAAGACGAAATATCCGCAATATAGGAATATTGTGCTGATCTCTGCAATATATCTGGAGACTACAGAGCAGATAGATAGATATGAGATAGATAGATATGAGACAGATAGATAGATATGAGATAGATAGATAGATAGATATGAGATAGATAGATATGAGATAGATAGATATGAGATATATATGAGATAGATAGATATGAGACAGATAGATATGAGACAGAGATAGATAGATATGAGATAGATAGATATGAGATAGATAGATATGAGATAGATAGATATGAGATAGATATGAGACAGATAGATATGAGACAGAGATAGATAGATATGAGATAGATAGATATGAGAAAGATATGAGATAGATAGATATGAGATAGATATGAGATAGATATGAGATAGATATGAGATAGATAGATATGAGATAGATATGAGATAGATAGATATGAGATAGATATGAGATAGATAGATATGAGATAGATAGATAGATATGAGAAAGATATGAGATAGATAGATATAAGATAGATAGATAGATATGAGATAGATAGATAGATAGATAGATATGAGATAGATAGATAGATATGAGAAAGATATGAGATAGATAGATATGAGATAGGTAGATAGATTTGAGATAGATAGATAGATATGAGATAGATAATAGTAAATATGATGCAGCACTCCACAAGTTGCAAAGAAAGGTTGGTTTTATTCCATCATGTGCATAGACAACGTTTCACCAGTCTCACGCTGGCTTTTTCAAGTGTGAGACTGGTGAAACGTTGTCTATGCACATGATGGAATAAAACCACCCTTTCTTTGCAACTTGTGTAGTGCTGCATCATATTTACTATTGTTTGGATTGAGGAACCGACGGACCCAGGTTCCAGCTATGCGGGCACCCCTAACCTCACTTTTCTTCTGGATATTGGTTGTGCCGTTTTTATTTGCATTAGATTGATAGATATGAGATAGATAGATAGATAGATAGATAGATAGATTTGAGATAGATAGATAGATAGATATGAGATAGATAGATATGAGATAGATAGATAGATAGATATGAGATAGATAGATATGAGATAGATAGATAGATAGATATGAGATAGATAGATAGATAGATATGAGATAGATAGATATGAGATAGATATGAGATAGATATGAGATAGATATGAGATAGATAGATATGAGATAGATATGAGATAGATATGAGATAGATAGATAGATAGATATGAGATAGATAGATATGAGATAGATAGATATAAGATAGATAAATATGAGATAGATATAAGATAGATAGATATGAGATAGATAGATATGAGATAGATAGATAAGAGATAGATAGATAAGAGATAGATAGATAGATATGAGATAGATAGATATAAGATAGATAAATATGAGATAGATATAAGATAGATATGAGATAGATAGATATAAGATAGATAGATAGGAGATAGATAGATATGAGATAGATAGATATGAGATAGATAGATATGAGATAGATATAAGATAGATAAATATGAGATAGATATAAGATAGATAGATAGATAGATATAAGAGATAGATATGAGATAGATAGATATAAGATAGATAGATATGAGATAGATAGATATGAGATAGATAGATAGATAGATAGATATAAGAGATAGATATGAGATAGATAATGCTGTGTCTGGAAAAGAGCATCTATGTTTTGCTAATCCTGAATAACACTTTTAATACACATTTTATTCTTACAGATGCAGCAGATTTGTTTGCGCGCTGAGATGATACTCAGTAAATAATAAAGGGGTGATCCAGGAATAGTCACACAGCGCCCCCCCTGCCCTCAGGTTGTGTGTGGTATTGCAGATCAGTTACATTGAAGTGAATGGATCCCAGTTGTAATATCACACACAGCCTGAGGACAGGGGGGCAGAGTTTCTCTCTTCCTGGACAACCCCTTTAGCTGAGTGAACCTGCAGTCCTATGTAAATCCCATTGTGTGCACCCTGTTCCATCTCTACACAATTATGAAGTATTTCTCACCTTGGCCGTCATGTCGTGGACCCAGGAGACGTGTTTGTGGTGCGCAGCTCTTCGCCGCCTTTATAACCTCCCGTCAGGTGCCGCCTATGAATAATGATGGTCGGTGACTGAACTTCCCCATTGCGTTTTTTTCTTCTTCTTCATGTTGTTGAAACCTGAAGCTGAAGGAGGAGGAACAGGTTCCTGGCCGGCGGCCAACAGAAAATCGTAACGACGCACCCTGGTCTGTCACTGCACTTTGTACTCCCCTCAGGTGTTACAAGAAATCGGGCTATTGCGAGGAAAAGGGCGACAAAGTGTGTGGTCTGTGTTATATGGCGCTGTATATGGTGGTGTATATGGTGTATATGGTGGTCTATAGGCTGTATGTGGTGTATATGGTGGTGTATATGGTGGTCTATAGGCTGTATGTGGTGTATATGACGGTGTATATGGTGGTGTATATGGTGGTATATATGGTGGTCTATAGGCTGTATATGGCGGTGTATATGACGGTGTATATGGCGGTGTATATGGTGTATATGACGGTGTATATGGTGGTATATATGGTGGTCTATAGGCTGTATATGGCGGTGTATATGGTGGTCTATAGGCTGTATATGACGGTGTATATGACGGTGTATATGGCGGTGTATATGGTGTATATGGTGGTCTATAAGCTGTATGTGGTGTATATGGTGGTGTATATGGTGTATATGACGGTGTAAATGGTGGTGTATATGGTGGTCTATAGGCTGTATGTGGTGGTGTATATGGTGGTATATATGGTGGTCTATAGGCTGTATATGGCGGTGTATATGGTGGTCTATAGGCTGTATATGACGGTGTATATGGTGGTGTATGTGGGGAATATGATGTAAATGGTGGTGTATATGGTGGTGCATATGGCGGTGTATGTGGTGAATATGGTGTATATGGTGGTCTATAGGCTGTATATGGTGGTGTATATGGTGGTGTACATGGTGTATATAGTGGTGTATGTGGTGTATATGGTCTATATGGTGGTGTATATGGTGTATATGGTCTATAAAGTGGTGTATTTGGTGTATAGAGTGGTGTATATGGTATATATGGCGGTGTATATGGCGGTGTATATAACGGTGTATATGGTGGTGTATATAGTGGTGTATATGGCAGTGTATGTGGTGTATATGGTGGTCTATAGGCTGTATATGGTGGTGTATATGGTGGTCTATAGGCTGTATGTGGTGTATATGGTGGTGTATATGGTGGTCTATAGGCTGTATGTGGTGGTGTATATGGTAGTATATATGGTGGTCTATAGGCTGTATATGGCGGTGTATATGGTGGTCTATAGGCTGTATATGACGGTGTATATGGTGGTGTATATGGTGGTGTATATGACGGTGTATATGGTGGTGTATGTGGGGAATATGGTGTATATGGTGGTGCATATAGCGGTGTATGTGGTGAATATGGTGTATATGGTGGTCTATAGGCTGTATATGGTGGTGTAAATGGCGGTGTATATAACGGTGTATATGGTGGTGTGTATATGGCGGTGTATATGGCGGTGTATATAACGGTGTATATGGTGGTGTATATAGTGCTGTATATGGTGGTCTATAGGCTGTATATGGTGGTGCTTATGGCGGTGTATATGGCGGTGTATATGGCGGTGTATATGGTGGTCTATAGGCTGTATATGGCAGTGTATATGGTGGTCTATAGGCTGTATATGGTGTATATGACGGTGTATATGGTGGTGTATGTGGGGAATATGGTGTATATGGTGGTGTATATGGCGGCGTATGTGGTGAATATGGTGTATATGGTGGTGTATATGGTGCTGTATATGGTGTATATGACGGTGTATATGATGGAGTATATGGTGGTGTATATGGTGGTGTATATGGGGGTCTATAGGGTGTATAGGGCGGTGTATAGGGCGGTGTATAGGGCGGTGTATAGGGCGGTGTATAGGGCGGTGTAAATGGCGGTGTATATAGTGTATATAGTGGTGTATGTGGTGTATATGGTCTATATGGTGGTGTATATGGTGTATATGGTCTATAAAGTGGTGTATTTGGTGTATATGGCGGTGTATGTGGTGTATATGGTGGTGTATATGGTGTATATGGCGGTGTATATGGTGGTGTATGTGGTGTATATGGTGGTGAATATGGTGTATATGGCGGTGTATATGGCGGTGTATATGGCGGTGCATGTGGTGAATATGGTGTATATGGCGGTGTATATGGCGATGTATGTGGTGTATATGGTCTATAAAGTGGTGTATTTGGTGTATAGAGTGGTGTATATGACGGTGTATATGTGGTGAATATGGTGGTATATATAGTGTATATGACGTGGTGTATATGGTGGTGTATATGACGGTGTATATGGTGGTGTATGTGGGGAATATGGTGTAAATGGTGGTGTATATGGCGGTGTATGTGGTGTATGTGGTGGTCTATAGGCTGTATATGGCGGTGTATATGGCGGTGTATATGGCGGTGTATATGGCGGTGTATATGGTGGTGTATATGGTGGTGTATATAGTGGTGTATGTGGTGTATATGGTCTATATGGTGGTGTATATGATCTATAAGGTGGTATATTTGGTGTATAGAGTGTGTATATGGCGGTGTATGTGGTGTATATGGTGGTGTATATGGTGTATATGGCGGTGTATGTGGTGAATATGGTGTATATGGTCGTGTATGGGGTGTATATGGTCTATATGGTGGTGTATATGGTCTATAAAGGGGTGCATATGGTGTATATGACGGTGTATATGTGGTGAATATGTTGGTATATATGGTGTATATGACGTGGTGTATAGGGTGGTGTATATGGTGCATATGGCGGTGTATATGGCATATAGAGTGGTGTATATGGTGGTGTATATGGCATATAGAGTGGTGTATATGGTGTATATGACAGTGTAAAGGGCGGTGTACAGGGCGGTGTACATGGCGGTGTATATGGTGTATATGACGGTGTATAGGGTGGTGTATGGTGGTGTATATGGTGTAAATGGTGTATTTGGTGGTGTATATGGTCTGTATGGCGGTGTATATGGCGGTGTATGTGGTGAATATGGTGTATATGGTGCTGTATGTGGTGTATATGGTGGTCTATAGGCTGTATATGGTGGTGTATATGGCGGTGTATATGGTGGTCTATAGGCTGTATATGGTGGTGTATATGGTGGTCTATAGGCTGTATATGGTGTATATGGTGGTGTATATGGCGGTGTATATAACGGTGTATATGGTGGTGTATATAGTGGTGTATATGGCGGTGTATGTGGTGTATATGGTGGTGTATATGACGGTGTATAGGGTGGTGTAAATGGCGGTGTATATAGTGGTGTATGTGGTGTATATGGTCTATATGGTGGTGTATATGGTCTATAAAGTGGTGTATTTGGTGAATAGAGTGGTGTATATGGTGTATATGTGGTGTATTTGGTGGTGTATATAGCGGTGTATGTGGTGAATATGGTGTATATGGTTGTGTATATAGTGGTGTATATGGTGTATATGGTGGTGTATATGGTCTATAAAGTGGTGTATATGACGGTGTATATGTGGTGAATATGGTGGCATATATGGTGTATATGACGTGGTGTATATGGTGCATATGGCGGTGTATATGGCGTATAGAGTGGTGTATATGGTGCATATGACAGTGTATAGGGTGGTGTACATGGCGGTGTATATGGTGTATATGACGGTGTATAGGGTGGTGCATGGTGGTGTATATGGTGTAAGTGGTGTATATGGTGGTGTATTTGGTGGTGTATATGGTCTGTATGGTGGTGTATATGGTGTTTATGGTGGTGTGTATGTGGTGTATATGGTGGTGTATATGGTCTGTATGGCGGTGTATATGGTGGTGTATAGGGTCTATATAGTGGTGTATAGGGTGGTGTATATGACGGTGTATATAGTGGTGTATATGACGGTGTATATAGGGGTGTGGGTGGTGTATATGGCGGTGTATATAACGGGGTATAGGGTGGTGTATAAGATGGTGTATAGGGTGGTGTATCTGGTGGTGTATAGGGAGATGTGTATGGGGGTGTGTATGGCGGTGTATATGACGGTGTATATGGTATATATGACGGTGTGCATGGCGGTGTATATGGCGGTGTGTATGGCGGTGTATATGGTATATATGGCGGTGTATCTGGCGGTGGGCTGCGCTGGGGTTGGAGGAGATTCATTGGTGCCCAATATCTTCAGGTTATAACCAACGTATCAGATCAGAGGCCGAGATCATGGGCCGTGACGGAAAAGGTCAGGTGTACAACCTCCCTGGTGGTCTAGAGTCAATCCTATCATGTCTGGGATTTTTGGCATTCAAAAATATCAACTTCTTCTCTAGTGATCTAGGAATGAGGTCCCCAACCCAGTCCTCAAGGCCCCACAACATGGTCTATAGCAGAGGTCCCCAACCCAGTCCTCAAGGCTCCACAACATGGTCTATAGCAGAGGTCCCCAACCCAGTCCTCAAGGCCCCACAACATGGTCTATAGCAGAGGTCCCCAACCCAGTCCTCAAGGCTCCACAACATGGTCTATAGCAGAGGTCCCCAACCCAATCCTCAAGGCTCCACAACATGGTCTATAGCAGAGGTCCCCAACCCAGTCCTCAAGGCTCCACAACATGGTCTATAGCAGAGGTCCCCAACCCAGTCCTCAAGGCTCCACAACATGGTCTATAGCAGAGGTCCCCAACCCAGTCCTCAAGGCCCCACAACATGGTCTATAGCAGAGGTCCCCAACCCAGTCCTCAAGGTTCTACAACATGGTCTATAGCAGAGGTCCCCAACCTAGTCCTCAAGGTTCCACAACATGGTCTATAGCAGAGGTCCCCAACCCAGTCCTCAAGGCTCCACAACATGGTCTATAGCAGAGGTCCCCAACCAAGTCCTCAAAACTCCACAACATGGTCTATAGCAGAGGTCTCCAACCCAGTCCTCAAGGCTCCACAGCATGGTCTATAGCAGAGGCCCCCAACCGAGTCCTCAAGGCTCCACAAGATGGTCTATAGCAGAGGTCCCCAACCCAGTCCTCAAAACTCCACAACATGGTCTATAGCAGAGGTCCCCAACCCAGTCCTCAAAACTCCACAACATGGTCTATAGCAGAGGTCCCCAACCCAGTCCTCAAGGCTACCCAACATGGTCTATAGCCGAAGCCCCCAACCCAGTCCTCAAGGCTCCACAACATAGTCTATAGCAGAGATCCCCAACCCAGTCCTCAAGGCTCCACAACATAGTCTATAGCAGAGGTCCCCAACCCAGTCCTCAAGGCTCCACAACATGGTCTATAGCAGAGGTCCCCAACCCAGTCCTCAAGGCTCCACAACATGGTCTATAGCAGAGGTCCCCAACCCAGTCCTCAAGGCTCCACAACATGTCTATAGCAGAGGTCCCCAACCCAGTCCTCAAAACTCCACAACATGGTCTATAGCAGAGGTCCCCAACCCAGTCCTCAAGGCTACACAACATGGTCTATAGCCGAGGTCCCCAACCCAGTCCTCAAGGCTCCACAACATAGTCTATAGCGGAGGTCCCCAACCCAGTCCTCAAAACTCCACAACATGGTCTATAGCAGAGGTCCCCATCCAGTCCTCAAGGCTCCACAACATAATCTATAGCAGAGGTCCCCAACCCAGTCCTCAAGGCTCCACAACATGGTCTATAGCAGAGGTCCCCAACCCAGTCCTCAAGGCTCCACAACATGGTCTATAGCAGAGGTCTCCAACCCAGTCCTCATTGCTCCACGACATGGTCTATAGCAGAGGTCCCAAACCCAGTCCTCAAGGCTACACAACATGTTCTATAGCAGAGGTCTCCAACCCAGTCCTCAAGGCTACACAACATGGTCTATAGCAGAGGTCCCCAACCCAGTCCTCAAGGCTCCACAACATTATCTATAGCAGAGGTCCCCAACCCTGTCCTCATTGCTCCACGACATGATCTATAGCAGAGGTCCCAAACCCAGTCCTCAAGGCTACACAACATGTTCTATAGCAGAGGTCTCCAACCCAGTCCTCAAGGCTACACAACATGGTCTATAGCAGAGGTCCCCAACCCAGTCCTCAAGGCTCCACAACATTATCTATAGCAGAGTTCCCCAACCCTGTCCTCAAGGCTCCACAACATGTTCTATAGCAGAAGTCCCCAACCCAGTCCTCAAGGCTCCACAAAACAGTCTTTAGCAGAGGTCCCCACCCCAGTCCTCAAGGCTCCACAACATGGTCTATAACAGAGGTCCCTAACCCAGTCCTCAAGGCTCCACAACATGGTCTATAGCAGAGGTCCCCAACCCAGTCCTCAAGGCTCTGCAACATGGTCTATAGCAGAGGTCCTCAATGCTCCACAACATGGTCTATATCAGAGGTCCCCAACCCAGTCCTCAAGGCTCCACAACATGGTCTATAGCAGAGGTCCCCAACCTAGTCCTCAAGGCTCCACAACATGGTCTATAGCAGAGGTCCTCAACCCAGTCCTCAAGGCTCCACAACATGGTCTATAGCAGAGGTCTCCAACCCAGTCCTCAAGAATCCACAACATGTTCTATAGCAGAGGTCCCCAACCCAGTCCTCAATGCTCCACAACATGGTCTATAGCAGAGGTCCCCAATCCAGTCCTCAAGGCTCCACAACATGGTCTATAGCAGAGATCCACAACCCAGTCCTCAAGGCTCCACAACATGGTCTATAGCAGAGGTCCCCAACCCAGTCATCAAGGCTCCACAACATGGTCTATAGCAGAGATCCCCAACCCAGTCCTCAAGGCTCCACAACATGGTCTATAACAGAGGTCCCCAACCCAGTCATCAAGACTCCACAACATGGTCTATAGCAGAGGTCCCCAACCCAGTCCTCAAAACTCCACAACATGGTCTATAGCAGAGGTCCCCAACCCAGTCCTCAAGGTTCCCCAACATGGTCTATAGCAGAGGTCTTCTTCTCAACATAATCAGACCACAGGTGTGCACGTAATGGGTGGCTTCCCTATGTCTATCTCAGGGCTCCGTCTCCTGAGTGTAGTAAACCATATATATAGAAATAGACATAGACTGGGAATTGCACTTAAAAAGTTCTTTATCTCCAAATTCATCCATGTACAAAACAGTAGAGAGATATACAGAACATAATCACCCGGTGCTCAATAGACTGCTCAGAGGTTATTCCACTCGGTGTCTTCAGAACCTTCCATCCCAGACTTGCTGCTTGCTGGACGGTGCGTTCCTGGCCATGTGGACGCTAATTCTGAGGGGGGGTGAAAACGCTCGCTGGCATGCGAGCTGCTGGACATTTCAGGAGTCTCCTCCCTTTCTCAACATAGTTCCTGTGCACCCACCACCATACACTTATACAGGTACGTTCTCTCGCGAGAATTCATTTCTACATACAAAAAATAAAATAAAACCAGGATTCTGATCGGACAGTATTTATAGAAAGACATTAAAATTACAGCTTTCATTAATTCCCTTAGGTGCTAGAGAATCGAGACAGTGTATCCAAAAGACTTCTCTTTGGTTTAATTTTTTCTTTATCTGTTCACTATTCATACCCTCTATTTCTTCCAGTATTAACCATTTCAGCTCACTTATCTGATGCCCATTCGTGACGAAATGTCTAGCCAGACTCGTTTCCCCAAATTTCTCTCGACTATAGTCTTCGGATACACTATCTCCATTCTCTGTTTTCTTCTTAACCCCTTAAGGACGCAGGACGTAAATGTACGTCCTGGTGAGGTGGTACTTAACGCACCAGGACGTACATTTACGTCCTAAGCATAACCGCGGGCATCAGAGCGATGCCCGTGTCATGCGCGGCTGATCCCGGCTGCTGATCGCAGCCAGGGACCCGCCGGCAATGGCCGACGCCCGCGATCTCGCGGGCGTCCGCCATTAACCCCTCAGGTGCCGGGATCAATACAGATCCCGGCATCTGCAGGAGTTCGCGATTTAAATGAACGATCGGATCGCCCCCAGCGCTGCTGCGGGGATCCGATCATTCATAACGCCGCACAGAGGTCCCCTCTCCTTCCTCCGTGCGGCTCCCGGCGTCTCCTGCTCTGGTCTGTGATCGAGCAGACCAGAGCAGGAGATGACCGATAATACTGATCTGTTCTATGTCCTATACATAGAACAGATCAGTATTAGCAATCATGGTATTGCTATGAATAGTCCCCTATGGGGACTATTCAAGTGTAAAAAAAAATGTTAAAAAATGTAAAAGTAAAAAAAAAAGTGAAAAATCCCCTCCCCCAATAAAAAAGTAAAACGTCCGTTTTTTCCTATTTTACCCCCAAAAAGCGTAAAAAAACATTTTTTATAGACATATTTGGTATCGCCGCGTGCGTAAATGTCCGAACTATTAAAATAAAATGTTAATGATCCCGTACGGTGAACGGCGTGAACGAAAAAAAAAAAAAAAAGTCCGAAATTCCTACTTTTTTAATACATTTTATTAAAAAAAAAATTATAAAAAGTGTATTAAAAGTTTTTTATATGCAAATGTGATATTAAAAAAAAGTACAGATCATGGCGCAAAAAATGAGCCCCCATACCGCCGCTTATATGGAAAAATAAAAAAGTTAGAGGTCATCAAAACAAAGGGATTATAAACGTACTTATTTGGTTAAAAAGTTTGTGATTTTTTTTAAGCGCAACAATAATATAAAAGTATATAATAATGGGTATCATTTTAATCGTATTGACCCTAAGAATAAAGAACACATGTAATTTTTTCCATAAATTGTACGGCGTGAAAACAAAACCTTCCAAAATTAGCAAAATTGCGTTTTTCGTTTTAATTTCCCCACAAAAATAGTGTTTTTTGGTTGCGCCATACATTTTATGATATAATGAGTGATGTCATTACAAAGGACAACTGGTCACGCAAAAAACAAGCCCCATACTAGTCTGTGGATGATAATATAAAAGAGTTATGATTTTTAGAAGGCGAGGAGGAAAAAATGAAAACGTAAAAATTAAATTGTCTGAGTCCTTAAGGCCAAAATGGGCTGAGTCCTTAAGGGGTTAAACAACCTGATGGAGCTTCTATGTTCATTTAATCTAATTTTCATTGCACGAACTGTCTGTCCCACGTATGCCATTCCACATGGACATTTCAACATATAAATAACTTGTTTCGAATCGCATGTATGAAAACCTTTTAATTTATTTTTATTCCCACGTGAAGGATGTATTACATTATCACCCCTAATTATACTTTTACAATTTTGGCATGACCTACAAGGGAACGTCCCCACTTTCTGTGTTCTTAAAAATGATTGTCTACTCTCCTTTTTCTCTGCTGTATCTGCTCTAATCATTGAGAAAGGGAGGAGACTCCTGAAATGTCCAGCAGCTCGCATGCCAGCGAGCGTTTTCACCCCCCCCCCCTCAGAATTAGCGTCCACATGGCCAGGAACGCACCGTCCAGCAAGCAGCAAGTCTGGGATGGAAGGTTCTGAAGACACCGAGTGGAATAACCTCTGAGCAGTCTATTGAGCACCGGGTGATTATGTTCTGTATATCTCTCTACTGTTTTGTACATGGATAAATTTGGAGATAAAGAACTTTTTAAGTGCAATTCCCAGTCTATGTCTATTTCTATATCTATAGCAGAGGTCCCCAACCCATTCCTCAAGGCTCCACAATATGTCTATAGCAGAGGTTCCCAACCCAGTCCTCAAGGCTACACAACATGGTCTAAAGCAGAGGTCCCCAACCCAGTCCTCAAGGCTCCAGAGCATGGTCTATAGCAGAGGTCCCCAAAATGGTCTTCAAGGCTCCACAACATAGTCTATAGCAGAGGTCCCCAACCCAGTCCTCAAGGCTCCAGAGCATGGTCTATAGCAGAGGTCCCCAACATGGTCTTCAAGGCTCCACAACATGGTCTATAGCAGAGGTCCCCAACCCAGTCCTCAAGGCTCCACAACATGGTCTATAGCAGAGGTCCCCAACCCAGTCCTCAAGGCTTCACAACCTGGTCTATAGCAGAGGTCCCTAAACTAGTCCTCAAGGCTCCACAACATGGTCTATAGCAGAGGTCCCCAACTCAGTCCTCAAGGCTCGACAATATGGTCTGGGGAGGAATTAGACGTGGTCCTCTGTGATGGGGAGGAATTAGACGTGGTCCTCTGTGATGGGGAGGAATTAGACGTGGTCCTCTGTGGAGGTAGGGTGGAATTAGACGTGGTCCTCTGTGGTGGTGGGGAGGAATTAGACGTGGTCCTATGTGGTGGGCAACAATTATACGTGTCCTCTGTGGTGGGTAGGAATTAGACGTGGTCCTCTGTGGTGGGGAGGAATTAGACGTGGTCCTCTGTGTAGGTGGGGAGGAATTAGACGTGGTCCTCTGTGGTGGTGGGGAGGAATTAGATGTGTCCTCTGCTGGGGTGGGGAGGAATTAGACGTGGTCCTCTGCAGTGGTGGGGAGGAATTAGACGTGGTCCTCTGCGGTGGTGGGGAGGAATTAGACGTGGTCCTCTGCAGTGTTGGGGAGGAATTAAACATGGTCCTCTGTGGTGGTGGGGAGGAATTAGACGTGGTCCTCTGCAGTGGTGGGGAGGAATTAGACGTGGTCCTCTGTGGTGGTGGGGAGGAATTAGACATGGTCCTCTGTGGTGGTGGGGAGGAATTAGACGTGGTCCTCTGTGGTGGCGGGGAGGAATTAGACGTGGTCCTCTGGTGGTGGGGAGGAATTAGACATGGTCCTCTGTGGTGGTGGGGAGGAATTAGACATGGTCCTCTGTGGTGGTGGGGAGGAATTAGACGTGGTCCTCTGCGGTGGTGGGGAGGAATTAGACGTGGTCCTCTGCGGTGGTGGGGAGGAATTAGACGTGGTCCTCTGTTTTCATACTTGTGGATGTGAGGATTGAATTTTTCCACAAATAGCAGCTATAAGTGATGTCTTAAAGTGGTGCTCCAGTGGAAAACTTTTTTTTTGTTTTTTTTGTTTATCAACTGGTGCCAGAAAGTTAAACAGATTTGTATATTACTTCTATTAAAAAATCTTAATCCTTCCAGTACTTATTAGCTGCTGAATATTCTTAGAAAATTATTTTCTTTTTGGAACACAGTGCTCTCTGCTAACATCACAAGCACAGTGCTCTCTGCTGACATCTCTGTCCATTTTAGGAACTGTCCAGAGCAGCATATGTTTGCTATGGGGATTTTCTCCTCCTCTGGACAATTCCTAAAATGGACAGAGATGTCACCAGAAAGCACTGTGCTCATGATGTCAGCAGAGAGCACTGTGTTCCAAAAAGAAAAGAATTTCCTCTGTAGTATTTAGCAGCTATACTGGAAGGATTAAGATTTTTTAATAGAAGTAATTTACAAATCTGTCTTTCTGGCACCAGTTGATAAAAAAAAAAGTTTTCCTCCGGAGTACCCCTTTAAATAATGTCTCAAAGGCAAGGAAACTTCAGACTCAATGGGGCAGATTTATCAAAGCCTGTGCAGAGGAAAAGTTGCCCAGTTGCCCATAGCAACCAATTAGATTGCCTCTTTCACTTTGAACAAGGCCTCTGAAAAATGAAAGAAGCGATCTGATTGGTTGCTATGGGCAACTGGGCAACTTTTCCTCTGGGCAAGTTTTAATAAATCTCCCCCTATATCTTCATATGGCCTCGACGTCTACCCATGGCCTCGACGTCTACCCATGGCCTCGACGTCTACCCATGGCCTCGACGTCTACCCATGGCCTCGACGTCTACCCATGGCCTCGACGTCTACCCATGGCCTCGACGTCTACCCAAGGCCTCGACGTCTACCCACGGCCTCGACGTCTACCCACGGCCTCGACGTCTACCCACGGCCTCGACGTCTACCCACGGCCTCGACGTCTACCCACGGCCTCGACGTCTACCCACGGCCTCGACGTCTACTCACGGCCTAAACGTTTACTCACGACCTCAACGTCTGCTCACGACCTCAACGTCTGCTCAGGGCCTCAACATCTACTCAGGGCCTCAACGTCTACTCATGGCCTCAACTTCTACTGATGGCCTCAACTTCTCATGAACTTAACGTCTACTCATGGCCTCAACGTCTACTCATAGCCTCAACTTCTACTCATAACCTCAATGTATACTCATGGCCTAAATGTCTACTCATGACCTCAACATCTACTAAAGACCTCAATGTCTACTCAGGGCCTCAACGTCTACTCTTGGCCTCAACGTCTTCTCATGGCCTCAATGTCTTCTCATGGCCTCAAGGTCTACTCAAGGCCCCAACGTCTACTCAAGGCCCCAACGTCTACTCAAGGCCCCAACATCTACTCATGGCCTCAATGTTACATAGTTACATAGTTAGTACGGTCGAAAAAAGACATATGTCCATCAAGTTCAACCAGGGAATTAAGGGGTAGGGGTGTGGCGCGATATTGGAGAAGGGATGGGATTTTATATTTCTTCATAAGCATTAATGTTCTTTTGTTCCAGGAATGTATCTAATCCTGTTTTAAAGCTGTTAATTGTTCCTGCTGTGACCAGTTCCTGAGGTAGACCGTTCCATAAATTCACAGTCCTCACGGTAAAGAAGGCGTGTCGCCCCTTGCGTCTCTGCACCCTTTCCAACTCCGCAGTGTCCCTTTTATGGACAGGTGCCCAAAACTGAACAGCATATTCCAGGTGAGGCCGTACCAATGCTTTATAAAGGGGGAGTATTATGTCCCTGTCCCTTGAGTCCATGCCTCTTTTGATACATGACAATATCCTGCCGGCTTTGGAAGCAGCAGCCTGACATTGTGCTATTCTGTAATCTGTGATCTATAAGTCACCCAGATCCTTCTCTACCAGTGACTCTGCCAGTTTAATCCCCCCTAAGACATACGATGCTGCAGGTTATTAGTATACACAGCTCCCCTCTATATACACAGCCCCCCCCCACTATATACACAGCCCCCCCTCTATATACACAGCCCCCCTAAGACATACGACGCTGCAGGTTATTAGTACCCAGATGCATAACTTTACATTAATCCACATTGAACCTCATTTGCCAAGTGGAGGCCCAGACACTTAGTCTATCCAAGTCATCTTGTAACTTATGCACATCCTCTATAGACTGTACCGTGCTACAAAGCTTGGTGTCATCTGCAAAGATAGAAACAGAGCTGTTAATACCATCCTCTATATTATTGATAAATAAATTAAACAACAGCGGGCCCAGTACTGAACCTTGGGGTACACCACTAATAACCGGGGACCAATCAGAGTACGAATCATTGACCCCCACTCTCTGGGTACGATCCATGAGCCAGTGTTCAATCCAGTTACAAACTAAAATTTCCAAACCCAAAGACCTTAACTTACCTGTCAGACGTCTATGAGGGACAGTATCAAATGCTTTGGCAAAATCCAGAAACACTATATCCACAGCCATTCCTCTATATACACAGCCCCCCTCTATATACACAGCCCCCCCTATATACACAGCCCCCCTCTATATACACAGCCCCCCTCTATATACACAGCCCCCCCTCTATATACACAGCCCCCCCTCTATATACAAACCCCCCTCTATATACACAGCCCCCCCTCTATATACACAGCCCCCCCTCTATATACACAGCCCCCCTCTATATACACAGCCCCCCTCTATATACACAGCCCCCCCTCTATATACACAGCCCCCCTCTATATACACAGCCCCCTCTATATACACAGCCCCCCTCTATATACAGAGCCCCCCTCTATATACACAGCTCCCCTCTATATACACAGCCCCCCTCTATATCCACAGCCATTCCTCTGTCAAGGCTTCTACTCACCTCTTCATAAAAGCAGATTAGATTGGTGACACCTTCTCTCCTTAGTAAACCCATGCTGGCTATCACTTATAATACTATTATCCCCTATGTATTCCTGTATGTAATCCCTTATAAGTCCTTCAAACAATTTACCCACAATGCACGTTAAACTTACCGGTCTATAGTTTCCTGGACAAGACCTAGAGCCCTTTTTGAAGATTGGCACCACATTCGCCTTGCGCCAGTCCTTTGGCACAATACCAGACACCAGAGAATCTCTAAATATCATGAACAGGGGTACAGATATTACTGAACTTACCTCTCTAAGAACTCTTGGGTGCAATCCATCTGGTCCTGGAGATTTGCTTACATTTAAATTACTTAACTTACCTTGTACCATCTCTACATTAAGCCAGTTCAGTACATTACATGATGTGTTACCAGCACTGACCTGTACATGATGTGTTACCAGCACTGACCTGTACATGATGTAATACTAGCACTGACCTGTACATGATGTGTTACCAGCACTGACCTGTACATGATGTGTTGCCAGCACTGACCTGTACATGATGTGTTACCAGCACTGACCTGGCCAATGTCAGCTCCTTTTTCCATAGTGTATACAGAACTAAAGAACCCATTCAGTAGCTCCGCCTTCTCTTTATCGCCTGTGACAACCTCCCCATTATCATTATTAAGGGGTCCTACATGCTCTGTCCTTGTTTTTTTTTGCATTTATATATCTAAAAAAATATTTAGGATTAGTTTTGCTTTCTTTGGCCACCTGTCTCTCGTTTTGAATTTTTGCTGTTTTTATTAAATTTTTACAGATTTTATTAAGCTTTTTGTACTGTTTAAATGTTATTGCTGACCCATCAGATTTGTATTTTTTGAAGGCTATTTTTTTGTTGTTTATTGCTCTTTTACCTCATTTGTCAGCCATGTAAGATTTAGTTTTAATCGTTTATATTTGTTCCCCTTTGGTATAGAGTTGATTTAAAGATGTCCCATTTACCTTCTGTATCAGTATTTGAGAACACCTCCCCCAGTCTATGTCCTGTAGTGCAGATCTCAGCCCAGAGAAATTTGCCTTTTTAAAGTTATATGTTTTTGCCTTCCCCGCCTGTCTTTGTTTTCTACATTTTAAGTCAAAAGTAACTATATTGTGGTTGCTATTCCCAAGGTTTTCCCGCACAATTACATTACCAATCAGCTCTGCGTTGTTGGAAATGATCAGATCCAACAAGGCATCACTTCTTGTTGGGTCCTCCACAAACTGGCCCATAAAATTATCCTGCAATAAATTTAGGAATTGACGCCCCTTTGTAGTTTTAGTCAGCCCCCGACCCCAATCTATATCTGGATAGTTAAAATCTCCCATTATTACCACTGTACCTGCCCGGGCGGCCCTCTCTATTTGTTTATGAAGCTGAACTTCTATCTCAATGTTTACTCATGGCCTCAATGTCTACTCACGGCCTCAACGTCTGCTCATGGCCCCAACATCTACATAAGGCCTCAACATGTACTCAAGGCCTCAACATGTACTCAAGGCCTCAACATCTACTCATGGCCCCAACGTCTACTCAAGGCCTCAACATCTTCTCATTGCCTCAACATCTACTCATGGCCTCAACATCTTCTCATTGCCTCAACATCTACTCATGGCCTCAACATCTACTCATGGCCCCAACATCTACTCAAGGCCTCAACATCTACTCATGACCTCAACGTCTACTCATGGCCTCAACGTCTACTCATGGCCTCAACGTCTACTCATGGCCTCAACGTCTACTCATGGCCTCAACGTCTACTCATGGCCTCAACGTCTACTCATGGCCTCAACGTCTACTCATGGCCTCAACGTCTACTCATGGCCTCAACATCTACTCATGGCCTCAACGTCTACTCATGGCCTCAACTTCTTTTCATGAACTTAACGTCTACTCATGGCCTCAACGTCTACTCAAGGCCCCAACTTCTACTCATGGCCTCAACTTCTACTCATGGCCTCAACTTCTACTCATGGCCTCAACTTCTACTCATGGCCTCAACTTCTACTCATGGCCTCAACTTCTTCTCATGAACGTTACATCTACTCATGGCCTCAACGTCTACTCATGACCTTAATGATCATGACCTGATTACTATAGTTTATACTGATAATAGCGCAGACCCCGGCTTAAAATTAGCGCAGATTTCTACTTTTAAGTCATGGACGACGGCTGCAAAATAATTTTGAGTGCACGAGGCAGCGGGATACGTTATACTATATAAGTAAATATTATAGGCTGAAACCACGCAGCTAATAGCGTTTCACAGCGAGTCAATAAACAGGCGTAAAGATGATTACGTCTACTCATGGCCTCAACAACTACTCATGACCTCAACGTCTACTCATGACCTCAACGTCTACTCATGACCTCAACGTCTACTCAGGACCTCAACGTCTACTCAGGGCCTCAACTTCTACTCAGGGTCTCAACTTCTACTCTTGGCCTCAACGTTTACTCTTGGCCTCAACGTCTACTCTTGGCCTCAACGTCTACTCTTGGCCCCAATGTCTACTCATGCCCCCAACGTCTACTCAAGGCCCCAACGTCTACTCATGGCCTCAACGTCTACTCATGGACCCAACGTCTACTCAAGGCCTCAACATGTACTCAAGGCCTCAACATGTACTCAAGGCCTCAACATCTACTCATGGCCCCAACATCTACTCAAGGTCTCAACATCTACTCATGACCTCAACATCTACTCATGGCCTCAACGTCTTCTCATGAACTTAGAACTTAACGTCTACTCATGGCCTCAACTTCTACTCATGTCCTCAACTTCTTTTCGTGAACTTAACATCTACTCATGGCCTCAACTTCTTCTCATGAACTTAATGATCATGACCTGATTTACTATAGTTTATACTGGTAATTAGTGTTGCTCGCGAATATTCGCAATGCAAATTTTATTCGTGAATATTGCATATTCGCAAATGAGCGAATATTCGCGAATATAGCACTATATATTCGCAATTACGAATATTCGTTTTTTTTTCTTGTTTTCTGTTTTTTCCCACAGTACACATCACAGTGATCATCCCTCTCTGATTCCAGCTTGTGTGGAGTAAAGAAGGCTCTAATACTACTGTGTGAGACTGGCGTACGGATTTTCGCATATGTGAAAATTTGCATATGCTAATTCCCACATATGCGAATTTTCGCTTAGTCAAATTTTAGCATTTGCTAATTTTCGCATATGCAAATTTTTGTTCATACATTGTAAATATTGCGAATTCAAATATGGCCTATGCCGCTCAACACTACTGGTAATGGCGCAGACCCTGGCTTTACATTAGCGCAGATTTCTACTTTTAAGTCATGGACGACGGCTGCAAAATACGAGGCAGCGGGATACATTAGTGCTATATAAGTAAATATTATTATAGGCTGACACCACGCAGCTAATAGCGATTCACAGCAAGTCAATAAACAGGCGTAGAGATGATTATTTATGTTTTCTATAACATGTCAGTAATGAACTTAGTCCGTGTTCAGATTAGTAACATAAACAATAGAAGGCGTACGCCGCGCTCCGGTCTGACGCCTCCTACTGCGTGTCCCGTCTTGTTCACCCCATCGGCTGCCAACATTATCAGAGCCGAAGAACCTGTCAGACTGGCCGTCACTTTATATAACACCAAGAAGTCATTAAAGGTTATCAGAATAATCAAGGTCAATGACCGACATCACGGCAGGTGCAGTATTGTAAGTCACCACTAGATGTCGCCGTCTCTTATGATGACAACAATGAAGACTAAAATAATGTAGATTCTGGAGAAGAGCGAATAGATGTGAAAATCATTCTCCTTGTATTAGAGCAGTGGTCTCCAAACTGTGGACCTCCAGATGTTGTAAAACTACAGCTCCCAGCATGCCCTGACTGCATCACTCATTCTATAGGGCAGTGGTCTCCAAACTGTGGACCTCCAGCTGTTACATAACTACAACTCCCAGCATGTCCTGACTGCATCGCTCATTGTATAGGGCAGTGGTCTCCAAACTGTGGACCTCCAGATTTTGTAAAACTACAACTCCCACCATGTCCTGACTGCATCACTCATTGTATAGGACAGTAGTCTCCAAACTGTGGACCTCCAGATGTTACACAACTACAACTCCCAGCATGTCCTGACTGTATCACTCATTGTATAGGACAGTGGTCTCCAAACTGTGGACCTCCAGATGTTACACAACTACAACTCCCAGCATGTCCTGACTGCATCACTCATTGTATAGGACAGTGGTCTCCAAACTGTGCACCTCCAGATGATGTAAAACTACAACCCCCAGCATGTCCTGACTGCATCACTCATTGTATAGGACATTGGGCTCCAAACTGTGCACCTCCAGATGATGTAAAACTACAACCCCCAGCATGTCCTGACTGCATCACTCATTGTATAGGACAGTGGTCTGCAAACTGTGGACCTCCAGATGTTATTAAACTACAACTCCCAGCATGTCCTGACTGCATCACTTATTGTATAGGGCAGTGGTCTCCAAACTGTGCACCTCCAGATGTTACAAGACTACAACTCTCAGCATGTCCTGACTGCATCACTCATTGTATAGGACAGTGGTCTCCAAACTGTGGACCTCCAGATGTTACACGACTACAACTCCCAGCATGCCCTGACTGCATCACTCATTGTATAGGACAGTGGTCTCCAAACTGTGGACCTCCAGCTGTTGCTAAACTACAACTCCCAGCATGTCCTGTCTGCATCACTCATTGTATAGGACAGTGGTCTCCAAACTGTGGACCTCCAGATGTTACACAACTACAACTCCCAGCATGTCCTGACTGCATCACTCATTGTATAGGGCAGTGGTCTCTAAACTGTGCACCTCCAGATGTTACACAACTACAACTCCCAGCATGTCCTGACTGCATCACTCATTGTATAGGACAGTGGTCTCCAAACTGTGCACCTCCAGATGTTACACAACTACAACTCCCAGCATGTCCTGACTGCATCACTCATTGTATAGGGCAGTGGTCTCCAAACTGTGGACCTCCAGATGTTACACGACTACAACTCCCAGCATGCCCTGACTGCATCACTCATTGTATAGGACAGTGGTCTCCAAACTGTGAACCTCCAGCTGTTGCTAAACTACAACTCCCAGCATGTCCTGACTGCATCACTCATTGTATAGGACAGTGGTCTCCAAACTGTGAACCTCCAGATGTTACACAACTACAACTCCCAGCATGTCCTGACTGCATCACTCATTGTATAGGGCAGTGGTCTCCAAACTGTGGACCTCCAGATGTTGCTTTTGCAAAACAACTCCCAACATGTCCGGACAGAAGGATAGCCTGGCTGTCGGGACATGTTGGGAGTTGTAGTTTTGCAACAGCTGGAGGCACCCTGGTTGGGAAATACTGGTCTAAGTGAATTATATTAAATTGTATCACTTAGTGATTTTGCTGGTTTAACCGCACACAATGGTTTGTTAATACGTGCGCAGTAGCTTCGGAATAGTTTAGTAAGATACAGTTTGAAAAAATATTGAAATAAAAAAAAAAAAAGAACTGGACAAAAACTCGAAAAAAAGCCTTACTGTCCAACTGAGAATTAGAATTTTTAAAGTCATCCGATTTATTGTTTTTGCCTCGGATTTCATCGGATTCTGATTGTCAGATGTAAAGATCGCGGTGTGAACGCGGCCCAAGAAAATACATAAAGGAGAAGATAAGAAGAATTCCTCCTTAACATTTTGGAGACAATTTAAATCCCTGTCCGGCGGCGTCACATGATCCCGGCCGGGCGATTACTCTTCACACCTTCCCAGCCGCGCTCTTTGTTGACAATAATGACATCACCGGGAGAACCATGAGTCATTTCCTCAATCAACCGGTTTACCGTGATACAAGAGATGCAAGTAACCTACTTTTACAGAAGTGTTTCCCAACCAGGGTGCCCCAAGCTGGTGAAAAACTACAAATCCCAGCATGGCCTGAAGCAAGAGCTTGTCTGGCTCCTTCAGAGCTCTCCCTAAAAGGTAAATCAGGGCTTTCTTCTCAGCTCATCTCTTAGTGTAGTTTTTCCCAGTCATGGTGTCTCTAACTGTTGCAAAACTACAACTCCCAGCATGCCCGGACAGCCGAAGGCCTATCTGGTTCCTTTAGAGGATCCACGATGTCCCTAAAAGATAAATCAGGGCTGTCCTCTCAGCTCATCCCTTAGTGCAGTAGTCTTCATACTGCAGCCCTCCAGCTGTTGTAAAACTCCAAATCACAGTATGCCTGGACAGCCAAAGACTTGTTTGCCTTCTCACTGTCCCTGAAAGGTAAATTAAGGATTCCCTCTCATTTCAGAACCTTTTGGCTGTCAGGACATGCTGGAAGTTGTATGCTATGAGTTTTACAACTTTTAGGGCACTTTTCTGCAACAAAAGGGGTATGGCCCATGTGAAAGGGGTGTGGCTTAAGACGTGACATTGTGCACCAAAAATGCACTGGAATTTGACCCAAATTAAAGGGTTTTTCCAGCAAAAAGTTTTTGTTTTAATAAACTGTACTTATTCCCCTCACTCCCCCTGCAGCCTCCGCTTTCCCGGTGTCTGGTCTCAACCGAAGCCAACTTTCTGGAGTTGTGGTCAAAACATCACATTGCTGGTTGGCCAATCATCGTCTGAGGCCAGTGATTGGCTGAGCGGCAATGTCATGTGCCAACTATAGCACCAGGAAGTGGAGTTCAGGGGAGCCTGGGTGCCCAGATAACAGAGGCTGCGGGGGGAGGGGGGTAAGTGCGGGATTTTTTATCTTATCAAACAGTCTGGGCAACATTTAAAAAAAATTGTTTTTCTGGGGGAAAAAAAGCCAGTGGTCTCCAAAGTTTGAGCCCCCAAATGTAGCAAAACTACAACTCCCAGCATGCTGGGAGTTGCAGTGTTGCAACGATAAAATGGCAAAACTGGCAGGACAATTCCTGTCATGTCATCTTCTACTGTTTTTTATTTTATTTTTTATATTGAGTCCTTATATTGGAGTAAATTATATTGGCAAAGTTTTTTTTGCCATGCCGGGCTTTTGTGGTGTCTGGTTTGAGGTATTGCTCTAACCCCCCCCCCCCCCCCCCAGCTTATTTAAGGATTCATTTCCCTCTGTTCAGGTGTCTATGATATTGTTCTGCTGCCATGTATGGTCTTTGGATCTTGTCCAGTCTGTAGTGCACTTGGTATTTGTTTTTTGCTGGAGAAATGAATCCATGCCAGGTTTTTGTGGGGTCTGGTTTGAGGTTTTGCTCCTTCCACCCCAATTCCCTCTGTTCAGGTGTCTGATATTGTTCTGCCGCCATGTATATTCTGTGGGTCTTGTCCAGTATGTGGTGCACTTAGCATTTGTTTTTGGCTGGAGCAATGGATCCATGCCGGGTTTTTGTGGTGTTTGGTTTGAGGTTTGGGTCATGTCCCCTATCTCCCTCCATTCATGTGCTGATGATATTGTTTTGCTGCCATGTGTATTCTGTGGGTTTTCACATGCTGTTCTTTGGCCCTGCTGCTGTCAGATCATTTCTATTCACTGTGCTTTCTTGTTATACATGGCCTTCTGCCCCTTGTTTGCACATGATTAGGGTTATCCTGCAAGACTACTACTATTCCCATCAGCTTCAGTCGTCTTGCGGTGAGGAGCCATTTACTTTTGTTCCCAACAGTGAGACATGCTTGTATGTATTTGTTATGTGATTGCTGGATGGTCTCCCTATTCTACCCTACCATAAGTCCTGGGGGTATCTGAGTCCTAGAAGCCATTGTTAGGACTCGGAATCCTCATAGACATGTCATGTGTGCAGGAGTTAACCTATAGGTGGATGAGAGTTCCACTTTAATACCAATGTTGAGCTAAATGACTACGACAAATATCGTTGTTTATTCAGAACATTTTATTAATGGTCCTCAGGAACTTTTAATGGGCTCAAGGTGGGAGATCATCTGATCAGCGGCCATGGAGAAGGAGGACGCCATGGTCAGACACATTGGCGCAGTCTCGTAAATCTACAAAGTGTCGGTCGTAGAGGAATCCCATAAGGGACAGTACGGTGGAGAAGAAGATGGAGAACAAGACCAAGCATGGACAATAGAGGAAAGAAGGACAAGTCTACCGGGGGTCAGAGTATTGGGGAGGGAAGAGACTCCACTAGTATGCGTCATATAAAGGTGTGAACAGGACCGGGCAGTATTGTAGCGATTCATCATGGCGGCCTTGAGGGTCTGTCCATACGGCTCGGTTCTTATGGTTGAAGGCTCCACCAGTCGGCTGCAAGACAGAAAGGAACGTAAGATGTCACAGAAATGTACGGCACAAAGTGTCTGTACATTCTCCACCATACTTTATACCACAGCTCACCAAGAGAGGAGGAGAAGAGGAGGAGGAGGAGAAGAGAGGAGAGAGGAGAGGAGAGAAGGAGAGTAGAGAGGAGAGAAGGAGAGGAGAGGAGGAGCAAAGAGAGAGGAGAGGGGAGGAGGAGAAGAGAGGGGAGGAGGAGAAGAGAGGGGAGGAGGAGAAGAGAGGGGAGGAGGAGAAGAGAGGAGAGGAGGAGGAGGAGGAGAGAGAAGGAGAGGTGGAGAAAAGAGAGGAGCGGCGGGGAGAAGAGAGGAGAGGAGGAGGAGAAGAGTAGGAGAGAAGGATAGAGGAGGAGAGAAAAGGAGAGGAGAGGAGAAGAGGAGAGAATAGAGGAGAGGAGAAGAGGAGAGAAGAGAGGAGAGAATGAGAGGAGAAGAGGAGAGGAGTAGAGAATAGAGGAGAGGAGAGGAGGAGGAGAGAGGATAGGAGAGAGGAGAGGAGAGAATAGAGGAGATAGGAGGGGAGAGGAGGGAGGAGGAGAGAGGATAGTAGAGAAGGGGGGAGGAAAGAGGATAGGAGAGGAGAGAGGAGTGAAGAGAGGAGAAAGGAGAGTGGAGAGGAGAGAGGAATGTGGTAGGGGTGCGCGCAGGTATAGGATCGTGGTGAGTTAATATGTCCAGATAATATGTCCAGTGTAATATACCCATGTAATATGCCCTGTGTAATATGACAAGGTAATATGCTAATTTAATATGCCCTGTGTAATATGCCCATGTAATATGCCCTGTGTAATATGCCCTGTGTAATATGACCATGTTATATGCCCTGTGTAATATGCCCTGTGCAATATGCCCTGTGTAATATGACCAGGTAATATACCCAGGTAATATGCCCATGTAATATACCCTGTGTAATATGACAAGGTAATATGCCCATGTAATATGCCCTGTGTGATATCCCCTGTGTAATATGCCCTGTGCAATATGCCCTGTGTAATATGACCAGGTAATATGCCCATGTAATATGCCCTGTGTAATATGACCAGGTAATATACCCAGGTAATATGCCCATGTAATATACCCTGTGTAATATGACAGTGTAATATGCCCATTTAATATGCCCTGTGTAATATCACCAGGTAATATGCCCATTTAATATGCCCTGCGTAATATGCCCAGGTAATATACCCAGGTGATATGTCCAGGTAATATGGCCGTGTAATATGACCAGGTGATATGCTCAGGTAATATGCCCGGGCAATTTGCTCAGGTAATATGTCCATGTATTATGCCATGTGTAATATGTCCATGTAACATTCCCAGGTAATATGCCCCGTGTAATATGCCCAGGTAATATGCCCGGGTAATATGCTAAGGTTATATATCCATGTAATATGCCCATGTAATATGCCCATGTAATATGCCCTGTGTAATATGATAAGGTAATATGTCCGTTTAATATGCCCTGTGTAATATGCCCATGTAATATGCCCAGGTAAAATGCCCGTGTAATATGTCCATGTAATATGCCCGTGTAATATGCCCAGGTAATATGCCTGTGTAATATGCCCGTATAATCTGCTCAGGTAATATGCCCATGAAATATGTCCATGTAATATGCCCGTGTAATATGCCCAGGTAATATGCCCATGTAATATGCCCTGTGTAATATACCCTGTGTAATATGACCAGGTAATAAGCCCATGTAATATACCCTGTGTAATATGCCCAGGTAATGTTCTCATGTAATATGCCCATGTAATATGTCCGTGTAATATGCCCAGGTAATATGCCCATGTAATATGTCCGTGTAATATGCCCAGGTAATATGCCCATGTAATATGTCCGTGTAATATGCCCTGTGTAATATGCCCAGGTAATATGCCCAGGTAATATTCTCATGTAATATGCCCGTGTAAAATGCCCTGTGTAATATGACCATGTAATATGCCCTGTGTAATATAGCCTGTGTAATATGATCAGGTAATATACCCAGATAATATGCCCATGTAATATGCCCTGTGTAATATGACAAGGTAATATGCCCATTTAATATGCCCAGGTAATATACCAAAGTGATATGTCCAGGTAATATGACCAGGTAATATGCCCTGTGCAATATGCCCAGGTAATATGCCCATGTAATATGACCAGGTGATATGCTCAGGTAATATGCCCATGTATTATGCCATGTGTAATATGTCCAGGTAATATGGCCAGATAACATGACCAGGTAACATGCCCGTGTAATATGCCCAGGTAATATACCCAGTTAATATGCCCGGGTAATATGCTAAGGTTATATACCCATGTAATATGTCCATGTAATATGCCCGTGTAATATGATAAGGTAATATGTCCGTGTAATATGCCCAGGTAAAATGCCTGTGTAATGTGCCCGTGTAATATACCATTGTAATATGCCCCGTGTAATATGCCCAGGTAATATGCCCATGTAATATTCTCATGTAATATGCCCGTGTAATATGCCTTGTGTAATATGCCCGTGTAATATGTCGTGTAATATGCCCGTGTAATATGTCCGTGTAATATGTCTGTGTAATATGTCTGTGTAATATGTCTGTGTAATATGCCTGTGTAATATGCCCGTGGAATATGCCCGTGTAATATGCCCGTGTAACATACCCGTGTAATATGCCCATGTAATATACCCGTGTAATATGCCCATGTAATATACCAGTGTAATATGCCAGTGTAATATGCCCGTGTAATATTCCCGTGTAATATTCCCGTGTAATATGCCCATGTAATATGCCCATGTAATATGCCCGTGTAACATACCTGTGTAATATGCCCATGTAATATACCAGTGTAATATGCCAGTGTAATATGCCCGTGTAATATGACAGTGTAATATGCCCATTTAATATGCCCTGTGTAATATGCCCAGGTAATATACCCAGGTGATATGTCCAGGTAATATGGCCGTGTAATATGACCAGGTGATATGCTCAGGTAATATGCCCGGGCAATTTGCTCAGGTAATATGTCCATGTATTATGCCATGTGTAATATGTCCATGTAACATTCCCAGGTAATATGCCCCGTGTAATATGCCCAGGTAATATGCCCGGGTAATATGCTAAGGTTATATATCCATGTAATATGCCCATGTAATATGCCCATGTAATATGCCCTGTGTAATATGATAAGGTAATATGTCCGTGTAATATGCCCTGTGTAATATGCCCATGTAATATGCCCAGGTAAAATGCCCGTGTAATATGTCCATGTAATATGCCCGTGTAATATGCCCAGGTAATATGCCTGTGTAATATGCCTGTGTAATATTCCCGTATAATCTGCTCAGGTAATATGCCCATGAAATATGTCCGTGTAATATGCCCAGGTAATATGCCCAGGTAATATGCCCATGTAATATGCCCTGTGTAATATACCCTGTGTAATATGACCAGGTAATATACCCAGGTAATAAGCCCATGTAATATACCCTGTGTAATATGCCCAGGTAATGTTCTCATGTAATATGCCCATGTAATATGTCCGTGTAATATGCCCAGGTAATATGCCCATGTAATATGTCCGTGTAATATGCCCAGGTAATATGCCCATGTAATATGTCCGTGTAATATGCCCTGTGTAATATGCCCAGGTAATATGCCCAGGTAATATTCTCATGTAATATGTCCGTGTAAAATGCCCTGTGTAATATGCCTGGTGTAATATGACCATGTAATATGCCCTGTGTAATATAGCCTGTGTAATATGACCAGGTAATATACCCAGATAATATGCCCATGTAATATGACCTGTGTAATATGACAAGGTAATATGCCCATTTAATTTCCCAGGTAATATACCCAAGTGATATGTCCAGGTAATATGACCAGGTAATATGCCCTGTGCAATATGCCCAGGTAATATGCCCGTGTAATATGACCAGGTGATATGCTCAGGTAATATGCCCATGTATTATGCCATGTGTAATATGTCCAGGTAATATGGCCAGATAACATGACCAGGTACCATGCCCGTGTAATATGCCCAGGTAATATACCCAGTTAATATGCCCGGGTAATATGCTAAGGTTATATACCCATGTAATATGTCCATGTAAAATGCCCGTGTAATATGATAAGGTAATATGTCCGTGTAATATGCCCAGGTAAAATGCCTGTGTAATGTGCCCGTGTAATATACTATTGTAATATGCCCCGTGTAATATGCCCAGGTAATATTCTCATGTAATATGCCCGTGTAATATGCCCGTGTAATATGCCCGTGTAATATGCCCAAGTAATATGTCCGTGTAATATGCCCGTGTAATATGTCCGTGTAATATGTCTGTGTAATATGTCTGTGTAATATGTCTGTGTAATATGCCTGTGTAATATGCCCGTGTAATATGTCCGTGTAACATACCCGTGTAATATGCTCATGTAATATACCCGTGTAATATGCCCATGTAATATACCCGTGTAATATGCCCATGTAATATACCAGTGTAATATGCCAGTGTAATATGCCCGTGTAATATTCCCGTGTAATATTCCAGTGTAATATGCCTGTGTAATATGCCCATGTAATATGCCCATGTAATATGCCCGTGTAATATGCCCGTGTAACATACCTGTGTAATATGCCCATGTAATATACCAGTGTAATATGCCAGTGTAATATGCCCGTGTAATATGACAGTGTAATATGCCCATTTAATATGCCCTGTGTAATATGACCAGGTAATATGCCCATTTAATATGCCCTGTGTAATATGCCCAGGTAATATACCCAGGTGATATGTCCAGGTAATATGGCCGTGTAATATGACCAGGTGATATGCTCAGGTAATATGCCCGGGCAATTTGCTCAGGTAATATGTCCATGTATTATGCCATGTATAATATGTCCATGTAACATTCCCAGGTAATATGCCCCGTGTAATATGCCCAGGTAATATGCCCGGGTAATATGCTAAGGTTATATATCCATGTAATATGCCCATGTAATATGCCCTGTGTAATATGATAAGGTAATATGTCCGTGTAATATGCCCTGTGTAATATGCCCATGTAATATGCCCAGGTAAAATGCCCGTGTAATATGTCCATGTAATATGCCCGTGTAATATGCCCAGGTAATATGCCTGTGTAATATGCCTGTGTAATATGCCCGTATAATCTGCTCAGGTAATATGCCCATGAAATATGTCCGTGTAATATGCCCGTGTAATATGCCCAGGTAATATGCCCAGGTAATATGCCCATGTAATATGCCCTGTGTAATATACCCTGTGTAATATGACCAGGTAATATACCCAGGTAATAAGCCCATGTAATATACCCTGTGTAATATGCCCAGGTAATGTTCTCATGTAATATGCCCATGTAATATGCCCAGGTAATATGCCCATGTAATATGTCCGTGTAATATGCCCAGGTAATATGCCCATGTAATATGTCCGTGTAATATGCCCAGGTAATATGCCCGTGTAATATGTCCGTGTAATATGCCCAGGTAATATGCCCATGTAATATGTCCGTGTAATATGCCCTGTGTAATATGCCCAGGTAATATGCCCAGGTAATATTCTCATGTAATATGCCCGTGTAAAATGCCCTGTGTAAAATGCCCTGTGTAATATGCCTGGTGTAATATGACCATGTAATATGCCCTGTGTAATATAGCCTGTGTAATATGACCAGGTAATATACCCAGATAATATGCCCATGTAATATGCCCTGTGTAATATGACAAGGTAATATGCCCATTTAATATGCCCTGTGTAATATAGCCTGTGTAATATGACCAGGTAATATACCCAGATAATATGCCCATGTAATATGCCCTGTGTAATATGACAAGGTAATATGCCCATTTAATATGCCCAGGTAATATACCCAAGTGATATGTCCAGGTAATATGACCAGGTAATATGCCCTGTGCAATATGCCCAGGTAATATGCCCGTGTAATATGACCAGGTGATATGCTCAGGTAATATGCCCATGTATTATGCCATGTGTAATATGTCCAGGTAATATGGCCAGATAACATGACCAAGTAACATGCCCGTGTAATATGCCCAGGTAATATACCCAGTTAATATGCCCGGGTAATATGCTAAGGTTATATACCCATGTAATATGTCCATGTAATATGCCCGTGTAATATGATAAGGTAATATGTCCGTGTAATATGCCCATGTAATATGCCCGTGTAATATGCCCAGGTAAAATGCCTGTGTAATGTGCCCGTGTAATATACCATTGTAATATGCCCCGTGTAATATGCCCAGGTAATATGCCCATGTAATATTCTCATGTAATATGCCCGTGTAATATGCCTGTGTAATATGCCTTGTGTAATATGCCCGTGTAATATGCCCGTGTAATATGTCCATGTAATATGCCCGTGTAATATGTCCGTGTAATATGTCTGTGTAATATGTCTGTGTAATATACCTGTGTAATATGCCCGTGTAATATGCCCGTGTAATATGTCCGTGTAACATGCCCGTGTAACATACCCGTGTAATATGCCCATGTAATATACCCGTGTAATATGCCCATGTAATATACCCGTGTAATATGCCCATGTAATATGCCAGTGTAATATGCCAGTGTAATATGCCCGTGTAATATTCCCGTGTAATATGCCTGTGTAATATGCCCATGTAATATGCCCGTGTAACATGCCCGTGTAACATACCCGTGTAATATGCCCATGTAATATACCAGTGTAATATGCCCGTGTAATATGCCTGTGTAATATGCCCAGGTAATAAGCCAGTGTAATATGCCCATGTAATATGCCCTGTGTAATACACCCAGGTAATATGCCCAGGTAATAAGCCCGGTGTAATATGCCCTGTGTAATATGCCCAGGTAATATACCCAGGTAATATGCCCGGGTAATATGATAAGGAAATATGTCTGTGTAATATGCCCATGTAATATGCCCGTGTAATATGCCCGTGTAATATGCCCTTGTAATATGCCCCGTGTAATATGCCCAGGTAATATGCCCATGTAATATGCCCATGTAATATGCCCATGTAATATGCCTTGTGTAATATGCCCGTGTAATATGTCCGTGTAATATGTCCGTGTAATATGCCCGTGTAATATGCCCGTGTAATATGTCCGTATAATATGCCCATGTAATATGTCCGTGTAATATGCCCATATAATATACCCGTGTAATATGCCTGTGTAATATGCCCAGTGTAATATGCCCATGTAATATGCCCTGTGTAATATGCCCATGTAATATGCCCAGGTAATAAGCCCGTGTAATATGCCCATGTAATATGCCCAGGTAATAAGCCTGGTGTAATATGCCCATGTAATATGCCCTGTGTAATATGCCCAGGTAATATACCCAGGTAATATGCCCGGGTAATATGCTAAGTTTATATACCCATGTAATATGTCCGTGTAATATGATAAGGTAATATGATAAGGTAATATGTCCGTGTAATATGTCCGTGTCATATGTCCGTGTAATATGCCCGTGTAATATGCCCGTGTAATATGCCCATGTAATATGCCCATGTAATATGCCCATGTAACATACCCGTGTAATATGCCCATGTAATATACCAGTGTAATATGCCTGTGTAATATGTCCATGTAATTTGTCCTGTGTAATATGCCCATGTAATATGTCCGTGTAATATGCCCATATAATATGCCCATGTAATATGTCCGTGTAATATGCCCATATAATATACCCGTGTAATATGCCTGTGTAATATGCCTGGTGTAATATGCCCATGTAATATGCCCTGTGTAATATGCCCAGGTAATATGCTAAGGTTATATACCCATGTCATATGTCCATGTAATATGCCCGTGTAATATATGGTAATATGATAAGGTAATATGTCCGTGTAATATGCCCAGGTAAAATGCCTGTGTAATATGCCCTTGTAATATGCCCTGTGTAATATGCCCTGTGTAATATGCCCAGGTAATATGCCCAGGTAATATGCCCATGTAATATTCTCATGTAATATGCCTTGTGTAATATGCCCGTGTAATATGTCCATGTAATATGCCCGTGTAATATGCCCGTGTAATATGCCCTTCCAAGTCATCCCTTGCCTTGCCTGTCACTATGCTGCACTTTATGGAATAAATATGTTTGTTATACCACGACAATGGTGAGTGCTATTTACCTTCTTTCATTGCTGCATTAATATGCCCGTGTAACATGCCCATGTAACATGCCCATGTAATATGCCCATGTAATATGACCGTGTAATATGCCCATGTAATATGCCCGTGTAATATACCAGTGTAATATACCCGTGTAATATGCCCATGTAACATACCCGTGTAATATGCCCATGTAATATACCAGTGTAATATGCCCGTGTAATATGCCCATCAAATATGCCCGTGTAATATGTCCATGTAATATGTCCTGTGTAATATGCCCATGTAATATGTCCGTGTAATATGCCCATATAATATACCCGTGTAATATGCCCATGTAATATGTCCGTGTAATATGCCCATGTAATATGTCCGTGTAATATGCCCATGTAATATGTCCGTGTAATATGCCCATGTAATATGTCCGTGTAATATGCCCATATAATATACCCGTGTAATATGCCCATGTAATATGTCCGTGTAATATGCCCATGTAATATGTCCGTGTAATATGCCCATGTAATATGTCCGTGTAATATGCCCATATAATATACCCGTGTAATATGCCCATGTAATATGTCCGTGTAATATGCCCGTGTAATATGCCCGGTGTAATATGCCCATGTAATATGCCCTGTGTAATATGCCCATGTATTATGCCCAGGTAATAAGCCCGTGTAATATGCCCATGTAATATGCCCTGTGTAATACGCCCAGGTAATAGGCTCTGTGTAATATGCCTTTGTAATATTCCCAGGTAATATGCCCGTGTAATATGCCCGTGTAATATGCCCGTGTAATATGCCCGTGTAATATGCCCGTGTAATATGTCCGTGTAATATGTCCGTGTAATATGCCCGTGTAATATGCCCGTGTAACATGCCCATGTAACATGACCATGCAACATGCCCATGTAATATGCCCATGTAACATACCAGTGTAATATGCCCGTGTAATATGTCCATGTAATATGTCCTGTGTAATATGCCCATGTAATATGTCCGTGTAATATGCCCGTGTAATATGCCCGTGTAATATGTCCGTGTAATATGCCCGTGTAATATGCCCGGTGTAATATGCCCATGTAATATGCCCTGTGTAATATGCCCAGGTAATATGCCCGTGTAATATGCCCTGTGTAATATGCCCTGTGTAATATGCCTTTGTAATATTCCCAGGTAATATGCCCGTGTAATATGCCCATGTAATATGCCCAGGTAATATGCCCATGTAATATGCCCGTGTAATATGCCCAGGTAATATGCCCATGTAATATGCCCATGTAATATGCCCATGTAATATGCCCTGTGTAATATGCCCATGTAATATGCCCTGTGTAATATGCCCAGGTAATTTCCTTTATAAACCGATAAAGACGCCCAAGACCGACATATTTATTATGGAAACCTGCAAAAAACAACTTCAAAAACCGGTGACGCTGCTGTTTACACTGGAGCCCGGGCCGGACATGACCGTCATGTGATGCAGTGGTCCGGTGAGTCTGTGACGCTGCTGTTTACAACGGAGCCCGGGCCGGACATGACCGTCATGTGATGCAGTGGTCCGGTGAGTCTGTGACGCTGCTGTTTACAACGGATCCCGGGCCGGACATGACCGCCATGTGATGCAGTGGTCCGGTGAGTCTGTGACGCTGCTGTTTACAACGGAGCCCGGGCCGGACATGACCGTCATGTGACGCAGTGGTCCGGTGAGTCTGTGACGCTGCTGTTTACACTGGAGCCTGGGCTGGACATGACCTTCACGTGACCCAGTGGTCCGGGGAGTCAGTGACGCTGCTGTTTACACCGGAGTCCGGGCCGGACATGACCTTCACGTGATGCAGTGGTCCGGTGAGTCAGTGACGCTGCTGTTTACACTGGAGCCCGGGCCGGACATGACCTTCATGTGACGCAGTGGTCCGGTGAGTCTGTGACGCTGCTGTTTACACCGGAGCACAGGCCGGACATGACCTTCAAGTGACGCAGTGGTCCGGTGAGTCGGTGACGCCGCTGTTTACACTGGAGCCCGGGCCGGACATGACCTTCACGTGATGCAGTGGTCCGGGGAGTCGGTGACGCTGATGTTTACACTGGAGCCCGGGCCGGACATGACCTTCACGTGACGCAGTGGTCCGGGGAGTCGGTGACGCCGCTGTTTACACTGGAGCCCGGGCCGGACATGACCTTCACGTGACGCAGTGGTCCGGGGAGTCGGTGATGCTGATGTTTACACTGGAGCCCGGGCCGGACATGACCTTCACGTGACGCAGTGGTCAGGTGAGTCGGTGACGCTGATGTTTACACTGGAGCCCGGGCCGGACATGACCTTGGGGTGAGTCGGTGACGTGGCCGATCGTCTCATCGCAGTGAGAATCACCGTTCTGCAGCTCGTCTTTATACCATTCTTATTACTGACGTCTGAGACATGAAAGGTGATCGGCCTTAAAGGGACGCGGTCATGTGATGAGGATGATTCAAAAAAGGGTGTGAAAAACCTGCAGGAAAAATCAGTTCCGCAGCCGACACTAGAATTTTGGGGTCATCACATCCTCCAATCGTGTAAGGGCTTCATGGAAGGACAGTGGAAGAAGCGACCATGTGATCCACTGACTTCTTATACTAGTTATTAGGGACTACCGTGCCTTTAACGCAGCCCTTCATATTGTAGTAGCATTGCGTATCTCTCTGGGATCAGGATATATTGTAGTTATACACCTCCCCTCCAGCTCTATCTGTATACTGCTGCTATCTCTATGGGATCAGGATATATAGTAGTTATACACCTCCCCTCCAGCTCTATCTGTATACTGCTGCTATCTCTATGAGATCAGGATATATAGTAGTTATACACCTCCCCTCCAGCTCTATCTGTATACTGCTGCTATCTCTATGGGATCAGGATATATAGTAGTTATACACCTCCCCTCCAGTTCTATCTGTATACTGCTGCTATCTCTATGGGATCAGGATATATAGTAGTTATACACCTCCCCTCCAGCTCTATCTGTATACTGCTGCTATCTCTATGGGATCAGGATATATAGTAGTTATACACCTCCTCTACAGTTCTATCTGTATACTGCTCCTATCTCTATGGGATCTCAGGATATATAGTAATTATACACCTCTCCTCCAGCTCTATCTGTATACTGCTGCTATCTCTATGGGATCAGGATATATAGTAGTTATACACCTCCTCTACAGCTCTATCTGTATACTGCTCCTATCTCTATGGGATCTCAGGATATATAGTAATTATACACCTCTCCTCCAGCTCTATCTGTATACTGCTGCTATCTCTATGGGATCAGTATATATAGTAGCTATACACATCCCCTTAGCTCTATCTGTATACTGCTGCTATCTCTATGGGATCAGTATATATAGTAGCTATACACCTCCCCTTACCTCTATCTGTATACTGCTGCTATCTCTATGGGATCAGTATATATAGTAGCTATACACCTCCCCTTAGCTCTATCTGTATACTGCTGCTATCTCTATGGGATCAGTATATATAGTAGCTATACACCTCCCCTTACCTCTATCTGTATACTGCTGCTATCTCTATGGTATCAGTATATATAGTAGCTATACACCTCCCCTTAGCTCTATCTGTATACTGCTGCTATCTCTATGGGATTAGTATATATAGTAGCTATACACCTCCCCTTAGCTCTATCTGTATACTGCTGCTATCTCTATGGGATCAGTATATATAGTAGCTATACACCTCCCCTTAGCTCTATCTCTATGTGGTCAGGATATATAGTAATTTTTATTTTTTTGCCTCATTTCCATTCATTGTGGCTCCAGATTCGCAGACATTTGTGACAGAACCCTAAGGAGGATGTTAATGAGAAAGGTAACATCTACAGTGGCACCGGGTGGCACCAGTGGTGACTGTTCTACCGCTATTATACATCTTCTTACTGTACCTGGAAATAACATGGTCTTCATCTGTTCTGGACTTTCAAGACAATCAATGACGGCCCGCTGGAAGGTTTTACTCTGTGCAGACTGGAGATGACTACAAAAGAGAAGGCGATGATGACAAAGCCTAACAACAACGCAACGTATCAATGAGATACAACAGAACAAGGGCAGCTGAACCATATGAAGGCCACAAATTACAGCAGAGAACTATATGAAGGTCACATCTTCTCTCTTTATATTCTATCCATAAAGCTTTTGTTATATACCCTCTTAGTTGTTATTGAGCTAATGGATGTGTGTCCTCCCCGTACAGACCTTCTTCTATAGTTGGTGGCTACGTCAAACATGACCATCAACTCCGGAGGACACAAAGCGACTTGCCCCCAGGGCCAGATTAAGGCTGCTTCAGCATGGAGCACTTCATTCTGATGGCCCCGGCCCCTACCATGAGATACAAATTATAAAGGGGACACTATGGGGGGAATTTACGAGACCAGAACAACATGTTCGGACATCACCTCTCTGCTCCCTGAAGTCTCGCGTTCACCATTAAGTCTTGTCCCCCCTTTCCTGCGCGAGACTTGAGAGGGCAGAGCGGTGATGTTGGTCCCAGGTTGCCTGAGCCGGAGTCAGAGAACATGTTATAGGGAATTATCTCAAGATATGAATTGAGAAGAATTCGGTAGCAGATTTGTATGTCTTTGCCCCTCCTGTTCAGCTGCGTCTTTATCGGTCGCCATGATGACTCCTGGGCCAGTTAGGACGTGCGGACTACTGGTTAATTGTGTCCGGCCTTAGCGTCCACACCCTTGGTTAGATTATTTAAAGGAGTACTCCGCCCCTAGACATCTTATAGGGGATAAGATGTCTGATCGTGGAGGTCCTGCTGTGGGAACCCCGCAATCTCCCTGCTGCACCCGGCGTTCATTTGAAGCGTCTGGTGCAGCGCCAGAGGCTTGTGACGTCATGCTCATGCCCCACTCGTGACGTCATGGCCACGCTCCCTCAATGCAAGTCTATGGAAGGTGGCGTGACGGATGTCACGCCCCCTCCCATAGACTTGCATTGAGGGGGCGTGGCCGTAACTTCACGAGCAGGGCATGACCGTGACATCACGAGCCTCTGCCCCGCATCGCCAATCATCCGGCACAGAGCGAAGTTCGCTCCGTGCACTGGATGTCTCGGGTGCCGGGACCCACCGCGACCAGACATCTTATCCACCATCCTTTGGATAGGGGATAAGATGTCTAGGGGCGGAGTACCCCTTTAAGCTGCACCCTGTCTCCATTTTCTTGCCTGCAATATAGAATCTTTCCCTTGTCCCTGGCTCTGGTTTGTTATTCACCTGGGTATCTTATGTATATTCTTGGTTTGTTTTCCTGACAACTCTATTGCATTCTGACTCTGTACCTCATCACTCTCTCTGTTACTGACTTGGCTTGTTTGACACTAATCATATGTTTGTTTGTGCATTCCCTGTTAGTGCTTTTATTGCTGTTCTATAGTTCGTTAACACTTCTGTGCACTAACCTTTTCACTGAATTCCCTACTATGTTGTTTGCTACTCTGACTTCACCATGTCCCAGAACCTTAGCAGCATAGGGACCGGCGCCATGGTTGGGGCCACACTATTTCATGGCTGCACTTATTCTTTCCCACTATGACAAATTCATCATGTAACTGCAAAGTATCTGCAGAGTAACAATATATGATGTGACTTTTAAAAGAGCCTGTTATCACTTTCATGCTGCTGGAGTCATCGGGGTGGTCCCTAGTGACTTCCGCTCCATCGGTCTTGTTTAATAGATCTTTTCCTGTTTACACATATAGAGAGATCTAAAAATCAAGGCTGGCTGGGTGGGGGAAAAGCTGCCAAGGACGACCATTATGACTTATAGTTCAGGCAGCATGAAAGTAATCATGAGTTAGTTTGTGAAATACATACAGGATATGTTCATTGTAAAAATGGTGTAAATTATCCTTCAAAAGTAAATCCCTGTAGCACATTCATGTCACTTACCTCTTCCAAGACTCCTCGTCCCTCCATATTTCATACAGGACGTAGCCTGTTTGGGAGTGAAGATCTCGAGTGGATACACTGAAAAAGACGAGTTTAAAGTGAATGTCGCTCACAGTCAAATAAAAATACAAAAATATAGATTTTTGAGTAGAAACTGCAGCCAGGACCACTGATCTGGGTGTAGACCCTATCACCTAATCTTAGAGCTGCAGACATGCATTATCTGTTATTATGGCTAAAGGATGAGGCCAAGGCAACCAGAAACCCAGAAACCCAACAATTGACCCCCTGTGAGGGAAAAATCAATATTATTGCAGTCATATAAGGAACAAGGACAAGGTCAGATTTCATCTTGGGTGGTCAGGAAAGTCTATCCAAAGCCTTTTTTTTAAGTGGGTGTGGTCACTTATCTTCCAGGACAACATGTGATCATGTCCTCATGAAGTATATGACTGTCATGTAAGGTAGGGAACAGTGCACCCTGAATTGACCCTGGCCCCTGTCCCTACTTCTTGGACGATCCACCATAAACAGGCGATGGTCCCTACACTAAGCTAAACACTCAGAAAAAAAGAGAGGTCAGACAAGCCAGATCACTACCAAATGGGCATCGAATTAAAAAAGATCAAAGCGCTAAAAGGGAAAACCAGAAAACAAGCCACAAGATCAAAACCAGGAGAGCAGCGCAGTACAAAATCAGAAGCAGAGGCAGAACAAACACTAGAAGGAGGTCAAACCAGGAAAGTAACGTCTGGTCCAAAAGAGCAGGAAAAAATCAGGGAACTAGGATCCAGAGAAAGGACTAGTAAAGACTTTAATAGACCAAACATGGGTGTCTGTGGCCGACAGACCCCCAATTAAAGAGGAACATTACCCATCAGTCCCAGGATCATGGGCCTCCCACTAGCCATCCAGCACCTTGCTCTGTACTGATGAGGGGGCAAAACCCTAAATCCGCATCTACAGATGGGTATTCTTTCCTTCTGGGGAGATCTTTGGTATACATTCCCAGTCAGATTCCAAGGCTCCTAGTTGGAGTAAAAGCTGCCTGAGAAGGAGTGAGAGCTGCTCTGCATAGTCTTCCTTCCCTACAGGGTGCACAGTCATCTCAGGAGCATCACAAGAGGAGATCAGGTGGTTCTATCTCTGACAGAGCTCCACACCTTCTTCTGCCACGTTCACCGACCGGCAACAATGGTAAACAATACAAAAATATACAAAAACAGCGAGATAATGGCCGAGGTCACCATCAGAAGGATTTGTGCAGAATGTATAACATAATAAGCAATAAACCGGACTCAGATCCTCATTCATCTCTTGAGAACCTTCACCAGGAGTACAGTGGGAGGGGGGGGGGGAGCCAACGTAATGACTGGCATCATGACAAATACACAAACACCAGTCGTCATGGCAACTAAAAGGAATTCTTACAAGAAGATCGTCCTTTTGTGTATTACCCTTGATTATGTTCAGCACCAAGGCTGGGTAATATGTCAGACGCAAAAAAAATAATAAATAAAAAGAAAAATAAATAATAGAAGTTAAGTCTGCGAGCTCCAGGTTACAGCAGATCCCTCCTTACAAGGCCAGACGCCTAGTACCAGATCCCCTCCTTACAAGGCCAGACACCTAGTACCAGATCCCCTCCCTACTAGGCCGGACGCCTAGTACCAGATCCCCTCCTTACAAGGCCAGACGCCTAGTACCAGATCCCCTCCTTACAAGGCCAGACGCCTAGTACCAGATCCCCTCCTTACATGGCCAGACGCCTAGTACCAGATCCCCTCCTTACAAGGCCAGACACCTAGTACCAGATCCCCTCCCTACTAGGCCGGACGCCTAGTACCAGATCCCCTCCTTACAAGGCCAGACGCCTAGTACCAGATCCCCTCCTTACATGGCCAGACGCTTAGTACCAGATCCCCTCCTTACAAGGCCAGATGCCTAGTAACAGATCCCCTCCCTACTAGGTCAGACGCCTAGTACCAGATCCTCATACTGCCAACCACTCTGTCCCCCATATATAATATGAAATCAAAGGCGAATGACCAGGGAGTCAGGAGTTTGTCTGGCGCAGAGAGGAACCATCAGACAGCCAGGTAAAATCAATGGATTTATTAGATGCAACGCGTTTCGCTGCGCATGCGCAGCTTCATCAGGCATGACAAAGGGAGGCTGGTAACAGGTATATATACCTCCAGGAATTAACCATTAGAGTGCTTTTTGAAAAGAATTGTTACATAGAGTTACATATCTATATGACAATATATAAAAAAGATACATAAATACATATAAACAGAAATCACAAAAGTAGTAATAAGACAGCAATATGAAAGCAAAATACAATCCTATAAATATAAATATATATAACATGATTATAATTATCGCATGTGATGTGAATATGACACCAAAACGACTCAAGAAATCGCTCCGCTAAATCGCCGGTGCGACACTCAACAACACAAGTTGGATATTATTTCAAAAAATATATATATGGTATAAAGAGTCATGTCAATTGATTCAAAAGATAGAAAAATTATTATTTAATTGTATATCGCTACCTTATTAAAAAATAATAAAAAATAAGTGACAGTGCGATAAACCAAACCGCAACTGATCAGAGGGGAATGTATGAACACTACTTAGAGAATAAGATAAACTCTATTAACTAATGCGGTATTGGGTATAGCAACCGGCGAAAACGCAGGGTGTGAATATTCGTACAAGAATCCGGATTAACAAACAATAAAGGAATTAAAAATACAAAAATGTTTATATGTAAAAAAGAAAGGGAAATCAACAAAACTTAGATAATAAAACCTAAAAAATGAATAAATAAATACACCGTGGGGCGCTCCAGGGTGAACAGTACAGAAGGAGCAAGGCAAAATCAAGACATGATGTTTTCAAAA
Organism: Hyla sarda; assembly: GCF_029499605.1. NCBI lineage: Eukaryota > Metazoa > Chordata > Amphibia > Anura > Hylidae > Hyla > Hyla sarda. The sequence goes on from NC_079200.1 coordinate 1,766,148, forward strand.
TTAATCCATATGGAACGATGGGAAATTTTTAAATCCCAAATTATCAAATTATTTAACTGTATCAATACATTCATTAAAACCTTGAGGGTGCAAAGTATGTAGTTTGTGAATCCAAAAGGATTCGCGATTATTAAGTCTTTGTATTCTATTGGGTAAATGAATGGGGATAGTTTCTAAAATAATTAATTTTAGAGTTTCAGTGTTTTTTTGATGATAGAGAGTGAAATGACGGGAGAGACTATGCAACAAAAAACCATGTTTTATGTTCCATCTGTGTTTGTTCATCCTGGAGCGCACCGTTTGTGTGGTGCGGCCAACATATTGGCGATCGCAACCACAGGTTAATAAATAAATAGCGGTGTCACAATTTAATGAATCCTTAATTTTGAATGTTTGTTGTGTAAAAAAGGAAGAAAAGGTATCAGTTTGAATAATCCATTCGCAACAGAGACAGCGACTTTTTTTGCAAGGAAAACAATATGGTTTAATAGAACAGGAATTCTGTGGTATACGATATTCGGAAAATCTGCTAGGGGCTAATAAATTGCTGAGATTTTTGGAACGTCTGTAGGTGACATTAGGGACTGGGGGAATTAGTTGGTTTAAAATTTTATCATTTTGAATAATGGGCCAATTTTTAGTTAATATTTTTCTAATATTAGATGCCTCAATATTGAAATTCGTAACAAAATTGTATCTAAAGGGGTTAGGAAGCTGATTAGAGCTGGATTTTTTAGAAGTAGGTGTAACCAAATCAGATTGTTTTTTATCTTTTACCTTCAGATATGCCTTAGTAAGAAGCGATTTGGGATAGCCCTTTTGTATAAAGCGTTGTTTTAAAACCTCAGCTTGAGAGATAAAATCTAAATCAGAGGTGCAATTTCTACGAATTCGTAAATATTGGCCGAAAGGCACCCCTCTTAGCCAGCTTGGATAATGTGCACTGTCGAACTGTAAAAAACTATTAATATCGACAGATTTGAAAAAAGTCTTCGTCGAAATAGTGCCATCGGCTGTTTTATGGATGTCAAGGTCTAAAAATTGGATGGAATTTTCTGCATAATGCATAGTAAATTTAATACCCCATGTGTTAGTGTTCAACTCTTGGACAAAGAGGTCAGCTTCATGTTTGGTACCTACCCAGATCAAAAAAAGGTCGTCTATATAACGACGAAAGAAAAAAACGGACTTAAAGAACAGGGACTGTGCCATGACAAGGGACTCGAATCGCCCCATGAACAAATTAGCGTAACTAGGGGCGAATCGAGTCCCCATGGCACAGCCCCTACTCTGCCGATAAATGGTATGATTGAATTCGAAAACATTATTAAGAAGAATAAATCTAATGGACTCTAGTAAAAATTCTGACTGGCTGGGGTTAAGTGAAGGGTCTTCTTGTAAAAAATGTTTAATTGCCGGAACACCTAAATCAGTGGAGATGTTAGAATAAAGGGAGCACACATCCAGAGTAAGAAAACTATAATAAGGGGGTAAGGATAGGGCATGTAATTCCGAAATAAGTTGAGCTGAATCTCTCAAATAAGATGGTAATTGTAAAACAAAAGGTTGAAGAAATAGATCTATAAAGTGAGAAAGGTTTGCAGTAATCGAACCAATACCTGAAATAATGGGTCTACCAGGGGGGTTGGTTAGACATTTATGTAATTTGGGTAAATAATAAAAAATAGGTAAATTATAATTTTTAATATTGAGAAATGTGTGCTCCCTTTTATCCAACAATTGTTTTTCTGTAGCTCCACCTATAAGCAAACAATATTGTGAAAAAATATGAGGGGAAGGGTCATAAGGAAGCGGAGTATAATATTCAAGGTCTGATAAAATTCTAAGGGCTTCATTTTTATAATCAGCCCTATTCAAAACAGCCACCCCCCCACCTTTATCTGCAGGGCGAACAATAATAGATTTATTGTTCTGTATGGATTTAATTGCAATTCTCTCAGCAGAAGTTAAATTATCATTTTCCTTAAAAATAACAGATTTATCACATAAATTTGAAAAATCTTGCATAACCATATGATAAAAAGTCTCAAGATGGCTGCCACGATTGTGTAGAGGATAAAACGAAGATTTGGGTTTTACTGGTACATGACGAGCTGGAGTCATGTCAACTAGTGTGGTAACAGGAATTGAAATATTATCAATATTAGAATTACAAACTCCCGAATTCGAAATTTGGGGGGTATTAGTAGTTTGATGGTCCGATCTATTCTGGATAAAGAAATGACGGCTCAATGTTAATCTACGAATAAAATCGTTTAAATCTAAAAATAACTGAAAATCGTTTGGACGTGCAGCAGGACAAAAAGACAGTCCTTTCGCGAGTAAATTCGTTTCATTTTCGGAAAGTATATAGTTAGATAGATTGAAAATTTTTATAGTTTCTTTTTTTGTTATTAATTTTTCTGTCTTTGGGATAATTGTAGAGGTGGGTTGGCGTTTTCTCTGACCTCCTCTGCAACAGAGAAAACGCCAACCCACCTCTACAATTATCCCAAAGACAGAAAAATTAATAACAAAAAAAGAAACTATAAAAATTTTTAATTTATCTAACTATATACTTTCCGAAAATGAAACGAATTTACTCGCGAAAGGACTGTCTTTTTGTCCTGCTGCACGTCCGAACGATTTTCAGTTATTTTTAGATTTAAACGATTTTATTCGTAGATTAACATTGAGCCGTCATTTCTTTATCCAGAATAGATCGGACCACCAAACTACTAATACCCCCCAAATTTCGAATTCGGGAGTTTGTAATTCTAATATTGATAATATTTCAATTCCTGTTACCACACTAGTTGACATGACTCCAGCTCGTCATGTACCAGTAAAACCCAAATCTTCGTTTTATCCTCTACACAATCGTGGCAGCCATCTTGAGACTTTTTATCATATGGTTATGCAAGATTTTTCAAATTTATGTGATAAATCTGTTATTTTTAAGGAAAATTATAATTTAACTTCTGCTGAGAGAATTGCAATTAAATCCATACAGAACAATAAATCTATTATTGTTCGCCCTGCAGATAAAGGTGGGGGGGTGGCTGTTTTGAATAGGGCTGATTATAAAAATGAAGCCCTTAGAATTTTATAAGACCTTGAATATTATACTCCGCTTCCTTATGACCCTTCCCCTCATATTTTTTCACAATATTGTTTGCTTATAGGTGGAGCTACAGAAAAACAATTGTTGGATAAAAGGGAGCACACATTTCTCAATATTAAAAATTATAATTTACCTATTTTTTATTATTTACCCAAATTACATAAATGTCTAACCAACCCCCCTGGTAGACCCATTATTTCAGGTATTGGTTCGATTACTGCAAACCTTTCTCACTTTATAGATCTATTTCTTCAACCTTTTGTTTTACAATTACCATCTTATTTGAGAGATTCAGCTCAACTTATTTCGGAATTACATGCCCTATCCTTACCCCCTTATTATAGTTTTCTTACTCTGGATGTGTGCTCCCTTTATTCTAACATCTCCACTGATTTAGGTGTTCCGGCAATTAAACATTTTTTACAAGAAGACCCTTCACTTAACCCCAGCCAGTCAGAATTTTTACTAGAGTCCATTAGATTTATTCTTCTTAATAATGTTTTCGAATTCAATCATACCATTTATCGGCAGAGTAGGGGCTGTGCCATGGGGACTCGATTCGCCCCTAGTTACGCTAATTTGTTCATGGGGCGATTCGAGTCCCTTGTCATGGCACAGTCCCTGTTCTTTAAGTCCGTTTTTTTCTTTCGTCGTTATATAGACGACCTTTTTTTGATCTGGGTAGGTACCAAACATGAAGCTGACCTCTTTGTCCAAGAGTTGAACACTAACACATGGGGTATTAAATTTACTATGCATTATGCAGAAAATTCCATCCAATTTTTAGACCTTGACATCCATAAAACAGCCGATGGCACTATTTCGACGAAGACTTTTTTCAAATCTGTCGATATTAATAGTTTTTTACAGTTCGACAGTGCACATTATCCAAGCTGGCTAAGAGGGGTGCCTTTCGGCCAATATTTACGAATTCGTAGAAATTGCACCTCTGATTTAGATTTTATCTCTCAAGCTGAGGTTTTAAAACAACGCTTTATACAAAAGGGCTATCCCAAATCGCTTCTTACTAAGGCATATCTGAAGGTGAAAGATAAAAAAACAATCTGATTTGGTTACACCTACTTCTAAAAAATCCAGCTCTAATCAGCTTCCTAACCCCTTTAGATACAATTTTGTTACGAATTTCAATATTGAGGCATCTAATATTAGAAAAATATTAACTAAAAATTGGCCCATTATTCAAAATGATAAAATTTTAAACCAACTAATTCCCCCAGTCCCTAATGTCACCTACAGACGTTCCAAAAATCTCAGCAATTTATTAGCCCCTAGCAGATTTTCCGAATATCGTATACCACAGAATTCCTGTTCTATTAAACCATATTGTTTTCCTTGCAAAAAAAGTCGCTGTCTCTGTTGCGAATGGATTATTCAAACTGATACCTTTTCTTCCTTTTTTACACAACAAACATTCAAAATTAAGGATTCATTAAATTGTGACACCGCTATTTATTTATTAACCTGTGGTTGCGATCGCCAATATGTTGGCCGCACCACACAAACGGTGCGCTCCAGGATGAACAAACACAGATGGAACATAAAACATGGTTTTTTGTTGCATAGTCTCTCCCGTCATTTCACTCTCTATCATCAAAAAAACACTGAAACTCTAAAATTAATTATTTTAGAAACTATCCCCATTCATTTACCTAATAGAATACAAAGACTTAATAATCGCGAATCCTTTTGGATTCACAAACTACATACTTTGCACCCTCAAGGTTTTAATGAATGTATTGATACAGTTAAATAATTTGATAATTTGGGATTTAAAAATTTCCCATCGTTCCATATGGATTAATTTTGAAAACATCATGTCTTGATTTTGCCTTGCTCCTTCTGTACTGTTCACCCTGGAGCGCCCCACGGTGTATTTATTTATTCATTTTTTAGGTTTTATTATCTAAGTTTTGTTGATTTCCCTTTCTTTTTTACATATAAACATTTTTGTATTTTTAATTCCTTTATTGTTTGTTAATCCGGATTCTTGTACGAATATTCACACCCTGCGTTTTCGCCGGTTGCTATACCCAATACCGCATTAGTTAATAGAGTTTATCTTATTCTCTAAGTAGTGTTCATACATTCCCCTCTGATCAGTTGCGGTTTGGTTTATCGCACTGTCACTTATTTTTTATTATTTTTTAATAAGGTAGCGATATACAATTAAATAATAATTTTTCTATCTTTTGAACCAATTGACATGACTCTTTATACCATATATATATTTTTTGAAATAATATCCAACTTGTGTTGTTGAGTGTCGCACCGGCGATTTAGCGGAGCGATTTCTTGAGTCGTTTTGGTGTCATATTGACATCACATGCGATAATTATAATCATGTTATATATATTTATATTTATAGGATTGTATTTTGCTTTCATATTGCTGTCTTATTACTACTTTTGTGATTTCTGTTTATATGTATTTATGTATCTTTTTTATATATTGTCATATAGATATGTAACTCTATGTAACAATTCTTTTCAAAAAGCACTCTAATGGTTAATTTCTGGAGGTATATATACCTGTTACCAGCCTCCCTTTGTCATGCCTGATGAAGCTGCGCATGCGCAGCGAAACGCGTTGCATCTAATAAATCCATTGATTTTACCTGGCTGTCTGATGGTTCCTCTCTGCGCCAGACAAACTCCTGACTCCCTGGTCATTCGCCTTTGATTTCATACCTATCCAGGAGGGCTGCAGTGGACCTGCCTTCATATCTTTTCTGCTTCTAACCTTGTTGTGTGTGGGCGCACAACCAACTTTGGTAAGCGGCTTGGGAATTACCTTCCCCTACCCCCACCTGCAAGATCTACTGATCCCGCACATGAGGCGCCTTCCTTCCTTTCTCCATATATAATATGGTCACATACTGCGCTCCCTAAATATAATTCTAAATGACCCAAAATGAGGGCTTAAACACATAGACAATATGTTAATTCAGTGTCCAATACAAACAAATTCAATAAATACCTTCAATAAATGCTTTTTCTAAGGCTCTAGGGCAACAAAGATCCAGCAGGGAAGTGTAGGAGGAGGAATTTATCAATGAGCCACAGGTGCTACTTCACTAATGGGCGCACTTGCCCTTTAAATCTTAAAGCTCCAGCGCGCGCCCTGGACAGGGACGCACACGCCAGAGCAGAGAGGCCGAGGCAGGAGAAGCACCAGGTGAGTGACGGGCTGGGATTCGCATGTGGGCGCCCCGCCGGCAGCAGAAGGTAATGGGACCATGCACTTATGGCCAGTGTGTGCGGCCTGAGCACATAACGTAACAGACCCGGAGGCCATGCCCTGCGTTAGCCGACACGCCCCCTCCCATAGACATGAATGGAGGGGGTGTGGCAAGCAAAAATTCTGTCGTGTTAATAGACCCAAAAGGATAACTTACTCCGGATCCTTCCACCAAGTATGGATCCATAGGGTCACTCCTATATAACATACCACCCATTACACACAAATCCCTTACTGCCAGGCAGAGAGACACCTCTAGGTGGTTTCCCGGGAGTGGTTTGGATACACTGCAGTTGCCTATTTATATAATTATTGGCCAATGGAAGAACAGAATAAAAAAATATATATAATAATAGATGACACCGGTATGTCTGTCATTGAGACCACCATCTTTGTGGACACTGAGCATGCGCCACCAAGTGATGAGGAGGTGGGTCCACCCACATCATCCCGCAGGCAAAGTGATGAAGCGGCATTTCCACTGGCACCACTGTGTCACAGAGATGGGATGGCGCATGATCAGTGTAAAACGGCCCTGGAAGAAAAGATAGGTGCGCAAACCCATTCTGGCATTGTAATAAAAGTGCATAATTGTTGCACCAGAGGATCCTGGGCATAGACTATAATACTGCTATACCCTGTGCTTCTAAAAATAATACTGCCACACACTGTACACCTGAATATAATACTACCACACTATTCCCCTGAATATAATACTGCCACACACTGTACCCTCTGAATATAATCCTACCACACACTGTATCCTCTGAATATAATACTGCCACACATTTTACCCTCTGAATATAATACTGCCACACACTGTGCCCCTGAATATAATACTGCCACACACTGTGCCCTCTGAATATAATACTGCCACACACTGTGCCCTCTGAATATAATACTGACACTCACTGTACCCTCTGAATATAATACTGACACACACTGTGCCCTTCAATATAATACTGCCACACACTGTATCCTCTGAATATAATACTGCCACACACTGTGGCCCTGAATATAATACTGCCACACACTGTGCCCTCTGAATATAATAGACACTCACTGTACCCTCTGAATATAATACTGACACACACACTGTGCCCTTGAATATAATACTGCCACACACTGTACCCTCTGAATATAATACTACCACACACTGTGCCTCTGAATATAATACTACACACACTGTACCCTTGAATATTATACTGCCACACACTGTACACTCTCAATATAGTACTACACACACTGTACCCTTGAATATAATACTGCTACACACTGTAACCTCTGAATATAATACTGCCACAGACTGTACCCCACACTGTGCCCCTGAATATAATACTGCTACACACTGTGCCCTCTGAATATAATACTGCCATACACTGTACACTCTCAATATAATACTACACACACTGTACCCTTGAATATAATACTGCCACACACTGTACCCTCTCAATATAATACTGTCACACACTGTACCACACACTGTGCCCCTGAATATAATACTGCCACACACTGTGCCCTCTGAATATAATACTGCCACACACTGTACCCTCTGAATATAATACTGCCTAACACTGTACCCTCTAAATATATAATACTGCCACACACTGTGCCACTGAATAAAATACTGCCATGCACTGTACCCCTGAATATAATACTGCCACACACTGTACCCTCTTAATATAATACTGCCGCACATTGTGCCACTGAATATAATACTGCCACACATTGTACCCCTGAATATACTACCCCACATATAATACTGCCACACACTGTACCCCTGAATATAATACTGCCACATACTGTACCCTCTGAATATAATCCTACCACACACTGTGCCCCTGAATATACCACACCATGAGCCCTCTGAATATAATACTGCCACACACTGTACCCTCTGAATATAATCCTACCACACACTGTATCCTCTGAATATAATACTGCCACACACTGTGCCCCTGAATATAATACTGCCACACACTGTGCCCTCTGAATATAATAGACACTCACTGTAACCTCTTAATATAATACTGACACACACTGTGCCCTTGAATATAATACTGCCACACACTGTACCCTCTGAATATAATACTACGACACACTGTGCCTCTGAATATAATCCTACCGCACACTGTGCTCACTGAATATAATACTGCCACACACTGTACCCCCTGAATATAATACTGCCATACACTATACCCCCTGAAATTAATACTACCACACACTGTGCCCTCTGAGTATAATACTGCTGCACACTGTGTCCCTGAATATAATACTGCCACACACTGTACCCTCTGAATATAATATTGCCACAAACTGTATCCTTTGAATATAATACTACCACACACTTTACCCTCTGAATGTAATACTGCCACACACTGTGCCCCTGAATAAAATACTGCAACACACTGTGCTCTCTGAATATTATACTGCCACACACTGTGCTTCTGAATATAATACTGCCGCATACTGTGCCCCTAAATATAATACTGCCACACATAGTGCCCCTGAATATAATACTGCCACACACTGTAACCCTGAATATCATACTGTCACACACTGTGCTTCTGAATATAATACTGCCACACACTGTGCCCCTAAATATAATACTGCCACACACTGTACCCCTGAATTTCATACTGCCACACACTGTGCTTCTGAATATACTGCCACATTCTATACCCCCTGAATATAATACTGCCACACTTTGTGCTCTCTGAATATAATACTGCCACATATTGTGCCCCTGAATATAATACTACCACACACTGTGCCCACTGAATACAATACTGCCACACACTGTGCCCCTGAATATAATACTGCCACACACTGTACCTCTGAATATAATACTGCCACAAACTGTATCCTCTGAATATAATACTGCCACACACTGTGTCCTCTGAATATAATACTGCCACACACTGTACCCTCTGAATATAATACTGCCACACACTGTACCTTCTGAATATAATACTGCCACACACTACTGTATGCCCCTAAATATAATACTGCTATACACACTGTACCGTCCGAATATAATACTACCACACACTGTACCCTCTGAATATAATACTGCCACACACTGTACCCTGAATATAATACTGCCACACATGGTACCTCTGAATATAATACTGCCACACACTGTACCCCTGAATATAATACTGATATACACTATGCCCCTGAATATAATACTGCCACACACTGTACCCCTGAATATCATACTGCCACACACTGTGCTTCTGAATATAATACTGTCACACACTGTGCCCCTGAATATAATACTGCCACACACTGTACCCCCTGAACATAATACTGCCATACTTTGTGCTCTCTGAATATAATACTGTAACACACTGTACCCTCTGAATATAATACTGCCACATATTGTGCCCCTGAATATAATACTACCACACACTGTGCCCACTGAATACAATACTGCCACACACTGTGCCCCTGAATATAATACTGCCACACACTGTACCTCTGAATATAATACTACCCCACACTGTACCTCTGAATATAATACTACCCCACAATGTGCCTCTGAATATAATACTGCCACGCACTGTGTCCTCTGAATATAATACTGCCACACACTGTACCTCTGAATATAATACTGCCACAAACTTTATCCTCTGATTATAATACTGCCACGCACTGTGTCCTCTGAATATAATACTGCCACACACTGTACCCTCTGAAAATAATACTGCCACACACTGTGTTCCTGAATATAATACTGCCACACACTGTACCCCTGAATAAAATACTACCACATACTGTACCCCTGAATATAATACTGCCACACACTGCACCCTCTGAATATAATACTGCAACACACTACTGTATGCCCCTAAATATAATACTGCTATACACACTGTACCATCCGAATATAATACTACCACACACTGTACCCTCTGAATATAATACTGCCACACACTGTGCCCCTGAATATAATACTGCCACACACTGTACCTCTGAATATAATACTGCCACGCACTGTGTCCTCTGAATATAATACTGCCACAAACTGTATCCTCTGAATATAATACTGCCACGCACTGTATCCTCTGAATATAATACTTTCACACACTGTACCCTCTGAATATAATACTGCCACACACTGTTCCCTCTGAATATAATACTGCCACACACTGTTCCCTCTGAATATAATACTACCACACACTGTACCCTCTGAATATAATACTGCCACACACTCTAACCCTGAATATAATACTGTCACACACTGTAGCCTCTGAATGTAATACTGTCACACACTGTACCCTCTGAATATAATACTGCCACACACTGTACCCTCTGAATATAATACTACCACACACTGTACCCTCTGAATATAATACTACCACACACTGTACCCTCTGAATATAATACTGTCACACACTGTACCCTCTGAATATAATACTACCACACACGGTATCCTCTGAATATAATACTGCCACACACTGTACCCTCTGAATATAATACTGCCACACACTGTGAGATATAATAGAATTAGTCAGACTTACTGTAAGCAATGTTCTTGGGCTGCAGTAAACTCACTGTAACTCTTCAGAGACATTCTAAACTGACCCATATAGACTCCACTGACTGAAAGCTGCCTCTGGGAGACCAGGATCTCCTGCAGAATAGAAAAAAATCAAAAATTAAAGCAAATGACAGACAGTGTCTATTACTAAGCTAGACCTAACACCAACCCCTACATTACTACCCCAATACCCAGCACCACAGCGGTAACATCAGGCCCGGACCTGGACAAATGGCTCCTACTGTATCCAGCAAGGTAAAACAAACCAAACAGTAGCAGCCTGGTACTACAATGGTGGTAAGATCCAACCGCACTGGCCCAAAGCAGAGTGTGTGACCCACATCCCGTACTGTTTGATGGTCATGGAGGAAAAGTCAGTGAGAGGAGGTCAGGGCCGCATCCATACCACCCATGGGGGTGTATTATGGTGGTGGTCTGGGCTGTGAGGGTGTGTTATGGTGGTGATATGTGCTGTGGGGGTGTATTGTGGTGGTGTTCTGTGCTGTGGGGGTGTATTATGGTGGTCTGGGCTGTGGGGGTGTATTATGGTGGTCTGGGCTGTGGAGGTGTATTATGGTGGTGGTCTGGGCTGTGGGGGTGTATTATGGTAGTGTTCTGTGCTTTGGGGGTGTATTATGGTGGTGGTCTGTGCTGTGGGGGTGTATTATGGTGGTGTTCTGGGCTGTGGGGGTGTATTATGGTGGTGGTCTGTGCTGTGGGGGTGTATTATGGTGGTGTTCTGGGCTGTGGGGGTGTATTATGATGGTGTTCTGTGCTGTGGGGGTGTATTATGGTGGTGTTCTGGGCTGTGGGGGTGTATTATGTTGGTGGTCTGGGCTGTGGAGGTGTATTATGGTGGTCTGGGCTGTGGGGGTGTATTATGGTGGTCTGTGCTGTGGAGGTGTATTATGGTGGTGTTCTGTGCTGTGGGGGTGTATTATGGTGGTGGTCTGGGCTGTGGGGGTGTATTATGGTGGTGGTCTGTGCTGTGGGAGGTGTATTATGGTGGTGGTCTGTGCTGTGGGGGTGTATTATGGTGGTGTTCTGGGCTGTGGGGGTGTATTATGGTGGTGGTCTGTGCTGTGGGGGTGTATTATGGTGGTGGTCTGTGCTGTGGGGGTGTAATATGGTGGTGTTCTGTGCTGTGGAGGTGTATTATGGTGATGCTCTGTGCTGTGGAGGTGTATTATGGTGGTGGTCTGGGCTGTGGGGGTGTATTATGGTGGTCTGGGCTGTGGGGGTGTATTATGGTGGTGGTCTGGGCTGTGGGGGTGTATTATGGTGGTCTGGGCTGTGGGGGGTGTATTATGGGGTGGTGTCTGCTGTGGGGTGTATGGGCTGTGGGTGTATTATGTGGTGGCTGTCTGTGGGGTCTGTCTGTGGTGGGTGTATTCTGGTGGGTTTGTGTCTGTGCTGTGGGGGTGTATTATGGTGGGGTTCTGTGCTGTGGGGGGTGTATTATGGTGGTCTATGCTGTGGGGTGTATTATGGTGGTGTTCTGGGCTGTGGGGGTGTATCATGGGGGTGTCTGTGCAGGTGTTATGGTGTATGTGCTGTAGGGGTGTAATATGTGGTGTGCTGTGGGGTGTATTATGGTGTGTTCTGTGCTTGATGGTATGTGTTCTGTGGGTGTGTTCTGTGCTGTGGGGGTGTATTATGGTGGTGCTCTGTGCTGTGGGGGTGTATTATGGTGGTGGTCTGGGCTGTGGGGGTGTATTATGGTGGTCTGTGCTGTGGGGGTGTATTATGGTGGTGGTCTGTGCTGTGGGGGTGTATTATGGTGGTGGTCTGTGCTGTGGGGGTGTATTATGGTGGTGGTCTGGGCTGTGGGGGTGTATTATAGTGGTCTGTGCTGTGGAGGTGTATTATGGTGGTGGTCTGTGCTGGGGGGTGTATTATGGTGGTGCTCTGTGCTGTGGGGGTGTATTATGGTGGTGGTCTGGGCTGTGGGGGTGTATTACGGTGGTGTTTTATGCTGTAGGGGTGTATTATGTTGGTTGTCTGTGCTGTGGGGGTGTATTATGGTGGTGTTCTGTGCTGTGGAGGTGTATTATGGTGGTGCTCTGTGCTGTGGGGGTGTATTATGGTGGTGGTCTGGGCTGTGGGGGTGTATTATGGTGGTCTGGGCTGTGGGGGTGTATTATGGTGGTCTGGGCTGTGGGGGTGTATTATGGTGGTCTGTGCTGTGGAGGTGTATTATGGTGGTGTTCTGTGCTGTGGGGCTGTATTATGGTGGTGGTCTGGGCTGTGGGGGTGTATTATGGTGGTCTGGGCTGTGGGGGTGTATTATGGTGGTCTGGGCTGTGGAGGTGTATTATGGTGGTCTGTGCTGTGGGGGTGTATTATGGTGGTGTTCTGTGCGGGTGTATTATGGTGGTCTGGGCTGTGGAGGTGTATTATGGTGGTGGTCTGTGCTGTGGGGGTGTATCATGGTGGTCTGTGCAGGGGGGGTGTATTATGGTGGTCTGGGCTGTGGGGGTGTATTATGGTGGTCTGGGCTGTGGAAGTGTATTATGGTGGTCTGGGCTGTGGGGGGTGTATTATGGTGGTGGTCTGTGCTGTGGGGGTGTAATATGGTGGTGTTCTGTGCTGTGGAGGTGTATTATGGTGATGCTCTGTGCTGTGGAGGTGTATTATGGTGGTGGTCTGGGCTGTGGGGGTGTATTATGGTGGTGGTCTGGGCTGTGGGGGTGTATTATGGTGGTGTTCTGGGCTGTGGGGGTGTATTATGGTGGTGGTCTGGGCTGTGGGGTGTATTATGGTGGTGGTCTGTGCTGTGGGGGGGTGTATTATGGTGGTGGTCTGTGCTGTGGGGGTGTATTATGGTGGTGGTCTGTGCTGTGGGGGGTGTATTATGGTGGGGTTCTGTGCTGTGGGGGTGTATTATGGTGGTGGTCTATGCTGTGGGGGTGTATTATGGTGGTGTTCTGGGCTGTGGGGGTGTATTATGGTGGTCTGTGCTGTAGGGGTGTATTATGATGGTGGTGTGTGCTGTGGGGGTATATTATGGTAGTGTTCTGTGCTGTGGGGGTGTATTATGGTGGTGCTCTGTGCTGTGGGGGTGTATTATGGTGGTGGTCTGGGCTGTGGGGGGTGTATTATGGTGGTCTGTGCTGTGGGGGTGTATTATGGTGGTGGTCTGTGCTGTGGGGGTGTATTATGGTGGTGGTCTGTGCTGTGGGGGTGTATTATGGTGGTGGTCTGGGCTGTGGGGGTGTATTATGGTGGTGTTCTGTGCTGTGGGGGTGTATTATGGTGGTGGTCTGGGCTGTGGGGGTGTATTATGGTGGTCTGTGCTGTGGAGGTGTATTATGGTGGTGGTCTGTGCTGGTGTATTATGGTGGTGTTCTATGCTGTAGGGGTGTATTATGTTGGTTGTCTGTGCTGTGGGGGTGTATTATGGTGGTGTTCTGTGCTGTGGGGGTGTATTATGGTGGTGCTCTGTGCTGTGGGGGTGTATTATGGTGGTGGTCTGGGCTGTGGGGGTGTATTATGGTGGTCTGGGCTGTGGGGGTGTATTATGGTGGTCTGGGCTGTGGGGGTGTATTATGGTGGTCTGTGCTGTGGAGGTGTATTATGATGGTGTTCTGTGCTGTGGGGCTGTATTATGGTGGTGGTCTGGGCTGTGGGGGTGTATTATGGTGGTCTGGGCTGTGGGGGTGTATTATGGTGGTCTGGGCTGTGGAGGTGTATTATGGTGGTCTGGGCTGTGGAGGTGTATTATGGTGGTCTGTGCTGTGGGGGTGTATTATGGTGGTGTTCTGTGCGGGTGTATTATGGTGGTCTGGGCTGTGGAGGTGTATTATGGTGGTGGTCTGTGCTGTGGGGGTGTATCATGGTGGTCTGTGCAGGGGGGGTGTATTATGGTGGTCTGGGCTGTGGGGGTGTATTATGGTGGTCTGGGCTGTGGAAGTGTATTATGGTGGTCTGGGCTGTGGGGGGTGTATTATGGTGGTGGTCTGTGCTGTGGGGGTGTAATATGGTGGTGTTCTGTGCTGTGGAGGTGTATTATGGTGATGCTCTGTGCTGTGGAGGTGTATTATGGTGGTGGTCTGGGCTGTGGGGGTGTATTATGGTGGTCTGGGCTGTGGGGGTGTATTATGGTGGTGTTCTGGGCTGTGGGGGTGTATTATGGTGGTGGTCTGGGCTGTGGGGTGTATTATGGTGGTGGTCTGTGCTGTGGGGGGGTGTATTATGGTGGTGGTCTGTGCTGTGGGGTGTATTATGGTGGTGGTCTGTGCTGTGGGGGGTGTATTATGGTGGGGTTCTGTGCTGTGGGGGTGTATTATGGTGGTGGTCTATGCTGTGGGGGTGTATTATGGTGGTGTTCTGGGCTGTGGGGGTGTATTATGGTGGTCTGTGCTGTAGGGGTGTATTATGATGGTGGTGTGTGCTGTGGGGGTGTATTATGGTAGTGTTCTGTGCTGTGGGGGTGTATTATGGTGGTGGTCTGTGCTGGGGGGTGTATTATGGTGGTGGTCTGGGCTGTGGGGGTGTATTATGGTGGTGGTCTGGGCTGTGGGGGTGTATTATGGTGGTCTGTGCTGTGGGGGTGTATTATGGTGGTGGTCTGTGCTGTGGGGGTGTATTATGGTGGTGCTCTGTGCTGTGGGGGTGTATTATGGTGGTGGTCTGGGCTGTGGGGGTGTATTATGGTGGTCTGTGCTGTGGGGGTGTATTATGGTGGTGGTCTGTGCTGTGGGGGTGTATTATGGTGGTGGTCTGTGCTGTGGGGGTGTATTATGGTGGTGGTCTGGGCTGTGGGGGTGTATTATGGTGGTGTTCTGTGCTGTGGGGGTGTATTATGGTGGTGGTCTGGGCTGTGGGGGTGTATTATGGTGGTCTGTGCTGTGGAGGTGTATTATGGTGGTGGTCTGTGCTGGTGTATTATGGTGGTGTTCTATGCTGTAGGGGTGTATTATGTTGGTTGTCTGTGCTGTGGGGGTGTATTATGGTGGTGTTCTGTGCTGTGGAGGTGTATTATGGTGGTGCTCTGTGCTGTGGGGGTGTATTATGGTGGTGGTCTGGGCTGTGGGGGTGTATTATGGTGGTCTGGGCTGTGGGGGTGTATTATGGTGGTCTGGGCTGTGGGGGTGTATTATGGTGGTCTGTGCTGTGGAGGTGTATTATGGTGGTGTTCTGTGCTGTGGGGCTGTATTATGGTGGTGGTCTGGGCTGTGGGGGTGTATTATGGTGGTCTGGGCTGTGGGGGTGTATTATGGTGGTCTGGGCTGTGGAGGTGTATTATGGTGGTCTGGGCTGTGGAGGTGTATTATGGTGGTCTGTGCTGTGGGGGTGTATTATGGTGGTGTTCTGTGCTGTGGGGGTGTATTATGGTGGTCTGTGCTGTGGGGGTGTATTATGGTGGTCTGTGCTGTGGGGGTGTATTATGGTGGTCTGGGCTGTGGGGGTGTATTATGGTGGTGGTCTGTGCTGTGGAGGTGTATTATGGTGGTGGTCTGGGCTGTGGAGGTGTATTATGGTGGTGGTCTGTGCTGTGGGGGTGTATTATGGTGGTGTTCTGTGCTGTGGGGATGTATTATGGTGGTGTTCTATGCTGTGGGGGTGTATTATGGTGGTGCTCTGTGCTGTGGGGGTTTGTTATGGTGGTGGTCTGGGCTGTGGGGGTGTATTATGGTGTTCTGTGCTGTGGGGGTGTATTATGGTGGTCTGTGCTGTGGGGGTGTATTATGGTGTTCTGGGCTGTGGAGGTGTAATATGGTGGTCTGTGCTGTGGGGGTGTATTATGGTGGTGGTCTGTGCTGTGGGGGTGTATTATGGTGGTGTTCTGTGCTGTGGGGGTGTATTATGGTGGTGTTCTGTGCTGTGGGGGTGTATTATGGTGGTGGTCTGGGCTGTGGGGGTGTATTATGGTGGTCTGTGCTGTGGAGGTGTATTATGGTGGTGGTCTGGGCTGTGGAAGTGTATTATGGTGGTCTGGGCTGTGGGGGTGTATTATGGTGGTGTTCTATGCTGTAGGGGTATATTATGGTGGTGTTCTGTGCTGTGGAGGTGTATTATGGTGGTCTGTGCTGTGGGGGTGTATTATGGTGGTGGTCTGTGCTGGTGTATTATGGTGGTGTTCTATGCTGTAGGGGTGTATTATGGTGGTGGTCTGGGCTGTGGAGGTGTATTATGGTGGTCTGTGCTGTGGGGGTGTATTATGGTGGTGGTATGTGCTGGTGTATTATGGTGGTGTTCTATGCTGTAGGGGTGTATTATGGTGGTCTGTGCTGTGGGGGTGTATTATGGTGGTCTGTGCTGTGGGGGTGTATTATGGTGGTGTTCTATGCTGTAGGGTTGTATTATGGTGGTGTTCTGTGCTGTGGGGGTGTATTATGGTGGTCTGTGCTGTGGGGGTGTATTATGGTGGTGGTCTGTGCTGTGGGGGTGTATTATGGTGGTGGTCTGTGCTGTGGGGGTGTATTATGGTGGTGGTCTGGGCTGTGGGGGTGTATTATGGTAGTGTTCTGTGCTGTGGGGGTGTATTATGGTGGTGGTCTGTGCTGGGGGGTGTATTATGGTGGTGGTCTGGGCTGTGGGGGTGTATTATGGTGGTGGTCTGGGCTGTGGGGGTGTATTATGGTGGTCTGTGCTGTGGGGGTGTATTATGGTGGTGGTCTGTGCTGTGGGGGTGTATTATGGTGGTGCTCTGTGCTGTGGGGGTGTATTATGGTGGTGGTCTGGGCTGTGGGGGTGTATTATGGTGGTCTGTGCTGTGGGGGTGTATTATGGTGGTGGTCTGTGCTGTGGGGGTGTATTATGGTGGTGGTCTGTGCTGTGGGGGTGTATTATGGTGGTGGTCTGGGCTGTGGGGGTGTATTATGGTGGTGTTCTGTGCTGTGGGGGTGTATTATGGTGGTGGTCTGGGCTGTGGGGGTGTATTATGGTGGTCTGTGCTGTGGAGGTGTATTATGGTGGTGGTCTGTGCTGGTGTATTATGGTGGTGTTCTATGCTGTAGGGGTGTATTATGTTGGTTGTCTGTGCTGTGGGGGTGTATTATGGTGGTGTTCTGTGCTGTGGAGGTGTATTATGGTGGTGCTCTGTGCTGTGGGGGTGTATTATGGTGGTGGTCTGGGCTGTGGGGGTGTATTATGGTGGTCTGGGCTGTGGGGGTGTATTATGGTGGTCTGGGCTGTGGGGGTGTATTATGGTGGTCTGTGCTGTGGAGGTGTATTATGGTGGTGTTCTGTGCTGTGGGGCTGTATTATGGTGGTGGTCTGGGCTGTGGGGGTGTATTATGGTGGTCTGGGCTGTGGGGGTGTATTATGGTGGTCTGGGCTGTGGAGGTGTATTATGGTGGTCTGGGCTGTGGAGGTGTATTATGGTGGTCTGTGCTGTGGGGGTGTATTATGGTGGTGTTCTGTGCTGTGGGGGTGTATTATGGTGGTCTGTGCTGTGGGGGTGTATTATGGTGGTCTGTGCTGTGGGGGTGTATTATGGTGGTCTGGGCTGTGGGGGTGTATTATGGTGGTGGTCTGTGCTGTGGAGGTGTATTATGGTGGTGGTCTGGGCTGTGGAGGTGTATTATGGTGGTGGTCTGTGCTGTGGGGGTGTATTATGGTGGTGTTCTGTGCTGTGGGGATGTATTATGGTGGTGTTCTATGCTGTAGGGGTGTATTATGGTGGTGCTCTGTGCTGTGGGGGTTTGTTATGGTGGTGGTCTGGGCTGTGGGGGTGTATTATGGTGTTCTGTGCTGTGGGGGTGTATTATGGTGGTCTGTGCTGTGGGGGTGTATTATGGTGTTCTGGGCTGTGGAGGTGTAATATGGTGGTCTGTGCTGTGGGGGTGTATTATGGTGGTGTTCTGTGCTGTGGGGGTGTATTATGGTGGTGTTCTGTGCTGTGGGGGTGTATTATGGTGGTGGTCTGGGCTGTGGGGGTGTATTATGGTGGTCTGTGCTGTGGAGGTATATTATGGTGGTGTTCTGTGCTGTGGAGGTGTATTATGGTGGTCTGTGCTGTGGGGGTGTATTATGGTGGTGGTCTGTGCTGGTGTATTATGGTGGTGTTCTATGCTGTAGGGGTGTATTATGGTGGTGGTCTGGGCTGTGGAGGTGTATTATGGTGGTCTGTGCTGTGGGGGTGTATTATGGTGGTGGTATGTGCTGGTGTATTATGGTGGTGTTCTATGCTGTAGGGGTGTATTATGGTGGTCTGTGCTGTGGGGGTGTATTATGGTGGTCTGTGCTGTGGGGGTGTATTATGGTGGTGGTCTGTGCTGTGGGGGTGTATTATGGTGGTGTTCTATGCTGTAGGGTTGTATTATGGTGGTGTTCTGTGCTGTGGGGGTGTATTATGGTGGTCTGTGCTGTGGGGGTGTATTATGGTGGTGGTCTGTGCTGTGGGGGTGTATTATGGTGGTGGTCTGTGCTGTGGGGGTGTATTATGGTGGTGGTCTGGGCTGTGGGGGTGTATTATGGTAGTGTTCTGTGCTGTGGGGGTGTATTATGGTGGTGGTCTGTGCTGGGGGGTGTATTATGGTGGTGGTCTGGGCTGTGGGGGTGTATTATGGTGGTGGTCTGGGCTGTGGGGGTGTATTATGGTGGTCTGTGCTGTGGGGGTGTATTATGGTGGTGGTCTGTGCTGTGGGGGTGTATTATGGTGGTGCTCTGTGCTGTGGGGGTGTATTATGGTGGTGGTCTGGGCTGTGGGGGTGTATTATGGTGGTCTGTGCTGTGGGGGTGTATTATGGTGGTGGTCTGTGCTGTGGGGGTGTATTATGGTGGTGGTCTGTGCTGTGGGGGTGTATTATGGTGGTGGTCTGGGCTGTGGGGGTGTATTATGGTGGTGTTCTGTGCTGTGGGGGTGTATTATGGTGGTGGTCTGGGCTGTCGGGGTGTATTATGGTGGTCTGTGCTGTGGAGGTGTATTATGGTGGTGGTCTGTGCTGGTGTATTATGGTGGTGTTCTATGCTGTAGGGGTGTATTATGTTGGTTGTCTGTGCTGTGGGGGTGTATTATGGTGGTGTTCTGTGCTGTGGAGGTGTATTATGGTGGTCTGGGCTGTGGGGGTGTATTATGGTGGTGCTCTGTGCTGTGGGGGTGTATTATGGTGGTGGTCTGGGCTGTGGGGGTGTATTATGGTGGTCTGGGCTGTGGGGTGTATTATGGTGGTCTGGGCTGTGGGGGTGTATTATGGTGGTCTGTGCTGTGGAGGTGTATTATGGTGGTGTTCTGTGCTGTGGGGCTGTATTATGGTGGTGGTCTGGGCTGTGGGGGTGTATTATGGTGGTCTGGGCTGTGGGGGTGTATTATGGTGGTCTGGGCTGTGGAGGTGTATTATGGTGGTCTGGGCTGTGGAGGTGTATTATGGTGGTGGTCTGTGCTGTGGGGGTGTATTATGGTGGTGGTCTGTGCTGTGGGGGTGTATTATGGTGGTGGTCTGTGCTGTGGGGGTGTATTATGGTGGTGGTCTGTGCTGTGGGGGTGTATTATGGTGGTGTTCTGTGCTGTGGGGGTGTATTATGGTGGTGTTCTGTGCTGTGGGGGTGTATTATGGTGGTGGTCTGGGCTGTGGGGGTGTATTATGGTGGTCTGGGCTGTGGAGGTGTATTATGGTGGTCTGGGCTGTGGAGGTGTATTATGGTGGTCTGTGCTGTGGGGGTGTATTATGGTGGTGTTCTGTGCTGTGGGGGTGTATTATGGTGGTCTGGGCTGTGGAGGTGTATTATGGTGGTGGTCTGTGCTGTGGGGGTGTATCATGGTGGTCTGTGCTGTGGGGGTGTATTATGGTGGTCTGTGCTGTGGGGGTGTATTATGGTGGTCTGGGCTGTGGGGGTGTATTATGGTGGTGGTCTGTGCTGTGGAGGTGTATTATGGTGGTGGTCTGGGCTGTGGAGGTGTATTATGGTGGTGGTCTGTGCTGTGGGGGTGTATTATGGTGGTGTTCTGTGCTGTGGGGATGTATTATGGTGGTGTTCTGTGCTGTGGGGATGTATTATGGTGGTGGTCTGTGCTGTGGGGGTGTATTATGGTGGTGCTCTGTGCTGTGGGGGTTTATTATGGTGGTGGTCTGGGCTGTGGGGGTGTATTATGGTGTTCTGTGCTGTGGGGGTGTATTATGGAGGTCTGTGCTGTGGGGGTGTATTATGGTGTTCTGGGCTGTGGAGGTGTAATATGGTGGTCTGTGCTGTGGGGGTGTATTATGGTGGTGGTCTGTGCTGTGGGGGTGTATTATGGTGGTGTTCTGTGCTGTGGGGGTGTATTATGGTGGTGTTCTGTGCTGTGGGGGTGTATTATGGTGGTGGTCTGGGCTGTGGGGGTGTATTATGGTGGTCTGTGCTGTGGAGGTATATTATGGTGGTGTTCTGTGCTGTGGAGGTGTATTATGGTGGTCTGTGGTGTGGGGGTGTATTATGGTGGTGGTCTGTGCTGGTGTATTATGGTGGTGTTCTATGCTGTAGGGGTGTATTATGGTGGTGGTCTGGGCTGTGGAGGTGTATTATGGTGGTCTGTGCTGTGGGGGTGTATTATGGTGGTGGTATGTGCTGGTGTATTATGGTGGTGTTCTATGCTGTAGGGGTGTATTATGGTGGTGTTCTGTGCTGTGGGGGTGTATTATGGTGGTCTGTGCTGTGGGGGTGTATTATGGTGGAGGTCTGTGCTGGTGTATTATGGTGGTGTTCTGTGCTGTAGGGGTGTATTATGGTGGTGGTCTGGGCTGTGGAGGTGTATTATGGTGGTGGTCTGGGCTGTGGAGGTGTATTATGGTGGTGGTCTGTACTGTGCGGGTGTATTATGGTGGTGTTCTGTGCTGTGGAGGTGTATTATGGATGTGCTCTGTGCTGTGGGGGTGTATTTTGGTGGTCTGGGCTGTGGGGGTGTATTATGGTGGTCTGTGCTGTGGAGGTGTATTATGGTGGTGTTCTGGGCTGTGGGGGTGTATTAGGGTGGTGGTCTGTGCTGTGGGGGTGTATTATGGTGATGCTCTGTGCTGTGGGGGTGTATTGTGGTGGTGTTCTGGGCTGTGGAGGTGTATTATGGTGGTCTGGGCTGTGGAGGTGTATTATGGTGGTGGTCTGGGCTGTGGGGGTGTATTATGGTGGTCTGGGCTGTGGGGGTGTATTATGGTGGTGATCTGGGCTGTGGAGGTGTATTATGGTGGTCTGTGCTGTGGGGGTGTATTATGGTGGTGGTCTGGGCTGTGGGGGTGTATTATGGTGGTGGTCTGGGCTGTGGGGGTGTTTTATGGTGGTGGTCTGGGCTGTGGGGGTGTATTATGGTGGTGGTCTGTGCTGTGGGGGTGTATTGTGGTGGTGTTCTGGGCTTTGGGGGTGTATTATGGTGGTCTGTGCTGTGCGGGTGTATTATGGTGGTGGTCTGTGCTGTAGGGGTGTATTATGGTGTTGGTCTGTGCTGTGGGGGTGTATTATGGTGGTGGTCTGTGCTGTAGGGGTGTATTATGGTGGTCTGTACTGTGGGGGTGTATTATGGTGGTGTTCTGTGCTGTGGGAGTGTATTATGGTGGTGTTCTGTGCTGTGGGGGTGTATTATGGTGGGGGTCTGGGCTGTGGGGTGTATTATGGTGGTGGTCTGTGGGGGTGTATTATGGTGGTGGTCTGTGCTGTGGGGGTGTATTATGGTGGTGGTCTGTGCTGTGGGGGTGTATTATGGTGGTGGTCAGTACTGTGGGGGTGTATTATGGTGGTGTTCTGTGGGGGTGTATTATGGTGGTGTTCTGTGCTGTGGGGGTGTAATATGGTGGTGGTCTGTGCTGTGGGGGTGTATTATGGTGGTGGTCTGGGCTGTGGGGGTGTATTATGGTGGTGTTCTGTGCTGTGGGGGTGTATTATGGTGGTGTTCTGTGGGGGTGTATTATGGTGGTGTTCTGTGCTGTGGGGGTGTAATATGGTGGTGGTCTGGGCTGTGGGGGTGTATTATGGTGGTCTGTGCTGTGGGGGTGTATTATGGTGGTGGTCTGGGCTGTGGGGGTGTAATATGGTGGTGGTCTGTGCTGTGGGGGTGTATTATGGTGGTGGTCTGTGCTGTGCGAGTGTATTATGGTGGTGTTCTGTGCTGTGGGGGTGTATTATGGTGTTGTTCTATACTGTGGGGGTGTATTATGGTGGTGCTCTGTGCTGTGGGGGTGTATTATGGTGGTGGTCTGGGCTGTGGGGGTGTATTATGGTGTTCTGTGCTGTGGGGGTGGAATTTGGTGGTGTTCTGGGCTGTGGGGGTGTATTATGGTGGTGTTCTATGCTGTAGGGGTGTATTATGGTGGTGGTCTGTGCTGTGCGAGTGTATTATGGTGGTGTTCTGTGCTGTGGGGGTGTATTATGGTGTTGTTCTATACTGTGGGGGTGTATTATGGTGGTGCTCTGTGCTGTGGGGGTGTATTATGGTGGTGGTCTGGGCTGTGGGGGTGTATTATGGTGTTCTGTGCTGTGGGGGTGTATTATGGTGGTTGTCTGTGCTGTGGGGGTGTATTATGGTGGTGGTCTGTGCTGTGGGGGTGTATTATGGTGGTGGTCTGGGCTGTGGGGGTGTATTATGGTGGTGTTCTGTGCTGTGGGGGTGTATTATGGTGGTGGTCTGGGCTGTGGGGGTGTATTATGGTGGTGGTCTGGGCTTTGGGGGTGTATTATGGTGGTGGTCTGGGCTGTGGAGGTGTAATATGGTGGTCTGGGCTGTGGGGGTGTATTATGGTGGTGGTCTGGGCTGTGGAGGTGTATTATGGTGGTGGTCTGTGCTGTGGGGGTGTATTATGGTGGTGGTCTGTGCTGTAGGGGTGTATTATGGTGGTGTTCTGTGCTGTGGGGGTGTATTATGGTGATTTTCTGTGATGTGGGGGTGTATTATTGTGGTGTTCTGTGCTGTGGGGGTGTATTATGGTGGTGGTCTGGGCTGTAGGGGTGTATTATGGTGGTGGTCTGTGGGGGTGTATTATGGTGGTGGTCTGTGGGGGTGTATTATGGTGGTGGTCTGTGGGGGTGTATTATGGTGGTGGTCTGTGCTGTGGGGGTGTATTATGGTGGTCTGTGCTGTGGGGGTGTATTATGGTGGTCTGTGCTGTGGGGGTGTATTATGGTGGTCTGTGCTGTGGAGGTGTATTATGGTGGTGGTCTGGGCTGTGGGGGTGTATTATGGTGGTCTGGGCTGTGGGGGTGTATTATGGTGGTGTTCTATGCTGTGGGGGTGTATTATGGTGGTGCTCTGTGCTGTGGGGGTGTATTATGGTGGTGGTCTGGGCTGTGGGGGTGTATTATGGTGTTCTGTGCTGTGGGGGTGTATTATGGTGGTGGTCTGTGCTGTGGGGGTGTATTATGGTGGTGTTCTGTGCTGTGGGGGTGTATTATGGTGGTCTGGGCTGTGGGGGTGTATTATGGTGGTCGGGGCTGTGGGGGTGTATTATGGTGGTCTGGGCTGTGGAGGTGTATTATGGTGGTCTGGGCTGTGGGGGTGTATTATGGTGGTGGTCTGGGCTGTGTGGGTGTATTATGGTGGTCTGGGCTGTGGGGGTGTATTATGGTGGTGGTCTGGGCGGTTGTATTATGGTGGTCTGGGCTGTGCGGGTGTTTTATGGTGGTCTGTGCTGTGGAGGTGTATTATGGTGGTCTCCAGCTGAAGTGGCGGTTTTGCAGGTTACCTGGCCGTATAGGCATAGGTAACCCTGACTGCAGGGACCAAGGAGTTAAGGAGACAATGTTATTGCGGACTCTGTCTCGTTTTCAGTTTAAGGACTTTCGGAGAATGTGTCCGGAGAATGTGTCCGGATGCGGCCCTGGAGGACATCCCCTGCCCCCCATTGGTGTTGGAATTGGTGACAGACGCTTGATGCCCCTCATCGAATCGTCAGTGGTGGCTGCTCATTGGTCCGGGCACGGTAAGGGGTGGAAGGAATGGTGGGCGGTGGTTGCGGGTCGGGCGGTGGACGCTGGTGTTGAGTCCTGTTTGTCTGTGACTGTCGACTATTTGCTGGCTTTGCGCGATGCTAACGTATCTGCTCTGGTGGCGCGACGGCGCTTGGCGGGGGGCACTTTTCATTTTAAATTGTTGGGGTGGGAAGATGTTACCAAGCGGTTTTTGATTCAGCAGGCATTGAAAGGTTGGCAGCGAACGCATGTGAGGCGTGAAAAACGCAGACCGGTGTCGTATTCGTTATTAGTGTTGCTATTGGCGTCTGTGGGGCGCGGTTGTTCCTCGCTTTTTGAGGCTGCTCTGTATTCAGCCGCGTTTTGTGTGGCGTTTTTTGGTGCATTGCGCATCGGGGAGCTGGTTCCGGGCTCCAAAACGGATACCAGGGGCTTATTGCATGTGGATGTGGTTTGTTCCAATGGCGTTTTGCAGCTGCGCATTCGCAGGTCGAAAAAGGATCAGCTGGGACAAGGTGCTTGGGTCCGATTGCAGTCAGTGGATGGGGAGGCTTGTCCTGTTTGTGCAGTTATGGAATATTTGAAGATTTGTGACGCGGGCGGTCATTTTTTCACGCATGCTGATGGTCTGCCGCTAACGCGTTATTAGTTTCAAGCGATGTTTAAGTGTTGTTTGGGCCCATTGGGTGTCCCTGTGTCAAAATTTGACACTCATTCTTTCCGGATTGGCACTGTGACGGAGGCCTCGCGCGGGGCTTTTGGTGGTGGAGATTCAGCGTATTGGGCGATGGCGTTCGGCTTGCTATGCGGGATATGTCAGGCTGGAATTGCTGCTGTAACTTGTTTTCAGTTTTAGATCCTCCGGTGGCCACGGTATTCTTTTTGGGGCACTCTTATTTTCACCGGGCTGCTCAGAGGGTGGATTGCCGTCCCGGCGGGAGATCGCTTGGTTTTAACAACAAAGCTGCGCATTAGCGTGGGATCCCTGGAATACGTTGGCCTCAAGTGCTTTCGGAAGCAGTCGACATTGCTGGAAGGATCCGTACTGCAGTGGTATTGGTTGTGCATGCTGGAGGTAATGACCTCGGTTTTTCTTGGGTGCCTGAGCTGATTACCATAATGAAGGCGATGATTACCATAATGAAGGCGGATGTGGAGAGGATGTCGGGCTTCTTTTCGTGTGGTCAAAGATCGTGCTGAGAGTTAAGTGGCAAGGGGCTCGAGATGCGGAGGCCATCAAGCCATCTCGCCGTTTGGTGAAATCCACGATGGCCCATTTTGTCAGATCCAAAGGTGGGGTAGTGGTCCGTCACCGGGAGCTGAAAGGGGACAACCGGAGGTTCATGATTCCGGATGGGGTCCACCTCAATGAAATTGGGCTGGACATTTTTCTATCTGGCCTGCAGGATGGTTTGGAGCAGGCCCTATTCCTTCTAGGTGGCGGTCGGAGCACCATGTAGGGGTACACGGGCTCCTTGGTGGCGTGGAGAGACTACGACCTGGAAGAAAAGGGCCGTTGGCAGTTATGCCCGTCGGGGACCCGGCAGTCGGCATACCGCTTCGGCCGAAGAGCAGGTCAACTTGAGTTATTTGAGGTGTTTGTTACTGCCATGCAGTTTATATGGTTAAATAATTACACATTATAGTGTTGTTAATATTAATAAAAGAGCTGTGACCACCACCCAGCCCAATTAAGAAGTAACAAGTGTCA
This sequence comes from Hyla sarda, assembly GCF_029499605.1. NCBI lineage: Eukaryota > Metazoa > Chordata > Amphibia > Anura > Hylidae > Hyla > Hyla sarda. The sequence continues at coordinate 1,792,602 of NC_079200.1, forward strand.
TGTCGTTATTGTTATAGAGAGTGGGAGGGGCATAAGCGATATTTAGGGGGAAGAAGGTGTGTTCTATGCAGTCCACAGAATTGCGCCAATTTTGCAAAACTTGTACGTCAGATATCGGTGCATAAAATGTGTGCCTAGAAAACCGCACCCAAACCTTCCACTGAATTGGCTGGCATTGATAAATAACCCCCAAACAGTCCACAGGCATTAAAGGGGTACTCCGGTGGAAAACATTTTCTTTTTTTTTTTTTTTATCAGCTGGTGCCAGAAAGTTAAACAGATTTGTAAATTACTTCTATTAAAAAAATCTTTATCCTTCCAGAACTTATCAGCTGCTGTATATTACAGAGAAAGTTCTTTTGTTTTTGGAATTCTTTTTTTTTCTGTCCACAGTGCTCTCTGCTGACACTTATGTCCATATCAGGAACTTTCCAGAGCAGCGTAGGTTTGCAATGGGGATTTGCTCCTCTTCTGGACAGTTCCTTATACGGACAGAGGTGTCAGCAGAGAGCACCGTGGACAGAAGGAAAACAAAATCCAAAAAGAAAAGAACTTTCTCTGTAGTATATAGCAGCTAATAAGTACTGGAAGGATAAAGATTTTTTAATAGAAGTAATTTACAAATCTGTTTAACTTTCTGGCTCCAGTTTATAAAAAAAAAAATTTTCTTCCGGAGTACCCCTTTAAGGTGCAATCTATTCAGCTTTGCTTCGCTATAGTGTAACTCAGGCTTCAGTGTCCAAAGTTAAGTTAGGGCTCCCCAACTTGGTAGTGCCAGACTGCTGCTGTTTGGTTTACTACCTGGCTGGTAATTAAATAGAGGGGACACCCCATGCTTTTAATTAAATAAATAAGTAAAAATAAATAAATAAAATACAGCTTGGGTTTCCCCCTCTATTCAATGACCAGCCAGGTTTAAATACCATAACAGTAGCAGCCTGGTACTACCAGAGTGGGTAGATTGTGTGTGAATGTTTCGGAGGCACAGTGCTGATCAGTCAGGGTCTCAGTGATCAGTAGTGATCTACATCCAGCTTCAGACGTATAGGACGGAGACCAATGTGAGCCAGGGAGTGAAGCGCTACTGAATGCTTTTCTCTGCTTATTCTTCTTATCGGTGGGAATCTCAGACCCCGATCGATTAAAACTTTTTACCCAGTTGTCACTTCTCTTTAATGGTTAATCATCATGGTAACTCACCATCTGTGATGCACTAGAAGTCACAGAAGTCACATCTTCCTGCACCGGATGCAGCCGCGGACTCTGCGTGAGAGAACAAAATGATGTCAGATAAATGATAATTGGCCGAAGTTTACTGGATTTTGTCTCCGTGTAGGCTCTGTATTCATTTGTAAATTTCTTGATAGATTTGTCTCAAATGTAACATAATACCATATTAGCAACATAACCCTATGACATTTGGCTAAAATCGGTGATCATCAGAAGGTGATTAACCCCTTGATATGTTCTAATCTCAAACCGTGGCCCTCCAGATTTAGCAAAACTTCCTCTCCCAGAATGCCCAGTCACCAAAAGCCTGTCTGCCTCCTCCAAAGGACACAAACTGTCCCCAGGACCGCCATCAGGGGGTACAACCAATACCCCAGTAAGGAGCCGGGACCCCTAGAGGGCCCAGCCGGTTCCCTGTTACGCCCACTCCCATAGATATGAATGGAGGGGGTGTGGCGTGAGGTCAAGTCCCCGTCTCGGAAGCCTGGAGGTTTCCGAAACTTCAGACGCAGCTACGCATAGAATGCGGGCTGCTGCAGGGAGTTCGCAGGGGGTAGCAGCCGCGGGCCCCCCACGATCAGACATCTTATCCCCTATCCTTTCAATAGGGGATAAGATGTTTTTGCCCCGAATACCCCTTTAATAGTTGCCCCCATATAGTTTAGGTAGGCCCCTCTGTTAATAGTTGCCCCCATATAGTTTGGGTAGGCCCCTCTGTTAATAGTTGCCCCCATATAGTTTAGGTAGGCCCCTCTGTTAATAGTTGACCCCATATAGTTTAGGTAGGCCACTCTGTTAATAGTTGCCCCCATATAGTTTGGGTAGGCCCCTGTGTTAATAGTTGCCCCCATATAGTTTGGGTAGGCCCCTGTGTTAATAGTTGCCCCATATAAATTGGGTAGGCCCCTCTGTTAATAGTTGACCCCATATAGTTTGGGTAGGCCACTCTGTTAATAGTTTCCCCCATATAGTTTGGGTAGGCCCCTGTGTTAATAGTTGCCCCCATATAGTTTGGGTAGGCCCCTGTGTTAATAGTTGCCCCCATATAGTTTGGGTAGGCCCCTGTGTTAATAGTTGCCCCATATAAATTGGGTAGGCCCCTCTGTTAATAGTTGACCCCATATAGTTTGGGTAGGCCACTCTGTTAATAGTTTCCCCCATATAGTTTGGGTAGGCCCCTCTGTTAATAGTTGACCCCATATAGTTTAGGTAGGCCCCTCTGTTAATAGTTGCCCCCATATAGTTTAGGTAGGCCCCTCTGTTAATAGTTGCCCCCATATAGTTTAGGTAGGCCCCTCTGTTAATAGTTGACCCCATATAGTTTAGGTTGGCCCCTCTGTTAATAGTTGCCCCCATATAGTTTGGGTAGGCCCCTGTGTTAATAGTTGCCCCATATAAATTGGGTAGGCCCCTGTGTTAATAGTTACCCCCATATAGTTTAGGTAGGCCCCTTTGTTAATAGTTGCCACCATATAGTTTGTGTAGGCCCCTTTGTTAATAGTTGCCCCCATATAGTTTATGTAGGCCCCTCTGTTAATAGTTGCCCCCGTATAGTTTGTGTAGGCCCCTTTGTTAATAGTTGCCCCCATATAGTTTATGTAGGCACCTCTGTTAATAGTTGCCCCCATATAGTTTGGGTAGGCCCCTGTGTTAATAGTTACCCCCATATAGTTTAGGTAGGCCCCTTTGTTAATAGTTGCCACCATATAGTTTGTGTAGGCCCCTTTGTTAATAGTTGCCCCCATATAGTTTATGTAGGCCCCTCTGTTAATAGTTGCCCCCGTATAGTTTGTGTAGGCCCCTTTGTTAATAGTTGCCCCCATATAGTTTATGTAGGCACCTCTGTTAATAGTTGCCCCAATATAGTTTGGGTAGGCCCCTGTGTTAATAGTTGCCCCCATATAGTTTAGGTAGGCCCCTCTGTTAATAGTTGACCCCATATAGTTTAGGTAGGCCACTCTGTTAATAGTTGCCCCCATATAGTTTGGGTAGGCCCCTGTGTTAATAGTTGCCCCCGTATAGTTTGTGTAGGCCCCTTTGTTAATAGTTGCCCCCATATAGTTTATGTAGGCACCTCTGTTAATAGTTGCCTCCATAATGGGGACAGCTATTAACAGAGGGCCTTACCCAAACAATATGAAACAACACAACCAACTAAAATATAGCTTATATTACATAACCCCTTAAAGGGGTACTCCGCTGCTCAGCATTCGGAACACTACTGTTCTGCACGCTGGAGCCGGGAGCTTGTGACGTCATAGCCCAGCCCCCTCATGACATCACGCCCCGCCCACTCAATGCAAGTCTATGGGAGGGGGCGTGACGGCTGTCATGCCCCCTCCCATAGACTTGCATTGAGGGGGCGGGCGTGAGGCCACAGGCCCTGAGCTGTGTAAGGTGCCCCTAAATTTCTGATGGCAGCCCTGACTGTCCCTGAAAGGTAAATCAAGGCTTCCCACTCATCTCATCCCTTAGTGTAGTCCTTAGTGTAGTCATACTGTAGCCCTCCAACAGTTACTGCACTAAGAGATGAGATGATAGGGAAGCCTTCATTTACCTTTTAGGGACAGTGTAGATTCTCTTGAGGAGGCAGACAGACCTTTGCTGGGAGTCATAGTTTTGCTACACCCTGATTGGGAAACACTGCTTTAGCTCTTTAGAGGACATATGCGAAATCCTACAAATCTGCAGCCAGTAGGTAACGGATCTGCATCATCTAACGTGCAGTGTGGAATGTGCATATCTGAATATGGAGCGGGTTCATGGGGACTGACACCTGATTATAAGACAGTTCCTCTAAGGGAGGGTCTACAGACCACACTGGGGGGATGGATTCTTAAAATTTAGCTCTATGTGGTGTAAAATGTAGTGCGATTGTTTTGCGCAAAAAGAAAACAAAAAAATTAATGTGAAACGCTGTAAAAAGTGTCACAAAATGTTATAATATGTTCCACCGCTGTTCAAGAGGTCACATATAATGAAAAATTATGGGCAATAATAATTAGATAAGTGGATAAATAGGATAAAAAACATCTATATATATATGTACCTGGCATGACAGTGATGACATCACTCACCGTACATTCCAGCTTGTCGATGAGCTGCTCCAGGCGATTGATTTGTACAGACCACTGAGTGTCGCCATCTGCTGGGGGCAGAGATGAGTCAGAGCGAGGCCGTAACCTCTATTCAAAGACATGACTATATACCTGTTCTCAGAAGAGCAGAATAGGCGTCTGTAGGGGCCAGGATGGGGGACGTCTCAATGCGGCGATTACATTTGCGCCCAACCCTCTTAGGCTCCGGCTTCACAAGGTCCTGTCTTAAGGTGGAAAAAAGAAGCAAGAATTAGGCATCACTCCATAATACACAATGTACAGCCTATACCTGGGGAGAGTGCGGAATGTTGATATATGAGAATGGAGACGGTTCATGTGGAACATGTATACATAAGTATGGAGAAGGTTCATGTGGAACATGTATACATAAGTATGGAGAAGGTTCATGTGGAACGTGTATATATGAGTATGGAGAAGGTTCATGTGGAACGTGTATATATGAGTATGGAGCAGGTTCAAGTGGAACGTGTATATATGAGTATGGAGAAGGTTCAAGTGGAACGTGTGTATATGAGTATGGAGAAGCTTCATGTGGAACGTGTATATATGAGTATGGAGAAGGTTCATGTGGAAAGTGTATATATGGGTATGGAGAAGGTTCATGTGGAACGTGTATATATGAGTACGGAGAAGGTTCATGTGCAACATGTATATATGAGCATGGATCATGTTCATGTGGAACGTGTATATATGAGTATGGAGAAGCTTCATGTGGAACGTGTATATATGAGTATGGAGAAGGTTCATGTGGAACGTGTATATATGAGTATGGAGAAGGTTATAGTGGAACGTGTATATATGAGTATGGAGCAGGTTCATGTGGAACGTATATATATGAGTATGGAGCAGGTTCATGTGGAACGTGTATATATGAGTATGGAGAAGGTTCATGTGGAACGTGTATATATGAGCATGGAGCAGGTTCATGTGGAACGTGTATATATGAGTATGGAGCAGGTTCAAGTGGAACGTGTATATATGAGTATGGAGAAGGTTCAAGTGGAACGTGTATATATGAGTATGGAGAAGGTTCATGTGGAACGTGTATATATAAGTATGGAGAAGGTTCATGTGGAACGTGTATATATGAGTCCGGAGAAGGTTCATGTGGAAGGTGTAAATATGAGTATGGAGAAGGTTCATGTGGAACGTGTATATATAAGTATGGAGAAGGTTCATGTGGAACGTGTATATATGAGTCCGGAGAAGGTTCATCTGGAATGTGTATATATGAGTATGGAGAAGCTTCATGTGGAACGTGTATATATGAGTATGGAGAAGGTTCATGTGGAACGTGTATATATGAGTATGGAGAAGGTTCACGTGGAACGTGTATATATGAGTAAGGAGAAGGTTCAAGTGGAACGTGTATATATGAGTATGGAGAAGGTTCATGTGGAACATGCATATATGAGTATGGAGCAGGTTCATTTGGAACGTGTATATATGAGTATGGAGAAGGTTCATGTGGAACGTGTATATATGAGTATGGAGAAGGTTCATGTGGAACGTGTATATATGAGTATGGAGAAGGTTCACGTGGAACGTGTATATATGAGTAAGGAGAAGGTTCAAGTGGAACGTGTATATATGAGTATGGAGAAGGTTCATGTGGAACATGTATATATGAGTATGGAGCAGGTTCATTTGGAACGTGTATATATGAGTATGGAGAAGGTTCATGTGGAACATGTATATATGAGCATGGAGCAGGTTCATGTGGAACATGTATATATGAGTATGGAGCAGGTTCAAGTGGAACGTGTATATATGAGTATGGAGAAGGTTCATGTGGAACGTGTATATATGAGCATGGAGCAGGTTCATGTGGAACGTGTATATATGAGTATGGAGCAGGTTCAAGTGGAACGTGTATATATGAGTATGGAGAAGGTTCAAGTGGAACGTGTATATATGAGTATGGAGAAGATTCATGTGGAACGTGTATATATGAGTATGGAGAAGCTTCATGTGGAACGTGTATATATGAGTACGGAGAAGGTTCATGTGGAAGGTGTAAATATGAGTATAGAGAAGGTTCATCTGGAATGTGTATATATGAGTATGGAGAAGCTTCATGTGGAACGTGTATATATGACTATGGAGAAGGTTCATGTGGAATGTGTATATATGAGTACGGAGAATGTTCATGTGGAACGTGTATATATGAGTATGGAGAAGGTTCATGTGGAACGTGTATATATGAGTATGGAGAAGGTTCAAGTGGAACATGTATATATGAGTATGGAGAAGGTTCATGTGGAATGTGTATATATGAGTATGGAGAAGGTTCATGTGGAACGTGTATATATGAGTATGGAGAAGGTTCATGTGGAACGTTTATATATGAGTATGGAGAAGGTTCATGTGGAACGTGTATATATGAGTACGGAGAAGGTTCATGTGGAAGGTGTATATATGAGTATGGAGAAGGTTCATGTGGAACGTTTATATATGAGTATGGAGAAGGTTCATGTGGAACGTGTATATATGAGTACAGAGAAGGTTCATGTGGAAGGTGTATATATGAGTATGGAGAAGGTTCACCTGGAACGTGTATATATGAGTATAGAGAAGGTTCATGTGGAACGTGTATATATGAGTACGGAGAAGGTTCATGTGGAACGTGAATATATGAGTATGGAGAAGGTTCATGTGGAAGGTGTATATATGAGTATGGAACAGGTTCATGTGAAACGTGTATATGAGTATGGAGAAGCTTCATGTGGAATGTGTATATATGAGTATGGAGCAGGTTCAAGTGGAACGTGTATATATGAGTATGGAGAAGGTTCATGTGGAACGTGTATATATGAGCATGGAGCAGGTTCATGTGGAACGTGTATATATGAGTATGGAGCAGGTTCAAGTGGAACGTGTATATATGAGTATGGAGAAGGTTCAAGTGGAACGTGTATATATGAGTATGGAGAAGATTCATGTGGAACGTGTATATATGAGTATGGAGAAGCTTCATGTGGAACGTGTATATATGAGTACGGAGAAGGTTCATGTGGAAGGTGTAAATATGAGTATAGAGAAGGTTCATCTGGAATGTGTATATATGAGTATGGAGAAGCTTCATGTGGAACGTGTATATATGACTATGGAGAAGGTTCATGTGGAATGTGTATATATGAGTACGGAGAATGTTCATGTGGAACGTGTATATATGAGTATGGAGAAGGTTCATGTGGAACGTGTATATATGAGTATGGAGAAGGTTCAAGTGGAACATGTATATATGAGTATGGAGAAGGTTCATGTGGAATGTGTATATATGAGTATGGAGAAGGTTCATGTGGAACGTGTATATATGAGTATGGAGAAGGTTCATGTGGAACGTTTATATATGAGTATGGAGAAGGTTCATGTGGAACGTGTATATATGAGTACGGAGAAGGTTCATGTGGAAGGTGTATATATGAGTATGGAGAAGGTTCATGTGGAACGTTTATATATGAGTATGGAGAAGGTTCATGTGGAACGTGTATATATGAGTACAGAGAAGGTTCATGTGGAAGGTGTATATATGAGTATGGAGAAGGTTCACCTGGAACGTGTATATATGAGTATAGAGAAGGTTCATGTGGAACGTGTATATATGAGTACGGAGAAGGTTCATGTGGAACGTGAATATATGAGTATGGAGAAGGTTCATGTGGAAGGTGTATATATGAGTATGGAACAGGTTCATGTGAAACGTGTATATGAGTATGGAGAAGCTTCATGTGGAATGTGTATATATGAGTATGGAGCAGGTTCAAGTGGAACGTGTATATATGAGTATGGAGAAGGTTCATGTGGAACGTGTATATATGAGCATGGAGCAGGTTCATGTGGAACGTGTATATATGAGTATGGAGCAGGTTCAAGTGGAACGTGTATATATGAGTATGGAGAAGGTTCAAGTGGAACGTGTATATATGAGTATGGAGAAGATTCATGTGGAACGTGTATATATGAGTATGGAGAAGCTTCATGTGGAACGTGTATATATGAGTACGGAGAAGGTTCATGTGGAAGGTGTAAATATGAGTATAGAGAAGGTTCATCTGGAATGTGTATATATGAGTATGGAGAAGCTTCATGTGGAACGTGTATATATGACTATGGAGAAGGTTCATGTGGAATGTGTATATATGAGTACGGAGAATGTTCATGTGGAACGTGTATATATGAGTATGGAGAAGGTTCATGTGGAACGTGTATATATGAGTATGGAGAAGGTTCAAGTGGAACATGTATATATGAGTATGGAGAAGGTTCATGTGGAATGTGTATATATGAGTATGGAGAAGGTTCATGTGGAACGTTTATATATGAGTATGGAGAAGGTTCATGTGGAACGTGTATATATGAGTACGGAGAAGGTTCATGTGGAAGGTGTATATATGAGTATGGAGAAGGTTCATGTGGAACGTTTATATATGAGTATGGAGAAGGTTCATGTGGAACGTGTATATATGAGTACAGAGAAGGTTCATGTGGAAGGTGTATATATGAGTATGGAGAAGGTTCACCTGGAACGTGTATATATGAGTATAGAGAAGGTTCATGTGGAACGTGTATATATGAGTACGGAGAAGGTTCATGTGGAACGTGAATATATGAGTATGGAGAAGGTTCATGTGGAAGGTGTATATATGAGTATGGAACAGGTTCATGTGAAACGTGTATATGAGTATGGAGAAGCTTCATGTGGAATGTGTATATATGAGTACGGAGAATGTTCATGTGGAACGTGTATATATGAGTATGGAGAAGGTTATTGTGGAACGTGTATATATGAGTATGGAGAAGGTTCATGTGGAATGTGTATATATGAGTATGGAGAAGGTTCATGTGGAACGTGTATATATGAGTATGGAGAAGGTTCATGTGGAACGTGTATATATGAGTACGGAGAAGGTTCATGTGGAAGGTGTATATATGAGTATGGAGTAGGTTCATGTGGAACATGTATATATGAGTATGGAGAAGGTTTATGTGGAACATGTATATATGAGTATGGAGAAGGTTCATGTGGAACGTGTATATATGAGTACGGATAAGGTTCATGTGGAACGTGTATATATGAGTATGGAGAAGGTTCAAGTGGAACGTGTATATATGAGTATGGAGAAGGTTCTTGTGGAACGTGTATATATGAGTATGGAGAAGGTTCATGTGGAATATGTATATATGAGTATGGAGAAGGTTCAAGTGGAACATCTAGATATGAGTATGGAGAAGGTTCAAGTGGAACATGTATATATGAGTATGTAGAAGGTTCAAGTGGAACATGTATATATGAGTATGGAGAAGGTTCAAGTGGAACGTGTATATATGAGTATGGAGCGGATTCATGTAGAACGTGTTTATATGAGTATGGAACCGTTTCATGTGGAATGTGTATATATGAGTATGGAGAAGCTTTATGTGGAACGTGTATATATGAGTATGGAGAAGGTTCATGTGGAACGTGTATATATGAGTATGGAGTATGTTCATGTGGAACATGTATATATGAGTATGGAGAAGGTTCATGTGGAACATGTATATATGAGTATGGAGAAGGTTCATGTGGAACGTGTATATATGAGTACGGAGAAGGTTCATGTGGAAGGTGTATATATGAATACGGAGAAGGTTCATCTGGAACGTGTATATGTGAGTACGGAGAAGGTTCATGTGGAACGTGTATATATGAGTATGAGCAGGTTCATGTGGAACGTGTATATATGAGTATGGAGAAGGTTCATATGGAACATGTATATATGAGTATGGAGAAGGTTCATGTGGAACATGTATATATGAGTTTGGAACAGGTTCATGTGGAACGTGTATATATGAGTAGGGAGAAGGTTCATGTGGAACGTGTATATATGAGTATGGAGCATGTTCATGTGGAATATGTATATATGAGTATGGAGAAGGTTCATGTGGAACGTGTATATATGAGTATGGAACAGGTTCATGTGGAATGTGTATATATGGGTGTGGAGAAGGTTCACGTGGAACGTGTATATATGAGTACGGAGAAAGTTCATGTGGAAGGTGTATATATGAGTATGGAGAAGGTTCTTGTGGAACGTGTATATATGAGTATGGAGAAGGATCATGTGGAAAGTGTATATATGAGTATGGAGAAGGTTCATGTGGAACGTGTATATATGAGTATGGAGAAGGTTCATGTGGAACGTGTATATATGAGTATGGAGAAGGTTCATGTGGAACATGTATATATGAGTATGGAGCAGGTTCATGTGGAATGTGTATATATGAGTATGGAGCAGGTTCATGTGGAACATGTATATATGAGTATGGAGCAGGTTCATGTGGAACGTGTATATATGAGTATGGAGAAGGTTCATGTGGAACGTGTATATATGAGTATGGAGAAGGTTCATGTGGAACGTGTATATATGAGTATGGAGAAGGTTCATGTGGAACGTGTATATATGAGTATGGAGAAGGTTCAAGTGGAACGTGTATATATGAGTATGGAGCAGGTTCATGTGGAACGTGTATATATGAGTATGGAGAAGGTTCAAGTGGAACGTGTATATATGAGTATGGAGCAGGTTCATGTGGAACGTGTTTATATGAGTATATAGAAGGTTCATGTGGAACATGTATATATGAGTATGTAGAAGGTTCATGTGGAACGTGTATATATGAGTATGTAGAAGGTTCATGTGGAACGTGTATATATGAGTATGGAGAAGGTTCATGTGGAACGTGTATATATGAGTATGGAGAAGGTTCAAGTGGAACGTGTATATATGAGTATGGAGCAGGTTCATGTGGAACGTGTATATATGAGTATGGAGAAGGTTCAAGTGGAACGTGTATATATGAGTATGGAGAAGGTTCATGTGGAAGGTGTATATATGAGTATGGAGAAGGTTCATGTGGAACATGTATATATGAGTATGGAGAAGGTTCATGTGGAACATGTATATATGAGTATGGAGAAGGTTCATGTGGAACGTGTATATATGAGTATGGAGCAGGTTCATGTGGAACGTGTATATATGAGTATGGAGAAGGTTCATGTGGAACGTGTATATATGAGTATGGAGAAGGTTCAAGTGGAACGTGTATATATGAGTATGGAGCAGGTTCATGTGGAATGTGTATATATGAGTATGTAGAAGGTTCATGTGGAACATGTATATATGAGTACGGAGAAGGTTCATGTGGAATGTGTATATATGAGTACGGAGAAGGTTCATGTGGAACGTGAATATATGAGTACGGAGAAGGTTCATGTGGAACGTGTATATATGAGTACGGAGAAGGTTCATGTGGAACGTGAATATATGAGTATGGAGAAGGTTCATGTGGAACGTGTATATATGAGTATGGAGCAGGTTCATGTGGAACGTGTATATATGAGTATGGAGAAGGTTCATGTGGAACGTGTATATATGAGTATGGAGAAGGTTCAAGTGGAACGTGTATATATGAGTATGGAGCAGGTTCATGTGGAACGTGTATATATGAGTATGTAGAAGGTTCATGTGGAACATGTATATATGAGTATGTAGAAGGTTCATGTGGAACGTGTATATATGAGTATGGAGAATGTTCATGTGGAACGTGTATATATGAGTATGGAGAAGGTTCAAGTGGAACGTGTATATATGAGTATGGAGCAGGTTCATGTGGAACGTGCATATATGAGTATGGAGAAGGTTCAAGTGGAACGTGTATATATGAGTATGGAGAAGGTTCATGTGGAAGGTGTATATATGAGTACGGAGAAGGTTCATGTGGAACGTGAATATATGAGTATGGAGAAGGTTCATGTGGAAGGTGTATATATGAGTACGGAGAAGGTTCATGTGGAATGTGTATATATGAGTATGGAGAAGGTTCATGTGGAACATGTATATATGAGTATGGAGAAGGTTCACGTGGAACGTGTATATATGAGTATGGAGAAGGTTCATGTGGAACATGTATATATGAGTACGGAGAAGGTTCATGTGGAACGTGTATATATGAGTACGGAGAAGGTTCATGTGGAACGTGAATATATGAGTATGGAGAAGGTTCACGTGGAACGTGTATATATGAGTATGGAGAAGGTTCATGTGGAACGTGTATATATGAGATATATGAGTATGGAGACGGTTCATGTGGAACGTGTATATATGAGATATATGAGTATGGAGACGGTTCATGTGGAACGTGTATATATGAGATATATGAGTATGGAGACGGTTCATGTGGAACGTGTATATATGAGATATATGAGTATGGAGACGGTTCATGTGGAACGTGTATATATGAGATATATGAGTATGGAGACGGTTCATGTGGAACGTGTATATATGAGATATATGAGTATGGAGACGGTTCATGTGGAACGTGTATATATGAGTATGGAGAAGGTTCATGTGGAACGTGTATATATGAGATATATGAGTATGGAGACGGTTCATGTGGAACGTGTATATATGAGTATGGAGAAGGTTCATGTGGAACGTGTATATATGAGATATATGAGTATGGAGAAGGTTCATGTGGAACGTGTATATATGAGATATATGAGTATGGAGACGGTTCATGTGGAACGTGTATATATGCTTGGTATTTTCTGCACACAAATCCGGATCACATCCGCCCCCTACTAATCTGAAGTCTTATTTGGATCCACGAATATTTTATATTTCTTCAGTCCTGACTTCAAATTATAACAGACAACAAACAAAACTCCCTACCTGTCTTGTCTAGTCTGAGATTCTACGGCCTCCAGTGCAGACTCCAGGGAATTGTGCAGGGACTGCAGCTGATTCATCGTCTCCCGCAGCAGGAAACGCGTTACAAACTGCTCCGTCTGTGAGGCCTCGCCATAGTCCTGGGAGATAATATATTATTATTACTAGTATTATTAGAGATGAGTGAACTTTAGAAAAATTCGATTCGGACGATTTGCTGAATTTTTCGAAAAAATTTGGTTTGATCCGAATTTATTTGTGGCGAATCTATATTAAAAACATCTATTTCTGGCCTACATACAGCCTCTATAGGGGTAGAGAACACTTTGCTGTGTCCTAAAACGCACATGGAGTGTGCTGGGGTAGTAATACTGTTATTCAGAATAACATGCAGATTACCGGCATTGCTTTAAGAATCACTGCCGCACAGCAGCACAATGACAGAGCCTGGTGGTGGCATCAGTGTCAGGAGACCATATAGTGACTGAATGACATAGCGTGGACATAGCGTGGCAAGAGGAGACCATTTAGTGGCTGAATGGCACAGCGTGGAGGTGTTGGCAGCAAGAGGTGACCATTTAGTGGCTGAATGGCACAGCGTGGAGGTGTTGGCAGCAAGAGGAGACCATTTAGTGGCTGAATGACACAGCGTGGAGTTGGTGGCAGCATGAGGAGACCATATAGTGGCTGAATGACACAGCGTGGAGTTGGTGGCAGCATGAGGAGACCATATAGTGGCTGAATGACACAGCGTGGAGGCGTTGGCAGCATGAGGAGACCATATAGTGGGTGAATGACACAGCGTGGAGTTGGTGGCAGCATGAGGAGACCATATAGTGGCTGAATGACAGTGTGGAGGTGTTGGCAGCATGAGGACACCATATAGTGGGTGAATGACATAGCGTGGAGGTGTTGGCAGCATGAGGAGACCATATAGTTGCTGAATGACACAGCATGGAGGCGTTGGCAGCATGAGGAGACCATATAGTGGCTGAATGACACAGAGTGGAGGTGTTGGCAGCATGAGGAGACCATATAGTGGCTGAATGACACAGCGTGGAGGTGTTGGCAGCATGAGGAGACCATATAGTCGCTGAATGACACAGCGTGGAGGTGTTGGCAGCATGAGGAGACCATATAGTGGGTGAATGACATAGCGTGGAGGTGTTGGCAGCATGAGGAGACCATATAGTGGGTGAATGACATAGCGTGGAGGTGTTGGCAGCATGAGGAGACCATATAGTTGCTGAATGACACAGCGTGGAGGCGTTGGCAGCATGAGGAGACCATATAGTCGCTGATTGACACAGCGTGGAGGTGTTGGCAGCATGAGGAGACCATATAGTGGCTGAATGACACAGCTTGGATGAGGCTGAAGCATGAGGAGACCATATTGTGGTGGCATGACACAGCGTGGAGGTGTTGGCAGCATGAGGAAACCATATAGTGGCTGAATGACACAGCCTGGAGGTGTTGGCAGCATGAGGAGACCATAAAGTGGCTGAATGACACAGTGTGGAGGTGTTGGCAGCATGAGGACACCATATAGTGTATGAATGACCCAGCGTGGAGGTGTTGGCAGCATGAGGAGACCATATAGTGACTGAATGACACAGCGTGGAGGTGTTGGCAGCATGAGGAGACCATATAGTGACTGAATGACACAGCGTGGAGGTGTTGGCAGCATGAGAAGACCATATAGTGACTGAATGACACAGCGTGGAGGTGTTGGCAGCATGAGGAGACCATATAGTGGCTAAATGACACAGCGTGGAGGTGTTGGCAGCATGAGAAGACCATATAGTGGCTGCTTGACACAGCGTGGAGGTGCTGGCAGCACGAGGAGACCATATAGTGGCTGAATGACACAGCGTGGAGATGTTGGCAGCATGAGGAGACATATAGTGGCCAAATGACACAGCGTGGAGCTGGAAGCAGCATGAGTAGATACTAGGGCTTCACAATCCCTAAGATTAAAAGATACATTTTGAAATTTAAATTGAGGATTTAGGGTAGCTAGTGCTACCATAAAAACTTGTAAGGCCCAGGCCCAGCAGCATCAGTAAGCCATATATTAGATGAATGGCACAGCCTGGAGGTGGCTGAAGCATGAGGAGACCATATATTGCCTGAATGACACAGCCTGGAGGTGGCTGAAGCATGAGGAGACCATTGAAATTTAAGATTTTGAAACTGAGGATTTTGAAATTGAAATTTTAACTCCCAAGTTTTAGTGTCCCGGGCCCTGGCGTGTGCGTACAAAGGACCAAATATAGCAAGGAGTCACATGTCACATGGCAGCACAATGACAGAGCCTGGAGGTGGCATCAGTATGAGGAGACCATGTAGTCGCTGAATGACTGCCTGGAGGTATTGGCAGCATGAGGAGACAATATAGTGTCTGAATGGCACAGCCTGGAGGTAGCTGAAGCATGAGGAGACCATATAGTGTATGAATACTGAATGGCACAGCCAGGAGTTGGCAGCAGTATGAGTAAACACTAGGCCTTCACAATCTCTAAGCTTAAAAGATGAATTTTGAAATTTCAATTGAAGATTTATGGTAGCTAGTGCTACCATAAAAATGTTTAGGCCCAGCAGCATCAGTAAACCATATATTGGCTGAATGACACAGCCTAGAGGTGGCTTAAGCATGAGGAGACCATACAGGGTCTGAATGGTGCAGCCTGGAGTTGGCTGAAGCATGAGGAGACCATATAGTGTCTGAATGGCACAGCCTGGAAGTAGCTGAAGCATGAGGAGACCATATAGTGTTTGAATGGCACAGCCTGGAGGTGGCTGAAGCATGAGGAGACCATTAAAATTTAAGATTTTAAAATTTAAATTTTAGATTTTGAAATTGAAATTTTAACTCCCAAGTTTTAGTGTCCCGGGCCCCGGCGTGTGGGTACAAAGGACCAAATTTAACAAGGAGTCACATGTCACATGGCAGCACAATGACAGAGCCTGGAGGGGTCATCAGTATGAGGAGACCATATAGTGGCTGAATGACTGCCTGGAGTTTGTGGCAGAATGAAGAGACCATATAGTGGCTGAATGGTACAGCCTTGAGTTGGCTGAAGTATAAGGAGACCAGATAGTGGCTGAATGGCACAACCTGGAGGTGACAGCAGCAGCATCAGCATTCCTGAAAGTCACCCTAATGCAGAGGAGTTTCTGAAACTGTAGACCAGCACCTTAATTATGTTTTGCAGTATCCATGGCAGCACAATAAGAGGGCCTGGAGGTGGAAGCATCAGCATGAGGACACCATAGAGCAGCACAATTAGAGAGCCTGGAGGTGGTGGCAACAGCATGAAGAGACCATAGAGCAGCACAATTAGAGAGCCTGGAGGTGGCAGCATCAGCATAAGGAGACCATATGGAGGCACAATGACAGTGCCCGGAGGTGGCAGCATCAGCATGAGGAGACCATATGGTGGCACAATGACAGAGCCTGGAGGTGGTAGCATCAGCAAGAGGAGACCATAGAGCAGCACAATGGTAGAGCCTTGAGGTGGTAGCATTAGCGTGAGGAGACCATATGGTGGCACAATGGCAGAGCCTGGGGGTGGTAGTATCAGCATGAGGAGACCATAGAGCAGCACAATGACAGAGCCTTGAGGTGGCAGCAGCAGCATGATGGTCATGCTAAGTGAGGGTTGAGTCTGAGGAACCCACCGACTGTTGACTGGGGGTGTCTGATGTCACTAGGGATGAAGTGGATTACCGAGTGAACCGATCAATCACGGCTGCTGGGTTGCTGGTGGAGACACGACCGCTAGCTGACATCGGGAGCTCAGACCTCTCGCTGCGACTCCGGCTGCCACTCACCCCTACTCTGCTGCAACCTCTGCCTGTGCCTGATGAATTTAGGCCTCTGCCACTCCTCTGTGCATGTCCTGGCAATACTCTGCCTGACATACTTAGTGCATATATGAGGAGAGTACAATACGCTTCACTACGCTTAAAACAGTATTTGTCTAGACAGCAGCAGGTGTGTATTATTGGCTGTCCTTTCACAGTATCTAGGCCCCTGACAGATTAACAGGGTAACAGGTACAAAATAGTACACTACTTAGATGTAGGTATGCAGTATGCACTGATTAGTGCAGAAAAATGCACTACAGTATGCTTAAAAAAACGTATTGGAGTAAAACACCAGCCGATGAGTACTATTGCTTGGACTTTCACAGTATCTAGGCCCTTGACAGATTAAAGGGGTTATCCAGGAAAAAACTTTATATATATATATATATATATATATATATATATATATATATATATCAACTGGCTCCAGAAAGTTAAACAGATTTGTAAATTACTTCTATTAAAAAATCTTAATCATTTCAGTACTTATGAGCTTCTGAAGTTAAGGTTGTTCTTTTCTGTCTAAGTCCTCTCTAATGACACCTGTCTCGGGAAACGCCCAGTTTAGAAGCAAATCCCCATAGCAAACCTCTTCTAAACTGGGCGTTTCCCGAGACAGGTGTCATCATATATACAAAAAAAGTTTTTTCCTGGAATACCCCTTTAACAGGTACAAAATAATACACTACTTAGATGTAGGTATGTGGTATGCACTTATGAGGGCAGAAAAATGCGCAACAGTATGCTTAAAAAAACCTATTTTTGCACAACACCAGCAGGACACAACAGTGCTGCAGCACAAAAAAGCTGTGTACTAAACACAAAATTTCACTCTGTCACAGATTATTAGGAATGGACTGCTGGGTATTATACAGTCTACAGACTAGTATAACCAGCAGATGATTTTTTGTGGAACAAGGACACAGAATTGTGCTGAAAAATTCTTCCTGCCTCCTCTGCTAAGGTTTATAAAGTTGAGGCAGCTTGTTGTAATGTATGAGACACCACACAGCTCTCTGCCCCTCTCTGTAATACTCTGCTGAAGAAAGGGACTGGGAGGGTAATGGCTGCAGCAAAAATCCTTTTCAGTGAAAAAACCACTGCTCTCCGTCCACGAGAATGCTGCTGTGACTAGGAGGATGTGAGACGCTGCTGTGACTAGGAGGATGTGAGACGCTGCTGTGACTAGGAGGATGTGAGACGCTGCTGTGACTAGGAGGATGTGAGACGCTGCTGTGACTAGGAGGATGTGAGACGCTGCTGTGACTAGGAGGATGTGAGACGCTGCTGTGACTAGGAGGATGTGAGACGCTGCTGTGACTAGGAGGATGTGAGACGCTGCTGCAATGAGCTTTTCTCTGCTGTAACACACACAGCGCTGTCCGTCCTATCTCTCTGCAGTGTAATATAATGAAGTGACGAGCCGCAATATGGCTGCCGAATATATAGGGCTGTGACATCACAGGGGTGACTGGCTGCTGATAGGCTGCATCCTGCATGTGATTCAGGGTCATCCCGCCTACTTCCCTTCCCAGCATTCCTTGCCCCATGTACTGACATGTGGAGCCGCCATTTTAGATGCCCTGGAGCCTGGACCGCAGTAAATGGAGTTTAATGGAGCGATTCGCGAGATATTCGCATTCGTTGTGAATCGAATATTTCATGAAATTCGTAATGAATTCGGGTTCGTCAGCTCCGATTCGCTCATCTCTAATTATTATTAAGACGATTCCGATCAGGACAACAAACAAAAATAACACTATAAAGAAAGTAACAATTGTTGTCTACACCTTCATATAGTGATACTACGTAACACACTGTTTCCAAACTCTTGGCAGTCAGGACATGCTGGGAGTTGTAGTTGTGTAACATCTGGAGGTCCACAGTTGCAGACCACTGCTCTATACAATGAGTGATGCAGTCAGGACATGCTGGGAGTTGTAGTCGTGTAACATCTGGAGGTGCACAGTTTGGAGACCACTGCCCTATACAATGAGCGATGCAGTCAGGACATGCTGGGAGTTGTAGTTGTGTAACATCTGGAGGTCCACAGTTTGGAGACCACTGTCCTATACAATGAGTGATGCAGTCAGGACATGCTGGGAGTTGTAGTTGTGTAACATCTGGAGGTGCACAGTTTGGAGACCACTGCCCTATACAATGAGTGATGCAGTCACGACATGCTGGGAGTTGTAGTTGTGTAACATCTGGAGGTCCACAGTTTGGAGACCACTGCCCTATACAATGAGTGATGCAGTCAGGACATGCTGGGAGTTGTAGTTGTGTAACATCTGGAGGTGCACAGTTTGGAGACCACTGCCCTATACAATGAGTGATGCAGTCAGGACATGCTGGGAGTTGTAGTTATGTAACATCTGGAGGTCCACAGTCTGGAGACCACTGTCCTATACAATGAGAGTTGCAGTCAGGACATGCTGGGAGTTGTAGTTGTGAAACATCTGGAGGTCCACAGTTTGGAGACCACTGCCCTATACAATGAGTGATGCAGTCAGGGCATGCTGGGAGTTGTAGTTTAGCAACAGCTGGAGGTCCACAGTCTGGAGACCACTGCTCTATACAATGAGTGATGCAGTCAGGACATGCTGGGAGTTGTAGTTGTGAAACATCTGGAGGTCCACAGTTTGGAGACCACTGTCCTATACAATGAGTGATGCAGTCAGGACATGCTGGGAGTTGTAGTTGTATAACATCTGGAGGTCCACAGTATGGAGACCACTGCCCTATACAATGAGCGATGCAGTCAGGACATGCTGGTAGTTGTAGTTTAGCAACATCTGGAGGTGCACAGTTTGGAGACCACTGCCCTATACAATGAGCGATGCAGTCAGGGCATGCTGGGAGTTGTAGTTTAGCAACATCTGGAGGTGCACAGTTTGGAGACCACTGCCCTATACAATGAGCGATGTAGTCAGAGCATGCTGGGAGTTGTAGTTGTGTAACATCTGGAGGTCCACAGTTTGGAGACCACTGCCCTATACAATGAGTGATGCAGTCAGGACATGCTGGGAGTTGTAGTTGTGTAACATCTGGAGGTCCACAGTTTGGAGACCACTGCCCTATACAATGAGTGATGCAGTCAGGACATGCTGGGAGTTGTAGTTGTGTAACATCTGGAGGTGCACAGTTTGGAGACCACTGCCCTATACAATGAGTGATGCAATCAGGACATGCTGGGAGTTGTAGTTGTGTAACATCTGGAGGTGCACAGTTTGGAGACCACAGCCCTATACAATGAGTGATGCAGTCAGGACATGATGGGAGTTGTAGTTATGTAACAGCTGGAGGTGCACAGTTTGGAGACCACTGCCCTATACAATGAGTGATGCAGTCAGGACATGCTGGGAGTTGTAGTTGTGAAACATCTGGAGGTGCACAGTTTGGAGACCACTGCCCTATACAATGAGTCATGCAGTCAGGACATGCTGGGAGTTGTAGTTTTGCAACATCTGGAGGCCCACAGTTTGGAGACCACTGTCCTATACAATGAGTGATGCAGTCAGGACATGCTGGGAGTTGTAGTTATGTAACATCTGGAGGTCCACAGTTTGGAGACCACTGCCCTATACAATGAGTGATGCAGTCAGGGCATGCTGGGAGTTGTAGTTGTGTAACATCTGGAGGTGCACAGTTTGGAGACCACTGCCCTATACAATGAGTGATGCAGTCAGGACATGCTGGGAGTTGTAGTTGTGTAACATCTGGAGGTCCACAGTTTGGAGACCACTGTCCTATACAATGAGTGATGCAGTCAGGACATGCTGGGAGTTGTAGTTGTGTAACATCTGGAGGTCCACAGTTTGGAGACCACTGTCCTATACAATGAGCGATGCAGTCAGGACATGCTGGGAGTTGTAGTAAAGTAAATTGGTTCTGCGACATTTCTCGCTTCTGTAATCTCAGATAAAGCGTCAAATGGATTTTCGGGCCCCGGTTGTCAGCGCTGTCGCACATAATCGTGTTGGTCGCGGCGGTCGCCATGGTCGGCCTTTAGAAGTGTCGCCTCCTGACGTCAGATCCCGGCCTCGCTCTGCGGCTTTGGTTTAACAAGTTCCTTAGAAATGGGAAGAACAATTTGCTGCTGTCAGATTCGTGCCTGCCCCAACGTGCCGCCTGTTTATCGCCGCCGCGGAGAGCCGGCCATTGTTCGGCGCCGATAAATGAAAAGGCTATTTATATAACCGTTATAGTAATTTTCTGCGCTGCAAAATAACAAGTGCGATTGGGGAACGAAATGCGGCGCGGCTGGGAATCAATGCAGAAAGAGCCGAGCATGTGCCGCCTGATAACACGAACAGGTGACGGACAAGTCCCAGCATGCTTCACTGGGGCAATTAAAGGGGTAAATGTAAACTCTGTTAAGAAAGTGTTCTCCAAACAGTGTGTCTCCAGCTGTTGCAAAACTACTACTCCCAGCATGCCCGGACAACCAACGGTTGTCCAGGAATGCTGGGAGTTGTAGTTTTGCAACAGCTGGAGACACACTGTATTAAAGGGGCACTCCAGAACGTAACATTTTTTTTTAAATCAACTGGTGCCAGAAAGTTCTCCATATTTGTAGATTACTTCCATGTAAAAAATCGTAATCCTTCCAGTACCTATCAGCTGCTGTATGCTCCACAGGAAGTTGTGTAGTTCTTTCCAGTCTGACCACAGTGCTCTCTGCTGCCCCCTCTGTCCGTGTCAGGAACTGTCCAGAGCAGAGAGGTTTGCTATGAGGATTTGCTCCTATTCTGCTCAGTTCCTGGCACGGACAGAGGTGTCAGCAGAGAGCACTGTGGTCAGACTGGAAAGAGCTACACAACTTCCTGTGGAGCATACAGCAGCTGATAAGTACTGGAAGGGTTAAGATTATTATATAGAAGTCATTTACAAATCTGTAGAACTTTCTGGCATCAGTTGATTTGAATTATTTTTTTCTTCCTCCAAAATACCCCTTTAAGACAGTGTGCCTCCAGCTGTTGCAAAACTACAACTCTCAGCATGCCCGGACAGCCAACGGCTGTCCGGGCATGCTGGGAGTTGTAGTTTTGCAGAGGGAGGGAAAAAGAGAAGGGGGAGGGGAAAAAAAGACGGTATAATGGGGAAAAGGATAAGAAGTATCAATTAGAATAAGAATATAAAATGTGGCAACAATGTATCCATATAAAATACAAATGTTGATCATACAGCAGCTGATAAGTACTGGAAGGGTAGAACTTTCTGGGACCATTTTTTTTCCTCTGGAGGACCCCTTTAATGATAAGTTCTAATGATCGGTATATCTTCTCCAGAGGATCCTTTATCCAGATCACCAGGGGCCCGGACATCTGGGAGTAATCAGTATACACTACTGACCAGAGCTCAAAGCTTAGGAAGGGGTTAACATAAAAAGGCCCATGTGATGGGGAGCAGTGTTTTGGAGTGACAGCGGCCGGATGCGCTACTATATGTAGAGTAGTGTTAGACGTATAGAAAACAGGAGATATAGTGTCAGGTTACACTATGACCCATTATGACTGGTTGTCTTCAGCACCTGTGCTGATCTGGGCTTATGTGAATACCTAGAATGTGCCAGGAATGGAATAAAAAGCCCCACTACCAATCCTGTCTTTGCTTCCATAAAAATCCAGGCTTGAAAACAGGTCTTACCAAAAGTCTCTACAAGTTTAGGTTTGTCAGAGATTTAAAGGGGTACTCCCGTGGAAACCTTTTTAAATTTTTTTTTTAAATCAACTGGAGCCAGAAAGTTAAACAGATTTGTAAATCACTTCTATTAAAAAATCTTAATCCTTCCAGTACTTTTTAGGGGCTGTATACTAAAGAGAAATCAAAAAGAAATGCATTTCCTCTGATGTCATGACCACAGTGCTCTCTGCTGACCTCTGCTGTCCATTTTAGGAACTGTCCAGAGCAGGAAAAAATCCCCATAGCAAACATATGCTGCTCTGGACAGTTCCTAAAATGGACAGAGATGTCAGCAGAGAGCACTGTGGTCATGACATCAGAGGAAATGCATTTATTTTTTTGATTTCTCTTTAGGATACAGCCCCTAAAAAGTACTGGAAGGATTACGATTTGCAAATCTGTTTAAGTTTCTGGCACCAGTTGATTAAAAAAAAAAAAAAAAAAATGATTGATTTCCATGGGAGTACCCCTTTAACCCTCTCATGGATCCCCCATATCTCACCCAGCTTCTTCCAGATACCCGGTGCCCACATATGACAGGAAATATAGCATCAGGCTCATCTCAGCCTCTCTAGTAGACTAACTTCCAGCTAGTGTTAACACTTTGACTGATTGTGATTGGTTGTCTTCAGCACCTGTGCTGACCTGGACTTATCTGAAAACCTGGAAAGCCCAGGAATGAAGAGCCCCACTACCAACATTCTCTTTCATTCCATAAAAATCCAGGCCCGAAAATAGGTCTTACCAAAAGTCTCCAGCAAGATAAGATTTATCAGAGATTTAACTATTTAATTCTCTGCTCGATTTTCCATATCTCACCAGCTGTACCTAGGTGGAATACACTCTGCCATATATATATATATATATAGAGACGACTATATAGGTTATATGCAAATCAGTTATGAAGAAACATGTGACCCCGGGGAGTATAATACAAGTATAATATGTGCAGCCGGATGATTTCCCCTGGATAGTGCTGTATAGTGGAGCGGATCCGTGACTCTGTCTCAGGGGACACCGATGGGTTAATTAATAAATAGACGATCCCCCAGAGACCTGAAGTGCTGCCTCCTCTCATGTCTCTTCTGTGTTAATGGGTTTGTGGACTCTCCTGCCGGTCACGGTGGCCGCTCTATATAAATCCTCCGCAGACGACGTCCTGCCGGGACCACAGCTGAGACGGCAATGCTACATTTATAAACCTCATTAATAATCCACCGAGAGGAAGGATGGAGGAGGGGGGCAGGGTGGATGCATATGAGATAGATAGATAGATAGATAGATAGATAGATAGATAGATAGATATGAGATAGATAGATATGAGATATATAGATAGATATGAGATAGATAGATAGATGTGAGATAGATAGATAGATATGAGATAGATAGATAGATATGTGATAGATAGATAGATATGTGATAGATAGATAGATAGATAGATAGATATGAGATAGATAGATAGATAGATATGAGATAGATAGATAGATAGATATGAGATAGATAGATATGAGATATATAGATAGATATGAGATAGATAGATAGATAGATATGAGATAGATAGATAGATATGAGATAGATATGAGATATATGAGATAGATAGATATGAGATAGATGGATATGAGATAGATAGATATGAGATAGATAGATATGAGATAGATAGATAGATATAAGATAGATAGATATGAGATAGATATGAGATAGATAGATATGAGATAGATAGATAGATAGATAGATAGATATGAGATAGATAGATATGAGATAGATATGAGATAGATAGATATGAGATAGATAGATAGATAGATAGATAGATAGATATGAGATAGATAGATATGACATAGATAGATAGATATGAGATAGATAGATAGATATGAGATGGAGAGATAGATAGATAGATGTGAGATAGATAGATATGAGATAGATAGATAGATATGAGATAGATAGATAGATATGAGATGGAGAGATAGATAGATAGATGTGAGATAGATAGATATGACATAGATAGATAGATATGAGATAGATAGATATGAAATAGATAGATAGATAGATAGATATGAGATAGATAGATATGAGATAGATAGATATGACATAGATAGATAGATATGAGATAGATAGATAGATATGAGATAGATAGATAGATATGAGATAGATAGATATTAGATAGATATTAGATAGATATGAGATAGATAGATAGATAGATATAAGATAGATAGATATGAGATAGATAGATATGAGATAGATAGATATGAGATAGATAGATATGAGATAGATAGATATAAGATAGATAGATATGAGATAGATATGAGCTAGATAGATATGAGATAGATAGATATAAGATAGATATGAGATAGATATGAGATAGATAGATAGATATGAGATAGATAGATAGATAGATATGAGATAGATAGATATGAGATAGATAGATAGATAGATATGAGATATATGAGATAGATAGATATGAGATAGATGGATATGAGATAGATAGATAGATAGATATAAGATAGATAGATATGAGATAGATATAAGATAGATAGATATGAGATAGATAGATATGAGATAGATAGATATGAGATAGATAGATAGATAGATAGATAGATATGAGATATATGAGATAGATAGATATGAGATAGATGGATATTTAGATAGATAGATAGATATTTAGATAGATAGATAGATATGAGATAGATAGATAGATATGAGATAGATAGATAGATATGAGATAGATAGATATGAGATAGATAGATATGAGATAGATAGATAGATAGATATGAGATAGATAGATAGATAGATAGATAGATAGATAGATATGAGATATATGAGATAGATAGATATGAGATAGATGGATATGAGATAGATAGATATTTAGATAGATAGATAGATATGAGATAGATAGATATGAGATAGATAGATAGATATGAGATAGATAGATATGAGATAGATAGATATTTAGATAGATAGATAGATAGATATGAGATAGATATGAGATAGATAGATATGAGATAGATAGATAGATATGAGATAGATAGATAGATATGAGATAGATAGATAGATAGATAGATATGAGATAGATATGAGATAGATAGATAGATATGAGATAGATAGATAGATATGAGATAGATAGATATGAGATAGATATAAGATATATAGATATGAGATAGATAGATATGAGATAGATAGATATGAGATAGATAGATAGATATAAGATAGATATGAGATAGATATGAGATAGATAGATAGATATGAGATAGATAGATAGATAGATAGATAGATATGAGATAGATAGATATGAGATAGATAGATATGAGATATATGAGATAGATAGATATGAGATAGATGGATATGAGATAGATAGATATGAGATAGATAGATATGAGATAGATAGATAGATATAAGATAGATAGATATGAGATAGATATAAGATAGATAGATATGAGATAGATAGATATGAGATAGATAGATATGAGATAGATAGATATGAGATAGATAGATAGATATAAGATAGATAGATATGAGATAGATAGATAGATAGATAGATATGAGATATATGAGATAGATAGATATGAGATAGATGATATTTAGATAGATAGATAGATAGATATTTAGATAGATAGATAGATAGATATGAGATAGATAGATAGATATGAGATAGATAGATAGATATGAGATAGATAGATATGAGATAGATAGATATTTAGATAGATAGATAGATAGATATGAGATAGATATGAGATAGATAGATATGAGATAGATAGATAGATAGATATGAGATAGATAGATATGAGATAGATAGATAGATAGATATGAGATAGATAGATAGATAGATATGAGATATATGAGATAGATAGATATGAGATAGATGGATATGAGATAGATAGATATTTAGATAGATAGATAGATATGAGATAGATAGATATGAGATAGATAGATAGATATGAGATAGATAGATATGAGATAGATAGATAGATAGATATGAGATAGATATGAGATAGATAGATAGATATGAGATAGATAGATAGATATGAGATAGATATAAGATATATAGATATGAGATAGATAGATATGAGATAGATAGATATGAGATAGATAGATAGATAGATATGAGATAGATAGATAGATAGATAGATAGATAGATAGATATGAGATAGATAGATAGATAGATATGAGATAGATATGAGAGAGATATGAGATAGATATTTAGATAGATAGATAGATAGATATGAGATAGATAGATAGATATGAGATAGATAGGTTTACACTAGGGCACAGGACAAATCTAGTACAAACATTTTTTCCACATGTAATAACTTGAGCAGGAAGTTTATATAATATATCTACATAACGTATCCAATCCCTCGTGAGTATCCAATCCCTGGATCCCCGGCTGTCACATGACACAGAATATTATCCCTGCTGTTGTTTGTATACCTATAGATTATATACTGATCCTCACATCTCTGTGTCCTGCCACAGTCTGACCACAGTGCTCTCTGCTGACACCTCTGTCCATGTCAGGAACTGTCCAGAACAGGAGAGGTTTGTTATAGGGATTTGCTCCTACTCTGGACAGTTCCTGACATGGACAGAGGTGTCAGCAGAGAGCACTGTGGTCAGACTGGAAAGAACTACACAACTTCCTGTGGAGCAGACAGCAGCTGATAAGTACTGGAAGGATTAAGATTTTTACATAGAATGAATTTACAGATCTGTAACGCTTTGGCACCAGATGACTAGTTTTCCCCCTTTACTCCTTTAAGTGTCTCTCCGCATTTCACTCGGCTTTATCATTATTCCGACCCTGGTATAATAACCGCGCCGCTCACGCTTTGCGATGACCTATATTTTTCAGCCCTTTATGCAGCCGCTCACTGGGGGCGCATTAATATACGGGCCCAGCAGGGGGCGCGGTGACTGCGCACAGCGATGGCCCATAGACCGCACATCACACGGTCTGCGCCGACGGCAACAATACATTTCCGATCTTATCAGATACAAAGCGATCCGGGCGGGATGGTGTCATGTGACTTCTTGGAATTGGCGTCTCCAGAGATAATGCACCGAAACAAAAGCGGACGGAGAAACGGGGAGCGAAGACTCCTAGAAATGGGCTCATGAATATTAATAGGAAGATACTGTTATACTGTAAAACCAAATACAGCCGCTGCCCCTCCCCCAACACACAGAGACCCCCATAACAGTGCCCCCCGAATAGCTGAAGGTCACAGCCAATATGTTACTATGCAAATGCTCTTTATTAAACAGTTTGTACCATTTAGTGACTATAAAAGTGTCCCCCAAACAGGGTGCCTCCAGCTGTTGCAAAACTACAACTCCCAGTATGCCCAGACAGCCTAAGGTCAGTCTGCCTCCTCCAGAGGATCCACACTGTCCCTAAATCAAGGCTTTCCTATCAGCAGCCTTTGGCTGTCTGGGCATGCTGGGAATTGTAGTTATGCAACAGCTGGAAGCTCACTGGTTAGGAAAGGTAAATAAAGGCTTGTCACTCATTTCAGCAGCCTCTGGCTGTCAGGGCATGCTGGGAGTTGTCTTTGGGACAGTGTTTTCCAACCAGTGTGCCTCCAGATGTTGAAAAACTACAACTGGAGAGCTAAAGGCCTGTCTGCCTCCTCCAGGATCAACTCTGTCCCTGAAAGGTAAATCAAGGCTTCCCTCTCATCTCAGCAGTCTTTGGCTGTCAGAGCATGTTGGGAGTTGTCTCTAGGACAGTTCTTTCCAACCAGGGTGCCTTCAGCTGTTACAAAACTAAAACTCCTAGCATGCCCAGAGGGCCGTTGGCTGTCCGAGCATGCTTGGAGTAGTAGTTTAGCAACAGCTGGAGGCACACTGGTTAGGACACACTGATATAGAGAGACAATAGAGAAAATGACATTTTGTGTCCTGAAATGGCTACTACAGGTGATCTGTGACAGTGACCGGATCCACACTGTCCCTGAAAGTTAAATAAAGGCTTCCCTTTCATCCCAGCAGCCTTTGGCTGGGTGGACATGCTCCGAGTTGTCTCTAGGACAGTGTTCCCCAACCAGAGTGCCTCCCGCTGTTGCAAAACTCCAACTCCAAGCAAAGCCTGTCTGCCTCCTCCTAAGGATTCACAATGTCCCTTAAAGGTAAATCAAGGCTTCCCTCTCACTTCATCAGCCTTTGGCTGTAAGAGCATGCTGGGTGTTGTCTCTAGGACAGTGTTTCCCAACCAGAGTGCCTTCCACTGTTGCAAAACTACAACTCCCAGAATGCCCAGACAGTCAACGGAATTGTAGTTTTGCGACAGCTGGAGGCACACTGGTTGGGAAACGCTGACTTAGGAAATAGAGGAAATTACATTTTGTGCCCTGAAATGGTCGATTTTTGACAGTGACCGGATCCACACTGTCCCTGAAAGGTAAATAAGGCTTCGCTCTCATCCCAGTACCTTTGGCTGTCAGGGCATGCTAGGAGTTGTAGTTTTGTGACAGCTGGAGGCACACTAGTTGGGAAACACTGACATAGGCAATAAAGGAAATTACATTTTGTGTCCTTACATGGGCTATCTGTGAGAGTGAGCAGATCCACACTGTCCCTGAAAGGTAAATCAAGGCTTCCCTCTCATCTCAGCAGTCTTTGGCTGTCAGAGCATGTTGGGAGTTGTCTCTAGGACAGTTCTTTCCAACAAGGGTGCCTCCAGCTGTTACAAAACTACAACTCCTAGCATGCCCAGAGGGCCATTGGCTGTCCGAGCATGCTTGGAGTAGTAGTTTAGCAACAGCTGGAGGCACACTGGTTAGGACACACTGATATAGAGAGACAATAGAGAAAATGACATTTTGTGTCCTGAAATGGCTACTACAGGTGATCTGTGACAGTGACCGGATCCACACTGTCCCTGAAAGTTAAATAAAGGCTTTCAAGTTAAATAAAGGCTTCCCTTTCATCCCAGCAGCCTTTGGCTGGGTGGACATGCTCCGAGTTGTCTCTAGGACAGTGTTCCCCAACCAGAGTGCCTCCCGCTGTTGCAAAACTCCAACTCCAAGCAAAGACTGTCTGCCTCCTCCTAAGGATTCACAATGTCCCTTAAAGGTAAATCAAGGCTTCCCTCTCACTTCATCAGCCTTTGGCTGTAAGAGCATGCTGGGTGTTGTCTCTAGGACAGTGTTTCCCAACCAGAGTGCCTTCCACTGTTGCAAAACTACAACTCCCAGAATGCCCAGACAGTCAACGGAATTGTAGTTTTGCAACAGCTGGAGGCTCACTAGTTTGGTAACACTGACTTAGGAAATAGAGGAAATTACATTTTGTGTCCTTACATGGGCTATCTGTGAGAGTGAGCAGATCCACACTGTCCCTGAAAGGTAAATCAAGGCTTCCCTCTGATCTTTTATATATTCTAGTTACACCCGGGCAGCCATACTGTTCCATAAGAGGCTGGAGAGTCCCCACATCAGCAGTCACCATATTCCTTTAGAAGTCATCGGAGACAGCGGAGTTGTTCCGTGGGTCATTGGCCTTGATCAATCCGGAACATTCCGAAGAGGGACAGGACAAGGACTTTGCAGACACATAAGTGAGTGATTCCTCCTGTCTTTCTCCTGGCTGTGTTGTGTAGACCTGCGCGGTGTCCCCGCCGGAGCAGAACGTTTCAGGTTCCTGTTGCTAGGCTGGAAATAACCCGTCTTTGTGCGATCCGGAATATTCCGTGTCAGTCCTTCTCCGTGTCTGACACTGTGTGGGTGGATTATACTTCACTCCCCAAATCATTTCACTAACGGGGACCCACAATTGGGAGAAGAGATGAAGTCGGGGGCCGCGCGGCGGATCATTATTTTCGGATGCGGCGGCGGCGGCGGATATAGAGAAGATTTATGAAAAAACGAATCCGGATGATTTTAGATATAAAAAATATATTAAAAAAAGAGAGAACAGTAAAGTCCTGATAAAGTGATTCACATCCGATGAACCCGCGAGACGTCGCCTTCATTTACGCTCAATGGTTTTCATACAATGTCGCGGTTTAATATGACTAAAGTGACGTCCGTTTCTCTTGTGTAACAATGTAGCGAACACAAAAGCGACAAATGGCGCGTACACACTATAGACTTAGGCCAGTGGTCTTCAACCTGCGGACCTCCAGATGTTGCAAATCTACAACTCCCAGCATGACCAGACAGCTGAAGGCTGGGAAGAGGAAAGCCTTAATTTACCTTTCAGGGACAGTGTGGATCATCTGGAGGAAGCAGACAGGCTTTTGGCTATCTAAGCATGCTGGGGAGTTGTAGTTTTGCAACAGCTGGAGGTGCCTTAGTAGGAAGACACTGGCATAGACGTATTAATATAAGCATAGTCCATGCCTCCTGCTCTAGCAAAACTACAACTCCCAGCATGCCCGGACAGCCGTTGGCTGTCCGGGCATGCTAGGAGTTGTAGTTTTGCAACATCTGGAGGTCCGCAGGTTGGAGACCACTGACTTAGGCTATTCAATGCTTTTTGCTAATCACGTGGTAAATCTATTAATCGCGCAGTATGCAAATATCCTGTGAGCTGCGCTATCAAGAGATAACCGCTTCTCCATATGTAAATTAGTCACTGACTAAGACCGTTAAAGGGGTCCTCCGGTGGAAAACGCATTTTTTAAAATCAACTGGTGCCATAAATTTAAACAGATTTGTAAATTACTTCTATTAAAAAAATCTTAATCCTTCCAGTACTTATTAGCTGCTGAATACTACAGAGGAAATCCTTTTCTTTTTGGAACACAGTGCTCTCTGCTGACATCTCTGTCCATTTTAGGAACTGTCCAGAGCAGCATATGTTTGCTATGGGGATTTTCTCCTACTCTGGACAGTTCCTAAAAGGGACAGAGGTGTCAGCAGAGAGCACTGTGTTCCAAAAAGAAAATAATTTCCTCTGTAGTATTCAGCAGCTAATAAGTACTGGAAGGATTAAGATTTTTTTAATAGAAGTAATTTACAAATCTGTTTAACTTTCTGGCACCAGTTGATTTAACCCCTTAAGGACGCAGGACGTAAATGTACGTCCTGGTGAGGTGGTACTTAACGCACCAGGACGTACATTTACGTCCTAAGCATAACCGCGGGCATCAGAGCGATGCCCGTGTCATGCGTGGCTGATCCCGGCTGCTGATCGCAGCCAAGGACCCGCCGGCAATGGCCGACGCCCGCGAGATCTCGCGGGCGTCCGCCATTAACCCCTCAGGTGCCGGGATCAATACAGATCCCGGCATCTGCGGCAGTGCGCGATTTAAATGAACGATCGGATCGCCCGCAGCGCTGCTGCGGGGATCCGATCATTCATAACGCTGCACGGAGATCCCCTCACCTTCCTCCGTGCGGCTCCCGGCGTCTCCTGCTCTGGTCTGTGATCGAGCAGACAATACTAGAAGATGACCGATAATACTGATCTGTTCTATGTCCTATACATAGAACAGATCAGTATTAGCAATCATGGTGTTGCTATGAATAGTCCCCTATGGGGACTATTCAAGTGTAAAAAAAAATGTAAAAAAATGTAAAAGTAAAAAAAAGTGAAAAATCCCCTCCCCCAATAAAAAAGTAAAATGTCCGTTTTTTCCTATTTTACCCCCAAAAAGCGTAATTTTTTTTTATAGACATATTTGGTATCGCCGCGTGCGTAAATGTCCCAACTATTAAAATAAAATGTTAATGATCCCGTACGGTGAACGGCGTGAACGTAAAAAAAAATTTTAAAAAAAAATCCAAAATTGCTACTTTTTTTAATACATTTTATTAAAAAAAAATAAAAAAAATGTATTAAAAGTTTTTTATATGCAAATGTGGTATAAAAAAAGTACAGATCATGGCGCAAAAAATGAGCCCCCATACCGCCGCTTATACGGAAAAATAAAAAAGTTAGAGGTCATCAAAATAAAGGGATTATAAACGTACTAATTTGGTTAAAAAGTTTGTGATTTTTTTTAAGCGCAACAATAATATAAAAATGTATAATAATGGGTATCATTTTAATCATATTGACCCTCAGAATAAAGAACACACGTCATTTTTACCGTAAATTGTACGGCGTGAAAACGAAACCTTCCAAAATTAGCAAAATTGCGTTTTTCTTTTTAATTTCCCCACAAAAAATAGTGTTTTTTGGTTGCGCCATACATTTTATGATATGAGTTATGTCATTACAAAGGACAACTGGTCGCGCAAAAAACAAGCCCCATACTAGTCTGTGGATGATAAAATAAAAGAGTTATGATTTTTAGAAGGCGAGGAGGAAAAAACGAAAATGTAAAAATTAAATTGAGTCCTTAAGGGGTTAAAAAAAAAAAAGTTTTCTCCTGGAGTACCCCTTTAAGTACATGCCACATGCTCACCAGTTGTCAGAGGATATCATGTTTATAGAGAGACAACATGACACAGTATATATGTAGCAGGAGAATAGTCACGTGGAGACTTCAGAGAAGAACCATATATACAAGGTTATTAGTATCCAATCAGATGACAATGTAGCCGTGACATAATGGCCTCATTCACTAGTGCAAACCTGAAAAGGGGCGTGGTCACTGGGGGAATGGGGCGTGGTCTCTGAAAAGGGGCGTGTTCCCCAAATTTTCACAAAAAAACAACATATTTACTAAGGTTTCCACATTTATAAGGACACGCCTTCAATCATGGTGGACACGCCCATCATCCAGAGAAAGTCAGGATAGAGGGAGGGAGGGGCGAGGGTCTCCAGGACGACCTGTACAGCTCCAGCACAAGGAGGATGACAGCTGGTAACAGAGGCGGCCATCTTACATTTCAAGATGGATCCACCGCGCTGGATGAAGTACTAAGGAAGAAATCCCAGCTGGGGAGACAAGATTTATGGACAAGTCTACATAACTTCCTACATTACTTATACTGAGGACGGCCTTTATATGAAGATTTATGGACAAGTCTACATAACTTCCTACATTATTTCCTTATACTGAGGACGGCCTTTATATGAAGATTTATGGACAAGTCTACATAACTTCCTACATTACTTATACTGAGGACGGCCTTTATATGAAGATTTATAGACAAGTCTACATAACTTCCTACATTACTTATACTGAGGACGGCCTTTATATGAAGATTTATAGACAAGTCTACATAACTTCCTACATTACTTATACTGAGGACGGCCTTTATATGAAGATTTATGGACAAGTCTACATAACTTCCTACATTATTTCCTTATACTGAGGACGGCCTTTATATGTAGATTTATGGACAAGTCTACATAACTTCCTACATTACTTATACTGAGGACGGCCTTTATATGAAGATTTATAGACAAGTCTACATAACTTCCTACATTACTTATACTGAGGACGGCCTTTATATGAAGATTTATGGACAAGTCTACATAACTTCCTACATTACTTATACTGAGGACGGCCTTTATATGAAGATTTATGGACAAGTCTACATAACTTCCTACATTACTTATACTGAGGACGGCCTTTATATGAAGATTTATAGACAAGTCTACATAACTTCCTACATTACTTATACTGAGGACGGCCTTTATATGTAGATTTATGGACAAGTCTACATAACTTCCTACATTACTTATACTGAGGACGGCCTTTATATGAAGATTTATGGACAAGTCTACATAACTTCCTACATTACTTATACTGAGGACGGCCTTTATATGAAGATTTATAGACAAGTCTACATAACTTCCTACATTACTTATACTGAGGACGGCCTTTATATGTAGATTTATGGACAAGTCTACATAACTTCCTACATTACTTATACTGAGGACGGCCTTTATATGAAGATTTATGGACAAGTCTACATAACTTCCTACATTATTTCCTTATACTGAGGACGGCCTTTATATGAAGATTTATGGACAAGTCTACATAACTTCCTACATTACTTATACTGAGGACGGCCTTTATATGAAGATTGATGAAGATTGTTTTATGAACTGTTATTTACAATAAATCTTTGTTTTTTAATACAAACAACGCGCTCCCTCTCTCCATGGTCAGACCGGGGATATTTTCGCGTTCCGGTTATATGTAGCGCGCGCATCCTCTTACTCCTGGAAATCATTTCTGTAACAATAACTTTACCGCTTATTTTGTAGGACTGCGGGTGGGAATGTGCGTCATGGACACAATAACACGCAATGGCGCGATGGAAACCAGTCCGGCTGACAAATGGCGGAGGATCGAACGGCTCATCATATTATACAGTGCGACATAATCATTAGGACACACGAGAAAAAATACATCAGATATATATTAATGAATACAATTCAAATATTATATATATGTATATATATTGATAAAAACTATTTATATATATATTAATGAATACAATACAATCATAAAATATATATATATATTAATAAAAACTATTTATATATAAATATATATATATATTAATTAATACAATACAAATATATATATAGAATTTTATATATATATATATATATATATATATATAAATATATATATATGAAATATATGAAATATATATAAATATTAAATGTATATATTGATTTATTTCTATTTTAATTGACATTTATTCCCCTGAATTCCATTTCATTCCATAGTAAATAGGTTCTACTCACCGTTTTAGTCTTATCCATGGCGGTCAGTATAGTCACATTCAGGTTCTGCAGGGCGGCCAGAACGTTCTTGTACTCCCCCAAGTATTCCGAGAAATAGTCTGAAATACAGAATATTTACCTTAAAGGGGGAAAATTATCATTATTATTATTATTTATTATTATTATTATTTTTTTTTTTTTCAGATCAACCGGTTCCAGAAAGTTCTACAGTTTTGTAAATTACTTCTATATAAAAATCTTTTCCCTTCCAGTACTTATCAGCTGCTGTATGCTCCGCAGGAAGTTGTGTAGTTCTTTCCACTCTGACCGCAGTGCTCTCTACTGACACATTATAGAAACTGTCCAGAACAGGAGCAAATCCCCATAGCAAACCTCTCTTGCTCTGGACAGTTCCTGACATGGACAGAGGTGTCAGCAGAGAGCACTGTGGTCGGCCTGGAAAGAGCTACACAACTTCCTGTGGAGCATACAGCAGCTGATAAGTACTAGAAGGGTTAAGATTTTTAAATAGAAGTAATTTACAGATCTGTTTAACTTTCTGGCACCAGTTGATTTTACATTTTTTTTTTCTTCCTCCAAAATACCCCTTTAAGACAGCGTGCCTCCAGCTGTTGCAAAACTACAACTTTCAGCATGCCCGGACAGCCGTTGGCTGTCCGGGCATGCTGGGAGTTGTAGTTTTGCAGTGGGAGGGAAAAAGAGAAGGGGGAGGGGAAAAAAAGAATGTAAAATAGGGAAAAGGATAAGAAGTATCAATTGGAATAGGAATATAAAATGTGGCAACAATGTATCCATATAAAATACAAATGTTGATCGTTTTGCGATTAAAATGTTTCTCTCCGTACAAGACTCTTAAAGAAAGAACAAAGGGAAATATATCGAGTGGAAAAGTTCTACTTTTACTTATAGCTCGAGGTCGCAAAAAAATAGGTTGTAAAATAAACCAGACATAATGACTTGACGGATGTAGAAAACAACGTCTACCGTAGCTGCCACCATGACCAAAGGTCCCCGCCAGTCTGTCTACTGTAAAGCCTATTATCTCTTCAAGGCGCAGGGCGTTTAGTTAAGGTTCTCCGAAAAGGGATTGTCAGGGATTTACAGCTGCAGATAGTAGAAAGCAAATATAAGAAACGCTGTTGTATATCTTATAAGAGAAAAAAGCTCCATTTCCAACTTACAAGGCACCTTTTATATCCCTTCCGCGACTTTTTATCTGTTCACTACGTGGAATCTATTTTCAGCAGGTTTTTCTTGACTGAGAGATCAGGTTACGCTGCCCTAAGATGTCTACAAAGAGGGGAGGGGGGGGGGGGGCGGACGACTGAGGGGGAGAGGAAGTTCAGGGAGAGACATAGAGACTCTGCAGGCTTACTACGACTGATCTATAATGTCTCTGCAGGCTTACTACGACTGCTCTATAATGTCTCTGCAGGCTTACTACGACTGCTCTATAATGTCTCTGCAGGCTTACTACGACTGCTCTATAATGTCTCTGCAGGCTTACTACGACTGCTCTATAATGTCTCTGCAGGCTTACTACGACTGCTCTATAATGTCTCTGCAGGCTTACTACGACTGATCTATAATGTCTCTGCAGGCTTACTACGACTGCTCTATAATGTCTCTGCAGGCTTACTACGACTGCTCTATAATGTCTCTGCAGGCTTACTACGACTGCTCTATAATGTCTCTGCAGGCTTACTACGACTGCTCTATAATGTCTTATGCCGAGGAGGTCAGTTTGGCACTGCTGCACCTCCATAAATCGTACACGTCTGTTCTGGCATCACTACCTTTGTAGCAAACCCTTAGAAGTAGCAGCAGTATGGAGGACATAGTAGAGCAATACTCAATAAGAATAGAATAGTGGCTCCTAACCATGCGTGACATTCTTCATATTTTTATTTAAATGATGCAGATACAAATGTGCAGCGAGAGGACGTATAATCGGACGGCCAGGGCGATCCCTTGCTGCTACAGATGTTTCATGCATGAGCACGCACTTCCTCAGTCAATGTTATTGCTCCCACTGTATGAACATATGACCTCTCTCTGCATATTTGCATCTGCGTCATTGAAATAAAGATATAAAGAATTCCCCATATAGGTGAGTGCCACTGTTCTTTGCTTCTGGAGTATTGCTCTATAATGACCTCCATGCTGCTGCTACTTCTAGTGGTTTGTTACAGAGACATAGAGATGCCCCTTTGGCGCCAGCAGCATAAATACTGTAAACTTTCCCAACTTTGCACATAAATGGTGTCGCTGACATGTCTCCCCTAGAGCCTTGTGCAGAATACCTCTGTAATAAGCTGTCTTATAATACACAGTACGCCCCAATGCCTGGTATGAGGTAGAGTGCTTAATATTCCCTCGATGCTATATTTTAGCTGTAGGTGTATAGGGAGTCGTAATACAGCCGGGAGCATGGGGCCCTTCTGTGCATTTATTGAGTACCAGGTTATCCTACCTAATCCCTGTGCAAGAGGAAAAGCAAGGAATAACTGGAGCTCTTCAAGAGACTGGAAAAGCTGGGTGGCACACATACCAGACAACTTTCCAGTTTTCTGAAGCCCAAGCAGTGCTAGGCTGCTCATCCTTTCTGCACTCTTCACGGCAGTACCGCTGCCATGCTCTCTCTCTGCCCCCGCACTGATGTCTTCCCCCCCCCCTCACTCTTCCCTTATCCTGCACTAAATCTTGTCTCATCCACCCGGGCCTGTCCCCTCTTCCTGCCCCCACATTAACTATTCACTCCACCTGCCTGCCGGACAGTTAACTGATACTTTACCATGATGTTGCTCTGGCAGCAGGATGTTTAAAGCTCCACCAACCGAGAGTAATGTGATCAGAAGACGTAACAGAAGAACTATGGACTTGCATGGGATTATTGGTACCGCTACAGTAAAGTATGATTTAACTGTCTGCTGTTTTCTGTCGTGCTGCAGTCGGTATCAGGACATTATGGCTTCTCCTTGTCCTCCCTCCGCAGTCTCCACCTACAGTCGTCCTATAATTGGTTTACATGATGGATCTTTCATCTGATCTCTGAGGACTGGGATGATTTACATTATTCTTACATGAGATGGAGGAGCGTGAAACAGACTGTACATTGTGAGGACCTTTGATGTGGTGTCATTCTCTCTGACTGACGCGGAGATAACTTCTCTGCCCGCAATGAGTTAAAATGAGTCACACACTTCATTAAACCCACAATTCCCAGGAGAGGCGCCATAGGGTCAGGTGTTTGATGAAATTCCGCTAGATCAGACATAACAAGGAGGCTGGGTCTTCGTATCAGCAAATAAGTACAAAGAGGCAGCCGTAGGCGGAAGACGGAAAATAAGAACAGCGCTCCGAGCAGTGAATAAAGCGACAAATGAGGGTCCCGGAGGAGCGGGGACTATCTCATTTATATACTGTGCCGGTGATGGACAGAAATAGATCTACATGAAGCCAATATAATGTATACAGGTATAAAAGCTGCGATGTGCTGCAGCATTTATACACTACACAAGTAGAGAGGGAAGGGAACATGGACAGCGGGGTAGAAAAAGTATAGTTACAGCTGCACAGTCCTCTCTATCCCCTCCCCGTACTCATTGTTACGCCGAGCACTCCGGGTCCCCGCTCCTCCCCGGAGCGCTCGCAGCGTTTTCCTGTTCGCAGCGCCCCGGTCAGACCCGCTGACCGGGAGCGCTGCGATATTGTCCCTAGCAGGGATGCGTCCGCTCACGGTTCGCATCCCAGCCCACTTACCAGACTTGTTCCCCGTCTGTACATTCCCGGCGCGCGCGGCCCCGCTCCATAGGGCGTGCGCCGGCTCTCTGCGATTTAAAGGGCCAGTACGCCGCTGATTGGCGCCTGGTTCTAATTAGTGAAATCACCTGTGCCCTTCCCTATATTACCTCACTTCCCCTTCCCTTCCTTGCCGGATCTTGTTGCCATTGTGCCAGTGAAAGCGTTCCCTTGTGTGTTCCTAGCCTGTGTTCCAGACCTCCTGCCGTTGCCCCTGACTACGATCCTTGCTGCCTGCCCTGACCTTCTGCTACGTCCGACCTTGCTCTTGTCTACTCCCTTGTACCGCGCTTATCTCAGCAGTCAGAGAGGTTGAGCCGTTGCCGGTGGATATGACCTTGTTGCTACCGCCGCTGCAAGACCATCCCGCTTTGCGGCGGGCTCTGGTGAATACCAGTAGCAACTTAGAACCGGTCCACCGACACGGTCCACGCCAATCCCTCTCTGGCACAGTGGATCCACCTCCAGCCAGCCGAATAGTGACAGTAGATCCGGCCATGGATCCTGCTGAGGTCCCGCTGCCAGTTATCGCTGACCTTACCATGGTGGTCGCCCAGCAGTCGCAACAGATAGCGCAACAAGGCCACCAGCTGTCTCAACTGACCATGATGCTACAGCAGCTTCTACCACAGCTCCAGCAACAATCTCCTCCGCCAGCTCCTGCACCTCCTCCGCAGCGAGTGGCCGCATCCAGCCTCAGTTTATCTTTGCCGGACAAATTTGATGGGGACTCTAAATTTTGCCGTGGTTTTCTCTCACAATGTTCCCTGCACTTGGAGATGATGTCGGACCAATTTCCAACTGAACGGTCGAAGGTGGCTTTCGTAGTCAGCCTTCTGTCTGGGAAAGCCCTGTCATGGGCCACACCGCTCTGGGACCGCAATGACCCCGTCACTGCCTCTGTACACTCCTTCTTCGCTGAGGTTTGTAGTGTCTTCGAGGAACCAGCCTGAGCTTCTTCTGCCGAGACTGCCCTGCTGAACCTGGTCCAGGGTAATTCTTCAGTAGGCGAGTATGCCATCCAATTCCGTACTCTCGCCTCTGAATTATCTTGGAATAACAAGGCCCTCTGCGGGACCTTCCAAAAAGGCCTATCCAGTAACATCAAGGATGTGCTGGCCGCACGAGAGATTCCTGCCAACCTGCATGAACTTATTCATCTTGCCACCCGCATTGACATGCGCTTTTCCGAAAGACGTCAGGAGCTCCGCCAGGATATGGACTTTGTTCGCATGAGGCGGTTTCTCTCCCCGGCTCCTCTCTCCTCTGGTCCGCTGCAATCTGTTCATGTGCCTTCCGCTGTGGAGGCTATGCATGTAGACCGGTCTCGCCTGACACCTCAAGAGAGGACACGCCGCCGCAATGAGAACCTTTGCCTGTACTGTGCCGGTACCGAACACTTCCTGAAGGATTGTCCTATCCGACCTCCACGTCAGGAAAGACGCACTCCGATTCCGCACAAAGGTGAGACAGTTCTTGATGTGAACTCTGCTTCTCCACGTCTTACTGTGCCTGTGCGGATTTCTTCTTCTACCTTCTCCTTTTCAGCTGTGGCCTTCTTGGATTCCGGATCTGCAGGAAATTTTATTTTGGCCTCTTTCGTCAACAGGTTCAACATCCCGGTGACCAGTCTCGTCAGACCCCTCTACATCGCCTCTGTTAATGGAGAAAGATTGGACTGTACTGTACGTTACCGCACAGAACCCCTGATAATGTGCATTGGACCCCATCATGAAAAGATTGAATTTCTGGTCCTTTCTAACTGCACTTCTGAAATTCTTCTTGGACTACCTTGGCTCCAACGCCATTCTCCTACCCTCGATTGGACCACCGGGGAGATCAAGAACTGGGGTGCTTCTTGCCACAAAAAATGCCTCACGTCTGCTCCCAGCCACGTCAGTCAAACCCCTGTGGCTCCTCCTATACCAGGTCTCCCCAAGGCCTATCAGGACTATGCCGATGTTTTTTGCAAAAAACAAGCAGAGACTTTACCTCCTCACAGGCCTTATGACTGCCCTATTGATCTCCTTCCTGGTACTACTCCACCCCAGGGCAGAATCTATCCTCTGTCCGCTCCGGAGACACAAGCCATGTTGGAGTACATCCAAGAAAATTTAAAGAGGGGATTCATCCGCAAGTCTTCCTCCCCTGCCGGAGCGGGGTTCTTCTTTGTCTCCAAAAAAGACGGTTCCTTACGACCGTGCATTGATTACCGCGGTTTAAATAAGATCACTATAAAAAACCGCTATCCCCTGCCTCTTATCTCGGAACTCTTTGACCGCCTACGTGGCGCTAACATCTTCACCAAATTGGATTTAAGAGGTGCATATAATCTCATCCACATCAGGAAAGGGGATGAGTGGAAGACCGCATTTAATACCAGAGACGGACATTTTGAATATCTGGTTATGCCCTTTGGGCTCTGTAACACCCCTGCTGTCTTCCAGGACTTTGTGAATGAAATTTTTCAAGATCTCTTATATACCTGCGTGGTGGTTTACTTGGACGACATTTTGATTTTCTCTTCTAACCTAGAGGAACACCGCCGTCATGTCCGCCTAGTGCTCCAGAGACTCCTTGACAATCAGTTATATGCCAAGATGGAGAAATGTCTCTTTGAATGCCAATCTCTTAGTCTCTGGCCAGGGACTTCAAATGGACCCAGACAAACTGTCAGCCGTGTTAGATTGGCCACGCCCCTCCGGACTCCGTGCTATCCAACGCTTCTTGGGGTTTGCCAATTACTACCAACAATTTATTCCGCATTTTTCCACCATTGTGGCTCCAATTGTGGCCCTAACCAAGAAAAACGCCAACCCTAAGTCCTGGCCTCCCCAAGCGGACGAGGCATTCAACCGTCTCAAAACTGCCTTTTCTTCTGCTCCCGTACTCTCCAGACCTGATCCATCTAAACCCTTCTCATTGGAGGTAGATGCCTCCTCAGTGGGAGTCGGAGCTGTACTCCTACAAAAAAAAAAAACACTGGACATAACATTACTTGTGGTTTCTTTCCTAAGACCTTCTCTCCGGCGGAGAAAAATTACTCCATTGGTGATCGAGAACTGCTGGCCATTAAACTAGCCCTCGAGGAATGGAGGCACCTGCTGGAGGGATCCAAATACCCAATTATCATCTATACGGATCACAAGAATCTCTCTTATCTTCAGTTTGCCCAACGGCTGAACCCACGCCAGGCTAGGTGGTCGTTGTTTTTTGCCCGTTTTAACTTTGAAATTCATTTTCGCCCTGCTGACAAAAACATCAGGGCTGACGCCCTTTCACGTTCCTCTGATGCCTCCAAAACGGAAGCCCCCCTGCAACACATTGTTCCTCCTGAGTGTCTGATCTCCTCTTCTCCAGCTTCTATCAGACAAACTCCTCCTGGAAAGACTTTCGTCCCTCCACGCCAGCGCCTCAAGATCCTCAGGTGGGGACACTCCTCGCACCTCGCCGGCCATGCTGGCGTCAAGAAGTCCATCCAACTCATCTCTCGTTTATATTGGTGGCCTACCCTGGAAGCAGATGTCGCTTATTTCGTTCGGGCCTGTACAGTTTGTGTCCGGGACAAGACTCCTCGCCAGAAGCCTGCCGGTCTCCTTCACCCTTTACCTGTTCCTGAGCTACCATGGTCTCAGATTGCCATGCATTTTATTACGGACCTGCCTTTATCCCATGGCAACACAGTCATTTGGGTGGTCGTTGATCGTTTCTCCAAGATGGCACATTTTATTCCACTTCCAGGCCTTCCTTCTGCGCCACAGTTGGCGAAACAATTTTTTGTGCACATTTTTCGCCTTCACGGGCTTCCCACGCATATCGTCTCGGATAGAGGCGTTCAATTTGTGTCGAAATTCTGGAGAGCCCTCTGTAATCAACTAAAAATCAAATAAAATTTCTCGTCCTCCTATCATCTCCAATCCAATGGGCAAGTAGAGAGAGTTAATCAGGTCCTTGGTGACTATTTGCGACATTTTGTTTCCTCCCGCCAGGATGATTGGGCCGATCTTCTACCCTGGGCTGAATTCTCGTACAATTTCAAGGACTTTGAATCCTCCGCCAAATCCCCGTTCTTTGTGGTGTACGGCCGTCACCCTCTACCCCCCCTCCCCACTCCCACCCCTTCTGGTTTGCCCGCTGTTGATGAAGTTACCCGGGACTTCTCCACCATCTGGAAGGAGACTCAAAAGTCCCTCCTACAGGCCTCGTCCCGGATGAAGAAACATGCCGACAAAAAGAGAAGAACTCCTCCTGTCTTTTCTCCTGGAGACAAAGTGTGGCTCTCTCTCTATGATCTTAGAGAACTGTGTGGTCATACAGTTACAGCTGAACAGTCCTCTCTATCCCCTCCCTGTACTCATCTCTATGATCATAGAGAACTGTGTGGTCATACAGTTAAAGCTGAACAGTCCTCTCTATCCCCTCCCTGTACTCATCTCTATGATCATAGAGAACTGTGTGGTCATACAGTTACAGCTGAACAGTCCTCTCTATCCTCTCCCTGCACTTATCTCTATGATCATAGAGAACTGTGTGGTCATACAGTTACAGCTGCACAGTCCTCTCTATCCCCTCCCTGCACTCATCTCTATGATCATAAAGAACTGTGTGGTCATACAGATACAGCTGCACAGTGCTCTCTATCCCCTCCCTGTACTCATCTCTATGATCATAAAGAACCGTGTGGTCACACAGTTAAAGCTGCACAGTCCTCTCTATCCCCTCCCTGCAGTCATCTCTATGATTATAAAGAACTGTTTGGTCATACAGTTACAGCTGCACAGTGCTCTCTATCCCCTCCCTGTACTCATCTCTATGATCACAAAAAAACTGTGTGGTCATACAGTTACAGCTGCAGAGTCTTCTCTATTACATCCCTGCACTCATCTCTATGATCATAAAGAGAACTGTGTTATCATACAGATACAGCTGCACAGCCCTCTCTATCCCCTCCCTGCACTCATCTCTATGATCATAAAGAACTGTGTGGTCATACAGATACAGCTGCACAGTCCTCTCTATCCCCTCCCTGCACTCATCTCTATGATCATAAAGAACTGTGTGGTCATACAGATACAGCTGCACAGTCCTCTCTATCCCCTCCCTGCACTCATCTCTATGATCATAGAGAGAACTGTGTGGTCATACATTACAGCTGAACAGTCCTCTCTATCCCCTCCCTGCACTCATCTCTATGATCATATAGAACTGTGTGGTCATACAGTTACAGCTGCACAGTCCTCTCTATCCCCTCCCTGCACTCATCTCTATGATCATATAGAACTGTGTGGTCATACAGTTACAGTTGAACAGTCCTCTCTATCCTCTCCCTGCACTTATCTCTATGATCATAAAGAACTGTGTGGTC
Organism: Hyla sarda; assembly: GCF_029499605.1. NCBI lineage: Eukaryota > Metazoa > Chordata > Amphibia > Anura > Hylidae > Hyla > Hyla sarda. The sequence goes on from NC_079200.1 coordinate 1,836,974, forward strand.
ATACAGTTACAGCTGCACAGTCCTCTCTATCCCCTCCCTGCACTCATCTCTATGATCATAAAGAACTGTGTGGTCATACAGTTACAGCTGAACAGTCCTCTCTATCCCCTCCCTGTACTCATCTCTATGATTATAAAGAACTGTGTGGTCATACAGTTACAGCTGAACAGTCCTCTCTATCCCCTCCCTGCACTCATCTCTATGATCATATAGAACTGTGTGGTCATACAGTTACAGCTGCACAGTCCTCTCTATCCCCTCCCTGCACTCATCTCCTCCAATCCAAAAATTGGTAGATAGGAAAAAAATTCTGCAAATACCCTGGATGTCTGAGGGACCAGACTTTGTGTACAGGACTAGATGGACGGGACTAGGTGGACAGGACTAGATGGACGGGACTAGATGAACGGGACTAGATGGACAGGACTAGATGGACAGGACTAGATGGACGGGACTAGATGGACAGGACTAGATGGACAGGACTAGATGGACGGGACTAGATGGACGGGACTAGGTGGACGGGACTAGGTGGACGGGACTAGGTGGACGGGACTAGATGGACGGGACTGGATGGTCGGGACTGGATGGACGGGACTGGATGGACGGGACTGGATGGACGGGACTGGATGGACGGGACTGGATGGACGGGACTAGATGGACGGGACTGGGTGGCCGGGACTGGGTGGCCGGGACTGGGTGGCCGGGACTGGGTGGCCGGGACTGGATGGACGAGACTGGATGGACGAGACTGGATGGTCGGGACTGGATGGACGGGACTGGGTGGACGGGACTGGGTGGGCGGGAATGGGTGGACGGGACTGGGTGGTCGGGACTGGGTGGTCGGGAGTGGGTGGAGGGGACTGGGTGGAGGGGACTGGGTGGTCGGGACTGGGTGGACGGGACTGGGTGTTCGGGACTGGGTGGGCGGGACTGGGTGGGCGGGACTGGATGGGCGGGACTAGGTGGACGGCACTAGATGGTCGGGACTGGATGGACGGGACTGGATGGACGGGACTAGATGGACGAGACTAGATGGACGGGACTAGATGGTCGGGACTGGGTGGACGGGACTGGGTGGCCGGGACTGGGTGGCCGGGACTGGGTGGCCGAGACTGGATGGCCGGGACTGGGTGGACGGGACTGGGTGGCCGGGACTGGGTGGACGGGACTGGGTGGACGGGACTGGGTGGACGGGACTGGGTGAACGGGACTGAGTGAACGGGACTGGGTGGACGGGACTGGGTGGACGGGACTAGGTGGAAGGGACAGGATGGGCGGGACTAGGTGGACGGGACTGGATGGACGGGACTATAGGAGAGGAAAAGTATAGAAGAAAACGTAAGTAAATCCACTTACCACATAGCAACTCTGTATCCATGTTACTGCAAAAATGGTAAAAAAAAAAAAAGTTAAGAATTAGGAGAGTAAAATGTGACATTTCGAAAATAAATAAATAAAGTTATTAAATATAAAAATGATTCCAAAGCAACAGAAAGTCTCAGAGTTTTCATTATAGAACACGGAGTCTCCAGTTTTCTCGCTATTTTGTGTTTCCTCCCACATTCTCCGGTGATTCATTTCTGACAGATACCGAGCGCCAGAACCGGCAACCACCGGGGTCCGAAGGGTGAAACATGCACCTCTGTATTAGGTACACCCCCCTATATATATATACTCACTGACCTCTGTATTAGGTACAGCCCCCTATATATATATATACACACTCACTGATCTCTGTATTAGGTACACCCCCCTACATATATATACTCACTGACCTCTGTATTAGGTACACCCCCCTATATATATATATACACACTCACTGACCTCTGTAATAGGTACACCCCCCTATATATATATATATATATACTCACTGACCTCTGTATTAGGTACACCCCCCTATATATATATATATATATACACACTCACTGACCTCTGTATTAGGTACAGCCCCCTATATATATATATATACTCACTGACCTCTGTAATAGGTACACCCCCCTATATATATATATACTCACTGACCTCTGTATTAGGTACACCCCCCTATATATATATATACACACTCACTGACCTCTGTAATAGGTACACCCCCCTATATATATATATATATATACTCACTGACCTATGTATTAGGTACACCCCCCTATATATATATATACACACTCACTGACCTATGTATTAGGTACACCCCCCTATATATATATATACACACTCACTGACCACTTTATTAGGTACACCTCTCTAGTCCCCGGTCAGACCCCCTATATATACACTCACTGACCTCTGTATTAGGTACACCCCCCTATATATATATATATATATATATATATATATATACTCACTGACCTCTGTATTAGGTACACCTCCTATATATATATATATATATATATATATATATACTCACTGACCACTTTATTAGGTACACCCCCTATATATATATATATATATACTCACTGACCTCTGCATTAGGTACACCCCCCTATATATATATATACTCACTGACCACTTTATTAGGTACACCCCCCTATATATATATATATACTCACTGACCACTTTATTAGGTACACCCCCCTATATATATATATATATATATATATATATACTCACTGACCTCTGTATTAGGTACACCCCCCTATATATATATATATATATATATATATATATATACACTCACTGACCTCTGTATTAGGTACACCCCCCTATATATATATACTCACTGACCTCTGTATTAGGTACACCCCCCTATATATGTATACTCACTGACCTCTGTATTAGGTACACCCCCCTATATATATATATATATACTCACTGACCTCTGTATTAGGTACACCCCCCTATATATATATATACTCACTGACCTCTGTATTAGGTACACCCCCCTATATATATACTCACTGACCTCTGTATTAGGTACACCCCCCTATATATATATATATATATATATATATATATGTATATATACTCACTGACCTCTGTATTAGGTACACCCCCCTATATATATATATATATATATATATATACTCACTGACCTCTGTATTAGGTACACCCCCCTATATATATATATATACTCACTGACCTCTGTATTAGGTACACCCCCCTATATATATACTCACTGACCTCTGTATTAGGTACACCCCCCTATATATATATATATATATATATATATACTCACTGACCTCTGTATTAGGTACACCCCCCTATATATATATATATATATATATATATACTCACTGAACTCTGTATTAGGTACACCCCCCTATATATATATATATATATATATATATATATATATATATACTCACTGACCTCTGTATTAGGTACACCCCCCTATACATATATATATATATATATACTCACTGACCTCTGTATTAGGTACACCCCCCTATATATATATATATATATATATATATATATATATACTCACTGACCTCTGTATTAGGTACACCCCCCTATATATATATATATATATATATATATACTCACTGACCTCTGTATTAGGTACACCCCCCTATATATATATACTCACTGACCTCTGTATTAGGTACACCCCCCTATATATATATATATATATATATATATATATATACTCACTGAACTCTGTATTAGGTACACCCCCCTATACACATATATATATATATATATATACTCACTGACCTCTGTATTAGGTACACCCCCCTATATATATATATATACTCACTGACCTCTGTATTAGGTACACCTCTCTAGCCCCCGGTCAGACCCCCTATATATATACACTCACTGACCTCTGTATTAGGTACACCCCCATATATATATATATATATATATATATATATATATATATATTTATACTCACTGACCTCTGTATTAGGTACACCCCCATATATATATATATATATATATATATATATATATACTCACTGACCTCTGTATTAGGTACACCCCCATATATATATATATATATATATATATATATATATATATACACTCACTGACCTCTGTATTAGGTACACCTCTCTAGCCCCCGGTCAGACCCCCTATATATATATATACTCACTGACCTCTGTATTAGGTACACCCCCATATATATATATATATATATATATATATATATATATACACTCACTGACCTCTGTATTAGGTACACCTCTCTAGTCCCCGGTCAGACCCCCTATATATATACACTCACTGACCTCTGTATTAGGTACACCCCCATATATATATATATATATATATATATATACTCACTGACCTCTGTATTAGGTACACCCCCATATATATATATATATATATATATATATATACTCACTGACCTCTGTATTAGGTACACCCCCATATATATATATATATATATATATATATATATACACTCACTGACCTCTGTATTAGGTACACCTCTCTAGCCCCCGGTCAGACCCCCTATATATATACACTCACTGACCTCTGTATTAGGTACACCCCCATATATATATATATATACTCACTGACCTCTGTATTAGGTACACCCCCCTATATATATATACACTCACTGACCTCTGTATTAGGTACACCTCTCTAGTCCCCGGTCAGACCCCCTATATATATACACTCACTGACCTCTGTATTAGGTACACCCCCCTATATATATATATATATATACTCACTGACCTCTGTATTAGGTACACCCCCTATATATATATATATATATATATATATATATATATATATATACTCACTGACCTCTGTATTAGGTACACCCCCCTATATATATATATATATATATATATATATATATATATATATACACTCACTGACCTCTGTATTAGGTACACCTCTCTAGCCCCCGGTCAGACCCCCTATATATATACACTCACTGACCTCTGTATTAGGTACACCCCCATATATATATATATATATATATATATATATACTCACTGACCTCTGTATTAGGTACACCCCCATATATATATATATATATATATATACATATATATACTCACTGACCTCTGTATTAGGTACACCCCCTATATATATATATATATATATATATATATACTCACTGACCTCTGTATTAGGTACACCCCCATATATATATATATATATATATATATATATATATATACTCACTGACCTCTGTATTAGGTACACCCCCTATATATATATATATATATATATATATATATACTCACTGACCTCTGTATTAGATACACCCCCCTATATATATATATATATATATACTCACTGACCTCTGTATTAGGTACACCCCCCTATATATATATACACTCACTGACCTCTGTATTAGGTACACCTCTTTAGTCCCCGGTCAGACCCCCTATATATATACACTCACTGACCTCTGTATTAGGTACACCCCCCTATATATATATATATATATATATATATACTCACTGACCTCTGTATTAGGTACACCCCCCTATATATATATATATATATATATATATACTCACTGACCTCTGTATTAGGTACACCCCCCTATATATATATATATATATACTCACTGACCTCTGTATTAGGTACACCCCCCTATATATATATACACTCACTGACCTCTGTATTAGGTACACCTCTTTAGTCCCCGGTCAGACCCCCTATATATATACACTCACTGACCTCTGTATTAGGTACACCCCCCTATATATATATATATATATATACTCACTGACCTCTGTATTAGGTACACCCCCCTATATATATATATATATATATATATATATATATATATATACTCACTGACCTCTGTATTAGGTACACCCCCCTATATATATATATATATACTCACTGACCTCTGTATTAGGTACACCCCCCTATATATATATATACTCACTGACCTCTGTATTAGGTACACCTCTCTGGCCCTGGTGAGTGTCTATTGCACCATCTATGCCCAGGAAGGAGGAGGAAGCCCTCATGGTGGTCTGGGAACAGATAGTGAAGAATGGGGGAGGTGGGCACTAGGTGAGAATGAGGCCTCAGGAACCCTCGGCACTAGACCAGTGGTCTCCAAACTGTGGAATTCTTACTGTGGCAAAACTACAACACCCAGCATGCTCAGAAAGCCATTGGGGGGGGGGGGGGGGGATAAGAGGGAAACCTTTATATATCTTTCAGGGACAGCATGAACTCTCTGGAGGACGCAGACAGGCGTTGTCTGTCCGGCCATGCTGGAGGTCTACAGTTTGGAGCCATCCGATGTGTTAAAATGGCCCCTTAATGGCATCTTTTTGGGCAGAACCAATATGGCTGCTACAATGAAGCCATCGTCCCTCTTTAAACATTAGGAGAGATTCTGCTCCATGTCAGAAATGAGACTGCGCATAGATGACCACACGTGAGACAGTTCATACATCGGTCCCATCGTCCTCTGCCCGACACTCACTTGCTCTGCCGGCTGTCTATCCGGATGAACATTTTCCTCAGATCCTCCTGGTTCAGGACGTCATCGGAGAAATAGCTCTGGAATTCATCGAGGGAGAGATTACCGTCATCTACAGGAGACACGTATATGAGACTATTATCAGAGAGATTACCGTCATCTACAGGAGACACGTATATGAGACTATTATCAGAGAGATTACCGTCATCTACAGGAGACACGTATATGATACAATTATCAGAGAGATTACCGTCATCTACAGGAGACACGTATATGAGACTATTATCAGAGAGATTACCGTCATCTACAGGAGACACGTATATGAGACTATTATCAGAGAGATTACCGTCATCTACAGGAGACACGTATATGATACAATTATCAGAGAGATTACCGTCATCTACAGGAGACACGTATATGATACTATTATCAGAGAGATTACCGTCATCTACAGGAGACACGTATATGATACTATTATCAGAGAGATTACCGCCATCTACAGGAGACACGTATATGATACTATTATCAGAGAGATTACCGTCATCTACAGGAGACACGTATATGATACTATTATCAGAGAGATTACCGCCTTCTACAGGAGACACGTATATGATACTATTATCAGAGAGATTACCATCATCTACAGGAGACACGTATATGATACTATTATCAGAGAGATTACCGTCATCTACAGGAGACACGTATATGATACTATTATCAGAGAGATTACCATCATCTACAGGAGACACGTATATGATACTATTATCAGAGAGATTACCGTCATCTACAGGAGACACGTATATGATACTATTATCAGAGAGATTACCGCCATCTACAGGAGACACGTATATGATACTATTATCAGAGAGATTACTGTCATCTACAGGAGACACGTATATGATACTATTATCAGAGAGATCACCGTCATCTACAGGAGACACGTATATGATACTATTATCAGAGAGATTACCGTCATCTACAGGAGACACGTATATGATACTATTATCAGAGAGATTACCGCCATCTACAGGAGACACGTATATGATACTATTATCAGAGAGATTACCGTCATCTACAGGAGACACATATATAATACTATTATCAGAGAGATTACCGTCATCTACAGGAGACACGTATATGATACTATTATCAGAGAGATTACCGTCATCTATAGGAGACACGTATATGATACAATTATCAGAGAGATTACCGTCATCTACAGGAGACACGTATATGATACTATTATCAGAGAGATTACCGTCATCTATAGGAGACACATATATGATACTATTATCAGAGAGATTACCCCCATCTACAGGAGACACGTATATGATACTATTATCAGAGAGATTACCGTCATCTACAGGAGACACGTATATGATACTATTATCAGAGAGATTACCCCCATCTACAGGAGACACGTATATGATACTATTATCAGAGAGATTACCGTCATCTACAGGAGACACGTATATGATACTATTATCAGAGAGATTACCGTCATCTATAGGAGACACGTATATGATACTATTATCAGAGAGATTACCGTCATCTACAGGAGACACGTATATGATATTATTATCAGAGAGATTACCGTCATCTATAGGAGACACGTATATGATACTATTATCAGAGAGATTACCGTCATCTACAGGAGACACGTATATGATACTATTATCAGAGAGATTACCGTCATCTACAGGAGACACGTATATGATATTATTATCAGAGAGATTACCGTCATCTACAGGAGACATGTATATGATACTATTATCAGAGAGATTACCGCCATCTACAGGAGACACGTATATGATACTATTATCAGAGAGATTACCGTCATCTACAGGAGACACGTATATGATACTATTATCAGAGAGATTACCGTCATCTACAGGAGACACGTATATGATACTATTATAAGAGAGATTACCATCATCTACAGGAGACACGTATATGATACTATTATCAGAGAGATTACCGTCATCTACAGGAGACACGTATATGATACAATTATCAGAGAGATTACCGTCATCTACAGGAGACACATATATGATACTATTATCAGAGAGATTACCGCCATCTACAGGAGACACGTATATGATACTATTATCAGAGAGATTACCGCCATCTACAGGAGACACGTATATGATACTATTATCAGAGAGATCACCGTCATCTATAGGAGACACGTATATGATACTATTATCAGAGAGATTACCGTCATCTACAGGAGACACGTATATGATACTATTATCAGAGAGATTACCGTCATCTACAGGAGACACGTATATGATACAATTATCAGAGAGATTACCGCCATCTACAGGAGAAATGTATATGATATTATTATTAGAGAGATTACCGTCATCTACAGGAGACACGTATATGATACTATTATCAGAGAGATCACCGTCATCTACAGGAGACACGTATATGATACTATTATCAGAGAGATTACCGTCATCTACAGGAGACACGTATATGATACTATTATCAGAGAGATTACCGTCAACTACAGGAGACACGTATATGATACTATTATCAGAGAGATTACCGTCATCTACAGGAGACACGTATATGATACAATTATCAGTGAGATTACCGTCATCTACAGGAGACACGTATATGATACAATTATCAGAGAGATTACCGTCATCTACAGGAGACACGTATATGATACAATTATCAGAGAGATTACCGTTATCTACAGGAGACACGTATATGATACAATTATCAGAGAGATTACCGTCATCTACAGGAGACATGTATATAATACAATTATCAGAGAGATTACCGTCATCTATAGGAGACACATATATGATACTATTATCAAAGAGATTACCGTCATCTACAGGAGACACATATATGATACTATTATCAGAGAGATTACCGTCATCTACAGGAGACACGTATATGATACTATTATCAGAGAGAATACCGTCATCTACAGGAGACACGTATATGATACTATTATCAGAGAGATTACCGTCATATACAGGAGACACGTATATGATACAATTATCAGAGAGATTACCGTCATCTACAGGAGACACGTATATGATACTATTATCAGAGAGATTACCGCCATCTACAGGAGACACGTATATGATACTATTATCAGAGAGATTACCGTCATCTACAGGAGACACGTATATGATACTATTATCAGAGAGATTACCGTCATCTACAGGAGACACGTATATGATACTATTATCAGAGAGATTACCGTCATCTACAGGAGACATGTATATGATACTATTATCAGAGAGATTACCGTCATCTACAGGAGACATGTATATGATACTATTATCAGAGAGATTACCGTCATCTACAGGAGACACGTATATGATACTATTATCAGAGTGATTACCGTCATCTACAGGAGACACGTATATGATACTATTATCAGAGAGATTACCGTCATCTACAGGAGACACGTATATGATACTATTATCAGAGAGATTACCGTCATCTACAGGAGACACGTATATGATACTATTATCAGAGAGATTACCGTCATCTATAGGAGACACGTATATGATACTATTATCAGAGAGATTACCGTCATCTACAGGAGACACGTATATGATACTATTATCAGAGAGATTACCGTCATCTACAGGAGACACGTATATGATACTATTATCAGAGAGATTACCGTCATCTACAGGAGACACGTATATGATACTATTATCAGAGAGATTACCGTCATCTACAGGAGACACATATATGATACTATTATCAGAGAGATTACCGTCATCTACAGGAGACATGTATATGATACTATTATCAGAGAGATTACCGCCATCTACAGGAGACACGTATATGATACAATTATCAGAGAGATTACCGTCATCTACAGGACACACGTATATGATACTATTATCAGAGAGATTACCATCATCTACAGGACACACGTATATGATACTATTATCAGAGAGATTACCGTCATCTACAGGAGACACATATATGATACTATTATCAGAGAGATTACCGTCATCTATAGGAGACACGTATATGAGACTATTATCAGAGAGATTACCGCCATCTACAGGAGACACGTATATGATACTATTATCAGAGAGATTACCGTCATCTACAGGAGACACGTATATGATACTATTATCAGAGAGATTACCGTCATCTACAGGAGACACGTATATGATACTATTATCAGAGAGATTACCGCCATCTACAGGAGACACGTATATGATAGTATTATCAGAGAGATTACCGTCATCTACAGGAGACACGTATAAGATACTATTATCAGAGAGATTACCGTCATCTACAGGAGACACGTATATGATACTATTATCAGAGAGATTACCGTCATCTACAGGAGACACATATATGATATTATTATCAGAGAGATTACCGTCATCTACAGGAGACACGTATATGATACTATTATCAGAGAGATTACCGCCATCTACAGGAGACACGTATATGATAGTATTATCAGAGAGATTACCGTCATCTACAGGAGACACGTATAAGATACTATTATCAGAGAGATTACCGTCATCTACAGGAGACACGTATATGATACTATTATCAGAGAGATTACCGTCATCTACAGGAGACACGTATATGATACTATTATCAGAGAGATTACCATCATCTACAGGAGACACGTATATGATACTATTATCAGAGAGATTACCGTCATCTACAGGAGACACGTATATGATACTATTATCAGAGAGATTACCGTCATCTACAGGAGACACGTATATGATACTATTATCAGAGAGATTACCGTCATCTATAGGAGACACGTATATGATACTATTATCAGAGAGATTACCGCCATCTACAGGAGACACGTATATAATACTATTATCAGAGAGATTACCGTCATCTACAGGAGACACGTATATGATACTATTATCAGAGAGATTAGCGCCATCTACAGGAGACACGTATATGATACTATTATCAGAGAGAATACCGTCATCTACAGGAGACACGTATATGATACTATTATCAGAGAGATTACCGTCATCTATAGGAGACACGTATATGATACTATTATCAGAGAGATTACCGTCAACTACAGGAGACACGTATATGAGACTATTATCAGAGAGATTACCGTCATCTACAGGAGACACGTATATGATACTATTATCAGAGAGATTACCGTCATCTACAGGAGACACGTATATGATACTATTATCAGAGAGATTACCGTCATCTACAGGAGACACGTATATGATACTATTATCAGAGAGATTACCGTCATCTATAGGAGACACGTATATGATACAATTATCAGAGAGATTACCGCCATCTACAGGAGACACGTATATGATACAATTATCAGAGAGATTACCGTCATCTATAGGAGACACGTATATGATACTATTATCAGAGAGATTACCGTCATCTACAGGAGACACGTATATGAGACTATTATCAGAGAGATTACCGTCATCTACAGGAAACACGTATATGATACTATTATCAGAGAGATTACCGCCATCTACAGGAGACACGTATATGATACAATTATAAGAGAGATTACCGTCATCTACAGGAGACACGTATATGATACTATTATCAGAGAGATTACCGTCATCTACAGGAGACACGTATATGATACTATTATCAGAGAGATTACCGTCATCTACAGGAGACATGTATATGATACAATTATCAGAGAGATTACCGTCATCTACAGGAGACACGTATATGATACTATTATCAGAGAGATTACAATCATCTACAGGAGACACGTATATGATACTATTATCAGAGAGATTACCGCCATCTACAGGAGACACGTATATGATACTATTATCAGAGAGATTACCGTCATCTACAGGAGAAACGTATATGATACTATTATCAGAGAGATTACCGTCATCTACAGGAGACACGTATATGATACTATTATCAGAGAGATTACCGTCATCTACAGGAGAAACGTATATGATACTATTATCAGAGAGATTACCGCCATCTACAGGAGACACATATATGATACTATTATCACAGAGATCACCGTCATCTACAGGAGACACGTATATGATACTATTATCAGAGAGATTACCGCCATCTACAGGAGACACGTATATGATACTATTATCAGAGAGATTACCGTCATCTATAGGAGACACGTATATGATACTATTATCAGAGAGATTACCGTCATCTATAGGAGACACGTATATGATACTATTATCAGAGAGATTACCGTCATCTATAGGAGACACGGATATGATACTATTATCAGAGAGATTACCGTCATCTACAGGAGACACGTATATGATACTATTATCAGAGAGATTACCGTCATCTACAGGAGACACGTATATGATACTATTATCAGAGAGATTACCGTCATCTATAGGAGACACGTATATGATACTATTATCAGAGAGATTACCGTCATCTACAGGAGACACGTATATAATACTATTATCAGAGAGATTACCGTCATCTACAGGAGACACGTATATGATACAATTATAAGAGAGATTACCGTCATCTACAGGAGACACGTATATGATACTATTATCACAGAGATTACCGTCATCTACAGGAGACACGTATATGATACAATTATCAGAGAGATTACCGTCATCTACAGGAGACACGTATATGATACTATTATCAGAGAGATTACCGTCATCTACAGGAGACACGTATATGATACTATTATCAGAGAGATTACCGTCATCTACAGGAGACACGTATATGATACAATTATAAGAGAGATTACCGTCATCTACAGGAGAAACGTATATGATACTATTATCAGAGAGATTACCGTCATCTACAGGAGACACGTATATGATACTATTATCAGAGAGATTACCGTCATCTACAGGAGACACGTATATGATACTATTATCAGAGAGATTACCGTCATCTACAGGAGACACTTATATGATACTATTATCAGAGAGATTACCGTCATCTACAGGAGACACGTATATGATACTATTATCAGAGAGATTACCGTCATCTACAGGAGACACGTATATGATACAATTATCAGAGAGATTACCGTCATCTACAGGAGACACGTATATGATATTATTATCAGAGAGATTACCGCCATCTACAGGAGACACGTATATGATACTATTATCAGAGAGATTACCGTCATCTACAGGAGACACGTATATGATACTATTATCAGAGAGATTACCGTCATCTACAGGAGACACGTATATGATACTATTATCAGAGAGATTACCGTCATCTACAGGAGACACGTATATGATACTATTATCAGAGAGATTACCGTCATCTACAGGAGACACGTATATGATACTATTATCAGAGAGATTACCGTCATCTACAGGAGACACGTATATGATACTATTATCAGAGAGATTACCGTCATCTACAGGAGACACGTATATGATACTATTATCAGAGAGATTACCGTCATCTACAGGAGACACGTATATGATACAATTATCAGAGAGATTACCGTCATCTACAGGAGACACGTATATGATACTATTATCAGAGAGATTACCGTCATCTACAGGAGACACATATATGATACTATTATCAGAGAGATTACCGTCATCTACAGGAGACACGTATATGATACAATTATCAGAGAGATTACCGTCATCTACAGGAGACACGTATATGATACTATTATCAGAGAGATTACCGTCATCTACAGGAGACACGTATATGATACTATTATCAGAGAGATTACCGCCATCTACAGGAGACACGTATATGATACTATTATCAGAGAGATTACCGTCATCTACAGGAGACACGTATATGATACTATTATCAGAGAGATTACCGTCATCTACAGGAGAAACGTATATGATACAATTATCAGAGAGATTACCGTCATCTACAGGAGACACGTATATGATACTATTATCAGAGAGATTACCGTCATCTACAGGAGACACATATATGATACTATTATCAGAGAGATTACCGTCATCTACAGGAGACACGTATATGATACAATTATCAGAGAGATTACCGTCATCTATAGGAGACACGTATATGATACTATTATCAGAGAGATTACCGTCATCTACAGGAGACACGTATATGATACTATTATCAGAGAGATTACCGTCATCTATAGGAGACACGTATATGATACTATTATCAGAGAGATTACCGCCATCTACAGGAGACACGTATATAATACTATTATCAGAGAGATTACCGTCATCTACAGGAGACACGTATATGATACTATTATCAGAGAGATTACCGTCATCTACAGGAGACACGTATATGATACTATTATCAGAGAGATTACCGTCATCTACAGGAGACACGTATATGATACTATTATCAGAGAGATTACCGCCATCTACAGGAGACACGTATATGATACTATTATCAGAGAGATTACCGTCATCTACAGGAGACACGTATATGATACTATTATCAGAGAGATTACCGTCATCTACAGGAGAAACGTATATGATACTATTATCAGAGAGATTACCGTCATCTACAGGAGACACGTATATGATACTATTATCAGAGAGATTACCGTCATCTATAGGAGACACGTATATGATACTATTATCAGAGAGATTACCGTCATCTACAGGAGACACGTATATGATACAATTATCAGAGAGATTACCGCCATCTACAGGAGACACGTATATGATACAATTATCAGAGAGATTACCGCCATCTACAGGAGACACGTATATGATACTATTATCAGAGAGATTACCGTCATCTACAGGAGAAACGTATATGATACTATTATCAGAGAGATTACCGTCATCTACAGGAGACACGTATATGATACTATTATCAGAGAGATTACCGTCATCTATAGGAGACACGTATATGATACTATTATCAGAGAGATTACCGCCATCTACAGGAGACACGTATATGATACTATTATCAGAGAGATTACCATCATCTACAGGAGACACGTATATGATACTATTATCAGAGAGATTACCGTCATCTACAGGAGACACGTATATGATACTATTATCAGAGAGATTACCGTCATCTACAGGAGACACGTATATGATACTATTATCAGAGAGATTACCGCCATCTACAGGAGACACGTATATGATACAATTATCAGAGAGATTACCGCCATCTACAGGAGACACGTATATGATACTATTATCAGAGAGATTACCGTCATCTACAGGAGAAACGTATATGATACTATTATCAGAGAGATTACCGTCATCTACAGGAGACATGTATATGATACTATTATCAGAGAGATTACCGTCATCTACAGGAGACACGTATATGATACTATTATCAGAGAGATTACCGTCATCTACAGGAGACACGTATATGATACTATTATCAGAGAGATTACCGTCATCTACAGGAGACACGTATATGATACAATTATCAGAGAGATTACCGTCATCTACAGGAGACACGTATATGATACTATTATCAGAGAGATCACCGTCATCTATAGGAGACACGTATATGATACTATAGGGTAACACCGCACATCCGTCCTCCCACCCACAAGGAGAAGATGAAGCGTCACAGAGGGCACAACAAGGACGGGGGTGACGCCCGGCCCATAATACCATATATCTGTATATATTCCCAACAAAGGAACAGCACAATGTATACTTAAAGGGGTACTCCGCCCCTAGATATCTCTCATCCAAAGGATAGGGGATAAGATGCCTGATGGGGGGGGGGGGGGTGCTCTCTGCTGCACCCGGCATTTGTTTAGAACGTGCAGCGCCAGGGGCTTGTGATGTCATCTCCACGACCCCCCAGTGTAAGTCTATGGGAGGGGGCGTGACCGTGACATCACAAGCCTCTGCTCCACATCAACAGTCACCCGGCTCGGAGCGAAGTTTGTTCCGTGCACTGGATGTCTGAAGATTGCGGGGTCCCCAGAGACGAGACCCCCACGATCAGACATCTTATCCCCTATCCTAGGGAATGAGATGTCTAGGGGTGGAGTACCCTTTTAAAGGGGCATTCATGTAGAGCGCTGGGTGCTGCCACGCCCCCTCCCATAGACTTGCATTGAGGGGCATGGCGTAACATCATGAGGGGTGTGGCCACATCATGAGGGGTGTGGCCGCATCTTCACAACCCCTGCCATCCGCTCCAGGGGGCGGTGGAGTACCCCTTTAAGGATGCAGCGTTGTTATATGTAGATATTGACTAGACAGGATGTCTTTAACCCCTTGAGGACACAGACAATTTTCGTTTTTTGCGTTTTCGTTTTTTTCTTCTTTTTATCCATAGCCGATATGAGACTTGATTTTTTTTCTATTTTTTGCGTGACATCTTTCATTTTACCATAAAATCTACAGCGCAATGACAAAAATATGATCAAACACACTCTCTTTATTCCGTTGGTCAATACAATTAAAACGATTCCCTTCGATACGCGCTTTACTATTATTGTACGACTTATAAATAAAGTCAAAGTTTTTTTAACAAAATAAGTAAAAAAATTTAAAAAATGTCCCTTTATGTCCCCTATAACTTTCTTATTTTTCCGTATACGCTGCTGCTCGAGGGTCATTTTTTGCGCCATGATCTGTCGTTTTTATCGTTACCACATTTGTGTACACGGGACTTTTTTTTTTTTTATAACTTTATATTCCATATTTTGAATATTTTTAATATTTTTATCATTCAGACATTTATGTACGTGGCCATATGAAATATGGTTTTCTTTTCTTTTCTTAGTAAAATGGGAAAAAGGGTCGATTTAACGTTCTATTGGGGGAGGGGCTTATTAACTTGAAAAAAAAACATTTTATTACTTATTTCCACCGCGATCTTATGATTGCTATTACTGATATCAGCGATCTTCTTCTACAGCCTGCAGGTGGAGCTCCGCCCATCATGTTGACTCATCGGTCCCCGCAATTACACCGTGGGTGGTCCGATGAGTCTCACATAGCCCCCTCACCAAGGGTTAAAGGGGTTATCCAGGAATAGAAAAACAGAGCTAATTTCTTCCAAAAACAGCGCCACCCCCTTTCCTCAGGTTGTGTCTGGTATTACGACTAGGCTCTATTTATGTTCATGGAACTGAACTGCAGAACCACACACAACCTGAGGACAGGGACGGCGCTGTTTTTGGAAGAAATTTGCTCTGTTTTTCTATTCCTGGATAATATCTTTAAAGGGGTATTCCAGGCCAAAACTTTTTTTTATATATCAACTGGCTCCGGAAAGTTAAACAGATTTGTAAATGACTTCTATTAAAAAATCTTAATCCTTCCAATAGTTATTAGCTTCTGAAGTTGAGTTGTTGTTTTCTGTCTAACTGCTCTCTGATGACTCACGACCCGGGAGCTGTCCAGTTCCTATGGGGTATTTTCCCAGCATGCACAGCTCCCGGGACGTGACATCATCATTGAGCAGTTAGACAGAAAACTTCAGAAGCTAATAACTATTGGAAGGATTAAGATTTTTTAATAGAAGTAATTTACAAATCTGTTTAACTTTCCGGAGCCAGTTGATATATAAAAAAAGGTTTTGCCTGGAATACCCCTTTAATAACAGGCATCAGCGTGATTGTCCACCATTACCCGGGACCTGCGCTCACGCTGTGTCTATGGCGACGGCTCATGTCCGAGCGGTCCTAACACCCCCTGTGCACAGACTGTCTGCCCAGATTTCTGTAGCTTTATGGGTCAGGAAAATCTGCAACAATAGGATTCGACTGCATTTACTTTCTTTTCAATTAAATTTAATGGGGAAAATTCTGAAATATCCCGAGCACCTTCTTCAGCAGAAAATGGCGCAGAGTGTGGATAATATCTAATACAATCTCATTCTCGTAGATCTACAATGACAAATCCATAGATCCCAGCCTTAAAATGTGTCCACCATGAATCGCCCCCATTGTGGTCTCTCGGGGACCTCTAGTCCGGACCTCATCGCCCTTGTCCTGTATTATTACTAATAGAATTATCACTGGCTCCGTTTCCATCAGCATTTTATCAGGCATCTAAAGGGTTAAGTGCACAGGAAGACACAGAAAGGTTCACAATAGGGAACATTCGGGATGACAGGCGTTTCCTGGGATTCTGAGGGTTCTGCCAGCGCACTGGCCCCGTGCTGAGATCGACTCCTCAGCCATCTGCTCTCTGCGCCATCTACAACAAGGAGCGAAGATCTGGGGACCCCGACCACAACGCGCTGCACTGTATAACACATCGTTGTCATGTTTACTGCATGAGACCCATGAGATGATGGAGCCCCGGCCTGTACTGACCGCAAACCCCCCCAGAAAACAGCTAAAGGAAGGTGCAAACTGGTCCCCCCTCTCCAGAATTAGGAAAAGGAAAACCTGTGCATCTTGTCTGGAACCAACCATTATATACAAGGCACAATATTTATACCCCTACTACACGATTAATTCTAAGAATGTTACCCCAGCCAGGCTCGCTTGTTCTCTGTATGAATGCTCCGTGGTTGGATTTCTACATAAAGCCTATGGACATGTTTATATTCAAATTTTTCTTTGTACATAGTATAAGTGTATAAAACTAAATATTAAACATTTTGATACTTTTGTTCCTCCAGCCTATGATATTTCCTCTCTATACCTGTACACATCCTATATGATTCCCCCTGTAGACTGCCTTGTATCTGCTTTCTTCTCTATACCTTTACACATGCTTTATGACACTCCCTGTAGACTGCCTTGTATCTGCTCTCCTCTCTATATACCTGTACACATCCTATATGATTCTCCCTGTAGACTGCCTTGTATCTGCTCTCCTCTCTATATACCTGTACACATCCTATATGATTCCCCCTGTAGACTGCCTTGTATCTGCTCTCCTCTATATACCTGTACACATCCTATATGATTCTTCCTGTAGACTGCCTTGTATCTGCTCTCCTCTCTATACCTGTACACATCCTATATGATTCCCCCTGTAGACTGCCTTGTATCTGCTTTCTTCTCTATACCTGTACACATCCTATATGATTCCCCCCTGTAGAATGCCTTGTATCTGCTTTCTTCTCTATACCTGTACACATCCTATATGATTCCCCCTGTAGAATGCCTTGTATCTGCTTTGTTCTCTATACCTGTACACATCCTATATGATTCCCCCTGTAGACTGCCTTGTATCTGCTCTCCTCTCTATACCTCTACACATCCTATATGATTCCCCCTGTAGTCTGCCTTGTATCTGCTTTCTTCTCTATACCTGTACACATCCTATATGATTCCCTCTGTAGACTGCCTTGTATCTGCTCTCCTCTCTATACCTGTACACATCCTATATGATTCCCCCTGTAGACTGCCTTGTATCTGCTCTCCTCTCTATACCTGTACACATCCTATATGATTCCCCCTGTAGACTGCCTTGTATCTGCTCTCCTCTATATACCTGTACACATCCTATATGATTCTCCCTGTAGACTGCCTTGTATCTGCTCTCCTCTCTATACCTGTACACATCCTATATGATTCCCCCCTGTAGACTGCCTTGTATCCGTTCTCCTCTATATACCTGTACACATACTATATGATTCCCCCTGTAGACTGCCTTGTATCTGCTTTCTTCTCTATACCTGTACACATCCTATATGATTCCCCCTGTAGACTGCCTTGTATCTGCTTTCTTCTCTATACCTGTACACATCCTATAAGATTCTCCCTGCAGACTGCCTTGTATCTGCTTTCCTCTCTATATACCTGTACACATCCTATATGATTCCCCTGCAGACTGCCTTTCTATCTGCTCTCCTCTCTATATATGTACACATCCTATATGATTCCCCCTGCAGACTGCCTTGTATCAGCTCTCCTCTCTATACCTGTACACATCATATATGATTCCTCCTGCATACTGCCTTGTATCTGCTTTCCTCTCTATATACCTGTACACATCCGATATGATTCCCCCCTGTAAACTGCCTTGTATCCGTTCTCCTCTATATACCTGTACACATCCTATATGAATCCCCCTGTAGACCGCCTTGTATCCGTTCTCCTCTATATACCTGTACACATCCTATATGATTCTCCCTGTAGACTGCCTTGTATCTGCTCTCCTCTCTATACATGTACATATCCTATATGATTCCCCCTGTAGACTGCCTTGTATCTTCTCTCCTCTATATAGCTGTACACATTCTATATGATTCGCCCAGTAGACTGCCTTGTATCTGCTCTCTACCTGTACACATTCTATATGATTCCCCCTGCAGACTGCCTTGTATCTGCTCTCCTCTCTATACCTGTACACATCCTATAAGATTCTCCCTGCAGACTGCCTTGTATCTGCTTTCCTCTCTATATACCTGTACACATCCTATATGATTCCCCCTGTAGACTGCCTTTCTATCTGCTCTCCTCTCTATATATGTATACATCCTATATGATTCTCCCTGTAGACTGCCTTGTATCTGCTCTTCTCTCTATACCTGTACACATCCTATATGATTCCCCCCGTAGACTGCCTTGTATCTGCTCTCCTCTATATACCTGTACACATTCTATATGATTCCCCCTGTAGACTGCCTTGTATCTGCTCTCCTCTATATACCTGTACACATCCTATATGATTCCCCCTGTAGACTGCCTTGTATCTGCTCTCCTCTATCTACCTGTACACATCCTATATGATTCTCCCTGTAGACTGCCTTGTATCTACTCTCCTCTCTATATACCTGTATACATCCTATATGATTCCCCCTGTAGACTGCCTTGTAACTGCTCTCCTCTCTATAGCTGTACACGTCCTATATGATTCCCCTGTAGACTGCCTTGTATCTGCTTTCCTCTCTATATACCTGTACACATCCTATATGATTCTCCCTGTAGACTGCCTTGTATCTGCTCTTCTCTCTATACATGTACACATTCTATATGATTCCCCCTGTAGACTGCCTTGTATCTGCTCTCCTCTATATACCTGTACACATCCTATATGATTCCCCCTGTAGACTGCCTTGTATCTGCTCTCCTCTATCTACCTGTACACATCCTATATGATTCTCCCTGTAGACTGCCTTGTATCTACTCTCCTCTCTCTATACCTGTATACATCCTATATGATTCCCCCTGTAGACTGCCTTGTATCTGCTCTCATCTCTATATAGCTGTACACATCCTATATGATTTTGTCTGTAGACTGATTTGTATCTGCTCTCCTCTCTGTACCTGTACACATTCTATGTGATACTCCCTATAGACTGCCTTGTATCTGCTCTACTCTCTATACCTGTACACATCCTATATGATCCCCCTGTAGACTGCCTTGTATCTGCTCTCCTCTCTATACCTGTACACATCCTATATGATTCCCCCTGTAGCCTGCCTTGTATCTGCTCTCCTCTCTATACCTGTACACATCCTATATGATTCCCCTTGTAGACTGCCTTGTATCTGCTCTCCTCTCTATACCTGTACACATCCTATATGATTCCCCCTGTAGACTGCCTTGTATCTGCTCTCCTCTCTATACCTGTACACATCCTATATGATTCCCCCTGTAGACTGCCTTGTAGCTGCTCTCCTCTCTATACCTGTACACATCCTATATGATTAACCCTGTAGACTGCCTTGTATCTGCTCTCCTCTCTGCTATCCTATCCGGTACCTTTGTTTATGGGTCCCCATAGCCAGAGTCCCTAGGACGTCGGGGTCCTTTTGTATAGTCCACCCCTAGTCACCTCTCACCCCTATAGTCATTGCTCTAATCATATGCTCCTTATTTGTGGAAGTTTAATTGTATAAAATGTATATAAATAGTTAATTACCTGTGAGAAGCGTAGCAGGACCTGCGGGTCACGTGATCAAATGAACTCTATGGTATTTCTGCTTGAGGACCTTTGGAGGTCCTTGTGACGTAATGCACTCATTTCCTTTGTGACGGTGAGTGACAGATGGCTGGACCAATCAAAACGACCCCGTCCCTGCCCATATAAGGGCGCGGCGGCCATTAATCTCTCTCTTGGTTCCTGGCTGTTGACGAGAAAGGATCTGCGCTGCTGTCATCAGTGAGTCTAGGCCTTAGCCTTACGGCGACGGCTGTTTTATTCCAAATTGTGAGTGTATCAATCCCTAAACACTCTGCAAGACCACCAGACCTTATCTATCCCCTAAATCCGGACGGATCTTTGCAATATACCCTGAATTCAGAGAGTATTGTCTAAAGTCAAGGTCCGCAACATCTGTTAGTCATTGAGGTATATGGAGACTGTTTGATCGAGACTGTTACTACTCTGTGGATGTACCGCAAGCCGTTAAGTAAAGTGTATGCAAGTTCAAGTTCAACTACCTTGTGGACCTTCAGTCTTTATTCTTATGCACCTATCGTTACTGGGAAGGGCAGCGATAGGCCGGAGAATCATCTCAGCATACTAGCCCTCAGCCTGGCGTCACGAACTACAGGGTTAACATTAACCCCTCATTTACTGAAACAATACCCCTCTACCAACACCCACAAAGGGCTACCACAAAGCCTTTTTGGCATTGCACGAACAGGATACGGTGTGTGCCTACTACAGTCGCCATTAGTGAATGTGTACTCCCCACCCCCCAGAACTTTATTCATGTGCTGTAAACCGTGTTGCTGTGTACAAGAACGGTGCATGTGGTGCACCATACAAGGGGGCCAAGAGAAAAGTAAGGGGGGAGGCGAAAATTCTGTTACAACTAAGATGTGTAAACTGCGCAACGAGTTCATGCTGCGATCCTCTGGTCCGGTCGGCACAGGCGGAGCCGAACTGCTGCCGGAGAAGCGCGCGAAGAAAGCCCGCGCTGCGCCATGCCCCGCCCCTGGGCGTGGCCACCAAGTTGCTGTGTCGCAGCCAAAAGGGAACTCAGAGATACAGGAGTCGTTTCTGGAGGGACCGGAAGTCGGGGCTGCACCGATAGCGTCCTTCCTGCCCAGCGCCATTTTGGAGAAGCCCACTATAAAAGACGCCACGCACAGTGACCTCTTCAGTCTGCACGGAGAGCCAGAGAGTACAGACATGGGGGAGAGCAGCATTCCACGTGGTGAAGTTGGCAAAATGGCGCCGGAAACACGGAAAGTTGTGGTAGTCGCAGCCCAACTTTTTCAAGAGCTTGCTGACCGTCTGCAGCGGTTGTCATTAGACGAAGAGGGGGCCTGCAATCTTCCCCCACTGCCTGATGATGACGACGACGATTGGCCAGGAACACCTCAAGCGGAAAGTACAGAGACAGCTGGAGGTGCATCGCCGGTGAGACTGTCCCCTCACCACAGAACCTGGGGCTCGTGGGCCGAGATCCCATCGGAGGAGTCTGCAGTGAGTACCCCGCCAGAGGCGTCCAATTTTTCCTCCACCAGCTTGCCAAGTGCACGACCGTGCTCACCAAAATTACCGCAATAGGTGTTCGGAGATGAGCCGGAGCTGATCGAGTACATGCACAGAGTACTTCAAACATTACCTGGGAAGCCAATCCCGCCAATACCAACTGCAGAAAGGGAAAGGGTCCGTCAAGAAGCCAAGCTGGCTGAATTGATGGAAAAGCTAAAGGCCCGATACAAAGAACTCTACGCCTGCAAGCACGCGCATTTGCCTTATGAAGAAAAAGTGCGGTATCAGGAAAATACCAAAGAAATGGAGGCATTGTACATACATAAATGGGATCACCCCCGAGAAGGGGAGGAGCCATTAGAAAGAAGAAGAGCAACTGTGGCCAAGTTTGACAAGGTCAGAGGTTAGGGGACACTCCTTGACTGCCACACTGGGCAGACCATCCTCGTAAACCGGCGAGCAGTGCAAAGGCCATATCTCCATAAGAAGTTCTACACCTTGGAGGTGGGTGAAATCGTGGAGTACACCCCCGTCCAGAGCCTCCGTGGAGAATGGGCTGCACCGGTCACAAGACCAAGAGCCCCAACACAGCTTCCCTTCAAATATTTCCCGTCAACGGATTGGGAGTCCGATCCCTTCAACTTGAGGCCGAAAAGGTCTGCTTCTAAAGCCTCCACCAGCGTACCAAAGGAGGAGGAGCTTCAAGAGTCAAGTTCATCATCTTCTATGTACAGCAAAGAGTCAAGTTCATCATCTTCTATGTACAGCAAAGAGCCAAGTTCTTCATTTTCTACAGATCGTTGAGAGTCAAGTCCTGCTCAAGTTCAGGAAAGTAAGCCCAAATTGCGGGCACTAAAGACCGTACCTAGGCCCTCTTGGAGCAATGAGAGTTTGCCTCCTGCACAGGTACCAACGTATGTAGCAAGGCCCTCTTCTGACATGGAGAGTTTGCCTGCTTCCAGGGTACCAACGAAAGAGTCATGGGTCCATCCTGCTTTGGAGATGGTACTCAAGTCCTATTGCCCCACTTTGATCCTGGCTAGTAAGCCTATAACCCCTTCTCAAGCTGCCTTTCACCACTCCATCCTCACCAATGTGGTGTGGCATAGCTATGTCAATTCTAATCCTGCCCCTGATGTTGGCAGATACAGAGGAATCCAGAGAGGCACTAGAAGAGTGAAGAAGAAAATTCTCTAAAGAGACTCTAAAGTAATGTCAGATTATTTCTTGTGTTAACCATTTTGTTTTACAGCAACCAAGTTCAAGAATTGTGCCTAGCAGGACTGTGCTGAGATTGTTCATGTTCAAAGTTCAGCAACGTAACCATTAAGCTTGTGCCTGACTATTAAGTCAAGAGACTCCTAGCCTGTAGGAGATTCATTAAGGACTGTACCCGGCTGAGTTGTGGTCAAGGCCGTGTTTACCTTTCTCTTTAATTGAACTCTTAGTGTAGGTGGACTGCTGATCCTTACACGCCACCTTGTATATTTCCCCTTCCATGGACTCCTAGTGTAGGTGGACTGCTGATCCTTACACGTCTATTTTATGTGTATACCAGCAGCTTCATAAGAACTCTTATGCTAAATGTTGCACTTATCAGGTCAATGCGCCTGAACCATGTTGGAGTGTTGATAATTGTGTGAGTCTGTATAGTAAATATGTATATAATTCTTGTACACAGGAAGGTATCCTCGTGTCTGTGTACATAAAAAAATAAGTAAAGGTTTGTACATATAAAAATGGTCTAATGTCTATGTACATAAAAAGTAAGGTAGAGCTGTACACAGAAAATATCGACGTACTGCACGTGTACACTCAACACTAAAAACATAAATAATTCTTGTACATACAAATGTATAAAATGCTAAAGGTGTTTAGTAGATAACTCAACAGGTGACACCCCGGCTTCTCCGTGGGTAGTATTATTGCTGTCGCCCATCGCTAGCACCTGTCTCAATAAAAATAATAGGGAGGATTCCCCTTAAAATAGTACTTGCAAACATAGTACCATAGATTACTAACTTAAATGTACTACCTCAAGTTTCTCTAGTACATACATCAAGAAAACACTTAGGAATTGTAGCATATTGATACCCAATTCCTGCCACTGTTAGGTACACTTCTTCTTCTCTTTCATTGCGTGTGAGAGATGCTCTGCCTGGCCAGTAGGTGCTCTTGCTAATACAGAATTAAACACGTAATTCTAGGAATAACCTAGTTAGGTTGTTTTGAAAATGCTCTAGGGGTACGTAGCGTGTAGCCGATAGACCCTAGCAGCCAACCTTACTGTGACCTAGCTTCCGGCTAGCCAGTATAACCTTATGTGTACTGACAGGTAACTTATTGTTGGCAAATAAATGAAATGTGTGAGATAATAATAAAATTGTCTAGTCAGCTTGACACTAAAGGTATATAGAGCTGAACTAATGTCTAGATAGTCTCATGTAAAGAGAGTTATATTAATGTCAGATTAGCCTCCAAGAATGTGTAGAGAGCTAATAAAAGCATCTTAGGAGCTAGCAACTATATGTCAGATAGCTGCCTAATTGTCTAGTAAGCTTATAATGTTTAGTAAGCTTAATGAAAATGTCTAAGAAGCTAGAAACTAAAGGATAGATAGCTTCGTTAATGTCTAGACAGCATTCATGTCTAGATAGCACCAATGTCTAGATGGATTTCTATTGTCTAGTCCAGATACTAGTAGGAGTATCAGAGAATGTAAATGTGTTTAATGTTTACTTAGGATGTATAGCAAAGTTATAGATCATCTTGTTCTAGTCCTAGTCTTAGGGGACAGGCGTCGAGGTCGACTTATCTTAAGTAAGGGGGTTTGTGGTGTCCCGGTACCGAATCCTATCCGGTACCTTTGTTTATGGGTCCCCATAGCCAGAGTCCCTAGGACGTCGGGGTCCTTTTGTATAGTCCACCCCTAGTCACCTCTCACCCCTATAGTCATTGTTCTAATCATATGCTCCTCATTTGTGGAAGTTTAATTGTATAAAATGTATATAAATATTGAATTACCTGTGAGAAGCGTAGCAGGACCTGCGGGTCACGTGATCAAATGAACTCTATGGTATTTCTGCTTGAGGACCTTTGGAGGTCCTTGTGACGTAATGCACTCATTTCCATTGTGACGGTGAGTGACAGATGGCTGGACCAATCAAAACGGCCCCGTCCCTGCCCATATAAGGGCGCGGCGGCCCTTAATCTCTCTCTTGGTTCCTGGCTGTTGACGAGAAAGGATCTGTGCTGCTGTCATCAGTGAGTCTAGGCCTTAGCCTTACGGCGACGGCTGTTTTATTCAAAATTGTGAGTGTATCAATCCCTAAACACTCTGCAAGACCACCGGACCTTATCTATCCCCTAAATCCGGACGGATCTTTGCAATGTACCCTGAATTCAGAGAGTATTGTCTAAAGTCAAGGTCCGCAACATCTGTCAGTCATTGAGGTATATGGAGACTGTTTGATCGAGACTGTTACTACTCTGTGGATGTACCGCAAGCCATTAAGTAAAGTGTATGCAAGTTCAAATTCAACTACCTTGTGGACCTTCAGTCTTTATTCTTATGCACCTATCGTTACTGGGAAGGGCGGCGATAGGACGGAGAATTACCTCAGCATACTAGCCCTCAGCCTGGCATCACGAACTACAGGGTTAACATTAACCCCTCATTTACCGAAACAATACCCCCACTACCAACACCCCCCAAGGGCTACCACACTTGTATCTGCTCTCCTCTATATGCCTGTACACATCCTATATGATTCTCCCTGCAAACTGCCTTGTATCTGCTCTCCTCTCTATACCTGTACACATCCTATATGATTCCCTCTGTAGACTGCCTTGTATCTGCTCTCCTCTCTATACCTGTACACATCCTATTTGATTCCCCCTATAGACTGCCTTGTATCTGCTCTCCTCTCTATACCTGTACACATCCTATATGATTCTCCCTGTAGACTGCCTTGTATCTGCTCTCCTCTCTATACCTGTACACATCCTATATGATTTTCTCTGCAGACTGCCTTGTATCTACTCTCTTCTCTATACTTGTACACATCCTATATGATTCTCCCTGCAGACTGCCTTGTATCTCCTCTCCTCTCTATACCTGTACACATCCTATATGATTCTCCCTGTAGACTGCCTTGTATCTGCTCTCCTCTCTACACCTGTACACATCCTATTTGATTCCCCCTATAGACTGCCTTGTATCTGCTCTCCTCTCTATACCTGTACACATCCTATATGATTTTCTCTGTAGACTACCTTGTATCTGCTCTCCTCCTTATTGTCACGATGCCGGCTGGCAGGAGGTGGATCCTCTGTGCCAGAGAGGGATTGGCGTGGACCGTGCTAGTGGACCGGTTCTAAGTCACTACTGGTGTTCACCAGAGCCCGCCGCAAAGCGGGATGGTCTTGCTGCGGCGGTAGTGACCAGGTCGTATCTACTAGCAACGGCTCAACCTCTCTGACTGCTGAAGATAGGCGCGGTACAAGGGAGTAGACAGAAGCAAGGTCGGACGTAGCAGAAGGTCGGGGCAGGCAGCAAGGATCGTAGTCAGGGGCAACGGCAGGAGGTCTGGAACACAGGCTAGGAACACACAAGGAAACGCTTTCACTGGCACAATGGCAACAAGATCCGGCGAGGGAGTGCAGGGGAAGTGAGGTATACATAGGGAGTGCACAGGTGAACACACAGATTAGAACCACTGCGCCAATCAGCGGCGCAGTGGCCCTTTAAATCGCAGAGACCCGGCGCGCGCGCGCCCTAGGGAGCGGGGCCGCGCGCGCCGGGACAGGACCGACGGAGAGCGAGTCAGGTACGGGAGCCGGGGTGCGCATCGCGAGCGGGCGCCACCCGCATCGCGAATCGCATCCCGGCTGGAGGCGGTATCGCAGCGCACCCGGTCAGTGGATCTGACCGGGGCGCTGCGGGAGCGAGAGTGTAGCGAGCGCTCCGGGGAGGAGCGGGGACCCGGAGCGCTCGGCGTAACAGTACCCCCCCCCCTTGGGTCTCCCCCTCTTCTTGGAGCCTGAGAACCTGAGGACCAGACTTTTATCTAGGATATTGTCCTCAGGTTCCCAGGATCTCTCTTCAGGGCCACAGCCCTCCCAGTCAACCAAAAAAAAGGTTTTTCCTCTGACCTTTTTGGAGGCCAGTATCTCCTTTACAGGAAAGATGTCCGAAGAACCGGAGACAGGAGTGGGAGAGATAAGTTTAGGAGAGAAACGGTTGATGATGAGTGGTTTAAGAAGAGAAACGTGAAAGGCATTAGGAATACGAAGAGAAGGAGGGAGAAGAAGTTTATAAGAGACAGGATTAATCTGGCACAAAATTTTGAAAGGACCAAGATAGCGTGGTCCCAATTTGTAGCTGGGAACACGGAAGCGGACATATTTAGCGGAGAGCCATACCTTGTCTCTGGGAGAAAAAATGGGGGGAGCTCTTCTTTTCTTATCAGCAAACTTCTTCATGCGTGATGAAGCCTGTAAGATAGAATTTTGGGTCTCTTTCCATATGGTGGAAAGATCACGAGTTATTTCATCCACAGCGGGCAAACCAGAGGGCAAGGGAGTAGGGAGGGGGGGAAGAGGGTGACGGCCGTACACCACGAAAAATGGGGATTTGGAAGAAGATTCAGAGACTCTGAAGTTGTACGAGAATTCGGCCCATGGTAGAAGATCTGCCCAGTCATCCTGGCGGGAGGAAACAAAATGCCGTAAATAATCACCCAGGACTTGGTTAATTCTTTCTACTTGCCCATTGGATTGAGGATGATAAGCAGAAGAAAAGTTCAATTTAATCTTGAGTTGTTTACAGAGAGCCCTCCAGAATTTAGACACGAATTGGACGCCTCTATCCGAGACGATCTGCGTGGGCAACCCGTGAAGACGAAAAATGTGTACAAAAAATTGTTTTGCCAACTGAGGCGCAGAAGGAAGACCAGGAAGGGGAATAAAATGTGCCATCTTGGAAAATCGATCAACGACCACCCAAACAACAGTGTTGCCACGGGATGGGGGTAAGTCTGTAATAAAGTCCATACCAATCAGAGACCAAGGCTGTTCGGGGACAGGCAGAGGATGAAGGAGACCAGCAGGCTTCTGGCGAGGAGTCTTATCCCGGGCACAGACAGTGCAGGCCCGCACAAAATCAACAACATCCGTCTCCAGAGTCGGCCACCAATAGAAACGAGAGATGAGTTGCACGGATTTCTTGATGCCCGCATGGCCTGCGAGATGGGAGGAGTGACCCCATTTGAGGATTCCGAGGCGTTGGCGTGGAGAGACGAAGGTCTTCCCTGGAGGAGTCTGCCTGATGGAGGCAGGAGAAGTGGAGATCAGGCAGTCAGGAGGAATGATGTGTTGCGGAGAGAGCTCTACTTCCGAGGCCTCCGAGGAACGAGAGAGAGCATCGGCCCTAATGTTCTTGTCGGCAGGGCGAAAGTGAATTTCAAAATTAAACCGGGCAAAGAACAGAGACCACCTGGCCTGGCGAGGATTCAGCCGTTGGGCAGACTGGAGATAGGAGAGATTCTTGTGATCCAGCAGATGCCTCCATTCCTCAAGTGCCAATTTAATGGCCAGTAGTTCTCGATCCCCGATGGAGTAGTTTCTCTCCGCCGGAGAGAAGGTCCTAGAAAAAAAACCACAAGTAACAGCATGCCCGGAAGAATTTTTTTGTAGAAGGACCGCTCCAGCTCCTACTGAGGAGGCATCAACCTCCAATAGGAAGGGTTTAGATGGGTCAGGTCTGGAGAGCACGGGAGCAGAAGAAAAGGCAGACTTGAGCCGTTTAAAGGCGTCTTCCGCTTGAGGAGGCCATGACTTAGGATTGGCATTCTTCTTGGTTAAAGCCACGATAGGAGCCACAATGGTGGAAAAATGTGGAATAAATTGTCTGTAATAATTGGCGAACCCCAAAAAACGTTGGATAGCACGGAGTCCGGAGGGGCGTGGCCAATCTAAGACGGCAGAGAGTTTGTCTGGATCCATTTGTAGTCCCTGGCCAGAGACCAAGTATCCTAGGAAAGGAAGAGATTGACATTCAAACAGACATTTCTCCATTTTGGCATAAAGTTGATTGTCACGAAGTCTCTGAAGAACCATGCGGACATGCTGGCGGTGTTCTTCTAGGTTGGCAGAAAAAATCAGAATATCGTCCAGATACACAACAACACAGGAATATAAGAGATCACGAAAAATTTCATTAACAAAGTCTTGGAAGACGGCAGGGGCGTTGCACAGGCCAAAGGGCATGACCAGATACTCAAAGTGTCCATCTCTAGTGTTAAATGCCGTTTTCCATTCATCCCCCTCCCTGATGCGGATGAGATTATAAGCACCTCTTAAGTCCAGTTTGGTAAAGATGTGGGCACCTTGGAGGCGATCAAAGAGTTCAGAGATAAGAGGTAGGGGGTAGCGGTTCTTCACCGTGATTTTATTAAGTCCGCGGTAGTCAATGCAAGGACATAGGGAGCCATCTTTTTTGGACACAAAGAAAAATCCAGCTCCGGCAGGAGAGGAGGATTTGCGGATAAACCCCTTTTTTAAATTTTCCTGGATGTACTCAGACATAGCAAGAGTCTCTGGGGCGGACAGAGGATAAATTCTGCCCCGGGGTGGAGTAGTGCCCGGGAGGAGGTCAATAGGACAGTCATAAGGCCTGTGAGGAGGTAGGGTCTCAGCTTGTTTTTTGCAAAATATGTCAGCATAGTCCATATAGGCCTTAGGGAGACCGGTTACAGGGGGAACCACAGGGTCACGGCAAGGAGTATTGGGAACCGGTTTAAGGCAGTCTTTGAAACAAGAGGTACCCCAGCTCTTGATCTCTCCTGTGGACCAATCAAGGGTTGGGGAATGGCGTTGAAGCCATGGTAGTCCAAGGAGAATTTCGGAAGTGCAATTGGAGAGTACCAAAAACTCAATTTTTTCGTGATGAGGTCCGATGCACATTAGGAGGGGTTCCGTGCGGTAACGCACGGCACAGTCCAATCTTTCATTGTTAACGCAGTTGATGTAGAGAGGTCTGGCGAGACTGGTCACTGGGATGTTGAACCTGTTGATGAGAGAGGCCAAAATAAAGTTTCCTGCAGATCCGGAATCCAAGAAGGCCATAGTAGAGAAGGAGAAGGTGGAGGCAGATATCCGCACAGGCACAGTAAGACGTGGAGAAGCAGAGTTGACATCAAGGACTGTCTCACCTTTGTGCGGAGTCAGCGTACGTCTTTCCAGGCGGGGAGGACGGATAGGACAATCCTTCAGGAAGTGTTTGGTACCGGCACAGTACAGGCAGAGATTCTCCATGCGGCGTCGTGTCCTCTCTTGAGGTGTCAGGCGAGACCGGTCAACTTGCATAGCCTCCACGGCGGGAGACACAGGAACGGATTGCAGAGGACCAGAGGAGAGAGGAGCCGGGGAGAAAAAATGCCTCGTGTGAACAAAGTCCATATCCTGGCGGAGCTCCTGACGCCTTTCGGAAAAACGCATGTCAATGCGAGTGGCTAGATGAATGAGTTCATGTAGGTTAGCAGGAATTTCTCGTGCGGCCAGCACATCTTTAATGTTGCTGGATAGGCCTTTTTTAAAGGTCGCGCAGAGGGCCTCGTTATTCCAGGATAATTCGGAAGCAAGAGTACGGAATTGCACGGCGTACTCGCCAACGGAAGAATTACCCTGGACCAGGTTCAACAGGGCAGTCTCAGCAGAAGAGGCTCGGGCAGGTTCCTCAAAGACACTTCATATTTCCAAGAAGAAGGAGTGTACAGAGGCAGTGACGGGGTCATTGCGGTCCCAGAGCGGTGTGGCCCATGACAGGGCTTTTCCAGACAGAAGGCTGACCACGAAAGCCACCTTAGACCTTTCAGTAGGAAACTGGTCCGACATCATCTCCAAGTGCAGGGAACATTGTGAAAGAAAGCCACGGCAAAACTTAGAGTCCCCATCAAATTTATCCGGCAAGGATAGTCGTAGGCCTGAGGCGGCCACTCGCTGCGGAGGAGGTGCAGGAGCTGGCGGAGGAGATGATTGCTGAAGCTGTGGTAGTAGCTGCTGTAGCATCACGGTCAGTTGAGACAGCTGGTGGCCTTGTTGCGCTATCTGTTGTGACTGCTGGGCGACCACCGTGGTGAGGTCGGCGACAACTGGCAGAGGAACTTCAGCGGGATCCATGGCCGGATCTACTGTCACGATGCCGGCTGGCAGGAGGTGGATCCTCTGTGCCAGAGAGGGATTGGCGTGGACCGTGCTAGTGGACCGGTTCTAAGTCACTACTGGTGTTCACCAGAGCCCGCCGCAAAGCGGGATGGTCTTGCTGCGGCGGTAGTGACCAGGTCGTATCCACTAGCAACGGCTCAACCTCTCTGACTGCTGAAGATAGGCGCGGTACAAGGGAGTAGACAGAAGCAAGGTCGGACGTAGCAGAAGGTCGGGGCAGGCAGCAAGGATCGTAGTCAGGGGCAACGGCAGGAGGTCTGGAACACAGGCTAGGAACACACAAGGAAACGCTTTCACTGGCACAATGGCAACAAGATCCGGCGAGGGAGTGCAGGGGAAGTGAGGTATACATAGGGAAGTGCACAGGTGAACACACAGATTAGAACCACTGCGCCAATCAGCGGCGCAGTGGCCCTTTAAATCGCAGAGACCCGGCGCGCGCGCGCCCTAGGGAGCGGGGCCGCGCGCGCCGGGACAGGACCGACGGAGAGCGAGTCAGGTACGGGAGCCGGGGTGCGCATCGCGAGCGGGCGCCACCCGCATCGCGAATCGCATCCCGGCTGGAGGCGGTATCGCAGCGCACCCGGTCAGTGGATCTGACCGGGGCGCTGCGGGAGCGAGAGTGTAGCGAGCGCTCCGGGGAGGAGCGGGGACCCGGAGCGCTCGGCGTAACACTTATCTGCAGCCTGTGTGATCTGTCCTCCAGGGATACATGAGCACAGTATCTGTGTCTCCCAGAGAGATGCATGGAGGGGGCAGATGCGGCGTTCGACACCACTCCGTGCATGAGGAGGGCCAGGGAGTACCAGAGTTCCCCTTTAAAGAATTGTTTTGTGCCATATCAGTTTTGTGAATTTGATGACTGACCGCCCTCTATGTGTGTGCTTTCCATTACCAGGGGCTGTAAGTGTTGTCTTATTCACCAAGACTGAAGAAAACATGAAGCACAAAACAACACGCACGGCCCAAGGCCACCATGAGCCCAACATGTTTTTGGCCCTTTTTCCATAGAAATAGTTGTGTGCCCATAGGAATGAGTGTCTCACTTCTTTGTCAGATTTAACAGGACACGTCTGATATTGCCACATGGTACAAATGAGCCATCATGGAAACACGGTGACTAATAATATCCAGTGCCCTATATATACGGTATTACTCACCATTTTTGTCTGCTCTCCGGAATATCTGAAAAGAGAAAAAAAGGGGTCAATTGCAAAAAAAAAACACCACTGAAGATGTCTACTGAGTCTAATACCAACTCACTACACAAAAACATGACCCTGTCCTCAGCCTAATGCCATCTCCATTGTGTCCGTACCAGCTTTATACTGTCCACCAAGCCCACACCTCCAGGGTATATACTGTATATTGACATTATGGGAAGATTTAAATAATATTTGCCAAATTTCTGCCACATAGAGACCAAAGTTTCTAGTACTAGGACTTCCCAGCCCACTTGCCTAACATTGAGATTGCCAAACAGCGAAGACAAATGGGCACACAAGTGTTGGGCTATGTTCCTGCACCAGGACTTCCCAGTCCAGTTGCCAATTTCATGGCATCTGCCTACTCTTGAGCCAAGCCATCCGTAACGGAGCCAGATGCCATGACTGCTATTGGCAAGTGGGCTAGGAAGTCCCGGTGCAGGAACGTAGCCCAACACTTGTGTCCCCATTTCTCTTCCATCCTGCCACCACCCTCTGCCATACTGGGCATCCGTCCACCCACAAAACTATCTTGCCTATCCTTGAGATTCTCTTAGGACCCCCGCTGTCAGTCGGTGCCCAGGTACGTCCACCCTTTAGGGTGGAGGTGCATTGAGTGCTCCAGGACAATGAGTGAATGTGTATTTATGGTCTATTCTGCCCCAAACCTTGTAATTCCTACAGATGCCCGTACGGTATAACGCAACTTTTTAGTGAGTCAATGGCCTTGTTCACATTGCTGTTGGGGCTATTAGGAGTTCCGTCGGCACAATTTTTTTTCCTACGCTAAACTACCCGATCCCCGACGGACCCGGCAGTGTCAGTTGTGTTCCGACTCGTTTCAGGGTCCATTCTGCTCAAGAAAAAAAAGCCAAAGAGACCCTGAACGAGATGGAAGACAACGTCAATGTGATCTTAGCCTAAATCGGCACAATATACTCGGCACTCGTATCCACGTGGTGCTCGTAGATGAAGGCAATCCACAATATGGTAAAAAAAAAACTCTCGGCACTGTTTTTTGAGTTAATTCACAACATCAAGGATATTCACCTTAGCGACACACAGGAGGCGTTTCGGCAACAGCCGTTTTCAACGGCTGTTGCCGAAACGCCTCCTGTGTGCCGCCAAGGTGAATATCCTTGATGTGTGAATTGACACAAAAATATTCTTTAAGAAATCGTGAGTGCCGGGAGTTTTTCTTTTCACCTTTTTGTGAACCAGCACAATGTTCGCACCGAGCGTTCCTTCTCGCACGAGTGAACGTGTATTTAATGACTTTTATGTGAGGTTTATATACAGTCAGAAAAGTGAAGAAATGGAGTAATGAATAATGGATGACTCCATTTTGCGATGCGTTCGTCTGCTGGGAAAACGCTTTGTTTGGAGTTTATTCCCCCCGGAGGCGGCAGAACAAAAAAAAGTTAAACAAATAGTTTTTAGCGTCTTCAGAGCTCGAAATGCAGAATCCATAAAGCCTCTGGGAAGCGGAAGAACTCCGGCTTCATAATAAGTAGAGGAGTAAAAGGAGGGAGAATATAAAGTACCTAGAGGGGGCAGCATCGTAAGGACCCCCCCCCCCCCAGCGACCATACACCCTATTAGGGCCTCCCATCATACAGGGGGATCCCTTGCTTTCCTGCCATTTGTGTGTTCTTTCCATTTTGACCACAGTGCTCTCTGCTGCCACCTATGTCTGTTTTAGGAACTGTCCAGAGTAGAAGCAAATCCCCATAGAAAAGCTCTCCTGCTCTGGACAGTTCCTGACATGGACAGAGGTGGCAGCAGAGAGCACTGTGGTCAGACTGGAAAGAACTACACAACTTCCTCATAACTACTATAAATACTACATGACTTTCTCCAGGATATACAGCAGTTGATAAGTACTAAAAAGACTACATGACTCCTCCAGCACATAAAGAAGCTAATAAGTACTGGAAGCCTAAGTTTTTTTTTTATTATTTATTTAAATTTTTTATTATAGTGATTTGGAAAGACTACATGACTTCCTCCAGGAGAAACAGCAGCTGATAAGTACTGAAAAAACTACATGCCTTCCTCCAGAGCATACAGCAGCTCATAACTACTGGATGGACTGACTACGTGAATTCCTCCAGGACATACAGCAGTTGATAAGTACTTGAAAACTACATGACTCCTCCAGGACATACAGCAGCTGATACAAATGTAAAGACTACATGACTCCTCCAGGGCATACAGCAGCTGATACAAATGTAAAGACTACATGACTCCTCCAGGGCATACAGCAGCTGATACAAATGTAAAGACTACATGACTCCTCCAGGGCATACAGCAGCTGATACAAATGTAAAGACTACATGACTCCTCCAGGGCATACAGCAGCTGATACAAATGTAAAGAATACATGACTCCTCCAGGACATACAGCAGCTGATACAAATGTAAAGACTACATGACTCCTCCAGGACATACAGCAGCTGATACAAATGTAAAGACTACATAACTCCTCCAGGACATACAGCAGCTGATACAAATGTAAAGACTACATGACTCCTCCAGGACATACAGCAGCTGATACAAATGTAAAGACTACATGACTCCTCCAGGACATACAGCAGCTGATACAAATGTAAAGACTACATGACTCCTCCAGGGCATACAGCAGCTGATACAAATGTAAAGAATACATGACTGCTCCAGGACATACAGCAGCTGATACAAATGTAAAGACTACATGACTCCTCTAGTGCATACAGCAGCTGACACAAATGTAAAGACTACATGACTCCTCCAGGACATACAGCAGCTGATACAAATGTAAAGACTACATGACTCCTCCAGGACATACAGCAGCTGACACAAATGTAAAGACTACATGACTCCTCCAGGACATACAGCAGCTGATACAAATGTAAAGACTACATGACTCCTCCAGGACATACAGCAGCTGATACAAATGTAAAGACTACATGACTCCTCCAGGACATACAGCAGCTGATACAAATGTAAAGACTACATGACTCCTCCAGGGCATACAGCAGCTGATACAAATGTAAAGACTACATGACTCCTCCAGGGCATACAGCAGCTGATACAAATGTCACCAGTTAATTTGAAAACATTTATTTTTGCCTCTGGAGTTCCCCTTTAACATTGATGGATGAAGAAGCGGAGATATAAAGAGCTTTTTGATGTGGATTTTAATTGCAGCAGAACTTTTCAGGGCTTATTCCAACATGTACAGTGACAGTATCTCCGACCAAACTATGATTTATGGAAGATCAAGTTATAAGACCCCCACAGCTCCAGAAGTCAGGACCCCATCGTATAACACAGTGGTCTTCAACCTGCGGACCTCCAGAGGTTGCAAAACTACAACGGCTGTCCGGCATGCTGGGAGTTGTAGTTTTGCAACCTCTGGAGGTCCGCAGGTTGAAGACCACTGGTATAACACCCTCACACTCAGCTACCATGTATTAAATATTAAGGGGGTTGTTCAGGATTAGAAAAACAGAGCTACTTTCTTCCTAAAACAGCGCCCCGCCTGTCCTCAGGTTGTGTCAGGTACTGCAGCTCAGCTCAATTCACTTCAATGCAACCGAGCTGCAATACCACAAACAACCTGAGGACAAGAGTGGCGCTGTTTGTGCAAGTAATTATATATATTTTCCCAATCCTGGATTACCCCAGTAAGGGGGCGCCATCAATCAGGACGTCACCGCCGCTTCAGGAACGATACAGGCGAATACTCCGCGCTGCGGCACATGTTGGCGCTATGTAAATTAGGAGCGATAACCATTTTGTTTGTCTCATTTAGAGACAATTTTCGATGTATATGAGACGTATATTTATATATTGTGTATGTGAGATGTGCGCGGCGATGCTGTATGCTTCCTGACACTGGCGCAGGTTTCCCAATTAGCTGTAAATGGCAGAAGGCAATTATCTGCCAGTAATAGAAGCGGGGGGGGGGGGGGGGGGGGGGGGCAGCGAGCTGGACGGGGTTAACCTCTGCACTGCCAAACCAAGTGTGACTGAAGCCTGGCGGATGATTATTGTCACCGCCGCAGTAAATGCCACCGCAGTGCCCTACTCTATAATGGAGTGATGACCAACCAGGGGGCCTCCAGCTGTTGCAAAACCACAAATCCCAGCATGTCCAGACCGCTGGGGACACACTAGACTACAGATCCTACAGCTTAGAATAAACTGCAACATTGTAACAATTTAGTAATAATAATAATAATGATAATGTTAAAACATAAAATTAATATAATAATCATCATCAATAATAATAACAATGAAATAATAATAACATATTTATAACAATAACATAATAATAATAAATAAACAAATATTATTACAATGTTGCAGTTTATTCTGAGCTTTATTGACCGTAATCGCTCTGTAGTCCAGTGTTTCCCAACTGGGGTGCCTTCAGCTGTTGCAGAACTACAACTCCCAGCATGCCCGGACAGATGGAGACACACTGGACTGCAGAGTCATAGCAGATCCTATGGTTTAGAATAAACTGCAACATTGTGTGAATTTATTAGAAATAATACTATTAATAATAATAATCTAATAATGATGATAATAATACAAGAATAATAAATAATAATAATACAAGAATAATAATAATAAATAATAATACAATAATAATAATAATAATAAATAATAATAAATAATAATAATAATAATACAAGAATAATAATAAATAATAATAATACATAATAATAATGCAAGAATAATAATAAATAATAATAATAGTAAATAATAATAATACAAATTAATAATATGAGAATAATAATAAATAATAATAATACAATAATAATAATAATAATACAAGAATAATAATAAATAATAATAATCGTAAATAATAATAATATGAGAATAATAATAAATAATAATAATAGTAAATAATAATAATACAAATTAATAATATGAGAATAATAATAATAAATAATAATAATACAAGAATAATAAATAATAATACGAGAATAATTATAAATAATAAATAATAATAATACAATAATAATAATAATAATACGATAATAATAATAAATAATAATAATAATAGTAAATAAGAATAATACGAGAATAATAAATGTTACAATGTTGCAGTTTATTATTAGCTGTAGAGTCTGCTACAACTCTGTAGTCCAGTATTTCCAAACCAAGGTGCCTCCAGCTGTTGCAAAACTACAACTCCCAGCATGCCCGGAGAGCTGGAGACACCCTAGTTAGGAAACAGTGGACTGCAGAGTCATAGCAGATCCTAACTGCAACAATGTTACAACTTAGTAATCATAACCGCAATAATAATAACAATAATAAAATAATAATAATTAATAGTCATAATAATACTGCTAATAATAATACATAATCATAACAGCAATAATAATAACAATAATAATAATAATAAAATAATAGTAATTAATAGTCATAATAATACTGATAATAATAATAATACATAATCATAACAGCAATAATAATAACAATAATAATAATAAAATAATAGTAATTAATAGTAATAATAATACTGTTAATAATAATAATAATACATAATCATAACAGCAATAATAATAACAATAATAATAAAATAATAGTAATTAATAGTAATAATAATACTGTTAATAATAATAATAATACATAATCATAACAGCAATAATAATAACAATAATAATAATAATAATAATAAAATAATAGTAATTAATAGTAATAATAATACTGATAATAATAATAATAATACATAATAATAACAATAATAATAATAAAATAATAGTAATTAATAGTAATAATAATACTGATAATAATAATAATACATAATAATAACAATAATAATAAAATAATAGTAATTAATAGTAATAATAATACTGATAAAAATAAATAATAATGATAACAACAATAATAACAATAATAATAATTATTATTATTAATAATAATAATAAAATACAAATTGTTACAATGTTGCAGTTTCTTCTGCCATAGCAGTGTTCATATTGCAGAACTACAACTCCCAGCATGCCCGGACAGCCAAAGGCTGTCCGGGCATGCTGGGAGTTGTAGTTCTGCAACAGCTGGAGGCCCCCTGGTTGGTAAGTAGCGCACACACAGACACGTATGATGACCCTTACATCCCGGAATATAGACAGGTCCTGGTCGGTGCTGGGCTGCAGGGGGGCTCTGGCGGGTTTCTCCTTGGGGAATTGTTTGGCGGACAGTAGACACATGGTGATCAGCTCGGTGCAGGACATCATCTTCATGCAGATTCTTCTAGAAGACAATACGGTCCAGGAGCAGAAGGTGAAATTTAGGACACTGGGGCAAGAGTCACCGGATTCACCGCAGCCTCAGTGCTGGGGATGAGGAGACTCCTCTGTGATCTCTTCTTCTCCTCTGAGATAAAGACTCCGACCTCCTCCCTTCTCATTGGCTTCATTATTTTCCCTTTAGTGATTCTGGAGCCAATGAGAAGCCGCAGCTACTTCCCAATCCCAGAAGAAGATGATATGAAGGAGCACGGTACAAAAAATCGTGTTATACAGAGGATACGGTACAAAATCGTGTTATACAGAGGATACGGTACAAAAATCGTGTTATACAGAGGATACGGTACAAAAATCGTGTTATACAGAGGATACGGTACAAAAAACGTGTTATACAGAGGATACGGTACAAAATCGTGTTATACAGAGGATACGGTACAAAAAACGTGTTATACAGAGGATACGGTACAAAATCGTGTTATACAGAGGATACGGTACAAAAAACGTGTTATACAGAGGATACGGTACAAAATCGTGTTATACAGAGGATACGGTACAAAATCGTGTTATACAGAGGATACGGTACAAAAGCGTGTTATACAGAGGATACGGTACAAAAAACGTGTTATACAGAGGATACGGTACAAAAAACGTGTTATACAGAGGATACGGTACAAAAATCGTGTTATACAGAGGATACGGTACAAAAAACGTGTTATACAGAGGATACGGTACAAAAATCGTGTTATACAGAGGATACGGTACAAAAAATGTGTTATACAGAGGAAAAGGTACAAAAAACGTGTTATACAGAGGATACGCTACAAAAAACGTGTTATACAGAGGATACGGTACAAAAAATGTGTTATACAGAGGATACGGTACAAAAAATGTGTTATACAGAGGATACGGTACAAAAAAACGTGTTATACAGAGGATACGGTACAAAAAAACGTGTTATACAGAGGATACGGTACAAAAAACGTGTTATACAGAGGATACGGTACAAAAAACGTGTTATACAGAGGATACGGTACAAAATCGTGTTATACAGAGGATACGGTACAAAATCGTGTTATACAGAGGATACGGTACAAAAAACATGTTATACAGAGGATACGGTACAAAAAACGTGTTATACAGAGGATACGGTACAAAATCGTGTTATACAGAGGATACGGTACAAAATCGTGTTATACAGAGGATACGGTACAAAAAACGTGTTATACAGAGGATACGGTACAAAAAACGTGTTATACAGAGGATACAGTACAAAATCGTGTTATACAGAGGATACGGTACAAAAAACGTGTTATACAGAGGATACAGTACAAAATCGTGTTATACAGAGGATACGGTACAAAAAACGTGTTATACAGAGGATACGGTACAAAAAACGTGTTATACAGAGGATACGGTACAAAAAACGTGTTATACAGAGGATACGGTACAAAAAACGTGTTATACAGAGGATACGGTACAAAAAACGTGTTATACAGAGGATACGGTACAAAAATCGTGTTATACAGAGGATACGGTACAAAAAACGTGTTATACAGAGGATACGGTACAAAAAAACGTGTTATACAGAGGATACAGTACAAAAAACGTGTTATACAGAGGATACGGTACAAAATCGTGTTATACAGAGGATACGGTACAAAATCGTGTTATACAGAGGATACGGTACAAAAAACGTGTTATACAGAGGATACGGTACAAAAAACGTGTTATACAGAGGATACGGTACAAAAAACGTGTTATACAGAGGATACGGTACAAAATCGTGTTATACAGAGGATACGGTACAAAAAACATGTTATACAGAGGATACGGTACAAAAAAACGTGTTATACAGAGGATACGGTACAAAAAACGTGTTATACAGAGAATACGGTACAAAAAACGTGTTATACAGAGGATACGGTACAAAAAACGTGTTATACAGAGCATACGGTACAAAATCGTGTTATACAGAGGATACGGTACAAAATCGTGTTATACAGAGGATACGGTACAAAAAACATGTTATACAGAGGATACGGTACAAAAAATCGTGTTATACAGAGGATACGGTACAAAAAACGTGTTATACAGAGGATACGGTACAAAATCGTGTTATACAGAGGATACGGTACAAAAAACGTGTTATACAGAGGATACGGTACAAAATCGTGTTATACAGAGGATACGGTACAAAAAACGTGTTATACAGAGGATACGGTACAAAATCGTGTTATACAGAGGATACGGTACAAAATCGTGTTATACAGAGGATACGGTACAAAAGCGTGTTATACAGAGGATACGGTACAAAAAACGTGTTATACAGAGGATACGGTACAAAAAACGTGTTATACAGAGGATACGGTACAAAAATCGTGTTATACAGAGGATACGGTACAAAAAACGTGTTATACAGAGGATACGGTACAAAAATCGTGTTATACAGAGGATACGGTACAAAAAATGTGTTATACAGAGGAAAAGGTACAAAAAACGTGTTATACAGAGGATACGCTACAAAAAACGTGTTATACAGAGGATACGGTACAAAAAATGTGTTATACAGAGGATACGGTACAAAAAATGTGTTATACAGAGGATACGGTACAAAAAAACGTGTTATACAGAGGATACGGTACAAAAAAACGTGTTATACAGAGGATACGGTACAAAAAACGTGTTATACAGAGGATACGGTACAAAAAACGTGTTATACAGAGGATACGGTACAAAAAACGTGTTATACAGAGGATACGGTACAAAATCGTGTTATACAGAGGATACGGTACAAAATCGTGTTATACAGAGGATACGGTACAAAAAACATGTTATACAGAGGATACGGTACAAAAAACGTGTTATACAGAGGATACGGTACAAAATCGTGTTATACAGAGGATACGGTACAAAATCGTGTTATACA
Source organism: Hyla sarda (assembly GCF_029499605.1). NCBI lineage: Eukaryota > Metazoa > Chordata > Amphibia > Anura > Hylidae > Hyla > Hyla sarda. The sequence goes on from NC_079200.1 coordinate 1,880,185, forward strand.
GAGGATACGGTACAAAAAACGTGTTATACAGAGGATACGGTACAAAAAACGTGTTATACAGAGGATACAGTACAAAATCGTGTTATACAGAGGATACGGTACAAAAAACGTGTTATACAGAGGATACAGTACAAAATCGTGTTATACAGAGGATACGGTACAAAAAACGTGTTATACAGAGGATACGGTACAAAAAACGTGTTATACAGAGGATACGGTACAAAAAACGTGTTATACAGAGGATACGGTACAAAAAACGTGTTATACAGAGGATACGGTACAAAAAACGTGTTATACAGAGGATACGGTACAAAAATCGTGTTATACAGAGGATACGGTACAAAAAACGTGTTATACAGAGGATACGGTACAAAAAAACGTGTTATACAGAGGATACAGTACAAAAAACGTGTTATACAGAGGATACGGTACAAAATCGTGTTATACAGAGGATACGGTACAAAATCGTGTTATACAGAGGATACGGTACAAAAAACGTGTTATACAGAGGATACGGTACAAAAAACGTGTTATACAGAGGATACGGTACAAAAAACGTGTTATACAGAGGATACGGTACAAAATCGTGTTATACAGAGGATACGGTACAAAAAACATGTTATACAGAGGATACGGTACAAAAAAACGTGTTATACAGAGGATACGGTACAAAATCGTGTTATACAGAGGATACGGTACAAAAAACGTGTTATACAGAGGATACGGTACAAAAAACGTGTTATACAGAGGATACGGTACAAAAAACGTGTTATACAGAGGATACGGTACAAAATCGTGTTATACAGAGGATACGGTACAAAAAACATGTTATACAGAGGATACGGTACAAAAAACGTGTTATACAGAGGATACGGTACAAAAAACGTGTTATACAGAGAATACGGTACAAAAAACGTGTTATACAGAGGATACGGTACAAAAAACGTGTTATACAGAGCATACGGTACAAAATCGTGTTATACAGAGGATACGGTACAAAATCGTGTTATACAGAGGATACGGTACAAAAAACGTGTTATACAGAGGATACGGTACAAAAAACGTGTTATACAGAGGATACGGTACAAAAAACGTGTTATACAGAGGATACGGTACAAAATCGTGTTATACAGAGGATACGGTACAAAAAACATGTTATACAGAGGATACGGTACAAAAAACGTGTTATACAGAGGATACGGTACAAAAAACGTGTTATACAGAGAATACGGTACAAAAAACGTGTTATACAGAGGATACGGTACAAAAAACGTGTTATACAGAGGATACGGTACAAAAAACGTGTTATACAGAGGATACGGTACAAAATCGTGTTATACAGAGGATACGGTACAAAAAACGTGTTATACAGAGGATACGGTACAAAATCGTGTTATACAGAGGACACGCTACAAAATCGTGTTATACAGAGGATACGGTACAAAAAACGTGTTATACAGAGGATACGGTACAAAAAATGTGTTATACAGAGGATACGGTACAAAATCGTGTTATACAGAGGGTACGGTACAAAAAACGTGTTATACAGAGGATACGGTACAAAAAACGTGTTATACAGAGGATACGGTACAAAAAACGTGTTATACAGAGGATACGGTACAAAATCGTGTTATACAGAGGATACGGTACAAAAAAAGTGTTATACAGAGGATACGGTACAAAATCGTGTTATACAGAGGATACGGTACAAAAAACGTGTTATACAGAGGATACGGTACAAAATCGTGTTATACAGAGGATACGGTACAAAATCGTGTTATACAGAGGATACGGTACAAAAAACGTGTTATACAGAGGATACGGTACAAAAAACGTGTTATACAGAGGATACGGTACAAAATCGTGTTATACAGAGGATACGGTACAAAAAACGTGTTATACAGAGGATACGGTACAAAATCGTGTTATACAGAGGATATGGTACAAAATCGTGTTATACAGAGGATACGGTACAAAATCGTGTTATACAGAGGATACGGTACAAAAAACATGTTATACAGAGGATACGGTACAAAAAACGTGTTATACAGAGGATACGGTACAAAAAAACGTGTTATACAGAGGATACGGTACAAAAAACGTGTTATACAGAGGATACGGTACAAAAATCGTGTTATACAGAGGATACGGTACAAAATCGTGTTATACAGAGGATACGGTACAAAAAACGTGTTATACAGAGGATACGGTACAAAATCGCGTTATACAGAGGACACGCTACATAATCGTGTTATACAGAGGATACAGTACAAAAAACGTGTTATACAGAGGATACGGTACAAAAAAACGTGTTATACAGAGGATACGGTACAAAAAAACGTGTTATACAGAGGATACGGTACAAAAAACGTGTTATACAGAGGATACGGTACAAAATCGTGTTATACAGAGGATACGGTACAAAAAAAGTGTTATACAGAGGATACAGTACAAAATCGTGTTATACAGAGGATACGGTACAAAATCGTGTTATACAGAGGATACGGTACAAAAAACGTGTTATACAGAGGATACGGTACAAAAAACGTGTTATACAGAGGATACGGTACAAAATCGTGTTATACAGAGGATACGGTACAAAAAACGTGTTATACAGAGGATACGGTACAAAATCGTGTTATACAGAGGATACGGTACAAAAAACATGTTATACAGAGGATACGGTACAAAATCGTGTTATACAGAGGATACGGTACAAAATCGTGTTATACAGAGGATACGGTACAAAAAACGTGTTATACAGAGGATACCGTACAAAATCGTGTTATACAGAGGATACGGTACAAAAAACGTGTTATACAGAGGATACGGTACAAAAAACGTGTTATACAGAGGATACGGTACAAAAAACATGTTATACAGAGGATACGGTACAAAAAACATGTTATACAGAGGATACGGTACAAAAAACGTGTTATACAGAGGATACGGTACAAAATCGTGTTATACAGAGGATACGGTACAAAAAAAGTGTTATACAGAGGATACGGTACAAAAAACGTGTTATACAGAGGATACGGTACAAAAAAACGTGTTATACAGAGGATACGGTACAAAAATCGTGTTATACAGAGGATACGGTACAAAATCGTGTTATACAGAGGATACGGTACAAAAAACGTGTTATACAGAGGATACGGTACAAAATCGTGTTATACAGAGGACACGCTACAAAATCGTGTTATACAGAGGATACAGTACAAAAAACGTGTTATACAGAGGATACGCTACAAAAAAACGTGTTATACAGAGGATACGGTACAAAAAACGTGTTATACAGAGGATACGGTACAAAAAACGTGTTATACAGAGGATACGGTACAAAAAACGTGTTATACAGAGGATACGGTACAAAATCGTGTTATACAGAGGATACGGTACAAAAAAAGTGTTATACAGAGGATACGGTACAAAATCGTGTTATACAGAGGATACGGTACAAAAAACGTGTTATACAGAGGATACGGTACAAAATCGTGTTATACAGAGGATACGGTACAAAAAACGTGTCATACAGAGGATACGGTACAAAAAACGTGTTATACAGAGGATACGGTACAAAATCGTGTTATACAGAGGATACGGTACAAAAAACGTGTTATACAGAGGATACGGTACAAAAAAACGTGTTATACAGAGGATACGGTACAAAAAACGTGTTATACAGAGGATACGGTACAAAAAAACGTGTTATACAGAGGATACAGTACAAAAAAACGTGTTATACAGAGGATACGGTACAAAAAACGTGTTATACAGAGGATACGGTACAAAAAACGTGTTATACAGAGGATACGGTGTACGGTACAAAAAACGTGTTATACAGAGGATACAGTGTACGGTCCAAAAAACGTGTTATACAGAGGGTACGGTACAAAAAAACGTGTTATACAGAGGATACGGTGTACGGTACGAAAAACGTGTTATACAGAGGATACGGTACAAAAAAACGTGTTATACAGAGGATACAGTACAAAAAAACGTGTTATACAGAGGATACGGTACAAAAAAACGTGTTATACAGAGGATACAGTACAAAAAAACGTGTTATACAGAGGATACGGTACAAAAAACGTGTTATACAGAGGATACGGTACAAAAAACGTGTTATACAGAGGATACGGTGTACGGTACAAAAAACGTGTTATACAGAGGATACAGTGTACGGTCCAAAAAACGTGTTATACAGAGGGTACGGTACAAAAAAACGTGTTATACAGAGGATACGGTGTACGGTACGAAAAACGTGTTATACAGAGGATACGGTACAAAAAACGTGTTATACAGAGGATACCGTACAAAATCGTGTTATACAGAGGATACGGTACAAAAAACGTGTTATACAGAGGATACGGTACAAAAAACGTGTTATACAGAGGATACGGTACAAAAAACATGTTATACAGAGGATACGGTACAAAAAACATGTTATACAGAGGATACGGTACAAAAAACGTGTTATACAGAGGATACGGTACAAAAAACATGTTATACAGAGGATACGGTACAAAAAACGTGTTATACAGAGGATACGGTACAAAAAACGTGTTATACAGAGGATACGGTACAAAAAACATGTTATACAGAGGATACGGTACAAAAAACGTGTTATACAGAGGATACGGTACAAAATCGTGTTATACAGAGGATACGGTACAAAAAAAGTGTTATACAGAGGATACGGTACAAAAAACGTGTTATACAGAGGATACGGTACAAAAAAACGTGTTATACAGAGGATACGGTACAAAAATCGTGTTATACAGAGGATACGGTACAAAATCGTGTTATACAGAGGATACGGTACAAAAAACGTGTTATACAGAGGATACGGTACAAAATCGTGTTATACAGAGGACACGCTACAAAATCGTGTTATACAGAGGATACAGTACAAAAAACGTGTTATACAGAGGATACGCTACAAAAAAACGTGTTATACAGAGGATACGGTACAAAAAACGTGTTATACAGAGGATACGGTACAAAAAACGTGTTATACAGAGGATACGGTACAAAAAACGTGTTATACAGAGGATACGGTACAAAATCGTGTTATACAGAGGATACGGTACAAAAAAAGTGTTATACAGAGGATACGGTACAAAATCGTGTTATACAGAGGATACGGTACAAAAAACGTGTTATACAGAGGATACGGTACAAAATCGTGTTATACAGAGGATACGGTACAAAAAACGTGTCATACAGAGGATACGGTACAAAAAACGTGTTATACAGAGGATACGGTACAAAATCGTGTTATACAGAGGATACGGTACAAAAAACGTGTTATACAGAGGATACGGTACAAAAAAACGTGTTATACAGAGGATACGGTACAAAAAACGTGTTATACAGAGGATACGGTACAAAAAAACGTGTTATACAGAGGATACAGTACAAAAAAACGTGTTATACAGAGGATACGGTACAAAAAACGTGTTATACAGAGGATACGGTACAAAAAACGTGTTATACAGAGGATACGGTGTACGGTACAAAAAACGTGTTATACAGAGGATACAGTGTACGGTCCAAAAAACGTGTTATACAGAGGGTACGGTACAAAAAAACGTGTTATACAGAGGATACGGTGTACGGTACGAAAAACGTGTTATACAGAGGATACGGTACAAAAAAACGTGTTATACAGAGGATACAGTACAAAAAAACGTGTTATACAGAGGATACGGTACAAAAAAACGTGTTATACAGAGGATACAGTACAAAAAAACGTGTTATACAGAGGATACGGTACAAAAAACGTGTTATACAGAGGATACGGTACAAAAAACGTGTTATACAGAGGATACGGTGTACGGTACAAAAAACGTGTTATACAGAGGATACAGTGTACGGTCCAAAAAACGTGTTATACAGAGGGTACGGTACAAAAAAACGTGTTATACAGAGGATACGGTGTACGGTACGAAAAACGTGTTATACACAGTGTACAGTGTACGGTACATAAGACGTGTTATACAGAGGATACTGTGTACGGTACATGAGACGTGTTATACAGAGGATACAGTGTACGGTACATGAGAGGTGTTATACAGAGGACATGGTGTACGGTACAAAAGACGTGTTATACAGAGGATACAGTGTACGGTACATGAGAGGTGTTATACAGAGGACACGGTGTACGGTACAAAAGACGTGTTATACAGAGGATATGGTGTATGGTACATGAGACGTGTTATACAGAGGATACAGTGTACGGTACATGAGAGGTGTTATACAGAGGATACGGTGTACGGTACATGAGACGTGTTATACAGAGGATACAGTGTACGGTGCATGAGAGGTGTTATACAGAGGATACGGTGTATGGTACATGAGAGGTGTTATACAGAGGATACAGTGTACGGTACATGAGAGGTGTTATACAGAGGACACGGTGTACGGTACATAAGACGTGTTATACAGAGGATACGGTGTATGGTACATGAGAGGTGTTATACAGAGGATACAGTGTACGGTACATGAGAGGTGTTATACAGAGGATACAGTGTACGCTACATGAGACGTGTTATACAGAGGATACAGTGTACGGTACATGAGAGGTGTTATACAGAGGATACTGTGTACGCTACATGAGACGTGTTATACAGAGGATACAGTGTACGGTACATGAGAGGTGTTATACAGAGGACACGGTGTACGGTACATAAGACGTGTTATACAGAGGATACAGTGTACGGTACATGAGAGGTGTTATACAGAGGATACGGTGTACGGTACTTAAGACGTGTTATACAGAGGATACGGTGTACGGTACATAAGACGTGTTATACAGAGGATACGGTGTATGGTACATGAGACGTGTTATACAGAGGATACGGTGTACAGTACATGAGACGTGTTATACAGAGGATACTGTGTACGGTACATGAGAGGTGTTATACAGAGGATACGGTGTACGGTACATAAGACGTGTTATACAGAGGATACAGTGTACGGTACATGAGAGGTGTTATACAGAGGATACGGTGTACGGTACTTAAGACGTGTTATACAGAGGATACAGTGTACGGTACATAAGACGTGTTATACAGAGGATACAGTGTACGGTACATAAGACGTGTTATACGTGTACGGAGATATTAGTATGGGGCTCAGGTAATGTACACGCAGGCGCAATCGGATACATGAGACCGGAGAGCAAGCTAAGACGGAGCATGCGCAGAGATAAGATATCAGCAACTTGGCGGCCGGATGTACGGAGCGGCTGATGTCAATTCGCCAACCAATGACGTGTAATACAGGGATTGGATGGAGTCAGCGCATCTAAGAGGATATAAAAAGACCCGCAGGACGCCGACACCTCAGCACCTGGTGTCTCTTGGAGAAAGCTAGGCTGCTAGTGAAACGTTAGGGCAGGTGTTAGGGTGGAGACGGTTGGGCACTAGGAGACGGAGTCTCAATGTCAAAGAGAAGACTATAGGGAAGATTCATCATAACCCGTCCAGAGGAAAAGGTACTGAGCTGCCCATAGCAACCAATCAGATCGCTGCTTTCATTTTTAACAAGACCTCTGCAAAATGAAAGGAGTGATGTGATTGGTTGTTATGGGAAACTCCGTAACGTTTCCTCTGGACGGTTATGATAAATCTCCCCGATATCCTCAAGGAATATTCTCTGAGCCGAGATATAAGAACATTGAGACTTATACAAGAGCGCCACCTAGTGGGCAGAATCTGCAGCTCATCCCACTGCACAGCCTGATGGGTCCTCCAATCTTTTGTGTCGCTTCATTATAAGGTTTTAAAGAGGAAATAAAAGTTATGTTTATGGAGGGTCCTAAATTAAGGGTGTTATTCCCCGGAGAGGGTCCCCCCCTAATAAGGGGATTGGTTTAATAATTGATTATTCCCAAGACTCACTGGGGACCTATTGTATGATAGTGTTATACAGAGGACACGGTGTATGGTACATGAGAGGTGTTATACAGAGGACACGGTGCTGGAGATAATATGACGGTGTATGAGAGGTGTTATACAGAGGAGACGGTGTACAGTACATGAGAGGTGTTATACAGAGGACACGGTGTACAGTACATGAGAGGTGTTATACAGAGAACACGGTGTACGGTACATGAGAGGTGTTATACAGAGGACACGGTGTACAGTACATGAGAGGTGTTATACAGAGGACACAGTGCTGGAGATAATATGACGGTGTATGAGAGGTGTTATACAGAGGACACAGTGTACAGTACATGAGAGGTGTTATACAGAGGACACGGTGTACGGTACATGAGAGGTGTTATACAGAGGACACGGTGTACAGTACATGAGAGGTGTTATACAGAGGACACGGTGTACGGTACATGAGAGGTGTTATACAGAGGACACGGTGTACAGTACATGAGAGGTGTTATACAGAGGACACGGTGTACGGTACATGAGAGGTGTTATACAGAGGACACGGTGTACAGTACATGAGAGGTGTTATACAGAGGATATGGTGTACGGTACATGAGAGGTGTTATACAGAGGACACGGTGTACGGTACATGAGACGGGTTATACAGAGGACACGGTGTACGGTACATGAGAGGTGTTATATAGAGGACACGGTGTACGGTACATGAGAGGTGTTATATAGAGGACACGGTGTACGGTACATGAGACGTGTTATATAGAGGACACGGTGTACGGTACATGAGAGGTGTTATACAGAGGACACGGTGTACAGTACATGAGACGTGTTATACAGAGGACACAGTGTACAGTACATGAGAGGTGTTATACAGAGGACACGGTGTACAGTACATGAGAGGTGTTATACAGAGGATATGGTGTACAGTACATGAGAGGTGTTATACAGAGGACACGGTGTACGGTACATGAGAGGTGTTATACAGAGGACACGGTGTACGGTACATGAGAGGTGTTATACAGAGGACACGGTGTACAGTACATGAGAGGTGTTATACAGAGGACACGTGTACGGTACATGAGAGGTGTTATACAGAGGATACGGTGTACGGTACATGAGAGGTGTTATACAGAGGACACGGTGTACAGTACATGAGAGGTGTTATACAGAGGACACGGTGTACAGTACATGAGAGGTGTTATACAGAGGACACGGTGTACGGTACATGAGAGGTGTTATACAGAGGACACAGTGTACGGTACATGAGACGTGTTATACAGAGGATATGGTGTACGGTACATGAGAGGTGTTATATAGAGGACACGGTGTACGGTACATGAGAGGTGTTATATAGAGGACACGGTGTACGGTACATGAGAGGTGTTATATAGAGGACACGGTGTACGGTACATGAGAGGTGTTATACAGAGGATATGGTGTACGGTACATGAGAGGTGTTATACAGAGGACACGGTGTACAGTACATGAGACGTGTTATACAGAGGATATGGTGTACGGTACATGAGAGGTGTTATACAGAGGACACAGTGTACGGTACATGAGACGTGTTATACAGAGGATATGGTGTACGGTACATGAGAGGTGTTATATAGAGGACACGGTGTACGGTACATGAGAGGTGTTATATAGAGGACACGGTGTACGGTACATGAGAGGTGTTATATAGAGGACACGGTGTACGGTACATGAGAGGTGTTATACAGAGGATATGGTGTACGGTACATGAGAGGTGTTATACAGAGGACACGGTGTACGGTACATGAGAGGTGTTATACAGAGGACACGGTGTATGGTACATAAGAAGTGTTATACAGAAGATACGGTGTACGATACATGAGAGGTGTTATACAGAGGATACGGTGTACGGTACAGGAGAGGTGTTATACAGAGGATACGGTGTACGGTACATAAGACGTGTTATACAGAGGACGCGGTGTACGGTACATAAGGCGCGTTATACAGAGGACATAGTGTACGGTACATAAGGCGCGTTATACAGAGGACATAGTGTACGGTACATAAGACGTGTTATACAGAGGACGCGGTGTACGGTACATAAGATGTGTTATACAGAGGACGCGGTGTACGGTACATAAGACGTGTTATACAGAGGACATAGTGTACGGTACATATGATGTGTTATACAGAGGACGCGGTGTACGGTACATAAGACGTGTTATACAGAGGACACGGTGTACGGTACATGAGACGTGTTATACAGAGGATACGGTGTACGGTACATGAGAGGTGTTATACAGAGGATACGGTGTACGGTACATAAGACGTGTTATACAGAGGACGCGGTGTACGGTACATAAGACGCGTTATACAGAGGACACGGTGCATGGTACATGAGAGGTGTTATACAGAGGATACGGTGTACGGTACATAAGACGTGTTATACAGAGGACACGGTGCATGGTACATGAGAGGTGTTATACAGAGGACACGGTGTACGGTACATAAGACGTGTTATACAGAGGACATAGTGTACGGTACATAAGACGTGTTATACAGAGGACGCGGTGTACGGTACATAAGACGTGTTATACAGAGGACATAGTGTACGGTACATAAGATGTGTTATACAGAGGACGCGGTGTACGGTACATAAGACGTGTTATACAGAGGACATAGTGTACGGTACATGAGAGGTGTTATACAGAGGACACAGTGTACGGTACATGAGACGTGTTATACAGAGGATATGGTGTACGGTACATGAGAGGTGTTATATAGAGGACACGGTGTACGGTACATGAGAGGTGTTATATAGAGGACACGGTGTACGGTACATGAGAGGTGTTATATAGAGGACACGGTGTACGGTACATGAGAGGTGTTATACAGAGGATATGGTGTACGGTACATGAGAGGTGTTATACAGAGGACACGGTGTACAGTACATGAGAGGTGTTATACAGAGGACACGGTGTACGGTACATGAGAGGTGTTATACAGAGGATACTTTGTACGGTACATGAGAGGTGTTATACAGAGGACACGGTGTACGGTACATGAGAGGTGTTATACAGAGGACACGGTGTATGGTACATAAGAAGTGTTATACAGAAGATACGGTGTACGATACATGAGAGGTGTTATACAGAGGATACGGTGTACGGTACAGGAGAGGTGTTATACAGAGGATACGGTGTACGGTACAGGAGAGGTGTTATACAGAGGATACGGTGTACGGTACATAAGACGTGTTATACAGAGGACGCGGTGTACGGTACATAAGGCGCGTTATACAGAGGACATAGTGTACGGTACATAAGACGTGTTATACAGAGGACATAGTGTACGGTACATAAGACGTGTTCTACAGAGGACGCGGTGTACGGTACATAAGATGTGTTATACAGAGGACGCGGTGTACGGTACATAAGACGTGTTATACAGAGGACATAGTGTACGGTACATATGATGTGTTATACAGAGGACGCGGTGTACGGTACATAAGACGTGTTATACAGAGGACACGGTGTACGGTACATGAGACGTGTTATACAGAGGATACGGTGTACGGTACATGAGAGGTGTTATACAGAGGATACGGTGTACGGTACATAAGACGTGTTATACAGAGGACACGGTGCATGGTACATGAGAGGTGTTATACAGAGGACACGGTGTACGGTACATAAGACGTGTTATACAGAGGACATAGTGTACGGTACATAAGACGTGTTATACAGAGGACGCGGTGTACGGTACATAAGACGTGTTATACAGAGGACATAGTGTACGGTACATAAGATGTGTTATACAGAGGACGCGGTGTACGGTACATAAGACGTGTTATACAGAGGACGCGGTGTACGGTACATAAGACGTGTTATACAGAGGACATAGTGTACGGTACATAAGACGTGTTCTACAGAGGACGCGGTGTACGGTACATAAGACGTGTTATACAGAGGACATAGTGTACGGTACATATGATGTGTTATACAGAGGACGCGGTGTACGGTACATAAGACGTGTTATACAGAGGATACGGTGTATGGTACATGAGACGTGTTATACAGAGGTATGAAGAAAAAGGAAATAAACCTGCGGTGTCGCTGCCTCGATGGTTACGTAGAAGTCAGAGACGGGAGGATGAAGTTTCATGTATTTTATTAATACACGAAGACTAGGATAACAGCGAGACGCGTTTCGAGGGCAAGCTCCCTCTTTTTCAGTTGCATAATGTTAGACAGAACAGTGCATGTATATATACAGATGTGAAATGGCGCCAGAAACATCTGGCGGGAGTCACCGGGTCAGGGTGGGCGGTACCTGACAATAAAAAAAGAGAACGGATGTGTTATATAAAAAGTATATACATAATATATATAAAACAGGTCAGGGTTACATACAGGCGTGTGATGAGTGTGACATAAATTCTGCAGAAATGCCCGTCTGTTATTTACACCGAGTGGTACAGATGGGATCGGGCGGGTTTGAGGTCGATTCCATTCACAAATTGTGGGGACCAATCACAGAGTCACGTGAGGTGGGAGCGACCAATGGGGAGACATTGTTTGGATGCTTGGAGGAGTATTGCGGCATATGTGTGATCGTACAGTTACTTGTGAAAGGCTACGGGTGAGATAGCCAACCAGATTTCGGCGCTTGATGGCGTATTAACCAATCAGCGTAGCCCCTACTGAGACGGCAGGAAAACTAATGGGAAAGGATAGCCCAATGAGCCCAATGGGAAAGGATAGCCCAATGAGCCCAATGGGAAAGGATAGCCCAATGAGGCGTATGGGGAGGCATATAGTTACTCAGGAGATGCTATTGATGTGGTGACCAATCAGATGTAGTTACTTGATGGCGTGTTGGCCAATCAGCGTAGTGCCTATTGAGACGGCAAAAAAACTAATGGGAAAGGATAGCCCAATGAGCCCAATGAGAAAGGATAACCCAATGAGGTGTATGGGAAGACATATAGTTACTGAGGAGATGCTACAGATGTGGTGACCAATCAGATGTAGTTACTTGATGGCGTGTTGGCCAATCAGCGTAGCGCCTACTGAGATGGCAAGAAAACCAATGGGAAAGGATAGCCCAATGAGCCCAATGGGAAAGGATAGCCCAATGAGGTGTATGGGAAGACGTATAGTTACTCAGGAGATGCTATGGATGTGGTGACCAATCAGATGTAGTTACTTGATGGCGTGTTGGCCAATCAGCGTAGTGCCTATTGAGACGGCAAAAAAACTAATGGGAAAGGATAGCCCAATGAGCCCAATGGGAAAGGATAACCCAATGAGGTGTATGGGAAGACATATAGTTACTGAGGAGATGCTACAGATGTGGTGACCAATCAGATGTAGTTACTTGATGGCGTGTTGGCCAATCAGCGTAGCGCCTACTGAGATGGCAAGAAAACCAATGGGAAAGGATAGCCCAATGAGGCCAATGGGAAAGGATAGCCCAATGAGGTGTATGGGAAGACGTATAGTTACTCAGGAGATGCTATGGATGTGGTGACCAATCAGATGTAGTTACTTGATGGCGTGTTGGTCAATCAGGCGCGTGCCTACTGTAACGACAGAAAACCGATGAAAAAAACAGCAATAGGGGCGTACATAGAAGCGTATAGTCAGTATAGTAACCAATCGGATACAAGTGCTTGATGGCATCTTAACCAATTGGGAAAGCGCCTACTGTGACAGCAAAAAAAACAATAGATAGAACGGCCCCATGTATGTGTGGGGGGCGTATACTGGCGTTAAAGATGGGGATGAATGTAGCCAATTGGGTACTGATCCTTGATGGCGTTTGGACCAATCAGGAGGACGCCTACTGTAAAATTGGTCTATGGCGCTGTCTCTAGTTGGTGTGGATGGGGTTTGGACCAATCAGGTTTTGACATTGTTTTAAACGTATGTGCTGGGAATTTGCCGTGTTGTTATGTGCTGTGTTCTACGTCTTCATTCAAACCCAGTGGGGTGAGAGTTTTCGATCGAAAATCCAATAATTTTCATGGCGTCAGAGTTGTGAGAATCTTCTATTGCAGGAGTTGGGTATTTGTTCCATCGGAATCACGGAAAATGTGGAGAAGTCGCTATTGTGTTCCTCAGCGGCATGTCTTGAATCACTATGGAGTTGGCAGCTGTTTATAACATTTGAGCGACGCTTGTTTAGTCCGGTACCGAGCATCTGTGTCGTTCTGCCGGCGTCCTGTATCCCGCACCGGCATTCCAGGAGATAGATGGTCTATGTGGTTTTGCAGTTCATCAGACTTTGCAGTTTTTTGAGCCACATTTGAAAGATCCCACAAAGTCTCCACTCAGGAGATTGGTTTTCTTGATGTCCTTTAATTGTCTAGGAGCTAGAATGTTTTTCAGAGATTTATTTTTCCGGAACGTGATTTGTGGTCGTGTGGATAAGGTTTCTTTGAGAAAAGGGCCCAGGAGGAGGGTGTCCCAGTGGGACTGGAGGATGTTCCTGATTTTCTTGTGGTCTGTAGAGTAGGTGGTGATGAAGTTATAGGTACAGTGACCCCCCGACCTACGATGGCCCCGACATACCATATATATACAGTGACCCCCCGACCTACGATGGCCCCGACATACCATATATATACAGTGACCCCCCGACATACCATATATATATACAGTGACCCCCCGACCTACGATGGCCCCGACATACCATATATATACAGTGACCCCCCGACCTACGATGGCCCCGACATACCATATATATACAGTGACCCCCTGACCTACGATGGCCCTGACATACCATATATATACAGTGACCCCCTGACCTACGATGGCCCCGACATATCATATATATACAGTGACCCCCTGACCTACAATGGCCCTGACATACCATATATATACAGTGACGCCCCGACCTACGATGGCCCCGACATATCATATATATACAGTGACCCCCCCGACCTACGATGGCCCTGACATACCATATATATACAGTGACCCCCGACCTACGATGGCCCCGACATACCATATATATACAGTGACGCCCCGACCTACGATGGCCCCGACATACCATATATATACAGTGACGCCCCGACCTACGATGGCCCCGACATACCATATATATACAGTGACCCCCCCGACCTACGATGGCCCCGACATACCATATATATACAGTGACCCCCTGACCTACGATGGCCCTGACATACCATATATATACAGTGACCCCCCCGACCTATGATGGCCCCGACATACCATATATATACAGTGACCCCCGACCTACGATGGCCCCGACATACCATATATATACAGTGACCCCCCCGACCTACGATGGCCCCAACATACCATATATATATATATATATATATATATATATATATATACAGTGACCCCCTGACCTACGATGGCCCCGACATACCATATATATACAGTGATCCCCCGACCTACGATGGCCCCGACATACCATATATATACAGTGATCCCCTGACCTACGATGGCCCCGATATACCATATATATACAGTGATCCCCCGACCTACGATGGCCCCGACATACCATATATATACAGTGATCCCCCGACCTACGATGGCCCCGACATACCATATATATACAGTGACCCCCCAACCTACGAAGGCCCCGACATACCATATATATATACAGTGACCCCCCCGACCTACGATGGCCCCGACATACCATATATATACAGTGACCCCCCGACCTACGATGGCCCCGACATACCAAATATATACAGTGATCCCCCGACCTACGATGGCCCCGACATACCATATATATACAGTGACCCCCCGACCTATGATGGCCCCGACATACCATATATATACAGTGACCCCCCGACCTACGATGGCCCCGACATACCAAATATATACAGTGATCCCCCGACCTACGATGGCCCCGACATACCATATATATACAGTGACCCCCCAACCTACGAAGGCCCCGACATACCATATATATATACAGTGACCCCCGACCTACGATGGCCCCGACATACCATATATATATACAGTGACCCCCCAACCTACGATGGCCCCGACATACCATATATATACAGTGACCCCCCGACCTACGATGGCCCCAACATACGATCATTTCAACATACGATGGCCTCTCAGAGGCAGCATCAACATACGATGCTTTTGTATGTCGGGGCCATCGCATAAACGGCTATCCGGTAGCGCAGACTGCTTCAGCTGCCGCCGGATAGCCGTTTACGTTTACGGTGCCCCGTGCCCTGTGCTGACGATCACTTACCTGTTCTCGGGGCTCCGGCGCGTCCTCTTTGGGATCCCCTGCATCGTCGGCGCTCTCCATCATCGTCATCACGTCGCTACGCACGCCGTCCCGTCATCCAATAGGAGCGGCGTGCGTAGCGACGTAATGGCGGCGACGGAGAGCGAGGATGCCGGGGAAGCAGAGATGTCCGGAGCGTCGGGGACAGCGATGGAAGGCGACATCCAGGGCAGCGGTGACGAGCGGTGACGGTCCGGAGCGGCGGGGACACGTGAGTATAACCTCCAATACCAGTGGTCTTCAACCTGCGGACCTCCAGATGTTGCAAAACTACAACACCCAGCATGCCCGGACAGCCATCGGCTGTCTGGGCATGCTGGGTGTTGTAGTTTTGCAACATCTGGAGGTCCGCAGGTTGTAGACCACTGTCCTATACTTTACATTGCACGGATCCCTCAACATGCGATGGTTTCAACAAACGATGTTTTATCGGTCCCTCCTGTCTCTACGGGGGGTTTGGGCAGTAGACAGGTCTTTTGGTCATGAAGGCCATCTTTCTTCTTACTGTCTTGAATAAGAGATTTTGGGTATCCCTTGGCTTTGAATCTTTGCCGCCCGCCTTCTGTTTCGTCCTTTATATGTTTCTTGTTGTGTTCTGGGATGGCGATTGTCTCTGTCCTGGGAGATAATTGGATTTCTTCGTCCTGGGAGATAATTGGATTTCTTCCCAGTTGTCTGGGGGATAGAGAGGAGGGAGGTATGGGTAAAGTGGGAAGGGCTTATGTTGAAGCCACTGCGATTGGCTACTGTCCACTATGTTTTACAGTCTTCCATCAGGTCCCCTAGGGGAGTGTCCACCTGGTGGAGACCTGCATAAATACCGGGCAGGTAGCCCCATTAAATTCATTCCTGTTTGACCCTCAAGACGGAGCTGGTCTCGTTTTGGGGGGGGGGGATTACTATTGGGACAGCGCTTTCGTTATTTCTAGCTATGGAAGGAGTTCGACTGATTTGCTGATTGGGAGCGGCCGCGTTCGTATCCTCCGGTCAGGAGTTGGACGGTCGGCTGGAACCAACCTGCGTTCCTGGAGAAGGGGATCATTCCAAGCGGCGGCTTCCTCTACCTGTAGGGGAGTGTCGTAACAGTTATGTTCGAGTATGAAATGGATGGCATCTAGTAGGACATTTTTTTGGGGGGATGGCATGTGTTCATCTGTCTGGAGGTAGTGGGAAACTGCAGATATTCCCAGGTCGTGTCCAATGATCGTGTATAGTGACGAGATATCCATGGTGAGAAATGAATAATGTTCCTTCCATTGCAAATTGATGATGGATTGGATGAAATCGCTGGTGTCTGGTAAGTCGCTCACATATTTTTGTAGATGCCAGTCGATGTATTGTGATAAGTTGGATGTGAGAGAGTTTATTTCTGAAATAATGGGGCGTCCGGGCGGGTTAATGGAGTGTTTGTGGATCTTTGGTAAGTGGTATAAAAGTGGAGTGTCTGGTTCTGTGATTTTGATGAAATTGGGTTCTTGTTTGCTGATTACGCCATTTTTTAGACCTGTGTGCAAAAAAATAGAGAGTTCATTGTAGTATTGAGTTGTTGGATTCTTGTCCAGAATTTCATAAAAAGATGTATCCGAAAGTAGTCTGTTGGATTCAGTGATATAATTTTCTCTATATGATATAGATATACATATAGAATAGATGATATAAATATATATAGAGAGAGTATATATTCATAGATATATGAAATATGATATACATATCAGTGTGTGGCAGTATTATATTCAGAGGTACAGTGTGTTGCAGTATTATATTCAGAGGGTACAGTGTGTGGCAGTATTATATTCAGGGGTACAGTGTGTGGCAGTATTATATTCAGAGGTACAGTGTGTTGCAGTATTATATTCAGAGGTACAGTGTGTTGCAGTATTATATTCAGAGGTACAGTGTGTTGCAGTATTATATTCAGAGGGTACAGTGTGTGGCAGTATTATATTCAGGGGTACAGTGTGTGGCAGTATTATATTCAGAGGGCACAATGTGTGGCAGTATTATATTCAGAGGGTACAGTAAGTGGCAGTATTATATTCAGAGGGTACAGTGTGTGGCAGTATTATATTCAGGAGTACAGTATGTGGTAGTATTATATTCAGAGGGTACAGTGTGTGGCAGTATTATATTCAGAGGGTACAGTAAGTGGCAGTATTATATACAGAGGATACAGTGTGTGGCAGTATTATATTCAGAGGGTACAGTAAGTGGCAGTATTATATTCAGGGGTACAGTGTGTGGCAGTATTATATTCAGAGGGTACAGTGTGTGGCAGTATTATATTCAGAGGGTACAGTGTGTGGCAGTATTATATTCAGAGGGTACAGTGTGTGGTAGTATTATATTCAGAGTGCAGTGTGTGGCAGTATTATATTCAGAGGGTACAGTGTGTGGCAGTATTATATTCAGAGGGCACAGGGTGTGGCAGTATTATATTCAGGGGTACAGTGTGTAGCAGTATTATATTCAGAGGGTACAGTGTGTCGCAGTATTATATTCAGGGGTACAGTGTGTGGCAGTATTATATTCAGGGGTACAGTGTGTGGTTGTATTATATTCAGAAGGTACAGTATGTGGTAGTATTATATTCAGGAGTAGAGTGTGTGGCAGTATTATATTCAGGGGTACAGTGTGTGGTAGTATTATATTCAGAAGGTACAGTATGTGGTAGTATTATATTCAGGGGTACAGTGTGTTGAAGTATTATATTAAGGGGTACAGTGTGTGGTAGTATTATATTCAGAGAGTAAAGTGTGTGGCAGTATTATATTCAGGAGTACAGTATGTGGCAGTATTATATTCAGAGTGTACAGTGTGTTGCAGTATTATATTCAGGAGTACAGTATGTGGCAGTATTATATTCAGAGTGTACAGTATGTGTTGGTATTATATTCAGGGGTACAGTATGTGGCAGTATTATATTCAGGGGTACAGTATGTGGTAGTATTATATTCAGGGGGTACAGTGTGTAGCAGTATTATATTCAGAGTATACACAATCTCTTCATATTAGGATATGATATTCGGTTATAGGAATAGTGAGAATATTCATGTATCTCCCTAATCTGAGATGAAGGATTCGGAGATTGGATACACACGGTCGCCCGCTGGCGTCTTCATGTTCACCGATGCCAGAAAGAACCCCGGATAATGAGTCGCTAATGTAATAGAAGCTGCGCTGAGAAATGAGACACATGGAAAAAACATGAAATACCAGAGGAGCAGCCAAATAGTGAATTCTCGCTGTTACCGCCGGCGACAGATGGGACGCGAAGACGTTGTATCCGCAGCTCGGAGCTCGGCCCGTACACTCAGCAGATGGACTCGCACTTCTTTCCTCTTCCTTCTGTATAGAATAACAAGCTGCACCGGTCTATTCTGTATTTGTCTACCTGTGATGGGTTAATTCACACTGCGCAATTTCCACAGCAACATTCGCCCGGCAGAATGGACGACCGGCTAAAGAAACAACATGTTCACTGTTTGGAGCGTAATTCTGCCGGACTGCATTGCCAGCTATGAGACAGTGTATGTCCCCATGGTCCAACCTCCGTCAGCTGAATGTCCGCAGTACAGGAGGAGGCTCCGCACTACTAAGTCATGTGACTCGCATGCCGCAAACCTTTCTGTCCTGCAATAGGGAATCTTAGCGCCAACACGCCTGAATGAGGCCGGGTTCACGCCACGTTTCTGCATTACAGTTCCCGTATACGCTTTCAATTTGAAAACCGTACGGAAGCGTATTGAAAACCGTACGCATTGACTTTCCATTGAAAACCGTACGCCAAACGATGCATCCGGTTGTGTCCGTTTTGCATCCTGTAAGGTTTTGTCAGTTTTTTGGGAGTTGTAGTCTTGCAACAGCTGGAGGCGCTCTGGTTGGGAACCATTGGTATAAGTTACGGTGCAACATTCCGGGAGTTGGAGGATTGCTTGGATAAATACCGCCCATTGCATTGCTGGTATTTTTAATATAAAAATACCGGCAGGGTGACCGGTAAAACACCAGATGTGCCGGTAAAATACCAGTTAGATGGCGACCCTTACTGCAATGGGTTTGTTTGGCGTATAGATCAGGAGCCAACGTAATATATATATATATACACTATACCAATGGTCTTCAACCTGCGGACCTCCAGATGTTGCAAAACTACAACTCCCAGCATGCCCGGACAGCCGTTGGCTGTCCGGGCATGCTGGGAGTTGTAGTTTTGCAACATCTGGAGGTGCGCAGGTTGAAGCCCACTGCACTGTACTACAGATAGTATTGTGTCCATATACTGTGCTGTTTTATGTGATGTGAATATCGGTGCTGATAGAAATAAATAAGGTAGGAAAATCCTGACTCCCTGTTCAAATGAGGAACACGTCATCTACGTACCCGCAGCACATGGCGCAAGTCCATACATAGGTGAACGTCTCCTCAATATTGGCAAGGAATATATTGGCGTAGGTCGGCACCACATTCACCCCCCATCGCTGTCTGTATTTTCCTATACACTATGAGGGGGATTTATCCCTGTCCAGAGGAACCATCAGAACCATCAGAACTTTTCATCAGAACCATATATATATATATGAATTTATGAATAGTATATACACTGAACTGATAACACGTGTATATATATATATGTATTTATGAATAGTATATACACTGAACTGATAACACGTGTATATATATATATGTATTTATGAATAGTATATACACTGAACTGATAACACGTGTATATATATATATGTATTTATGAATAGTATATACACTGAACTGATAACACATGTATATATATATATGTATTTATGAATAGTATATACACTGAACTGATAACACGTGTATATATATATATATGTATTTATGAATAGTATATACACTGAACTGATAACACATGTATATATGAACTGATAACACATGTATATATATATATATGTATTTATGAATAGTATATACACTGAACTGATAACACATGTATATATATATGTATATATGAATAGTATATACACTGAACTGATAACACATGTATATATATATTTATATATGAATAGTATATACACTGAACTGATAACACATGTATATATATATTTATATATGAATAGTATATACACTGAACTGATAACACATGTATATATATATTTATATATGAATAGTATATACACTGAACTGATAACACATGTATATATATATTTATATATGAATAGTATATACACTGAACTGATAACACATGTATATATATATATTTATATATGAGTAGTATATACACTGAACTGATAATAACACATGTATATATATATATATTTATATATGAATAGTATATACACTGAACTGATAACACATGTATATATATATATTTATATATGAGTAGTATATACACTGAACTGATAATAACACATGTATATATATATATATGTATTTATGAATAGTATATACACTGAACTGATAACATATGTATATATATATTTATATATGAATAGTATATACACTGAACTGATAATAACACATGTATATATATATATATATATATATATATATATATTTATGAATAGTATATACACTGAACTGATAACACATGTATATATATATATATATATATATATATATTTATATATGAATAGTATATACACTGAACTGATAATAACACATGTATATATATATATATATATATGTATATATTTATGAATAGTATATACACTGAACTGATAACACATGTATATATATATATATATATTTATATATGAATAGTATATACACTGAACTGATAACACATGTATATATATATATGTATTTATGAATAGTATATACACTGAACTGATAACACATGTATATATGAATAGTATATACACTGAACTGATAATAACACATGTGTATATATATATATATATATGAATAGTATATACACTGAACTGATAACACATGTATATATATATATATGTATATATTAATAGTATATACACTGAACTGATAATAACACCTGTATATATATGTATATATTAATAGTATATACACTGAACTGATAACACATGTATATATGAATAGTATATACACTAAACTGATAACACATGTATATATTAATAGTATATACACTGAACTGATAATAACACATGTATATATATGAATAGTATATACACTGAACTGATAATAACACATGTATATGTATATATGAATGGTATATACACTCAACTGATAATAACACGTGTATATATATTTTTATTTCTCTGGTAAGGACTACAGCCTATGCCATGAACACCTGCTGCACCCGGCCACATCTCCATGATGTCTCTTATACTAGAGATGAGCAGCTCAGTAATAATAACACATGTATATATATGTATATATGAATAGTATATACACTGAACTGATAACACGTGTATATATATTTGTATTTCTCTGGTAAGGACTACAGCCTATGCTATGAGCACCTGCTGCACCCGGCCACATCTCCAAGATGTCTCTTATACTAGAGATGAGCAGCTCAGTAATAATAACACATGTATATATATGTATATATGAATAGTATATACACTGAACTGATAACACGTGTATATATATTTGTATTTCTCTGGTAAGGACTACAGCCTATGCCATGAGCACCTGCTGCACCCGGCCACATCTCCATGATGTCTCTTATACCAGAGATGAGCAGCTCAGTAATAATAACACATGTATATATATGTATATATGAATAGTATATACACTGAACTGATAACACGTGTATATATATTTGTATTTCTCTGGTAAGGACTACAGCCTATGCCATGAGCACCTGCTGCACCCGGCCACATCTCCATGATGTCTCTTATACTAGAGATGAGCAGCTCAGTAATAATAACACATGTATATATATGTATATATGAATAGTATATACACTGAACTGATAACACGTGTATATATATTTGTATTTCTCTGGTAAGGACTACAGCCTATGCCATGAGCACCTGCTGCACCCGGCCACATCTCCATGATGTCTCTTATACTGGAGATGAGCAGCTCAGTAATAATAACACATGTATATATATGTATATATGAATAGTATATACACTGAACTGATAACACGTGTATATATATTTGTATTTCTCTGGTAAGGACTACAGCCTATGCCATGAACACCTGCTGCACCCGGCTACATCTCCATGATGTCTCTTATACCAGAGATGAGCAGCTCAGTAATAATAACACATGTATATATATGTATATATGAATAGTATATACACTGAACTGATAACACGTGTATATATATTTGTATTTCTCTGGTAAGGACTACAGCCTATGCTATGAGCACCTGCTGCACCCGGCCACATCTCCATGATGTCTCTTATACTAGAGATGAGCAGCTCAGTAATAATAACACATGTATATATATGTATATATGAATAGTATATACACTGAACTGATAACACGTGTATATATATATTTGTATTTCTCTGGTAAGGACTACAGCCTATGCTATGAGCACCTGCTGCACCCGGCCACATCTCCATGATGTCTCTTATACCAGAGATGAGCAGCTCAGTAATAATAACACATGTATATATATGTATATATGAATAGTATATACACTGAACTGATAACACATGTATATATTAATAGTATATACACTGAACTGATAATAACACATGTATATATATGAATAGTATATACACTGAACTGATAATAACACATGTATATGTATATATGAATGGTATATACACTCAACTGATAATAACACGTGTATATATATTTTTATTTCTCTGGTAAGGACTACAGCCTATGCCATGAACACCTGCTGCACCCGGCTACATCTCCATGATGTCTCTTATACTAGAGATGAGCAGCTCAGTAATAATAATAACCAGGGGGACTGAGAGCACGTGGTACCAGAGGAAATGCAGGGGCAGGAGATGACGTCACAGTACCCCAGCAGTCCCTGAAACTGTCACATGACCCCAGGTTTACAATGATTGGCTGCTTCGTGTGTCAGTCAGCTCCCTGACCAATAGGAGAAAGCAAAGGGGGCGGAGCCTGGTACACAGATAATTCCCCTGTACCGCGCGAAGCCGTCATTGAGGAGAAAGATAGTGAGGGAGGAAGATGCGTTATATACAGAGAGATAGAGTAATATAGAGAGATACAGTAATATACAGAGATATACAGTAATATACAGAGAGATATACAGTAATATACAGAGATATACAGTAATATAGAGAGACTGTGAGGGAGGAAGATGCGTTATATACAGAGAGATAGAGTAATATAGAGAGAGATACAGTAATATACAGTGAGATAGAGTAATATAGAGAGACTGTGAGGGAGGAAGATGCGATATATACAGAGAGATACTGTAATATACAGAGATACAGTAATATAGAGAGAGATATACAGTAATATACAGTGAGGGAGGAAGATGCGTTATATACAGAGAGATAGAGTAATATAGAGAGATATACAGTAATATACAGTGAGGGAGGAAGATGCGTTATATACAGAGAGATAGAGTAATATAGAGAGACTGTGAGGGAGGAAGATGCGTTATATACAGAGAGATAGAGTAATATAGAGAGAGATACAGTAATATACAGTGAGATAGAGTAATATAGAGAGACTGTGAGGGAGGAAGATGCGATATATACAGAGAGATACTGTAATATACAGAGATACAGTAATATAGAGAGAGATATACAGTAATATACAGTGAGGGAGGAAGATGCGTTATATACAGAGAGATAGAGTAATATAGAGAGATATACAGTAATATACAGTGAGGGAGGAAGATGCGTTATATACAGAGAGATAGAGTAATATAGAGAGACTGTGAGGGAGGAAGATGCGATATATACAGAGAGATACAGTAATATACAGAGATATACAGTAATATAGAGAGAGATACAGTAATATACAGAGAGATACAGTAATATAGAGAGAGATATACAGTAATATAGAGATATACAGTAATATACAGAGAGATATACAGTAATATACAGAGATATACAGTAAAATACAGAGAGATATACAGTAATATACAGAGAGATATACAGTAATATACAGAGAGACAGTGATATACAGAGAGATATACAGTAATATACAGAGAGATACAGTAATATACAGAGAGATATACAGTAATATACAGAGATACAGTAATATAGAGAGAGATATACAGTAATATAGAGATATACAGTAATATACAGAGAGATATACAATAATATACAGAGATATACAGTAATATACAGAGAGATATACAGTAATATAGAGAGAGATATACAGTAATATACAGAGTGAGATATACAGAGATATACAGAGAGATATACAGTAATATAGAGAGAGATACAGTAATATACAGAGAGATATACAGTAATATACAGAGAGATATACAGTAATATACAGAGAGACAGTGATATACAGAGAGATATACAGTAATATACAGAGAGATACAGTAATATACAGAGAGATATACAGTAATATAGAGAGAGATATACAGTAATATACAGAGAGATATACAGTAATATAGAGAGAGATATACAGTAATATACAGAGAGATACAGTAATATACAGAGAGATACAGTAATATACAGAGAGAGATATACAGTAATATACAGAGAGAGATATACAGTAATATACAGAGAGATATACAGTAATATAGAGAGAGATATACAGTAATATACAGAGAGATACAGTAATATACAGAGAGATATACAGTAATATACAGAGAGAGATATACAGAGAGAGATATACAGTAATATACAGAGAGAGATATACAGTAATATACAGTACTATACAGAGAGATATACAGTAATATACAGAGAGAGATATACAGTAATATACAGAGATATACAGTAATATACAGTACTATACAGAGAGATATACAGTAATATACAGAGAGAGATATACAGAGAGAGATATACAGTAATATACAGAGAGAGATATACAGTAATATACAGAGAGAGATATACAGAGAGAGATATACAGTAATATACAGAGAGAGATATACAGTAATATACAGAGAGAGATATACAGTAATATACAGAGAGATATACAGTAATATACAGAGATATACAGTAATATACAGAGATATACAGTACTATACAGAGAGATATACAGTAATATACAGAGAGATATACAGTAATATACAGAGAGAGATATACAGAGATATACAGTAATATACAGAGAGAGATATACAGTAATATACAGAGATATACAGTAATATACAGAGAGATACAGTACTATACAGAGAGATATACAGTAATATACAGAGAGATATACAGTAATATACAGAGAGAGATATACAGTAATATACAGAGAGATATACAGTAATATAGAGAGAGATATACAGTAATATACAGAGAGATACAGTAATATACAGAGAGATATACAGTAATATACAGAGAGAGATATACAGAGAGAGATATACAGTAATATACAGAGAGAGATATACAGTAATATACAGTACTATACAGAGAGATATACAGTAATATACAGAGAGAGATATACAGTAATATACAGAGATATACAGTAATATACAGTACTATACAGAGAGATATACAGTAATATACAGAGAGAGATATACAGAGAGAGATATACAGTAATATACAGAGAGAGATATACAGTAATATACAGAGAGAGATATACAGAGAGAGATATACAGTAATATACAGAGAGAGATATACAGTAATATACAGAGAGAGATATACAGTAATATACAGAGAGATATACAGTAATATACAGAGATATACAGTAATATACAGAGATATACAGTACTATACAGAGAGATATACAGTAATATACAGAGAGATATACAGTAATATACAGAGAGAGATATACAGAGATATACAGTAATATACAGAGAGAGATATACAGTAATATACAGAGAGATACAGTACTATACAGAGAGATATACAGTAATATACAGAGAGATATACAGTAATATACAGAGAGAGATATACAGTAATATACAGAGATATACAGTAATATACAGAGAGATACAGTACTATACAGAGAGATATACAGTAATATACAGAGAGAGATATTCAGAGATATACAGTAATATACAGAGAGAGATATACAGTAATATACAGAGATATACAGTAATATACAGAGATATACAGTAATATACAGAGAGATATACAGAGATATACAGAGAGATATACAGTAATATACAGAGAGACAGTGATATACAGAGAGATATACAGTAATATACAGAGAGATACAGTAATATACAGAGAGATATACAGTAATATAGAGAGAGATATACAGTAATATACAGAGAGATATACAGTAATATACAGAGAGACAGTGATATACAGAGAGATATACAGTAATATACAGAGAGATACAGTAATATACAGAGAGATATACAGTAATATAGAGAGAG
This sequence comes from Hyla sarda, assembly GCF_029499605.1. Classification (NCBI taxonomy): domain Eukaryota; kingdom Metazoa; phylum Chordata; class Amphibia; order Anura; family Hylidae; genus Hyla; species Hyla sarda. The sequence continues at coordinate 1,907,689 of NC_079200.1, forward strand.
ATATACAGTAATATACAGAGAGATATACAGTAATATAGAGAGAGATATACAGTAATATACAGAGAGATACAGTAATATACAGAGATATACAGTAATATAGAGAGAGATATACAGTAATATACAGAGAGACAGTGATATACAGAGAGATATACAGTAATATACAGTGAGGGAGGAAGATGCGATATATACAGAGAGATACAGTAATATACAGAGATATACAATAATATACAGAGATATACAGTAATATACAGAGAGATACAGTAATATACAGAGAGAGATATACAGTAATATACAGAGAGACAGTGATATAAAGAGATATACAGTAATATACAGAGAGATATACAGTAATATACAGATATACAGTAATATACAGAGAGATACAGTACTATACAGAGAGATATACAGTACTATACAGAGAGATATACAGTAATATACAGAGAGATACAGTAATATACAGAGAGATATACAGTAATATACAGAGATATACAGTAATATACAGAGAGATATACAGTAATATACAGAGATATACAGTAATATACAGAGAGATACAGTAATATACAGAGATATACAGTAATATACAGAGAGATATACAGTAATATACAGAGAGATACAGTAATATACAGAGAGATATACAGTAATATACAGAGAGATACAGTAATATACAGAGAGAGATATACAGTAATATACAGAGAGATAGAGAGGGATATACAGAGAGACATACAGTAATATACAGAGAGATACAGTAATATACAGAGAGATATACAGTAATATACAGAGAGATATACAGTAATATACAGAGAGACAGTGATATACAGAGAGATATACAGTAATATACAGAGAGATACAGTAATATACAGAGAGATATACAGTAATATACAGAGATATACAGTAATATAGAGAGAGATATACAGTAATATACAGAGAGATATACAGTAATATACAGAGAGATATACAGTAATATACAGAGATATACAGTAATTTACAGAGAGATATACAGTAATACAGAGAGATATACAGTAAAATACAGAGATATACAGTAATATACAGAGATATACAGTAATATACAGTAATATACAGAGAGATACAGTACTATACAGAGATATACAGTAATATACAGAGAGATATACAGTAATATACAGAGAGAGATATACAGTAATATACAGAGATATATACAGTCATATACAGTAATATATACAGTCATATACAGTGATATATATACAGTCATATACAGTAATATATACAGTCATATACAGTGATATATACAGTCATATACAGTAATATATATACAGTCATATACAGTAATATATATACAGTCATATACAGTGATATATATATACAGTAATATATATACAGTCATATACAGTGATATATACAGTCATATACAGTAATATATATACAGTCATATACAGTAATATATATACAGTCATATACAGTAATATATATACAGTCATATACAGTGATATATACAGTCATATACAGTGATATATACAGTCATATACAGTAATATATATACACGGTCATATACAGTGATATATATACAGTCATATACAGTAATATATACAGTCATATACAGTAATATATATACAGTCATATACAGTGATATATATACAGTCATATACAGTAATATATACAGTCATATACAGTGATATATATACAGTCATATACAGTAATATATATACAGTCATATACAGTGATATACACAGTCATATACAGTGATATATACAGTCATATACAGTGATATATACAGTCATATACAGTAATATATATACACGGTCATATACAGTAATATATACAGTCATATACAGTAATATATATACAGTCATATACAGTGATATATACAGTCATATACAGTAATATATATACAGTCATATACAGTGATATATACAGTCATATACAGTGATATATATACAGTCATATACAGTGATATATATACAGTCATATACAGTAATATATACAGTCATATACAGTAATATATACAGTCATATACAGTAATATATATACAGTCATATACAGTGATATATATACAGTCATATACAGTGATATATACAGTCATATACAGTGATATATACAGTCATATACAGTGATATATATACAGTCATATACAGTGATATATACAGTGATATATACAGTCATATACAGTAATATATATACACGGTCATATACAGTGATGATACCCTATTTAAGTTGCATTTTATGTTATTTTTTCTTTTCACAACAAAATCCTTTTTCCCGTCAGCCGTAACGTTATTATTTTTCATTTGTGTGAGGGATTATTTTTTGTGGGACAGGTTGTACTTTTTATTGGTTCCATTTTAGCGTTACATACTGACTTTTCATCTTTCTTATTCCACCTTTTGGACCTAAATTTGCGATTCATGCGTTTTTTTTGCGTTTACCGTGTGGTATACATAACATTATGTTTGTTTTGTATGAACGTGCCAGTATATATATTATGTACCGATAAGATATTTTCATCGTATGTAACAGCAAGAATGCCTGGAGTGAAAAGTTAATAATCCATCTGAAAAAGAAACAGAACTCTTTTGGACCCTAAAATCTTTAAGATCATTTGCCGAATTTGGCTGTGTACCACGTGGACTGCGAAATTACAAAGAACCTTCCCAATTTGCTGATGATAAAGATTTTCTCGATGAATGGTCAAAAATACATCTTGATTATTCCTTAAATATTCTACTGCTGTTAATTAAAGGGGTATTCCAGGCAAAACCTTTTTTTATATATATCAACTGGCTCCGGAAAGTTGAACAGATTTGTAAATTACTTCTATTAAAAAATCTTAATCCTTCCAATAGTTATTAGCTTCTGAAGTTTTCTGTCTAACTGCACAATGATGATGTCACGTCCCGGGAGCTGTGCATGATGGGAAAATATCCCCATAGGAGCTGCACAGCTCCCGGGACGTGAGTCATCAGAGAGCAGTTAGACAGAAAACAGCAACTCAACTTCAGAAGCTTATAACTATTGGAAGGATTAAGATTTTTGAATAGATGTAATTTACAAATCTGTTTAACTTTCCGGAGCCAGTTGATATATAAAAAATTTTTGGCCTGGAATACCCCTTTAAGATAACTGAAAAAGAGAATGAAATTACCACAGCCGAGCTATTGAAAGCTAAAAATGAATTGAAGGTGAGACGAAATGATGTCCAATATTCTATATTTATGAAAAAAAATGGAAAAGAAATAATTTCTCTGCAGTCAATAATCAAAGACACTAAGACAAGTTTTTTACGTGACAAACTTGATTTCGATACAGACAATATTTTTTCTAAAAAACGTCCTTAAATGGTACCTTTCATCAAAAAATCTTTTGATATATTATAGATTAACGAATGCAAAATAACTTTCCATTAGCATGTTATTGAAAAATATGCTTCTTTCTATTTAATTTTCCACTTGACCACTAGGGGTCTCCCTACCAGTCCTCTTTATAGATTTCAGACTCATGCTGGAGTCCTAAATCTCAGACTGCAGCCGGGACACAGACAAGCTCAGCACTGCTCCCTGCAAGGGAGCAGTGCTGAGCTTGTCTGTGTCCCGGCTGCAGTCTGAAATTTAGGACTCCAGCATGAGTCTGAAATCTATATATATATAAAAAAAAAAAAAGGCTTGCGGCCAGGACTGTTAGGTCATTTTTTCAAAGTGGACTGTTAGGTCATTTTTAGGTCATTTTTTCAAAGTGGAAAATTAAATAGGAGGAAGCATATTTTTTAATAACACGCTATTGGAAAGTTATTTTGCATACATTAATCTATAATATATCAAAAGTTTTTTTGATGAAAGATACCCTTTAAAAAAGCCAGAAGTAGACAAAGAAAAAACGACTACTGGACAACGGAGTGATTCAGAAAATGAAAAATATAAAAATAATGCGAGCAAAACTAATCCGGATTCTATAAGCGCCAATATGATTACCCCTTTAGGAGGAAGAGGACGAGGAGGCGCCACCCCAGAAAACGGAGGAGTCAAGAGAAAAACTGTCTCATGGAGATAGAAGATAATACGGACAATTTGTCTATCATAAATCTAACAGATTAAAACCTTGACGAAGCTACCATCTCATTCTTATCAAAAGGACAGAATTTTTGTATGACAGAAGAGTTTGACTTAAATCTCTTCGTAAAATTAGCTTAAAAAAGTTTTTTCATAATAAATCCACTAATTCAGTAAGAAGTGAGGGCCGGATACTTGTTAGCATATGCCCTTCGGGCTTTTCGGTACTGAACGCAGCTCCTCAAGAATAATTAGATTGTTTGGACACTTCGATAGATCTTTTGTCTGAAAATGAAAAATGTTAAATGAATTAAAGAGTGAGTATGCTACTATTTCTGTCCCTGAATTTACGGGAGGCATCAAATCTGCTTTTTGTCCTCCCATAGGTCCAGGTAGCAGTATTAAATTATTATCAAAACGTGTATTAGAAGATATAAAAGCCCTGAAATATCCGGCATTCCCCCCCTAACCTCAAAAAGAATAGAGTAACAAACGAAGACAAAATCAGGCAGCCTGCACTCACCGCTTCAGCTCTGGTTAAACGGCTCCCATTTTGGACTGCTCCTCCGGAACGGTGGACAAAGGTGGCGTGGGGCGCTCAGAGAGTGCCCCACGCCACCTTTGTCCACCGTTCCGGAGGAGCAGCCCGAGATGGGAACCGTATAACCAGAGCTGAAGCGGTGAGTGCAGGATGCCTGTTTTTGTCTTCGTTTGTTACTATATTGATTGCTACTAAATCTCGTAAAGCCGAGCCGGTGCCACTTGTCTTTTTTTCTTGTTTTAGCTCAAAAAGAATAGAGATTAGCCCTTGGGAAGCTAAAACACAGGAATGATATCAGGAAATTCAGAAAAGGCGGGGAATGTGGTTCTGATGAACAGAGAATATTATTTAGCAGAAGCTGGTCGACAATTAGGTGATACTAGATATTACCGTAAATTAGCCTTGAATCTCTTACCAAAATTAACTGATCAGTTACGGTCTTTGTTGATAAAATATGTGGAATTGAATGTCATCTGTAAAAAAAAATGGCTGAGAAACTGTTACCGTTTCATCCTAAAGTGGCTAACAGGTACTTTTTGCCAAAAGTGTCCAAAATATTGGTGGCCTCACCTGGGATACCTATTGTCTCGGGGGTGGGGTCACTAACAGGTCACTAACAGAGCCCTTATCCAAAATTACATCCCCTTCTTTGGAGATAACGGCTTTTGTAAAGAACACCAATGAGTTTTTACTCACCATGGAAGGGTTAAGTTGGCCTGAGAATTGTATTTTGGCGTCCATCAATATCGAGGGCCTTTATACAAGTATTTCGCAGTCAGGTGCTGTAGAGGCCGTAAGAGACCTGTTACATTTGTCCGGTGTCGATTTTGTTTGTGACTCATTGACGTTTATTCTAGCAGGTAACACCTTCAGGTTCGGGGATGCATTGTATGCACAAACAGCAGGCGTAGCCATGGGTACACCAGTTGCTTGTACCCTGGCAAACCTCTACGAGGCATCCTTCGAAAAGAAATACATTTTTACTGAAAATAACTCATACCTGAAGTGTGTTACCTTCTATCGTCACTTTGTAGATGATAGTTTCATTGTCGGGACTGACACAGAATGTTCTATTATAGAATTTGGGTCGTTCCTTAATACCACCAATAATATGAATCTGAAATTCACACACAAGATCGGTCCTTACGAGTTGGAACTTCTTGATGTGTTAGTAAAAAAGGTCAACAATGAAATCGATACTCAGGGATACCGAAAACCCACTGCTTGCAAATCTTTGCTTCGTTATCAGAGTTACCACCCAGATCACGTAAAATCCGCTATCCCATATGGCCAATTCATAAGGTTAAAACCTATAAATGGCAAGGAAGATTATTTTTTAGTACAAGCAGAAGATCTAAAAAAAGGAGAGGTTGCCCGTGTCATATATTAGACAAAGTCCTAAAAAGAGCAAATGAGCAAACAAGATCCGAACTCCTTAGAGGTCAAAAAATAAAATGAAATCACAAAGTATTGGTGCATAAAGTATTTTAGAGAATGATTCTACTGCTTCTAGGTTTTGTTTTACCTTTCAGGATAAGCCCCATGGTCGAGCAGATTAAAAAGTCCATCAAAAATAATAGTTATTTTGTTACAAAATGACAGCGATCTCGCTAACTTGATAGCTTTCAAAAAATGTAGAAGTATCAGAGATGTATTAGTTACTAGTACATTGAAGGATGCAAACCACAGTGAAAACTGGTCCCGGTAACTATCAGTGCGGTTCTTGTAAATGTTGCGGTTTTATCTGCACCGATAAGACAGTGAATGTTACCGGTGAAACAGATATCGTCAGAAATGTAATGTGCTGTAGATGTAAATATGTAGTATATGCGACAGTATATAAAAGTTTATATTGAAAGCACTATCCACGTGTTACACACGCACTTCAGGGAACACGTAGTATCGGTGAAAACCGGAAAAGGTTCCCCGAGATTGATAGCTCATATAAAGGAAGTGAATGACGACAACACTGTACTGATGTAACATTTCTGGGTTTAGAAAGAGTTATGAATCCAGATGGTATTGATAGACGTAGAGCCCTGCTACAATGCAAGGTTAGAGGGATTATCAGAACAAACGCTCAGGGGGGCTTAGGTCTGAACGACCGCATAAACATGAGCGTTTTTGTCTGACAACCTAGATCGTCTTATATTTGTATTACCCGTTGTACACTCATACTTCATCTTTATGAGAGTTACTATGTTATTAAAATGAATAGGTTTCATTAACATCTCTTTGTTTTTAATTGTTTTTCAATCAAAAAAATTTTTTTCTAAACTTGCACGTGTTTGTTTCTTCCATATCTACCACATGAGGCTTCACTAAAGACGCAGCTGCAACGAGTGTCAGTGCCGATTAATGTTTCTTTTTATTTGTTTTATATTATGTATAGGTTTTGTTTTATTTTTGTCTGGTGATAATACAGGGCATTTATTTTGTTTATTTTTTTTTACACTTTATAAATTTATGGGGAAAAAATATTTTTATATTTTCCATATCCATATTTTTCCCTGCTATACCATTCTGCTTATTTGTACTGCAGCGCAGCATTACCGCCAGGATAACCAGGGTCGCCCCCCACTGTCAGTCCCATAGATACCGTGATTGCGAGCTCTTGCTCGTTACACTGGACATGATTTCCATTTTCTTTTATAAAATATTAACAAGGGTTTACCGAAAGTGAGAATAAGGAACATCCACGTATAGGAATTGACCATTGGGGTCTGCGTAAGTGTCATTGTCAATGTAAGACAGTGACCGGTATGGGCCATTGATCCTTGTTGGGGGGCCGATTCTATGTGCTGGCTCAACCATGAGAGGGTCAGGAGTACAATCCAAGAACGGCCGGTATGACTTGTACTGTAGAAGGTCATTCCCTTCACCGACTCAGCAATGAATCAGAGATTGTTCCTCTTTTTCCTCTGCGTTAAGTAACAGCGGGTGGAGGCGGCCAGGCAAGGTAGTTCTTAGTAGGGAGTTATTTCAACTCGAGAGATCCGGGCAGAAAAGGGTCAGTAAAATGCGGCCATACTTGACGTCCCACACCCGGCAGTAATCGACAAGGAATACAGTAGAAAGTCCAGAGGGGGCGCTAACTGAAAATATAGAATAAAGTCCAAAGAGCTCCGTAGATCCATATGCTGTTTAGGGAAGACACCTCTAGATGTCGCTGTTGTATCAGGACTCTCTGGGGTATAGGATAGGTGAGGATTTTCCCTGTTGAAGCCATTTCTATTATTATTATTAGATGACATCGACAGGAGGGTCAGCAGAGGTCACTGTCACTACGTAAAGTACCACGTGGAATCAGATCAAATAAAGACGCAATTTTGGTACATAATGGGGATACTCGGGTAGGAAAAAGTAAACTTCATTGGTTAAACATTTTGGATGACTAAAATAAAATTATAGATAGACGAATTTGGGGATATAAATAAAGGTACTGCTGAAATAGTATGTGGTATGGGATTCATTAAAAGCCTATAATTAACCCCTTAATGACACAGAACGTAAATGTACATCCTGGTGCAGTGGTACTTAACTCAGCCAGGGACCCGCCGGTAATGGCCGACATCTGCTATCGCGCGGATGTCCGCCATTAACCCCTCAGATGCTGTGATCAATACAGATCACGGCATCTGCGGGAGTGCTGTCACTAAACTGGATGATCGGATCGCCATCGGATCATCCATAATGGCGGAAGGAGGTCCCCTCACCTGCCTCCGCCGCCTTCCACAGGTCTTCTGCTCTGGTGTGAGATCGAGCAGACCAGAGCAGAAGATGACCGATAATACTGATCAGTGCTATGCCATATGCATAGCACTGCACAATATTAGCAATCAAATGATTTTTATAAATAGTCCCTTATGTGGACTATTAAAGTGTAAAAATAAAAGTAAAAAAGTACAAAATCCCCATCCCCCAATAAAAATGTAAATTGTCCCATTTTCCCTATTTTACCCCCAAAAAGTGTAATTTTTTTTAATAAACATATTTGGTATCACCGCGTGTGTAAATATCAGAACTATTAAAATATAATGTTAATGATCCCGCACAGTGAACGACGTGAACGTAAAAAAAATAAATCAAAAATTGCAGCTTTTTTTTTTTAATAACATTTTATTTTAAAAAAAATGATAAAAAATGTATTAAAAGTTTTATATATGCAAATTTGGTATCAATAAAAAGTACAGATCACGGCACAAGAAATGAGCCCCCATACTGCTGCTTATACGGAAAAATGAAAAAGTTATAGGTCAGCAAAATAGAGGGATTTTATAGGTACTAATTTGGTTAAAAAGTTTGCAACTTTTTTAAAGCAGTACAATAATAGAAAAGTATGTAATCAGTATGTTATCATTTTAATCGTATTGACCAACAGAATAAAGAAAACCTGTCTATTTTACTGTACATTGTACGGTGTGAAAAGGAAACCTTCCAAAATTTGCAAAATTGCGGTTTTCTTATCAATTTCTCCACACAAATAGTATTTTTTTTGGTTGCGCCATACATTTTATGGAAAAATGAGGGATGTCATTACAAAGGACAACTGGTCCCACAAAAAACAAGCCCTCATACTAGTCTGTGGATGAAAATATAAGAGTTACGATTTTTAGAAGGCGAGGAGGAAATAACGAAAATGTGAAAATAAAATGGGCTGAGTCCTTAAGGGGTTAAGAGTAGCAAGGTAGAAGATTATATAAAGTTAAATATTGTTCCGATTTTGGAGAAAATTAGGAAAAAGATTGATGTATGGCTAAAATTGCCATTGGTAATGGTTGACTGGATAATGCTAACAAAAATGGAAATTTTCCCCCAATTATTATACTTTCTGACAGCTTCCCCAATATATATATATATATATATATATATATATATATATATATATATATATATATATATATATATATAGGGGATGTCTGGTTCAAAAAGATAGATAGTATATTGAATAAATTAATTTGGGGAAAAAAGAGAGTTAGGATTAAAATTGAGGTCCTGACGGCGCCCAAGATTAAATGGGGAATGGGGATTCCAAATTTTAGAATTTACTATTGGATGGCACAAATGTTTTAATTTTAAATATAAAACAAAACAGATTTTTGAAATAAATAGTAAAGGAATTGAGGCTCTTGAATAATTGTTTTGAAACAATTTATTTTTATTTAAATGTATTAATATAATTTGGTCAAAATGTAATATGTTTTAAATATAAGTGGAAAACAAAACATATTTTTGAAATGAATAGTAAAGGAATTGAGGCTCAGGGTCTTGAATAATGGTTTTGAAACAATAAATTTTTTATTTAAATGTATTAATATAATTTGGTCAAAATGTAATATGTTTTAAATATAAGTAGAAAAAAAAACATATTTTTGAAATGAATAGTAAAGGAATTGAGGCTCAGGGTCTTGAATAATGGTTTTGAAACTATTTATTTTTATTTAAATGTATTAATATAATTTGGTCAAAATGTAATATGTTTTAAATATAAGTAGAAAATAAACATATTTTTGAAATAAATAGTAAAGGAATTGAGGCTCAGGGTCTTGAATAATGGTTTTGAAACTATTTATTTTTATTTAAATGTATTAATATAATTTGGTCAAAATGTAATATGTTTTAAATATAAGTAGAAAATAAACATATTTTTGAAATAAATAGTAAAGGAATTGAGGCTCAGGGTCTTGAATAATGGTTTTGAAACTATTTATTTTTATTTAAATGTATTAATATAATTTGGTCAAAATGTAATATGTGTGCCGTTGGAAGCTGTTTGCGCCGGTCTGCTCTTCACTATTGAAAATGAACACTTGTTTTGCTCTGACCTACCCAGCAATACTGCGTGTGTATCATCAGGATGGCTCAGTGGATACTTACTTGTCAGTGGACGAAGCGACTGCGGGACTGGCAAACCTTCTGGGACCCTCAGCATCTTCGCAACGATCTCCTGCAGGACTGGGGAGAGGGAGACATCGTTCTTCCCCATCGCGCTTGAATGTAACTGCAGAGGTATATGTGCCTCCCCCATCACACCTAGATGTAGAGGACTGGTCCTTATCCCCCAGGGAGCAATGCTCAGGACGATCGGCGGGACGTGAGGCAGGATGATCGTTTCTATGAGAGGCCTCCACCGGCAGTCACGTCACACACAGTGGTACCTAAGGGACTGTAAAGTTTAATTTTGAGCGGGCGGTTATGCAGCGAGAGGAGGAGTGCATGTTCGCCTTAGTTGGTCAAGTTCTTTATATCACTTTATCAGGGGTTAGGACGGGTGGTGGGAGAAGGGGGTAGGGAAGGGATGTTTGTTCTATTGTAATTTAGTACTAGCATAAGGGTGGGTATGGGGGTAGGAGGGAGAGGGGGGTAAGGGGGGGGGGGAAATGTCACCGTCCTTTTGGTTTACGATTTATGGGTCCTGCTGTTGTATTATACCGTTTTATGCCTACTATGGCTTATCACTGTGGTAGGTCATTATTATATTGTCTTTGACAGAGGGGGTTCCGTCTGTAGTTTCTCTAAGCTCCTTGGGTGGGCTAACACATGGCTTATTGATCTATTACTGAGGGGGAGGGAGCGGAGTAGATATGGGTTGTATTCTTCCAGCATGGAAAAAAGTGGAGTCAAGGGAGAAGTGAGAGGCCTGGTAGAGTTACAGGGCTCTTTCTCAGGTGCGGTTCAATGGGTTAGACAAATGTTTCAGGAGTGGGTAGGGGGGTGGAGAGTGTAAAGGGGAGGGGTCTACATACCATTTCAGGGTAAGGGGAGGTCTTCATTATGTTGTATGGCATTGGTTACGACATGTATTAATCTGGTCGTCCATATCTTTGTTAATGTTGTTGGATTATTATGCAATTGGTTTCATGGAACGTTAAGGGTCTGAGGTCGCCACGCAAGCGGAACATGATATTGAGACATCTCAAACTTTTCTCTCCTGACGTAGCATTATTGCAAGAGACTCATCTGGCGGAAGGCGACTTTGTTAGGATGCGCAAGCATTGGGTGGGGGAGGTGTTAGGCTCACCGGCAGTCGGTTGGAAAGTGGGGGTACTTATTCTTTTTCATAAAAGCTTCACCTATCAACTGCTATCGCATAATAGAGATGAGGAGGGATGCCTATGTAGGGCTCATATCAAAACTCCCTCTGGGGAAATAGATATTTTTAACGTCTATGGCCCCAATGACAGTCCGACTGGTTTCTATGACTATGTGACGTCTATTGTGCAGCAAAGTTTGGTTACGGTCAGGATTGTCGCGGGTGACTTTAATCTTGTAATGGACATTACCGAGGACAGGAAACGTACGACCCAGCATACTAACCCCCGACGAGTGAGACAGACATTGACGCTGCAGCCTTGGTCGACTCAGTTAGACTGCTTAATTCATGGAGACTCTTACATCCTTATGCAAGGGAATTTTCTCACTACTCTCATGCGCACAACTCGTGGTCAAGGATCGATTATGTTTTCGTATCCTCTTCCCTGGCTGCGAGGATTGCGCACCATTCCATTGAAGACCTGGTATTGTCGGATCACGTGCCACTGATGTTCAAAACTGTGGATTTAATTCCGAGAGGGACAGATTACCTGTGGTACTTCCCGAGGGGGTTAGCGAGGGATGAAAATTTGCCGCATTGTTGAAGATCTGGTGGCAGGAATATGTTACAGAAAACGCCACGCCCGGGATTGACCCACAGACGTTTTGGGAAGCGGCTAAAGCGGTGCTAAGAGGTCGGATCCTATCCTATGTCTCCTCATTAAAAAGACGTCTGGCGGGTCAACTCCGGGAGGCGGGAGGGAAACTTAGACAGGCATATACGCGGTTCCTACTGGACCTGCAAAAAGAGATCTTGTCCACAGCACCAATTCCAAAAAAGTGAAAATTTATTCCATAACAGGTGTCAAAACAGCAGCGACGTTTCAGTCAGCTCAACCTGACCTTTCTCAAGCCCCTGGCTTGAGAAAGGTCAGGTTGAGCTGACTGAAACGTCGCTGCTGTTTTGACACCTGTTATGGAATAAATTTTCACTTTTTTGGAATTGGTGCTGTGGACAAGATCTCTTTTTGCTGTTTAAATTATTTAAGGTCCTCTAACCAAGGATCCAGGATCTGCGTGCACCCCCATACGGATAATCTTTTAATTGGATGTGCTGTTCTTCTATCTTCTCCTACTGGACCTGTCCGTTTCTAACAGGCAGTTGTGGAGCTCGGCGAGAGCTGAATACGAAGGGCTCATGGAACGCAAGGAGAACATTAACAGGTCTCACTTTGACGCGCAATTATTTAGGTATGGTAACAAACCTGGTAGGCTTTTGGCTAGATTCGCTAGCGGACCAGAGGAAATTCGCACATTGTATCAATGAAGGATGCGAATGGGACAACTCATACCAGCCCAGGCTCAGTGGTTCAAGTTCTAGCGGACTATTTTGAGGCTCTATATGGGGGGGGGGGCACGCAGGGGGTACCACAAACGAGGGATTGGATAGGGCAAGCACGTTTGCCATCTTTGACCCAGGAGGAATTGGAGATGCTCAATTCTCCTATTACCAGTGAGGATTTGGCTAGGTGCATTAATAACCTTCCGGTGGGGAAAGCTCCAGGACCGGACGGATTTTCGGTTGATTTTTATAAACTCCTCACCGCTGAGGTATCCCCTTCCCTACTGGAACTGTTCAATGTATACCTGGAGGGATTACCCATCTCACAAAATATGAATACAGCACACATCAAGATCTTACCAAAGCCGGGGAAAGACAATAGTACACCTGATGGTTATAGGCCAATATCACTGATTAACATCGACTTGAAGCTGCTATTTAAAATTATGGCAGACTGTTTGGCGATTATTCTCCCGTGGTTGATCGCTCCTGCTCAAGTAGGTTTTGTCAGAGGCAGAGCGGTAGTTATGAATCTCAGGAAAGTGATAGCGGTTTTGGACGATGTCCATCTACACCCTGATTTGCACCCTTCTCCAGCTGTCCTATCACTGGATGCCACAAAGGCATTTGATAGTGTACAATGGGAATGGTTATGGAAGGTAATGAGGGCCATGGGTTTTAATGGGACTTTCCTAAATTATTTATTATCCCTGTACTCTACCCCTTGTGCGAGGGTCTCTATTCCGGGGTTTTTGTCTCACAAATTTATCCTGAAAAGGGTGACCAGGCAGGGCTGCCCACTTTCGCCCCTTTTGTTCAACATAGCATTAGAACCTTTGGCGAGGGTTCTGGATTCCTCCTTGATCGCGTCTGGTATAACGGTGGGGAGTGCTGTACTACATACTGCGCTCTTTGCCGACGACATTCTACTTTTCTTGGCGCGGCCAATGAGGGATCTGGAGGGGGTCTTTACGGCTATTAGTGACTTTGGTAGGGAATCAGGGTTCTTGGTTAATCAATCCAAAAGTGTACTGCTTGATATTACGGGGGCTACTAAATCGCAATGGGACTTCTGTAGCAAAGCTCCAGTCCACATTGCTTACTCCTCCATCACATATTTGGGGATTCGGGTGGGCTGTACCCCAAGCTCACTTTATGTGCTCAACTATCCCCCCTCTGCTGGATAAAATCACTAGGGAACTTGATAGGTGGAATTCCCTCCCCCTCCCCTTTTTAGCGAGATGCCACTTACTCAAGATGATGAGTTTTTCAAAATTATTGTATCCCATGCAGACCATTCCGGTTTTGCTGAAACACACTGACGTGAACAGACTGAACTTGGCATTTACCAAGTTCATCTGTTCTCATAGGCGTCCACGGATTTCTTTGAAAAAATTGATGCTGTCAAGGGAATCAGGGGGACTGAACTTCCCGGATATTCGCCACTATAACCTAGCTTCCCTCCTTAGGCATGGCATAGATTGGATCAAAGGGACGGAGGTGTATTCTGTTACGTCATTAGAGGCGGGTATGGCAAAACCGTGGTCACTAGCCTCGCTCTTGCACACACGTGGTGCGGCACTGCCTACGAAGGTTAAAAGTAGTTTACTATTGCGGGACACCACGGCTGCATGGAAGGCTTGCAGGAAGGCAATTGGCTTGCCATTTTTATTGAGCAAAGAAATGCCGCTATGGTCTTATCCGGAATTTTTAGCGGGTACTCATAATGCATTGTTTAGGAGATGGAGAGAGGCAGGAGTGGAGACAGTGAAACACTTGTTACATCCTCATGAACCTAGATATATGACATTACAGGAATTGGGGGACACCTATGCCTTAGGCCCTACTCACTTTCTTCAATATAGCCAGGTGATGGCCTTTGTGAAAGCTAGGTTAACGAATATTTCAGCTATTCGGGGGCATACGGCCTTTGACGGATTCATGACATCTACTGAAAATGTCCATTCCCTATCATACTTGTATTGGAAAATTAAAAGAAAGGGGAGTGACTTGTTAGAATCATCCTTATTTCATTATTGGGAATCTAAACTTAACAAGACTGACTTGACCAAACTGATCTTGGAGGGATGGGGAAAGGTGAGAAAAGCGGTTATAGGGGAAAACTGGAGGGAAACTCAATTCAGGGTGATGCACCATGCATTGTATGGCTTCACTTTGCCCAAGTCACCAAGTAGACCAGACTGGCTTGAAGCTTGCCCTAATTGTAATGAGCCTTGGTCTGACCTTCTTCACGGCCTGGTGACCTGTCCCAAATCGAGGAGATCCTGGTTGGACCTGTTCTCACTTATAGAAGAAAAACTGCACTTACATTTGGCGGTGGATCCACTGCTGATCTTGTTTCATGTCCTAGGTGAAGAGGTGCGTCTGTCTCTCCTGCACCATGTGTTTTTGTTGGTTGGCAAGCGATGCCTATTGGCTAAATGGTTGGTGTCCTCTATGCCTTCCAGTTCTGATGTTGTTGCACAAATCACTAAGTACTTGCATTGGAACAGACTGGACTGTGGAAGGACGGCCAACAAATTGGCAAAGGGATTTTTAAGAAATGGGTGACTTTCTTGACATCCTTCCTGTCAGATGAGGAAATTATTCCTGTAGTATTGCCATTCAAAGACACCGACTGGTACTTACGTAAATTGATAGCGGGAACGCTGGGCAGACTTAAACTTCATCATGGCATTTGATATTGTGCTCTTAGCGTGTTTCGTGATGGGGTGGCCTCATGACCCTATGAAGAACTTTTGGTAGTCATTCACGACAATCTATTTGACCTCCTTTTGTTGCTTTCTCTTTACTGTCTGTGGGGGAGAGGGATTTGAATACTGCAATGAGACCTGATCTGGTCTTCTTGATTGCTGGTTATGCCATTGTTTTCAAAATGTTTTGTTCCTATGTACATCAGGAGAGAGTCTCCTGTCCTTTTTGTATACTTGAAAATTATAAATAAAGATTTTGAAAAAAAAATTAATGTTTTTTTCTTATAAAATTATTCTACAGGAAAGGGTTGATAAAATGGTATTTATTAGTGGGAGATGGGTAAGAGATTTAGGAGAATTGGGCAAATCCCAATGAGTTACTATCTTAAAAAGTCCAACTGAAATGTTGGCGAATGAAAGACATACTATACGCCAAAGACCTTGTTCAGATGTGGGTTGCGAGCCCACGCAGAATGTCCCAAGTGCGTGGCTTCTGACACAGACTTAAAGGGGTACTCCACCCCTAGACATCTTATCCCCTATCCAAAGGATAGGGGATAAGATGTCTGATCGCGGGGGTCCCGCCGCTGTATCTGCGTCCGGAAGCGCTGAAGGTTCTGGCTCCCTACCACGGGGACGGAAGATCGCTACGTCATGCACCGTCCCCTCAATGCAAGTCTATGGGAGGGGGTATGACAGCCGTCACGCCCCCTCCCATGGACTTGCATCGAGGGGGCGGGGCGTGATGTCACACAGGGGGCAAAGTCATGACGTCACGATCTTCCGTCCCCGTGGTCGGGAGCCAGAACCTCCAGCGGTCCGGAAGCAGATACAGGTGGGTGCTGCATGCTATATTGCGGGGGTCCCCAACGGCGGGACCCCCCCGCAATCAGACATCTTATCCCCTATCCTTTGGAAAGGGGATAAGATGTCTAGGGTTGGAGTACCCCTTTAATTCATATGGTGTGGTCCTGTAGAACGAAGAATATAGTATTGTATGCCCAAATTTATATTTATATGCCAATATTTATATAGTGAACGTGATGAGACATTATTCTTGTAAAGATGTACTATTATATAGTGAACGTGATGAGACATTATTCTTGTTAAGATGTACTATTATATAGCGAACGTGATGAGACATTATTCTTGTTAAGATGTACTTGTCACAATGCCGGCTGGCAGGAGGTGGATCCTCTGTGCCAGAGAGGGATTGGCGTGGACCGTGCTAGTGGACCGGTTCTAAGTCACTACTGGTTTTCACCAGAGCCCGCCGCAAAGCGGGATGGTCTTGCTGCGGCGGTAGTGACCAGGTCGTATCCACTAGCAACGGCTCAACCTCTCTGACTGCTGAAGATAGGCGCGGTACAAGGGAGTAGGCAGAAGCAAGGTCGGACGTAGCAGAAGGTCGGGGCAGGCAGCAAGGATCGTAGTCAGGGGCAACGGCAGGAGGTCTGGAACACAGGCTAGGAACACACAAGGAAACGCTTTCACTGGCACAATGGCAACAAGATCCGGCAAGGGAGTGCAGGGGGAGTGAGGTATACATAGGGAGTGCACAGGTGAACACACTGATTAGAACCACTTGCGCCAATCAGCGGCGCAGTGGCCCTTTAAATCGCAGAGACCCGGCGCGCGCGCGCCCTAGGGTGCGGGGCCGCGCGCGCCGGGACAGGACCGACGGAGAGCGAGTCAGGTACGGGAGCCGGGGTGCGCATCGCGAGCGGGCGCCACCCGCATCGCGAATCGCATCCCGGCTGGAGGCGGTATCGCAGCGCACCGGGTCAGTGGGTCTGACCGGAGCGCTGCAGTAGCGAGAGTGTAGCGAGCGCTCCGGGGAGGAGCGGGGACCCGGAGCGCTCGGCGTAACAGTACCCCCCCCCTTGGGTCTCCCCCTCTTCTTAGAGCCTGAGAACCTGAGGAGCAGACTTTTGTCTAGGATATTGTCCTCAGGTTCCCAGGATCTCTCTTCAGGACCACAACCCTCCCAATCGACCAAAAAAAAAGTTTTCCCTCTGACCTTCTTGGAGGCCAGTATCTCCTTTACGGAGAAGATGTCCGAGGAGCCGGAAACAGAAGTGGGAGAAACAAGTTTGGGAGAGAAACGGTTGATGATGAGTGGTTTAAGAAGAGAAACGTGAAAGGCATTAGGAATACGAAGAGAAGGAGGAAGAAGAAGTTTGTAAGAGACAGGATTAATCTGGCACAAAATTTTGAAAGGACCAAGATAGCGTGGTCCCAATTTGTAGCTAGGGACACGGAAGCGGACATATTTAGCGGAGAGCCATACCTTGTCTCCAGGAGAAAAAATGGGGGGAGCTCTTCTTTTCTTATCAGCAAACTTCTTCATGCGTGATGAAGCCTGTAAGAGAGAATTTTGGGTCTCTTTCCATATGGTGGAAAGATCACGAGATATTTCATCCACAGCGGGCAAACCAGAGGGCAAGGGAGTAGGGAGGGGGGGAAGAGGGTGACAGCCGTACACCACGAAAAATGGGGATTTGGAGGAAGATTCAGAGACTCTGAAGTTATACGAGAATTCGGCCCATGGTAGAAGATCTGCCCAGTCATCCTGGCGGGAGGAAACAAAATGCCGTAAATAATCACCCAGGACCTGGTTAATTCTTTCTACTTGCCCATTGGATTGAGGATGATAGGCAGAAGAAAAGTTTAATTTAATCTTGAGTTGTTTACAGAGAGCCCTCCAGAATTTAGACACGAATTGGACGCCTCTGTCCGAGACGATCTGCGTGGGCAACCCGTGAAGACGAAAAATGTGTACAAAAAATTGTTTTGCCAACTGAGGCGCAGAAGGAAGACCAGGAAGAGGGATGAAATGTGCCATCTTGGAGAATCGATCAACGACCACCCAAACAACAGTGTTGCCACGGGATGGGGGTAAGTCTGTAATAAAGTCCATACCAATCAGAGACCAAGGCTGTTCGGGGACAGGCAGAGGATGAGGAAGACCAGCGGGCTTCTGGCGAGGAGTCTTATCCCGGGCACAGACAGTGCAGGCTCGCACAAAATCCACAACATCCGTCTCCAGAGTCGGCCACCAATAGAAGCGAGAGATGAGTTGCACGGATTTCTTGATGCCCGCATGACCTGCGAGATGGGAGGAGTGAACCCATTTGAGGATTCCGAGGCGTTGGCGTGGAGAGACGAAGGTCTTCCCTGGAGGAGTTTGCCTGATGGAGGCTGGAGAAGTGGAGATCAGGCAGTCAGGAGGAATGATGTGTTGCGGAGAGACCTCTACTTCCGAGGCATCCGAGGAACGAGAGAGAGCATCGGCCCTAATGTTCTTATCGGCAGGCCGAAAGTGAATTTCAAAATTAAATCGGGCAAAGAACAGAGACCACCTGGCCTGGCGAGGATTCAGCCGTTGGGCAGACTGGAGATAGGAGAGGTTCTTGTGATCGGTGTAAATAATAACTGGAAATCTTGATCCCTCCAGCAGATGCCTCCATTCCTCAAGTGCTAATTTAATGGCTAGTAGCTCTCGATCCCCGATGGAGTAGTTCCTCTCCGCCGGAGAGAAGGTCCTAGAAAAAAAACCACAAGTAACAGCATGCCCGGAAGAATTTTTTTGTAGAAGGACCGCTCCAGCTCCTACTGAGGAGGCATCAACCTCCAATAGGAAGGGTTTAGATGGGTCAGGTCTGGAGAGCACGGGAGCCGAAGAAAAGGCAGACTTGAGCTGTTTAAAGGCGTCTTCCGCTTGAGGAGGCCATGACTTAGGATTGGCATTCTTTTTGGTTAAAGCCACGATAGGAGCCACAATAGTATGATCAAACTTTCATCAGGAATACTCTCAGCTTATCACCAATGCATACAGTAACGTTATATTCAATAAAAATGAGAGGCAATTTTACACAGTATCTACTCCCCAACTGGCATTCTTCTACCATCTACCCAAAATACACAAAAGCTTACAAAATCCACCGGGAAGACCAATAATCTCCGGCATTGGATCACTTACCAGTCAATTATCACATTTTATATACTTATACCTGCAAAAAATTGTCATAACTCTCCCCTCTCACCTGAAAGATTCAGCCAGTTTAATCTGTGACCTCACAGATTTCCGTTGGGAACCTCATTACCTTTTTTTTGACCTTGGATGTAACATCTTTATATTCCAACATTCGCCATGATCTCGGCCTAAATACCTCAGCCGATTTTCTCCAAAGAGAGAGCCTGGAAACGGAACAAATTAAGTTCCTACTGGACAGCCTCGAGTTTATTCTAACACATAATGTGTTTAGCCATGAAGGCCAACTTTATCACCCGTGTGGCCCCCAGCTACGCCAACCTTTTTATGGGGGGATTCGAAGCGGAATATATTCATGGATCTGTGGACTACAAGAAAGATATTCTCTATTATAAGCGTTATATCGACGACTTGTTCATCATTTGGAAGGGAGGTAAGGAAAGTGCCAAAAAATTCATCCGTCATCTCAACAATAACACATGGGATTTGGAATTCAGCCCGAATATGAACCCTGATACTATAGTGTTCCTGGACTTGGAAGTAAGCCATGAGGAGAACGGAATCACAACACATACACATTTCAAATCAGTAGACACGAACAGTTTTTTGGACTTCAAGTGGTCACTACAAGAATTGGCTGAAAAATATACCTTTCAGCCAATATCATAGGATACGGAGGAATTTTACCAAAATGGAGGATTATAAGTTACAGTCCAAAATATTACAGGATCGCTTCAAACAAAAAAACTATCCCAAAGCTATCCTTAAAGATGCATTTACCCGTAACCTGTTGAGCAACCAATCAACATTGCTCCCTCCCACTCCTAATCTGGATCCGGATTCAACACCCAACTCTGTCACCACCATAGCCAAAAAGAAAAGGAATTTCGGAACGAATGTTATCACAACATATAACAGTCAACATAAAGAAATTCGAAGAATATTAAAAAATAACTGGCACATCCTTCAGCAAGATTCCATCATGAAAACAATTCTACCCGCCGCTCCCGCATTCACATTCCGGAGAGCAAAGACCTTGAGAAATATGTTAGCACCAAGTCGTCTAATAAAAAAGAACCAGAAAACCTCAATATCTTCCCAACCAAAAATTACCCCCCTTCCTAAAGGCTCATACAAATGCAGGCAAAGGGGTTGCCTCTGTTGCCAAAACATCTCTCATAAAAAGTCCTCGTTCACTTCCAACATCACTTCTGTTACATTTCCTATAAAAACCCATCTGGACTGTAGCCCAAATTTTGTTATCTACCTTATCGAGTCCAAATGTGGTATACAATATGTTGGACGCACAACACAGACTCTCAGAAGACGTCTGAACGAACACCGGTACAACTGCACAAGAGGACTCCCGTCACATCGCTGAGAAGCATAATAAGGACTTCTCTTTTATTAATATCACACCGATAGAACAGATTTCAGCCGATTGTGACAATAGGACTCAGATCCTGAATAAGCGTGAAGCATACTGGATTTTTAAGTCGCATTGTCTCTCTCCAGATGGACTAAACGAATGCATAGAACTTTAAAATCACCTGATTATGTAGCTTATATCGTTTCCACAGGTGTATAACTATAACTAAGTATCCAACACTGTCCCTATACAGTCACACCCATTCAATCAAATCTATAGAATAAACCAATGAACTCCTTGTCATGACATTATAACCTCTAACCGCTTTATCCTCCCCCCCTCCCCCCTCTACTATCACACTCATACTCCCCCACCCTCGGTTTATATCACATCCATCTCAGTAGCACCCATCTTTATACAAGCTCTTACCCATTCATCCATAACCCCATACACCTAATCTATGTAATAGACATCCATATACCTCGCCATTTTCATCCATACACCAGACATTAAATATCATATTCACATCAACCCCTTTTATACAGCTTTTGGAATGATAAAACCCCTGGCCATCCTTCAAGCCACCATCCCTCTTACCCTCACCCCCTTAAATCAAACCACATATTTATAGAATTCACTTTATTAGTAATACTTATTAAAGCCCATTGAACATACATTAATACAACCTATTGCCATCTCACTGGCTGATGCCAGTGCAGCAGCATCGCAATACGCTATCTCTCGCACTGAAAACCAGTCTACAGGGAGACAGGAGGCGCATGCGTCTCTGTCCCCCTGGCAACATTGTACGTCCATAACGCCACACAGCCCTACACACTCCGGGCTGTGCGCCGCTAACCAGCTGCGTCTGCGCACCCATAGCAACCACTAGAGCAGAGACCGGAAGTGACGCGCCGGCATCTCCTGCTTGTTTTAAGCGCGTTCCTGGCTCGTGCTCACTAACCGCGCCGGCACAGCGCTTGAGACAGGACCAAGACCAGGTAATTTTTCCTCCAGTAGGAAAATCACTTCTTATCTCTCTCCAATTCCTCGTCTAATATATTATCCTCTCCTCTCACAGTAAACCCACATTATATCGTTAATGAAGAGTGGTAAGTCCCTTTCTTATATATATTTATAAGTACCCATTTATGCATAAAAAACGCCCCAAATAAAGCGGCTATGGAACTATAAACCAAGACAGGATGTTGCCCACTAGGATGTACTGTATCACTCGTAAAGGTTTTAATGAAAGATCTATACTCCAGTGTATAAACCTTACTCCAGTGTATAAACCTTACTCCAGTGTATAAACCTTACTCCAGTGTATAAACCTTACTCCAGTGTATAGACCTTACTCCAGTGTATAAACCTTACTCCAGTGTATAAACCTTACTCCAGTGTATAAACCTTACTCCAGTGTATAAACCTTACTCCAGTGTATAAACCTTACTCCAGTGTATAGACCTTACTCCAGTGTATAGACCTTACTCCAGTGTATAGACCTTACTCCAGTGTATAAACCTTACTCCAGTGTATAAACCTTACTCCAGTGTATAAACCTTACTCCAGTGTATAGACCTTACTCCAGTGTATAGACCTTACTCCAGTGTATAGACCTTACTCCAGTGTATAAACCTTACTCCAGTGTATAAACCTTACTCCAGTGTATAAACCTTACTCCAGTGTATAAACCTTACTCCAGTGTATAAACCTTACTCCAGTGTATAAACATTACTCCAGTGTATAAAAATTACTCCAGTGTATAGACCTTACTCCAGTGTATAGACCTTACTCCAGTGTATAGACCTTACTCCAGTGTATAGACCTTACTCCAGTGTATAAACCTTACTCCAGTGTATAAACCTTACTCCAGTGTATAAACCTTACTCCAGTGTATAAACCTTACTCCAGTGTATAGACCTTACTCCAGTGTATAGACCTTACTCCAGTGTATAAACCTTACTCCAGTGTATAAACCTTACTCCAGTGTATAGACCTTACTCCAGTGTATAAACCTTACTCCAGTGTATAAACCTTACTCCAGTGTATAAACCTTACTCCAGTGTATAGACCTTACTCCAGTGTATAGACCTTACTCCAGTGTATAGACCTTACTCCAGTGTATAGACCTTACTCCAGTGTATAAACCTTACTCCAGTGTATAGACCTTACTCCAGTGTATAGACCTTACTCCAGTGTATAGACCTTACTCCAGTGTATAAACCTTACTCCAGTGTATAAACCTTACTCCAGTGTATAGACCTTACTCCAGTGTATAGACCTTACTCCAGTGTATAGACCTTACTCCAGTGTATAGACCTTACTCCAGTGTATAGACCTTACTCCAGTGTATAAACCTTACTCCAGTGTATAAACCTTACTCCAGTGTATAAACCTTACTCCAGTGTATAAACATTACTCCAGTGTATAGACCTTACTCCAGTGTATAGACCTTACTCCAGTGTATAGACCTTACTCCAGTGTATAAACCTTACTCCAGTGTATAGACCTTACTCCAGTGTATAAACCTTACTCCAGTGTATAAACCTTACTCCAGTGTATAAACCTTACTCCAGTGTATAAACCTTACTCCAGTGTATAAACCTTACTCCAGTGTATAAACCTTACTCCAGTGTATAGACCTTACTCCAGTGTATAGACCTTACTCCAGTGTATAGACCTTACTCCAGTGTATAAACCTTACTCCAGTGTATAAACCTTACTCCAGTGTATAAACCTTACTCCAGTGTATAAACCTTACTCCAGTGTATAAACCTTACTCCAGTGTATAGACCTTACTCCAGTGTATAAACCTTACTCCAGTGTATAAACCTTACTCCAGTGTATAGACCTTACTCCAGTGTATAGACCTTACTCCAGTGTATAGACCTTACTCCAGTGTATAGACCTTACTCCAGTGTATAGACCTTACTCCAGTGTATAAACCTTACTCCAGTGTATAAACCTTACTCCAGTGTATAAACCTTACTCCAGTGTATAAACCTTACTCCAGTGTATAAACCTTACTCCAGTGTATAAACCTTACTCCAGTGTATAGACCTTACTCCAGTGTATAGACCTTACTCCAGTGTATAGACCTTACTCCAGTGTATAAACCTTACTCCAGTGTATAAACCTTACTCCAGTGTATAAACCTTACTCCAGTGTATAAACCTTACTCCAGTGTATAAACCTTACTCCAGTGTATAAACCTTACTCCAGTGTATAGACCTTACTCCAGTGTATAAACCTTACTCCAGTGTATAGACCTTACTCCAGTGTATAAACCTTACTCCAGTGTATAAACCTTACTCCAGTGTATAAACCTTACTCCAGTGTATAAACCTTACTCCAGTGTATAGACCTTACTCCAGTGTATAAACCTTACTCCAGTGTATAAACCTTACTCCAGTGTATAGACCTTACTCCAGTGTATAAACCTTACTCCAGTGTATAAACCTTACTCCAGTGTATAAACCTTACTCCAGTGTATAAACCTTACTCCAGTGTATAGACCTTACTCCAGTGTATAGACCTTACTCCAGTGTATAGACCTTACTCCAGTGTATAAACCTTACTCCAGTGTATAAACCTTACTCCAGTGTATAAACCTTACTCCAGTGTATAAACCTTACTCCAGTGTATAAACCTTACTCCAGTGTATAAACCTTACTCCAGTGTATAGACCTTACTCCAGTGTATAAACCTTACTCCAGTGTATAAACCTTACTCCAGTGTATAGACCTTACTCCAGTGTATAAACCTTACTCCAGTGTATAGACCTTACTCCAGTGTATAAACCTTACTCCAGTGTATAGACCTTACTCCAGTGTATAAACCTTACTCCAGTGTATAAACCTTACTCCAGTGTATAAACCTTACTCCAGTGTATAAACCTTACTCCAGTGTATAGACCTTACTCCAGTGTATAGACCTTACTCCAGTGTATAAACCTTACTCCCGTGTATAAACCTTACTCCAGTGTATAAACCTTACTCCAGTGTATAAACCTTACTCCAGTGTATAAACCTTACTCCAGTGTATAAACCTTACTCCAGTGTATAAACCTTACTCCAGTGTATAGACCTTACTCCAGTGTATAAACCTTACTCCAGTGTATAAACCTTACTCCAGTGTATAAACCTTACTCCAGTGTATAAACCTTACTCCAGTGTATAGACCTTACTCCAGTGTATAAACCTTACTCCAGTGTATAAACCTTACTCCAGTGTATAAACCTTACTCCAGTGTATAAACCTTACTCCAGTGTATAAACCTTACTCCAGTGTATAGACCTTACTCCAGTGTATAAACCTTACTCCAGTGTATAAACCTTACTCCAGTGTATAAACCTTACTCCAGTGTATAAACCTTACTCCAGTGTATAGACCTTACTCCAGTGTATAAACCTTACTCCAGTGTATAGACCTTACTCCAGTGTATAAACCTTACTCCAGTGTATAGACCTTACTCCAGTGTATAGACCTTACTCCAGTGTATAAACCTTACTCCAGTGTATAAACCTTACTCCAGTGTATAAACCTTACTCCAGTGTATAAACCTTACTCCAGTGTATAGACCTTACTCCAGTGTATAAACCTTACTCCAGTGTATAGACCTTACTCCAGTGTATAAACCTTACTCCAGTGTATAAACCTTACTCCAGTGTATAAACCTTACTCCAGTGTATAGACCTTACTCCAGTGTATAGACCTTACTCCAGTGTATAAACCTTACTCCCGTGTATAAACCTTACTCCAGTGTATAAACCTTACTCCAGTGTATAAACCTTACTCCAGTGTATAAACCTTACTCCAGTGTATAGACCTTACTCCAGTGTATAAACCTTACTCCAGTGTATAAACCTTACTCCAGTGTATAAACCTTACTCCAGTGTATAAACCTTACTCCAGTGTATAAACCTTACTCCAGTGTATAGACCTTACTCCAGTGTATAAACCTTACTCCAGTGTATAAACCTTACTCCAGTGTATAAACCTTACTCCAGTGTATAAACATTACTCCAGTGTATAAACCTTACTCCAGTGTATAAACCTTACTCCAGTGTATAAACCTTACTCCAGTGTATAGACCTTACTCCAGTGTATAGACCTTACTCCAGTGTATAAACCTTACTCCAGTGTATAGACCTTACTCCAGTGTATAGACCTTACTCCAGTGTATAAACCTTACTCCAGTGTATAAACCTTACTCCAGTGTATAAACCTTACTCCAGTGTATAAACATTACTCCAGTGTATAAACCTTACTCCAGTGTATAAACCTTACTCCAGTGTATAGACCTTACTCCAGTGTATAAACCTTACTCCAGTGTATAGACCTTACTCCAGTGTATAAACCTTACTCCAGTGTATAAACCTTACTCCAGTGTATAAACCTTACTCCAGTGTATAAACCTTACTCCAGTGTATAAACCTTACTCCAGTGTATAGACCTTACTCCAGTGTATAAACCTTACTCCAGTGTATAAACCTTACTCCAGTGTATAGACCTTACTCCAGTGTATAGACCTTACTCCAGTGTATAAACCTTACTCCAGTGTATAAACCTTACTCCAGTGTATAGACCTTACTCCAGTGTATAAACCTTACTCCAGTGTATAAACCTTACTCCAGTGTATAAACCTTACTCCAGTGTATAAACCTTACTCCAGTGTATAAACATTACTCCAGTGTATAAACCTTACTCCAGTGTATAAACCTTACTCCAGTGTATAAACCTTACTCCAGTGTATAGACCTTACTCCAGTGTATAAACCTTACTCCAGTGTATAAACCTTACTCCAGTGTATAAACATTACTCCAGTGTATAAACCTTACTCCAGTGTATAAACCTTACTCCAGTGTATAGACCTTACTCCAGTGTATAAACCTTACTCCAGTGTATAAACCTTACTCCAGTGTATAAACCTTACTCCAGTGTATAGACCTTACTCCAGTGTATAAACCTTACTCCAGTGTATAAACCTTACTCCAGTGTATAAACATTACTCCAGTGTATAGACCTTACTCCAGTGTATAAACCTTACTCCAGTGTATAGACCTTACTCCAGTGTATAGACCTTACTCCGGTGTATAAACCTTACTCCAGTGTATAAACCTTACTCCAGTGTATAAACCTTACTCCAGTGTATAAACCTTACTCCAGTGTATAAACCTTACTCCAGTGTATAAACCTTACTCCAGTGTATAGACCTTACTCCAGTGTATAGACCTTACTCCAGTGTATAAACCTTACTCCAGTGTATAAACATCACCTTAATCAGTTTACTGAACAGAATTACATTTGTATCATATAAAATGCACCTTAACATATCCCTATGTACCATACTTGTTGTAACATACCCTAGAGAGATAATGTGTATATGGATATCTTTGTATTTGTTGTCCACAAATAATTGTTTTGTTTTTAGAAGTAGACTGTTATTTTTTAACCAGGAACATAATGCTCAATGACAAATTTACGTAGGTGTATGTATTGTTGCATATGAAAAAAATGTATTTATTGATGTACATGATATATATGTATAAATTCTCTCTAAGTAATTCATTTTTAAACACATAAATTATTTATTTATTCGTCTTCCACCAATTAAAAACGGTGGCTATGTGTTAAGATATATATATATATATATTCCTTTTAATACTGTTTATATAGTATCCTTGTTATGGACCTGAGGAAGGCTTAATGCCGAAATGCGTTGTCCGAAAATACTGAATAAGCATTTGCTTTGTCCTGTGCCGGCCTGTGTTCTATTTCTGTTCTCCAAAAGGAGCAGCGCCTCCCATCAAAACCGTCTTTTTTCGTTCTATTGCCTATGATAGAATATAGAGTATACTCAATAAGATATGTACAAATACAGTGGTGTATGTACCGTATTTTTCGCCGTATAAGACGCACTTTTTCTTCCCCAAAACTGGGGGGAAAAAGTCGAATACACCCCTATCGCGGCGGTCCCTGCGGCCATCAATGGCCGGGACCCGCGGCTAATACAGGACATCACCGATCGCGGTGATGCCCTGTATTAACCCTTCAGACGCGGCGATCAAAGCTGACCACCGCGTCTGAAGGGAAAGTGACACTAACCCGGCTGTTCAGCGATTTCACAGCGGCGTCCCGAACAGCCCGACTGAACAGCCGGATTAGTGCTTACAGGACACCGGGAGGGACCTTACCTGCCTCCTCGGTGTCTTCTCCGTTCAGGGATCCCCTGTATGGCCGGCGCTCTCCTTCCTCGTCATCACGTCATCGTGTGCGTGCGTAACGTCGTGATGGCGGTGACGGAGAGCGAGGATACCCGGCCGGCAGCAGAGACGTTCCAGAGCGACTGGGACACGGCGACAGCGATGGAGCGACATCCAGGGCAGCGGTGACGGGTCCGGAGCGGCGGGGACATGTGAGTATTACCTCCTATGCAGTGGTCTTCAATCTGCGGACCTCCAGATGTTGCAAAACTACAACTCCCAGCATGCCCGGACAGCCAACGGCTGTCCGGGCATGCTGGGAGTTGTAGTTTTGCAACATCTGGAGGTCCGCAGGTTGAAGACCTCTATTGGGTTCAAAATCTTTATTTTTTTAGATTTTGCCCCTAAAAATTGGGTGCGTCTTATACGCCGGTGCATCCTATAGGGCGAAAAATACGGTAATTGGTGTACTAATTGTTGTGTTATTGCTTGAGGGGTGCAAGAGGTCTGACAAATACTGAGGCATTTCAACCTGCGCGTATGGGTATTTTTTTCCAATGAAAGAAAGATAACCTAAAAGTTAAAAAAGCAAACAAATTGTATATATATATATATATATATATATTCTCTGAACACTCATCTCCCCCACCCCTCCTCCTCATCCACCTCTGTAATAACTTTCATGTTTATTCACCAATTTTGCACTCTAGGGGGATCTTTTTTTATATCCACTTTCTTACTATTAACAATTTGGCATAAAACAGCATCTCAAAAACTTACACCCTACAGGGTTTCCTAACCCAATTTTCTCCCACTCTCATCATAGATCTGAGCCCAAAATGTTTGAATTTCACCACATTCCCACAGTACATAGATTAACCCCTTAAAGGGGTAGTCCAGTGGTGAAAAACTTATCCCCTATCCTAAGGATAGGGGATAAGTTTGAGATCGCGGGGGGTCCGACCGCTGGGGCCCCCTGCGATCTCTCTGTACGGGGCCCCGGCTCTCCGGCCAGATAGCGGGTGTCGACCCCCGCACGAAGCGGCGGCCGACACGCCGCCTCAATACATCTCAATGGCAGAGCCGGAGATTGCCGAAGGCAGCGCTTCGGCTCTGCCATAGAGTTGTATTGAGGGGGCGTGTCGGCCGTCGCTTCGTGCGGAGGTCGACACGCCCCCTTCCTGTGGGCTGTCGGGGCTCCGTACAGGAGATCGCGGGAGGCCCCAGCGGTTGGACCCCCCGCGATCTCAAACTTATCCCCTATCCTTAGGATAGGGGATAAGTTGTTAACCACTGAGTCACCACTGGACTACTCCTTTAAGGACACAGCCAAATTTAGCAAATCTGACCTCTGTTACTTTATGCATTAAAAACTGAGAGATGCTTCTACTTATGAATATGATTCGGAGATTGTTTCTCGTGACATATTCTACTTTAAGATAGTGGTAACTTTTCATCGATACTTGCATCATTTGTTTGTGAAAAATTACAAAATGTTGTGAAAAAAATAGTAAAATTAGCATTTTTCTAAGTTTTGAAAAGCTTTGCTTGTAAGGAAAATGGACATATATTAAAAAAATTATATATTGATTCAAATATACAATATGTCTACTTTACATCATACAGGGGATATCTTTATATCATTATATACAATATATTATATTTATATTATATACAATATATTTTGTTTATTTTATATTATTATAAACAATAAATTATGTTGGCATCATAAAGTTGACATGTTTTTACATTTTGAAGACTTTTAGTTTCAAAGTTTAGCAGCAATTCTCCAATTTTTCATGAAAATTTCAAAACCTGATTTTTTCAGGGACCTCATTTAGTTTTAAAATTCAAAATCTAAATTTTTTACACTAAAATGTTGTTCTAGCCCCACATTTTTCATTTTATCAAGGGGTAAACAGAGGAAAAAGCACCACAAAATTTGTGACCCAATTTCTCCCGAGTCTGGAAATACCCCATATATGGACGTAACGTGCTGTGTGGGGGCACAACAGGGCTTAGGAAGGACGGAGCAACTTTGGGATTTCAGAAAGAGTATTTGGCTTGAAGTCGGGAGTCATGTCGCCTTTACCAAGTCCCCATGGTGCCAGAACAGCGGAAACCCCCCACATGTGACACCATTTCATAAACTACACCCCTCAAAAAACGTAACAAGAGGTATGGCGAGTATTAACACCCCCAGGTGTTTGACAACGTTTTGTTACAGTGGGTCGGAAAAATGAATAATCTGCATTTTTTGCATTAAAATGCTGGTGTAACCCCTAATTTTTAATTTTCAAAAGGGGTAAATGGAGAAAAAGCTCCACAAAATGTGTGACACAATTTGTCCTGAGCCTGGAAATACCCCATATATGGACGTAACATGCTCAGGAGGAATGGAGTAACTTTGGCATTTTGGAGAGAGGATTGGACTGAAATTGAAGTCCGGGGCTATGTCACATTTACTAAGCCCCCAAACAAATAAAAGTACATGTGTACATTACAATAAAATTGTATAAATACATCATGTGTTCAAATAAAATTCAAATCAATTTATTAAAAGCCCAATATCACATGAAAATAGTGACATTACTAAGAAGATGTATCCATATAGAAAGGTCTTGAACAGGCCCAGAATCTGGTGGCCTTCAAGCCAGATCCTAAGGATCCGGCACAATTACAATCACAAAATGGCACTGTAAAACCTATGAAATGGCAGCTGATCCCAGAAAATGTCCACTAGACCTGTACGAACACAGAAAAGACACACAAAAAAAAGAAGTCAGTCCACATACCCCAAAAAAACAATTAAAAAGCGGAAATGTGCATTAAGTGTACATATACCTACATGAATATGTGTACCGACATATAAATGAATACACATATAAATGAATAAAAACTACCAAAAGTGCTCAACGGATTCTAAATACAATAAATCAATCGATGCAATACACTGGGCGAACTACAACTCCCTTGGGCTTTTCAGTTTGAAAATCCACTGAGTCTCCCTCTGTGCCAGAATTCTCTTCCAACTCCCCCCCCCCCCCCCCCCCCTGGAAAAACTCTCTCAATCCCACGTATCTTTAAAAGTTTACTGTCACAATTGTGGAATTCACGAAAATGTTGAGGTAAAGTCTTGTCCTTGTGATGGCTATGAACCAGTATATCTTTTAAGTTTTTTGATCTCCGATAGGTAATGGAGGGTTGTTAAGTGAGATATTGCGACAGGACCGGGTCCATTTGTAAAATGGACCAGTGCTTCTTAAGAGCACGTTGCAACTGTTGCCACCTGGTATTATAGGTGGAAAAAAAACTCACCTGCTGGTCCCGTGTCTGTTTCTTGGATTGTGTGAGACGTGAGCCCCTGTCCCATTCTTTTGTTCAGATATATTCTCTATGGATATCTGACTCTCTGTATCCCCATTCTTTAAATCAATGACGGAGGTCTCAAAGAATGCCTCTGTAGAGCAAATTCTGCGCATCCGAAGGAATTGCCCTGTTGGTATATTGGAAATGAGGGGACGAGGATGAGATGATGAAGCATGCAACAGTGAGTTGGTGGATGTCTTTTTACAGAAAACATTAGTAGAAATAAAACCATCATGACCCAAAGCAAAAAGCACATCAAGGAATTCCATCTTAGAACGACCACTCTTATAGGTTAATTGGATATTTAGTTGTTGTTATTCAAGGCACTTATAAATGTATTCAGTTCCTCTTGTGTACCATGTCAGAGAAATAGAATGTCATCTATATACCGGCTCCACTGTAAAAACTTTTCAATGAGTGGTACTGGTTCAATGGTACTGATTCAGTCATGAAAATCATTCGTTCCCACAACCCCAGGAATAAATTGGCGTATGAGGGCACACAGGCCGCCCCCATCGCCGTTCCCTGGAGTTGTAGGAAAAGTGTATCCTTAAAAAGAAAAAAAATTATGTGTCAAGGCAAAATGTAGTAATTCCAAAGCCAACTTACCAAGTTCTGGGTCCAGATCTGACATAGAC
The DNA here is from genome assembly GCF_029499605.1 of Hyla sarda. Lineage (NCBI taxonomy): Eukaryota > Metazoa > Chordata > Amphibia > Anura > Hylidae > Hyla > Hyla sarda. The sequence goes on from NC_079200.1 coordinate 1,939,908, forward strand.
AGGAAGAATTGTATACCAGTCGTTCCATCAGAGTGTCTTATTGATGTATATAAAGATTCGACATCATAGGGTACAAACAAAGTCTCTTCATCAAGTTGTACATCACTCATTCGCTTCAAGATGTCCGTAGTGTCCTTAATATATGAAGGCAATGATTCAACTATCGTTTTCAAAAAGAAATCAACAAATCTGCAAATTGGTTCAGAGAGCGAGTTGTTACGCGATACTATAGGCCGCCCCGGTCGATTATCAATTTGTTTTTGAACTTTGGGCAAAAGATACAGAGTTACCACTGATGGAAATTCTGTTAGGAGACCGTTCAGTTGTTTTCTATTAATTAATCCTTTACTCAGAGCCCTCTCCAGAATTTCAGCCAATTCCTGTTTGTAGTTTGCAAGAGGATTGAAAGTAAGTCGTGTATAACACAGGCCATCCCGTAATTGTCAAAGATGCCTGTGTTTGTGATGAGTGAAAAATCTTTTTAAAAACAAGTCCCCTTGCAAATAGATAAAGGTCTTTTACCGCTGTAGAGCAGTCAAAAGAAGCGGCAGGTGAGAAAGTAAAACCTAAACTCAAGACTTGTTCCTGTTCAGGGGAAATTACTCTACTAGACAACTTAACCTGTTAAGGTGTGACCGTGGCCGGGACCCATGGCGCGCGCTACTAACCCTTTAGACGCAGCATTCAAAGTTGAACGCTGTGTCTAAAGTGAAAGTAAATCATTGCCGGTTAGCTCAGGGAGCTGTTCGGGATAGCCGCGGCGAAATTGAATCCCGAACAGCTGAGACACAGCAGGAGGGTCCCTTACCTGCCTCCTGGTGTCCGATCGCCGAATGACTGCTCAGTGCCTGAGATCCAGGCATGAGCAGTCAAGCGGCAGAATCATTGATCAATGGTTTCCTATGAGAGACCACTGATTAATGTAAAAGATCAGTGTGTGCAGTGTTATAGGTCCCTATGGGATAATAATGATCAGTGTGTGCAGTGTTATAGGTCCCTATGGGATAATAATGATCAGTGTGTGCAGTGTTATTGGTCCCTATGGTATAATAATGATCAGTATGTGCAGTGTTATAGGTCCCTATGGGATAATAATGATCAGTGTGTGCAGTGTTATTGGTCCCTATGGGATAACAATGATCAGTGTGTGCAGTGTTATAGGCCCCTATGGGATAATAATGATCAGTGTGATCAGTGTTATAGTCTCCTATATATAACATTGCAAAAAAAAAAGTGAATAAAGATCATTTAACCCCTTCCCTAATAAAAGTTTGAATCACCCCCCATTTCCCATTAAAAAAAAAACTGTGTAAATAAAAATAAACATGTGGTATAGCCGCATGCGGAAATGTCTGGATTATAAAAATATATAATAAATTAAACCGCACGGTCAATGGCGTACGCGCAAAAAAATTCCAAAGTCCAAAATAGTGTATTTTTGGTCACCTTTTACATCATGAAAAAATGAATAAAAAGTGATCAATAAGTCCGATCAATACAAAAATGGTCCCGCTAAAAACTTCAGATCACGGCGCAAAAAATGAGCCCTATATGCGGAGAAATAAAAAAGTTATAGGGGTCAGAAGATGACAATTTTAAATGTATATGTTACGCCGAGGCGTTCTCCTCTGTGCAGCACCCCGGTCAGACCCGCTGACCTGGAGCGCTGCACTGACACTGCCGGCGGGGATGCGATTCGCATAGCGGGACGCGCCTGCTCGCGGATCGCGTCCCAATCTACTTACCTGTCCCGGTCCCCGGCTGTCACGTCCTGGCGCGCGGCTCCGCTCTCTAGGGTGCGCGCGCGCCAGCTCTCTAAGATTTAAAGAGCCAGTGCACCGCTAATTGGTGCCTGGCCCAATCAGTGCAATATGCTTCAGGCCTATATAACCTCACTTCCCCTTCCCTGCATTGCCGGATTTTGTTGCCTTGTGCCTAGTGAAAGCGTTTCCTGTGATTGCCTTACCAGTGTTTCCAGACCTTCTGCCATTTCCATTGACTACGAACCTTGCCGCCTGCCTTGACCTTCTGCTACGTCTGACCTCGCCTCTGTCTAGTCCTTCTGTCCCACGCCAGTCTCAGCAGTCAGCGAGGTTGAGCCGTTACCGGTGGATACGACCTGGTTGCTACCGCCGCAGCAAGACCATCCCGCTTTGCGGCGGGCTCTAGTGAATACCAGTAGCAACTTAGAACCGGTCCACCGGTACGATCCACGCCAATCCCTCGCTGACACAGAGGATCCACCTCCAGCCTGCTGAATCATAACTGTAGATCCGGCCATGGATCCCGCTAAGGTGCCACTGCCAAGTCTCGCTGACCTCGCCACCGTGGTCGCCCAACAAGAACAGCTGTCACAATTGTCCGCCATGCTACAGCAGCTTCTGCCTCTACAGCAGCAACCATCTCCTCCGCCAGCTCCTGCACCTCCTCCACAGCGAGTGGCCGCTCCTAACCTCCGCTTGTCTCTGCCGGACAAATTTGATGGGGACTCTAAACTCTGCCGTGGTTTCCTGTCTCAATGTTCCCTACACTTGGAGATGTTGTCGGACCAATTTCCCACAGAACGGTCTAAGGTGGCTTTCGTAGTTAGTCTTCTGTCTGGAAAGGCCTTGTCATGGGCCACACCGCTCTGGGACCGCAATGATCCTGCCACAGCCACTGTCCAGGCCTTCTTCGCTGAAGTCCGTAGTGTCTTCGAGGAGCTGGCCCGGGCCTCCTCTGCCGAGTCTGCTTTGCTGAACCTAGTCCAAGGAAGTTCTTCTGTAGGCGAATATGCCATCCAGTTTCGTACCCTCGCCTCTGAGCTAGCCTGGAACAACGAGGCCCTCTGCACGACCTTCAAGAAAGGCTTATCCAGCAACATCAAAGATGTACTGGCCGCACGAGAAATTCCTGCTAACCTGTCTGAACTTATCCATTTGGCCACCCGCATCGACATGCGATTTTCTGAAAGACACCAGGAGCTCCGCCAGGAAAAGGACCTTGATCTCTGGGCACCTCTCTCCCAGTATCCTTTGCAATCTACCCCTGTGCCTCCCGCCGAGGAGGCTATGCAAGTGGATCGGTCTCGCCTGACCCATGAAGAGAGGTCTCGTCGCAAAGATAAAAATTTATGCCTGTACTGCGCTAGTACCGAACATTTCCTAGTGGATTGCCCTATTCGTCCTCCGCGTCTGGGAAACGCACGCACGCACCCAGCTCACGTGGGAGTGGCGTCTCTTGGTGTGAAGTCTGCTTCTCCACGTCTCACTGTGCCCGTGCAGATTTCTCCTTCTGCCAACTCCTCCTTCTCAGCTGTGGCCTTCTTGGACTCTGGTTCTGCAGGAAATTTTATTTTGGCCTCTTCTGTTAATAGGTTCAGCATCCCAGTGACCCGTCTCGTCAAGCCGCTCTACATTTCTTCTGTCAACGGAGTAAAATTGGACTGCACTGTGCGTTACCGCACAGAACCCCTGCTTATGAGCATTGGACTACATCACGAAAAAATTTAACTTTTTGTTCTCCCCAACTGCACCTCTGAAGTCCTCCTCTTTCTGCCATGGCTCCAACGTCATTCTCCTACCCTTGACTGGACCAACGGGGAGATCAAAAATTGGGGTCCTTCTTGTCACAAACGATGCCTCACATCTGCTCCCACTTGTCTAACTCCTGAGGTTCCACCCATACCGGCCCCTCCCAAGGCTTACCAGGATATTTTCGGCAAAAAGCAAGCTGAGATTTTGCCTCCTCATAGCCCCCTTCCTGGTAACACTCTGCCCCGTGGCAAGCTTCACCCTCTGCCCCCCCCTCCCCATTCCCACTTCTTCTGGATTGCCTGCCGTTGATGAAGTTACCCAGGACTTCTCTATCATCCGGAAGGAAACTCAAGAATTGCTCCCAATGGCCTCGTCTCGTATGAAGGGACAAGCAGACAAAAAGAGGGGGAGACCTAAGGGGGGGGGTACTGTTACGCCGAGTGCTCCGGGTCCCTGCTACTCTCCGGAGTGCTCGCGGCTTTCTCCTCTGTGCAGCGCCCCGGTCAGACCCGCTGACCGGGAGCGCTGCACTGACACTGCCGGCGGGGATGCGATTCGCATAGCGGGACGCGCCCGCTCGCGGATCGCGTCCCAATCTACTTACCTGTCCCGGTCCCCGGCTGTCACGTTCTGGCGCGCGCGGCTCCGCTCTCTAGGGCGCGCGCCAGCTCTCTAAGTTTTAAAGGGCCAGTGCACCGCTAATTGGTGCCTGGCCCAATCAGTGTAATTAGCTCACCTGCTCCAGGCCTATATAACCTCACTTCCCCTTCCCAGTATTGCCGGATTTTGTTGCCTTGTGCCTAGTGAAAGCGTTCCTGTGATTGCCTTACCAGTGTTTCCAGACCTTCTGCCGTTTCCATTGACTACGAACCTTGCCGCCTGCCTTGACCTTCTGCTACGTCTGTCTAGTCCTTCTGTCCCACGCCTTCTCAGCAGTCAGAGAGGTTGAGCCGTTACCGGTGGATACGACCTGGTTGCTACCGCCGCAGCAAGACCATCCCGCTTTGCGGCGGGCTCTGGTGAATACCAGTAGCAACTTAGAACCGGTCCACCGGTACGGTCCACGCCAATCCCTCGCTGACACAGAGGATCCACCTCCAGCCTGCTGAATCATAACAGTATACATTTTCCTGCATGTAGTTATGATTTTTTCCAGAAGTACGACAATATCAAACCTATATAAGTAGAAGATCATTTTAATCATATGGACCTTCAGAATAAAGATAAGGTGTCATTTCTACCGAAAAATGTACTGCGTAGAAACGGAAGCCCCCAAAAGTTACAAAATGGTGGGGGTTTTTTCAATTTTGTCTCACAATTTTTTTTTTTTCCTGTTTCGTCGTAGATTTTTGGGTAAAATGACTGATGTCATTACAAATCATATGGATTTTTACGTGCAATATTGAAAGAGTTCTGATTTTTTTAAGGTAAGGAGGAAAAAAGGAAAATGCAAAAATGGAAAAACCCCGGGTCCTTAAGGGGTTAATTACCTTCCGAGTTGTGGTGTTACTCCTGGTATTCTCTCCTTCATTTCTCTCTCTCTCATATTGGTCTTGTTTCGATAGTTTGCCTTCTCCCTTTGTACTGAAAATTCCTGGTTGGCGTGGGGGACGAGGCAATGGATTCAACCCCTGTTGATGCTAATGAGGAGATAGATGGGATCTATTGTGTCTCTTTGTTGTCCCTTGTTTCCATTTATAAACCTTATTCATGAGGGAATTATTTGAGTCTCTTGAAAATTTCTTCGATTTCACTGATTTGATTTGTTTTTCCCAAATCACTTGTGCATCCTCAAGTTCTTGCTTAAAAGTAGAGAACTCATTGTTCAACAGACTGGTAGCAATTTGACCCTCCGTCCTCTCAATCCGTGTTCCTAGTTCAGTTAATACTTGAGTATTATACTCCATTATAATCATCATAAATGTTTGTGAGCAGATGTTGCATGCTTCTTCCCCATGCTTCTTCCCATTATTTCATATATACCTCATGTTCAAGCCTGAAGGATGGGAATATTTGTAATCTGAGTCCACGCGGCATGAGATGCCTATGAAGGTAGTTCTCAAGTGAGGCCCGATTGCACCAGATTTTCATTTGGCGGTGTAGTAAATTCCTAAGAGAGTGTTTAAGTTCTCTAATATTTCACTGATCCGGATCATTACTGGCTGTCGTTGTCCCAGAAAATAAAAGGTTTGCCTGCTCCAACCATGAAGCTTCCCTTGCCCGAAAATCCATATTGGATCGTCCTTCTGTAAGAATACAGGAAATAATCAATATAACCGAAGAAAGTCGGCTAAATATCTGCATCAGATATACTGGTCTAGTGTGAACAATGTTCAACAGTAACACCTACAACATACACCAGACACAAATCATAAGAAAATGTAAGATATCTTTATTAAAAATACATATAATAACACTGAAAAAGGACAAAAAGACAGCCAGACAAACACTGACGTATGTGAGGTATATTACAAAAAGATAAAGTGCACACAATAGTAAGTTAATCCTAACAAGGCCATCAGTGTATGTGACCCAGACAGTATTGCTCAATCAAAGTACTCAATAAAGTGCATACAATAACAAGTTAATAATAAAAGGGACAACAGTATGTGCGCGCATGGTTTCTATATATATATATGTGTTTACTCAGTCTTATTCTGGCTCTGCACTTTATTATTGAATTTGTGCTGTGCATGCGCAAATTACCAAGGACTTATGGGATGAGGTCGGCGGACGCGCCACGTCATCGATCATGCGCAGATCGAACCAACATGGCGGCCGCTATCGAGTCCACGCGTACACAGGTAACTTGTGTTTTGAGTTGTTTAATTATATACCTCGTTCCCTATTGGCTGAATAAATATGTATATACTGTGCAAACCATGAGTACACTTACTCCCTGAGGAAGCCTAATGGTGAAACGGCGTTGGGGTGCTGATGAATTGTAAGGGTATGTTCAAAGGATTGCTATGCTCCTATGGCGTGTGGGGTTTGGGAGAATGAATGGTGCTTGGTATTAGCTGCACCAGAGGCTTAGTTAAGTACATATGACTTACCTCTGAGGTGTGTGTGTTTTTCTCCCGTTTCCACGTGCAATCTCAGCACTTTCATACCCTTTGTAATTATAATCCTTTGCATTTTTTCTCCTTAAGATATTTAGTGCTTTGACTGAGCAATATTGTTTGGGTCATATACACTGGTGGCCCTGTTAGGATTAACTTGCCATTGTATGCACTTTTTGTCAGTGTTTGTCTGGCTGTCTTTTTTTGTCCTTTTTAAGTGTTTTTATATGTATTTCTGATAAAGATATGTTCACACTAGACCAGTATAGCTGATGCAGATATTTAGCCTGATATGGATTTTATCAGTGACCTAGTAAATATCTGAACCCCCGTCCTAATTCGTTATCAGAATGTATACACCAAAGTAAATCAAACACAGTCAGTTTCAAATACTTCATACTTCTTGCTTTATTCAGCAGTCGTCCAAGTTATATAGACAGTGCAATTAGCATAAGTTCCCGCCCTCACTAGGGAGGTGTTTTTGGCCCTGGCATACCATATAAGGTATGATCCTTCTGTTAGATTTATTAGAAGGCTTTTCAGACGTAGGCCAGGACAGGAAATTCCTTACTCAGTGGGAGGGGGGAGCAAGGAGCAGAGTAGCGTGGGGGATGAGGCTCTGTCAAATAGTCTTTATGCTGTATATATATATATGTATATATACATATACATCCATTACAAGCCCACTTTCTTCGGTTATATAAGCCCCCATAGTGCCCCCAACAGTGGAAACCCCCCACATGTGACACCATTGTGGAAACTACACCCCTCAAGGAATATACAGGAGTACAATGAGCATTAACAACACCACAGGTGTTTGAAACGGGCTCGTAAATAGAAAAAATATTTTCGTTTTTTTCACAAACATGCTGGTGCAACTCCAAATTTTTTATGGGGTTAAGGAAGAAGTCCCTCCAGAATTTTTAACCTAGTTTCTCATGAGTATAGAAATAACCCATATGCGGTCATAAGCAGCTATTCCGCCACATAGCAGTGCTCAGATGGGAAGGACCTCCATTTTGCATTTCTAGCAAAGATTTTGGAGGAAACGTTTACTGGTACCATATATATTTGCAGTGCCCCCATGGTAGCAGTTCATTGGATGAGTAGTTTGGGCTCACTTTGGTGTCAATTTGTGTCAATAGTTTTTTACACAAATGTGCCATGTATAGGACGGATTTTGCAAACATAGTACATAAAAGTGAGTAAATTTACACCAATATTTATTGTGCCATTTATCCTGTGTTCAGAAAAAAACCTACTTAGGCCATGATCTGCTGCCTGACATGGCGGGGCCCAAAAGGAAAGGTGCACTCTGTGGCTTTTAGGACAGATGGTAATTTTAGATTGAAATACTTATAGGCCCCACTCCACACCTACCAAAAATCTGAGCTGACAGAATGATGGAACCCACCAGAAATGACCCCATTTTCGAAACTACCAGTTTTAGGGAGGAATTGTTTAAATCTATCTTTAACATTGAATTTCTTATTAAAAAAATTGAGTTAAAAAAGGAGGCAATTTATTCGCCTATTAGAGATATGTCCCTAAATTTGTATTTAACCTTCCATATGACTATATCGTGCAGCTGACCAAAAAAGGCCATAAACATTGAGATCATTGGTGTAAAAAACAATTGTATTCAAGTTAAGGGCATTGTATGAAAGTATGGAGGAAAAAAGTCTCCATGTATCCAAATATTCATTTGTTGCTGTTTTCAGCAGGATATGTAATGTAACTAAGGGGCTGATTGTACAACATCTCTTTAGCTTCATCTATACCTATATAAGATACAAATAAGCCAATTAAAGGGGTACTCCTCGCCCCTAGGGATCTTACACCCTATCCAAATAGGGGATAAGATGTCTGATCGTGGGGGTCCCGCCGCTGGGAACCCCCACGATCTCCTTGCTGCACCCTGCATTTGTTTTGAGCTTTGGGTTCAGTGCCGGAGGCTCGTGACATCACGTCTGTACCCCCTCATCACGACCACGCCCTCTTAGTTCAAGTCTATGGGAGGGGGCGTGACGTCCCATAGACTTGCATTAAGGGGGCGTGGTCATGACTTCCCGAGCGGGTGTGGTAGTGACATCACATAACATACATACCAATTAAAAATTCTACATCTTTTATAAATAGTCCCTTAGACAGTGCTTGGTCACGGAGTATGGAAATAATAGGGGGAAAAAAAGGAATAAATTGGGCATTTTCCAATCATTGGTGATATAGATTTTATTAAAGACAGGAGGCTTCACATTATGCAGTAAATTTCTTTTACTGAACTCCCAGCAGTGAAATAGTTAAAAAATAACAATACAGAAAAAAAACTTTACTTGGTGTAATCTAGTTTGCTATACATAATAGTACAGCCAATCAGCATAGAGTCTATGAGATTTAGTCTGTTGGCCATAGAAACTCTTCCTCTTTCTTGGATCATAGAAGAACACAGCATAACAGGAACAATTAAATCTTCAACTTAAAAAGAGGTGAAGAACAAATTAACCAGCAGGAAGTCGATTATCTGGATGTAAGAGAATTATCATCCAACAGGAACTAGGAAGTTGATTGTAGGAGGAGGATTTATCGAACAAATCATCCAGTAGGAATTAGAACGCTGAAAAAGAAGAAAAATATATATACAAAATGAAGAGATGGGTGTAATGGGCGGGATAATGTTCACCTCCTGTCTTTAATAAAATCTATATTTTCCATCACCAAGGTTATGAAAATCTCAAATTTTATTACAAAACTGAGGCTTATGCAAGTTTAAAGCTAAAATGCATAAATAATTAGTATACCATTACAATAGAAGACATTAAAATAGAGGTAAAGAAACATGAGGTTCAGGTCTGAAATAAAATGTTCTAAAAGTAGATTCCGAAGACCAAAATGTCTGAGAGGGAAGTTCCGGATTGAACAAGCTTAATTGAAACAGCTCCTTTGGTGGAAAGAGTACTGAGAATTGAGATATCAATGCCAGCAAGAGACACAGATTGTTTAATCCATCTGGCCAAAAATGGAGGAAAAAACAGATAAATGGGGTTTACAAGAAGAGATGAGTAATTTTGGGCAAGAAGATCGACAGAGAGATTTAGTTCTGTTTTCATAAACCTTCAAGCAGCGAACTACACATAATTTATCGTGATGGGGAAAACAAGGTGTAAAATTATATAAGATATGAAATCTTAGGATATGAATTTGTTTAATATACAATTATAACTCATGCAGGGTATGGTATTCTGTGATACAAGATGGATGCCATGACCTTTAGGAAAGTTGAGCTATAGCCGCAACCAGCTGAATACTATAGATAGATATTGCTTAGCTAGAGGTATGCATAACACACTATTCTAGGATAGTCACGGTTGAAACTACAGAAGTACCATATATGAAGGTGTAGAAATGTCCACTGTAAGCATTACATAATGTATACACCCATAAGTTAAAGATACATTCAAACCAACCCACTGAGAGGAGATATATAATATATAGGTATATTTATGGATATAACACAAGTTTACTTAGTATAACCACGCCTACATATGTAAAGGACACACATCAATCAGAGTAAACAAACCCATAGGGATGGTATATAAGAGCTGCACTACAAGAAAGCAAGAAGGAAGGCCGTCATTCATGAAGGAAGCCAAGCCAGTCAGATGAAGGAGGAAGCCAGCCATCTTAGAAGAACTCCATGATGAATTCAGCTCACACAAACCTGTTGGTGAGACTCTTCTAAGAAAATGCCTACACTACCGTAATTATTGTAACCCTTATGCCATGACTTTATTTACATGAGATCATTTGTTTTTTTCTGCCATATTTGTCTATGAGCCTATAATAAATGTATATTTTGTGACTTAACTCAAGTAACTCAATTTATTGCTCCAATGGTGACCGTGTCATACATTATGACCGGTATATATTATTTAACAGAAGTATAAAAGACCTGATGTAAGTTTGTTTTAGTCCGTCTAAAAATTTAAAAGAGAACCCCTTGAGGATTGTATTATCTACCAGATATGGCTAATGCTTTAACATCGGAAACTCTTTTTATAGAAATGATGCAAAGTAGAGAAATAAGTTTAAAGGATATGAGTTTTAAAGATAAAGAATCGTTATCTTCCCAGGATAAAAATAAAGAGAGGAGTAAATTAACGTCCCAAGTAGATTGGTATTTAGGTAACGGTGGACGTTTGAAACAAATGCCTTTAAGAATTTGGCAAATCAAAGGATGTTTGCCAATAGGGATGGATTCAAGAGGTGCGTGAAAAAAAAGGAAATAGCTGATCTATATAAGTTTAAAGTATGATAAGCTTTTCCAACGTCAAAAGAGTCAGAAAGAAAATTCAGGATGTGAGGGAGAGGTGCGTGTATGGGATCCAAATCCCATTATGAGCAACAATGAGCCCCAAGCTTCCAAGCTGATCGGTAAGCAGTTCTGGTGCCTGGAGCCCAAGCTTCTGATAAGATTTCTCTAGTCAATTGAGAAAATTCTTGGGTAAGGTCAGATGGCCCGAAATCAACCAAGCAACCAGAGGAAGTTGATTGGACAAAATCAGAGGATGAGGGTTCTTGAAAGGGTCTAGAAGAAGAGAAGCATGAGATGGAATGACCCGAAGAATGTCTATGAGCATCCCTAGAATTTGAGGAAACCAAGATTAACCTGGCCACCATGGAGTGATCAAGACAATGGTCGCTGTTTAAAACGACACTTGTAAGAGAACTCTGGGCCATATCTGGGATAGAGAATCTATACCCAAGGCTTCCGGGTACAAAAGCCAACTGTAAAAATGTTGGAGTTGTCGATTGAGGCAGGAAGCGAAAAGATCCAAGTGGAGGGGACCCCAGAGAATATTGATCTGATGAAAAATCGAAGAATCCAACTACCAGTCACTGAAATCTGTTAAGTAGAGGGAATTCCAGTCTGTCACTCGGTTGGAAAGGCCCGGAGGTTATTCCAGCTTCAAAATGATAGACTCGACTAGGCAAGAGTGCCAAAGTACTTTGGTAATGTAGGTTGGGGCTTTTGAAGTTGTTCCTTCCAGTCAATTCATATATTGGACATAAGGTCAGATGGCCCGAAATTAACCAAGCAACCCGAGGAAGTTGATTGGACAAAATCAGAGGATGAGGGTTCTCGAAAGGGTCTAGAAGAAATGAAGCATGAGATGGAATGACCCGAGGAATGTCTATGAGCATCCCTAGAATTTGAGGAAACCAAGATTAACCGGGCCACCATGGAGTGACCAAGACAATGGTCGCTGTATGAAACGACACTTGTAAGAGAACTCTGGGAATGATAATGAATGGAGGAAAAGCATATAGGATGTCCGAGGGCCATACCTGGGATAGAGAATCTATACCCAAGGCTTCTGGGTACTGAAGCTAACTGTAAAAATGTTGTCGATTGAGGCGGGAAGCGAAAAGATCCTTGTGGAGGGGACCCCAGAAAATATTGATGGGATGAAAAATCAAAGAATCCAACTTCCAATCACTGAAATCTGTTAAGTAGCGCGAATTCCAGTCTGTCGGTTGAGACTTGTATCTGATTTCAAAACAAGATCCGGTTTAATGTTGAAGATTGTTTAGCCGTTCCATTCCTGTATAGGATGCAACCATCAAAGAAGTTTTTCTCTGACATCCGAAGAAAGGAGAATTTCGTCCGAATAGCTTAAACCCTCTCTCAGGTGTTTCAGTCCTTGAAGGGCCCTGTAATGTAAGGGGGCCGGAAAAATAGCCTGAATTGAAGAACTCAAGCGATGGAACGGAGAGAGAGATAATAGATTCCTGTTTAGAAGTGAACAAATTTCTTTTCGAATTACCTTCAACTTCTTGGGTGGAAGACTTAGTAAAGCCGAGTGTTCATGAGAAAACCCAAGAATTCCACTTCTTGAGATGGACTTAAAATGGACTTTTCGTGGTTGATTAAGAATACTAATTGGGTCAGAAGGGAAAGAGTCCATTCCATGTGAAGACAAACAAGAGGAATCGAATGTGCCATGATGAGGATATCATCTAAGTAAATAAAATGAACACCCTGAGAAGGAAGTGCAGCCATCAACGGCTTCAGGAGTTTTGTGAAACCCCATGGGGCTGAGGAAAGACTGAAAGGAAGACAAGTGAACTGCCATTTTTGGTAGTTGCAAATAAATTGAAGATAACTTTGGGAAGAAGGATGGATTGGAACCATAAGATAAAAGTCTTTGAGATCTATGTTTTTTAACCAATCTTCCTGTAGAAGGAGATCTCTTAGAAGATGAATGCCTTCCACCTTAAAGTTCTGATAATGGACACAATAGTTCAGGAGTTATAGATTGATCACCGTCCAAAAGAGGTTGCTTAGAAAGCCATTAGAGTTGAAAGGGACCTGATTAATGGCATTTTTATAAGAATTTGATCCTCTGTTGAAATATGGATAGGATGAGGAAGGGGATTTTAGAAGGGATGGGTGACAAATTCTATTTGATCACCTAACACGGTATTGTGAATCCAGTGATTGGAAGAAATCATATGCCAATTCTGGAAAAAATGTATGGGTCTTCCGCCCACAGGAGGATGGAAAGGAGACAGGGGAAATAGGCTTACCTGAAGGTTGTCTGGAACGAGTAGATCCTTTTTGTCCTCGAGATCACCATGGGCGACCACGGTAGGGGAAGAATGGGGCTGGTTGGGTAGGAGGTATAGGGTATGTGGTCCTGTCTGTTTGATAGGAGCTTTATAATGAGATCTATAATGGGAGATTATGTGAAAACGGCGCCGGCTTTTCCCAGCCCTACCAAAATTATTAGTATTTGTTTTTTTTCATCCATAGTAATATTTTAATAGGGAGGGGCTAAAATGATAAAGAAAAAAAAATTATAGGAAGGAATTAACCAAAATGTTCATGTTACAGTACAGAAATATTGACATTTTCAAAATTGTCTAATTTTTGGTACAGAAAAGGATTTTTTTTTCTACATAAGCCAATAGGATTTCTATTATTCCCAGACTGAAAATAAAAACAATTCCTATTACTTTACAATTGAATTTAAAATTTGCTAAGGCTACCAAAAATATTTTGAGAAAAAACCTTTTTTAAGAGGCCTGAGCCTTGTTGAGGGAGGAAAATAACCCCACATATTTACTTATTTCTTTAATTATTTGATCTCCACATAATAGACCTTCAGTTGGATTAGAAGGTTCAGATGTAGCAAGGTGGGACAATTGGGGGTCCAATTTCATTAATACAGTGCATCTACGCTCAGCACATAGTGCCGAATTTGTATTGCCAAATAGCCCTCTGGGCTCAACCCCTAAGGATCAATAGGTTTGCCTGTGAGGATGGCCTTTTCCGTTATGTCTAGAATTTTAGTTAGTGGACCTAACATGTCTAGAAATTTATCTTGACATACTCTGAAATAGCGGTCAAGGCCTTTTTTTGGGTTCTTGCCCGATTTTAATAAATATTTTACGAAGATGGGATTGAGCTCTGGAGTTTGAGACGCATTTAGGGGAAGAGAAGGGCGGGGCATTACTATTTTGTTCCTCTCGGGCAGAGGGTTGAGGGTGCAATTGTATAGCACCAATATCATGACTGCATGATGGTAACAGTCTGTCATAAGTTTCTTTGCACATTCCTTTAGATGTTTTTCTCACTTTAGTGGATGAATGGCCGTCATGGTCTAGATGCCTCCTAAGGGATATTTATAGGGCTTTTAAAGTCCCTGAGGCAATTTAGAGGATGAAACGTCAGCTGAACCTAATTGTTCTGGGGTAGTGGGACAAGGCTGAGTGAACTTCTGTGCAGAAGATTGGGATATGGCCCGAGAGACAGATTTTGCAATAGTCTTCTGCATGGAAGCCAAAGTCTGTTGTATGGCCGCATGTATGGATTGGGAGACCGACTGATTAACAAGTGCTTGAATATGGTCTCCTGACAAAAATCACGATCAGAGGATTGAGACTGTTCATTAGACATTGTATATTAAATAATAATATAATATAAAATATATATATATATATATATATAAAAATATATTTTTTCTACATGTATAAGGATAAAATATATATATTAAAATGAATAGGATTAACAAATAGATAATAATTAATTATAGTGATAAATAAGAAATTCTATAGGTAATTATGATAAAGGGGGGGGATTTAATAATTGGCCCAATAAAATTAATATTGTGGAAGCAACAAATTAGGTGAGGTAGAATACAATGTTATTAGGGAGAAGAATAGATGTAATAAAGGATAATGCCACTAGGTGGCGTAGGAAGACTGTAAAATGCACTATTGAATTTTAATTTTGGAAATAATTTAATGGGTAATTGCTCTCTAATTCATCGAAATGTAATTAACAGGGGGGGGGGCAAAATTAAGAATAATTCAAGGGGACAAATTCAGTCATCTACAGACGTATGGTAAAATTCTAAGCATTCTTGGATGCATAGACCGGGTTTACGGGGGCACGTTTGGCCGTGGTGTATGATGTTTTTTCTTATACCACGTTTAGAGCATGAGCGACACTTTTTTGTGGCCTGGTTCTGGATTCTGTCTGAGGAACAACTCCAGGAAAATGTTGCCCTTGTACTGTCCTGGTCTCCACTTCTGTGGCGCTGCTTCCCTCCCCTTCTTGATCCCCGAACAAGAATCGTTATCTTCCCAGGAAGAAAATAAAGAGAGGAGTAAATTAACATCCCAAGAAGATTGGTATTTAGGTAAAGGTGGACGTTTGAAACAAATGCTTTTAAGAAGTTGGCAAATCAAAGGATGTTTGCCAATAGGGATGGATTCAAGAGGTGCGTGAAAAAAGGAAATAGCTGATCTATATAAGTTTAAAGTATGATAAGCTTTTCCAGCGTCAAAAGAGGCAGAAAGAAAATTCAGGATGTGAGGGAGAGGTGCGTGTATGGGATCCAAATCCCATTGTGAGCAACAATGAGCCCCAAGCTTCCAAGCTGATCGGTAAGCAGTTCTGGTGCCTGGAGCCCAAGCTTCTGATAAGATTTCTCTAGTCAATTGAGAAAATTCTTGGGTAAGGTCAGATTACCCGAAATCAACCAAGCAACCAGAGGAAGTTGATTGAACAAAATCAGAGGATGAGGGTTCTTGAAAGGGTCTAGAAGAAGAGAAGCATGAGATGGAATGACCCAAAGAATGTCTATGAGCATCCCTAGAATTTGAGGAAACCAAGATTAACCTGGCCACCATGGAGTGATCAAGACAATGGTCGCTGTTTAAAACGACACTTGTAAGAGAACTCTGGGCCATATCTGGAATAGAGAATCTATACCCAAGTCTTCCGGGTACAGAAGCCAACTGTAAAAATGTTGGAGTTGTCGATTGAGGCGGGAAGCGAAAAGATCCAAGTGGAGGGGACCCCAGAGAATATTGATCTGATGAAAAATCAAACAATCCAACTACCAGTCACTGAAATCTGTTAAGTAGTGGGAATTCCAGTCTGTCACTCAGCTGGAAAGGCCCAGAGGTTATTCCGCCTTCAAAATGATAGACTCGACTAGGCAAGAGTGCCAAAGTACTTTGGTAACGTCGGTTGGGGCTTTTGAAGTCGTTCCTCCCAGTCAATTAATATATTGGACGGCAGAAATGTTGTAACAGCATGCAACATTGAGACATGACCTTGGCAAAGCTTTTCATAGCAAAAAAGCCTACTAAATGTTCTAAGCAATTGCTGTCTAAATTGAGGCTCTGAGGGGGACCATGTCCCTCCTGTAGATAAAGAATCACATCGAGCACCCCAACCATTGAGACTTGTGTCTGATTCCAAAACAAGATCCGGTTTGACGTTGAAGATTGTTTAGCCGTTCCATTCCTGTATAGGATGCAACCACCAAAGAAGTTTTTCTCTGACATCCGAAGAAAGGAGAATTTTGTCCAAATAATCTAAACCCTCTCTCAGGTGTTTCAGTCCTTGAAGGGCCCTGTAATGTAAGGGGGCCGGAAAAATAGCCTGAATTGAGCCTGAATTGTACAACTAAAGTGATGGAATGGAGAGATAATAGATTCCTGTTTAGAAATGAAAAAATTTCTTTTCAAATTACCTTCAACTTCTTGGGTGGAAGACTTAGTAAAGCCGAGTGCTGATGAAAAAACCCAAGAATTCCACTTCTTGAGATGGACTTAAAATGGACTTTTCGTGGTTGATTAAGAATACTAATTGGGTCAGAAGGAAAAGAGGCCATTCCATGTCAAAACAAACAAGAGGAATCGAATGTGCCATGATGAGGATATCATCTAAGTAAATAAGATGAACACCCCGAGAAGGAAGTGCAGCCATCAACGGCTTCAGGAGTTTTGTGAAACCCCATGGGGCTGAGGAAAGACCGAAAGGAAGACAAGTGAACTGCCATTTTTGGTAGTTGCAAATAAATTGAAGATAACTTTGGGAAGAAGGATGGATTGGAACCATAAGATAAAAGTCTTTGAGATCTATTTTTATTAACCAATCTTCCTGTAGAAGGAGATCTCGCAGAAGATGAATCCTTTCCACCTTAAAGTACTGATACACAATTGTTCAGGAGTCATAAATTGATCACCCCCGGCAGGGGCTAAAATCATTTTGAAAAAATTATAGGAATTACCCAAAATTAACCAAAATGTTCACGTTACAGTACACAAATATTGACATTTTCAAAATTGTCTAATTTTTGGTACTGTAAGGAGATCTGATCTTATCTATGTACCCCTGGTACCGAACTTCGGTGGTAGCTTGATTTAAGTCTTTATCTGGATCCAAGAGAATGAATCTACCAGAAATAACACGTAACAACAGTTTGATCAAATTCATTCTAGTTTATTCATCAGTCTGTAAGCACATATTAAAGGGGGGGTTGCACCCCTCCTGCCGTCAATCAAATATTTGGTATAATCTCTAGCCTATAATATTAGGTATACAGAGGTTTTTGGAAGAATTCATGGGAGAGACAGATGATCGAGAAAGACATAACACTTGTAGAATAGGAAGTCCTAATATGGTTAATTAACCTTCGCGGCTACATTCCTAGCAAAGAGATAACATGAAATGCTGACAGGATAAAGACACCATGTGATGGATGCATACAATACAGTAACCCCTTCAGTATGTGAGATAGTCCTCTGAGGTGGGGCCTTGTCTCATATAGACACTGTGTGATGGATACATACAATACAGTAACCTCTTCAGTATGTGAGATAGTCCTCTGAGGTGGGGCCTGGTCTCATATAGACACTGTGTGATGGATGCGTACAATACAGTAACCCCTTCAGTATGTGAGATAGTCCTCTGAGGTGGGGCCTGGTCTCATATAGACACTGTGTGATGGATGCATACAATACAGTAACCCCTTCAGTATGTGAGATAGTCCTCTGAGGTGGGGCCTTGTCTCATATAGACACTGTGTGATGGATGCATACAATATAGTAACCCCTTCAGTATGTGAGATAGTCCTCTGAGGTGGGGTCTGGTCTCATATAGACACTGTGTGATGGATACATACAATACAGTAACCTCTTCAGTATGTGAGATAGTCCTCTGAGGTGGGGCCTGGTCTCATATAGACACTGTGTGATGGATACATACAATACAGTAACCCCTTCAGTATGTGAGATAGTCCTCTGAGGTGGGGCCTGGTCTCATATAGACACTGTGTGATGGATGCATACAATACAGTAACCCCTTCAGTATGTGAGATAGTCCTCTGAGGTGGGGCCTGGTCTCATATAGACACTGTGTGATGGATGCATACAATACAGTAACCCCTTCAGTATGTGAGATAGTCCTCTGAGGTGGGGCCTTGTCTCATATAGACACTGTGTGATGGATGCATACAATACAGTAACCCCTTCAGTATGTGAGATAGTCCTCTGAGGTGGGGCCTGGTCTCATATAGACACTGTGTGATGGATGCGTACAATACAGTAACCCCTTCAGTATGTGAGATAGTCCTCTGAGGTGGGGCCTTGTCTCATATAGACACTGTGTGATGAATGCATACAATACAGTAACCCCTTCAGTATGTGAGATAGTCCTCTGAGGTGGGGCCTGGTCTCATATAGACACTGTGTGATGGATACATACAATACAGTAACCCCTTCAGTATGTGAGATAGTCCTCTGAGGTGGGGCCTTGTCTCATATAGACACTGTGTGATGGATACATACAATACAGTAACCCCTTCAGTATGTGAGATAGTCCTCTGAGGTGGGGCCTGGTCTCATATAGACACTGTGTGATGGATACATACAATACAGTAACCCCTTCAGTATGTGAGATAGTCCTCTGAGGTGGGGCCTTGTCTCATATAGACACTGTGTGATGAATGCATACAATACAGTAACCCCTTCAGTATGTGAGATAGTCCTCTGAGGTGGGGCCTGGTCTCATATAGACACTGTGTGATGAATGCATACAATACAGTAACCCCTTCAGTATGTGAGATAGTCCTCTGAGGTGGGGCCTTGTCTCATATAGACACTGTGTGATGAATGCATACAATACAGTAACCCCTTCAGTATGTGAGATAGTCCTCTGAGGTGGGGCCTTGTCTCATATAGACACTGTGTGATGGATACATACAATACAGTAACCTCTTCAGTATGTGAGATAGTCCTCTGAGGTGGGGCCTTGTCTCATATAGACACTGTGTGATGGATACGTACAATACAGTAACCCCTTCAGTATGTGAGATAGTCCTCTGAGGTGGGGCCTTGTCTCATATAGACACTGTGTGATGGATGCGTACAATACAGTAACCCCTTCAGTATGTGAGATAGTCCTCTGAGGTGGGGTCTGGTCTCATATAGACACTGTGTGATGGATACATACAATACAGTAACCCCTTCAGTATGTGAGATAGTCCTCTGAGGTGGGGCCTTGTCTCATATAGACACTGTGTGATGGATGCGTACAATATAGTAACCCCTTCAGTATGTGAGATAGTCCTCTGAGGTGGGGCCTGGTCTCATATAGACACTGTGTGATGGATGCATACAATACAGTAACCCCTTCAGTATGTGAGATAGTCCTCTGAGGTGGGGCCTTGTCTCATATAGACACTGTGTGATGGATACATACAATACAGTAACCCCTTCAGTATGTGGGATAGTCCTCTGAGGTGGGGCCTTGTCTCATATAGACACTGTGTGATGGATACATACAATGCAGTAACCTCTTCAGTATGTGAGATAGTCCTCTGAGGTGGGGCCTGGTCTCATATAGACACTGTGTGATGGATGCATACAATACAGTAACCCCTTCAGTATGTGAGATAGTCCTCTGAGGTGGGGCCTTGTCTCATATAGACACTGTGTGATGGATGCGTACAATACAGTAACCCCTTCAGTATGTGAGATAGTCCTCTGAGGTGGGGCCTTGTCTCATATAGACACTGTGTGATGGATACATACAATACAGTAACCCCTTCAGTATGTGAGATAGTCCTCTGAGGTGGGGCCTGGTCTCATATAGACACTGTGTGATGGATACATACAATACAGTAACCCCTTCAGTATGTGAGATAGTCCTCTGAGGTGGGGCCTTGTCTCATATAGACACTGTGTGATGGATGCATACAATACAGTAACCCCTTCAGTATGTGAGATAGTCCTCTGAGGTGGGGCCTTGTCTCATATAGACACTGTGTGATGGATGCATACAATACAGTAACCCCTTCAGTATGTGAGATAGTCCTCTGAGGTGGGGCCTTGTCTCATATAGACACTGTGTGATGGATACATACAATACAGTAACCCCTTCAGTATGTGAGATAGTCCTCTGAGGTGGGGTCTGGTCTCATATAGACACTGTGTGATGGATACATACAATACAGTAACCCCTTCAGTATGTGAGATAGTCCTCTGAGGTGGGGCCTTGTCTCATATAGACACTGTGTGATGGATACATACAATACAGTAACCCCTTCAGTATGTGAGATAGTCCTCTGAGGTGGGGTCTGGTCTCATATAGACACTGTGTGATGGATACATACAATACAGTAACCCCTTCAGTATGTGAGATAGTCCTCTGAGGTGGGGCCTGGTCTCATATAGACACTGTGTGATGGATACATACAATACAGTAACCCCTTCAGTATGTGAGATAGTCCTCTGAGGTGGGGCCTGGTCTCATGTAGACACTGTGTGATGGATGCATACAATATAGTAACCCCTTCAGTATGTGAGATAGTCCTCTGAGGTGGGGTCTGGTCTCATATAGACACTGTGTGATGGATGCATACAATACAGTAACCCCTTCAGTATGTGAGATAGTCCTCTGAGGTGGGGCCTTGTCTCATATAGACACTGTGTGATGGATACATACAATACAGTAACCCCTTCAGTATGTGAGATAGTCCTCTGAGGTGGGGCCTTGTCTCATATAGACACTGTGTGATGGATACAATACAATACAGTAACCCCTTCAGTATGTGAGATAGTCCTCTGAGGCGGGGCCTTGTCTCATATAGACACTGTGTGATGGATACATACAATACAGTAACCCCTTCAGTATGTGAGATAGTCCTCTGAGGTGGGGCCTGGTCTCATATAGACACTGTGTGATGGATGTATACAATACAGTAACCCCTTCAGTATGTGAGATAGTCCTCTGAGGTGGGGCCTTGTCTCATATAGACACTGTGTGATGGATGCATACAATACAGTAACCTCTTCAGTATGTGAGATAGTCCTCTGAGGTGGGGCCTGGTCTCATATAGACACTGTGTGATGGATGCATACAATACAGTAACCCCTTCAGTATGTGAGATAGTCCTCTGAGGTGGGGTCTGGTCTCATATAGACACTGTGTGATGGATACGTACAATACAGTAACCCCTTCAGTATGTGAGATAGTCCTCTGAGGTGGGGCCTGGTCTCATATAGACACTGTGTGATGGATGGATACAATACAGTAATCCCTTCAGTATATGAGATAGTCCTCTGAGGTGGGGCCTGGTCTCATATAGACACTGTGTGATGGATGCATACAATACAGTAATCCCTTCAGTATATGAGATAGTCCTCTGAGGTGGGGCTTGGTCACATATAGACACTGCGTGATGGATACATACAATACAGTAACCCCTTCAGTATGTGAGATAGTCCTCTGAGGTGGGGCCTTGTCTCATATAGACACTGTGTGTTGGATACATACAATACAGTAACCCCTTCAGTATGTGAGATAGTCCTCTGAGGTGGGGCCTTGTCTCATATAGACACTGTGTGATGGATGCATACAATACAGTAACCCCTTCAGTATGTGAGATAGTCCTCTGAGGTGGGGCCTTGTCTCATATAGACACTGTGTGTTGGATACATACAATACAGTAACCCCTTCAGTATGTGAGATAGTCCTCTGAGGTGGGGCCTGGTCTCATATAGACACTGTGTGATGGATACATACAATACAGTAACCCCTTCAGTATGTGAGATAGTCCTCTGAGGTGGGGCCTGGTCTCATGTAGACACTGTGTGATGGATGCATACAATATAGTAACCCCTTCAGTATGTGAGATAGTCCTCTGAGGTGGGGTCTGGTCTCATATAGACACTGTGTGATGGATGCATACAATACAGTAACCCCTTCAGTATGTGAGATAGTCCTCTGAGGTGGGGCCTTGTCTCATATAGACACTGTGTGATGGATACAATACAATACAGTAACCCCTTCAGTATGTGAGATAGTCCTCTGAGGCGGGGCCTTGTCTCATATAGACACTGTGTGATGGATACAATACAGTAACCCCTTCAGTATGTGAGATAGTCCTCTGAGGTGGGGCCTTGTCTCATATAGACACTGTGTGATGGATACATACAATACAGTAACCCCTTCAGTATGTGAGATAGTCCTCTGAGGTGGGGCCTGGTCTCATATAGACACTGTGTGATGGATGTATACAATACAGTAACCCCTTCAGTATGTGAGATAGTCCTCTGAGGTGGGGCCTTGTCTCATATAGACACTGTGTGATGGATGCATACAATACAGTAACCCCTTCAGTATGTGAGATAGTCCTCTGAGGTGGGGCCTTGTCTCATATAGACACTGTGTGTTGGATACATACAATACAGTAACCCCTTCAGTATGTGAGATAGTCCTCTGAGGTGGGGCCTTGTCTCATATAGACACTGTGTGATGGATGCATACAATACAGTAACCCCTTCAGTATGTGAGATAGTCCTCTGAGGTGGGGCCTTGTCTCATATAGACACTGTGTGTTGGATACATACAATACAGTAACCCCTTCAGTATGTGAGATAGTCCTCTGAGGTGGGGCCTTGTCTCATATAGACACTGTGTGATGGATACATACAATACAGTAACCCCTTCAGTATGTGAGATAGTCCTCTGAGGTGGGGCCTTGTCTCATATAGACACTGTGTGATGGATACATACAATACAGTAACCCCTTCAGTATGTGAGATAGTCCTCTGAGGTGGGGCCTTGTCTCATATAGACACTGTGTGATGGATGCATACAATACAGTAACCCCTTCAGTATGTGAGATAGTCCTCTGAGGCAGGGCCTTGTCTCATATAGACACTGTGGGATGGATACATACAATACAGTAACCCCTTCAGTATGTGAGATAGTCCTCTGAGGTGTGGCCTTGTCTCATATAGACACTGTGTGATGGATGCGTACAATACAGTAACCCCTTCAGTATGTGAGATAGTCCTCTGAGGTGGGGCCTGGTCTCATTTAGACACTGTGTGATGGATACATACAATACAGTAACCCCTTCAGTATGTGAGATAGTCCTCTGAGGTGGGGCCTGGTCTCATATAGACACTGTGTGATGGATGCATACAATACAGTAACCCCTTCAGTATGTGATATAGTCCTCTGAGGTGGGGCCTGGTCTCATATAGACACTGTGTGATGGATACGTACAATACAGTAACCCCTTCAGTATGTGAGATAGTCCTCTGAGGTGGGGCCTTGTCTCATATAGACACTGTGGGATGGATACATACAATACAGTAACCCCTTCAGTATGTGAGATAGTCCTCTGAGGTGGGGCCTTGTCTCATATAGACACTGTGTGATGGATACATACAATACAGTAACCCCTTCAGTATGTGAGATAGTCCTCTGAGGTGGGGTCTGGTCTCATATAGACACTGTGTGATGAATGCATACAATACAGTAACCCCTTCAGTATGTGAGATAGTCCTCTGAGGTGGGGCCT
Organism: Hyla sarda; assembly: GCF_029499605.1. NCBI lineage: Eukaryota > Metazoa > Chordata > Amphibia > Anura > Hylidae > Hyla > Hyla sarda. Next base: position 1,963,659 of record NC_079200.1, read on the forward strand.
GGTCTCATATAGACACTGTGTGATGGATGTATACAATACAGTAACCCCTTCAGTATGTGAGATAGTCCTCTGAGGTGGGGCCTTGTCTCATATAGACACTGTGTGATGGATGTATACAATACAGTAACCCCTTCAGTATGTGAGATAGTCCTCTGAGGTGGGGCCTTGTCTCATATAGACACTGTGTGATGTATACATACAATACAGTAACCCCTTCAGTATGTGAGATAGTCCTCTGAGGTGAGGCCTTGTCTCATATAGACACTGTGTGATGGATATATACAATACAGTAACCTCTTCAGTATGTGAGATAGTCCTCTGAGGTGGGGCCTGGTCTCATATAGACACTGTGTGATGGATACATACAATACAGTAACCTCTTCAGTATGTGAGATAGTCCTCTGAGGTGGGGCCTGGTCTCATATAGACACTGTGTGATGGATACATACAATACAGTAACCCCTTCAGTATGTGATATAGTCCTCTGAGGTGGGGCCTTGTCTCATATAGACACTGTGTGATGGATACAATACAGTAACCCCTTCAGTATGTGAGATAGTCCTCTGAGGCGGGGCCTTGTCTCATATAGACACTGTGTGATGGATATATACAATACAGTAACCCCTTCAGTATGTGAGATAGTCCTCTGAGGTGGGGCCTTGTCTCATATAGACACTGTGTGATGGATGCATACAATACAGTAACCCCTTCAGTATGTGAGATAGTCCTCTGAGGTGAGGCCTTGTCTCATATAGACACTGTGTGATGGATGCGTACAATACAGTAACCCCTTCAGTATGTGAGATAGTCCTCTGAGGTGGGGCCTGGTCTCATATAGACACTGTGTGATGGATGCATACAATACAGTAACCCCTTCAGTATGTTAGATAGTCCTCTGAGGTGGGGCCTGGTCTCATATAGACACTGTGTGATGGATACATACAATACAGTAACCCCTTCAGTATGTGAGATAGTCCTCTGAGGTGGGGCCTGGTCTCATATAGACACTGTGTGATGGATGCATACAATACAGTAACCCCTTCAGTATGTGAGATAGTCCTCTGAGGTGGGGCCTTGTCTCATATAGACACTGTGTGATGGATACATACAATACAGTAACCCCTTCAGTATGTGAGATAGTCCTCTGAGGTGGGGCCTGGTCTCATATAGACACTGTGTGATGGATACATACAATACAGTAACCCCTTCAGTATGTGAGATAGTCCTCTGAGGTGGGGCCTGGTCTCATATAGACACTGTGTGATGGATGTATACAATACAGTAACCCCTTCAGTATGTGAGATAGTCCTCTGAGGTGGGGCCTTGTCTCATATAGACACTGTGTGATGGATACATACAATACAGTAACCTCTTCAGTATGTGAGATAGTCCTCTGAGGTGGGGCCTGGTCTCATATAGACACTGTGTGATGGATACATACAATACAGTAACCCCTTCAGTATGTGAGATAGTCCTCTGAGGTGGGGCCTTGTCTCATATAGACACTGTGTGATGGATACAATACAGTAACCCCTTCAGTATGTGAGATAGTCCTCTGAGGCGGGGCCTTGTCTCATATAGACACTGTGTGATGGATATATACAATACAGTAACCCCTTCAGTATGTGAGATAGTCCTCTGAGGTGGGGCCTGGTCTCATATAGACACTGTGTGATGGATGCATACAATACAGTAACCCCTTCAGTATGTTAGATAGTCCTCTGAGGTGGGGCCTGGTCTCATATAGACACTGTGTGATGGATACATACAATACAGTAACCCCTTCAGTATGTGAGATAGTCCTCTGAGGTGGGGCCTGGTCTCATATAGACACTGTGTGATGGATGCATACAATACAGTAACCCCTTCAGTATGTGAGATAGTCCTCTGAGGTGGGGCCTTGTCTCATATAGACACTGTGTGATGGATACATACAATACAGTAACCCCTTCAGTATGTGAGATAGTCCTCTGAGGTGGGGCCTGGTCTCATATAGACACTGTGTGATGGATACATACAATACAGTAACCTCTTCAGTATGTGAGATAGTCCTCTGAGGTGGGGCCTGGTCTCATATAGACACTGTGTGATGGATACATACAATACAGTAACCCCTTCAGTATGTGAGATAGTCCTCTGAGGTGGGGCCTGGTCTCATATAGACACTGTGTGATGGATACATACAATACAGTAACCCCTTCAGTATGTGAGATAGTCCTCTGAGGTGGGGCCTGGTCTCATATAGACACTGTGTGATGGATGCATACAATACAGTAACCCCTTCAGTATGTGAGATAGTCCTCTGAGGTGGGGCCTTGTCTCATATAGACACTGTGTGATGGATGCATACAATACAGTAACCCCTTCAGTATGTGAGATAGTCCTCTGAGGTGGGGCCTTGTCTCATATAGACACTGTGTGATGGATACAATACAGTAACCCCTTCAGTATGTGATATAGTCCTCTGAGGTGGGGCCTTGTCTCATATAGACACTGTGTGATGGATGTATACAATACAGTAACCCCTTCAGTATGTGAGATAGTCCTCTGAGGTGGGGCCTTGTCTCATATAGACACTGTGTGATGGATACATACAATACAGTAACCCCTTCAGTATGTGATATAGTCCTCTGAGGTGGGGTCTGGTCTCATATAGACACTGTGTGATGGATGCATACAATACAGTAACCCCTTCAGTATGTGAGATAGTCCTCTGAGGTGGGGCCTTGTCTCATATAGACACTGTGTGATGGATGCATACAATACAGTAACCTCTTCAGTATGTGAGATAGTCCTCTGAGGTGGGGCCTTGTCTCATATAGACACTGTGTGATGGATGTATACAATACAGTAACCCCTTCAGTATGTGAGATAGTCCTCTGAGGTGGGGCCTTGTCTCATATAGACACTGTGTGATGGATACATACAATACAGTAACCCCTTCAGTATGTGATATAGTCCTCTGAGGTGGGGTCTGGTCTCATATAGACACTGTGTGATGGATGCATACAATACAGTAACCCCTTCAGTATGTGAGATAGTCCTCTGAGGTGGGGCCTTGTCTCATATAGACACTGTGTGATGAATGCATACAATACAGTAACCCCTTCAGTATGTGAGATAGTCCTCTGAGGTGGGGCCTGGTCTCATATAGACACTGTGTGATGGATGCATACAATACAGTAACCCCTTCAGGGACAGACAAGGATTTTTTTTTCTACATAAGCCAATTTGATTTCTATTATTCCCAGGCTGAAAATAAAAACAATTCCTGTTATTTTACAATTGAATTTAAAATTTGATAAGGCTACCAAGTTTTTTTGAGGAAAACTTTTTTAAAGAGGTCTGAGCCTTGTCGAGGGAGGAAAATAACCCCACATATTTACTTATTTCTTTAATGATTTGATCTCCAAATAATAGAACTTCGGTTGGATTAGAAGGTTCGGATGTAGCAAGGTTGGGAGTCCAATTTCATTAATACAGTGCGTCTACTCTCAGCACATAGTGCCGTATTCGTATTGCCATAGAGGCAAATAGCCCTTTGGACTCAACCCCTAAGGATCAATGGGTTTGCCTGTGGAGATGGCCTTTTCCGTTATGTCTACAATTTTAGTTAGTGGACCTAACACACACTCTGAAAGAGCGGTCAAGGCTTTTTTTCAGGTTCTTGGACGATTTTAATAAATATTTTAAGAGGATGGGATTGAGCTCTGGAGTTTGAGATGCATTTAGGGGAAGAGAAGGGCGGGGCATTTGGTCCTGAGTTTATTTCTTGTGGCTTTATCCAATCCCTTTCTAAGCCAGAGGGAGAGGAATTGAGAGAGATGGGGGCTAGAGACCCACTCACCCGATCTGGGGTGACGTATATGGAAGGGATCGAAAAAAAGGTACTCCAGTGGAATCTAGGTTAGTGGAGTCCTTAGTGTCTGTCTCAGTGTCCTCGTATTCACTATCCTCAATATCATCAAGGCAAAAAAGATGGATCATCTTCATCAGAGGAATTGGGAACCTCAATAGAGGATTCATCAGAGATTTCAGGAGCGGCATTAGGTTTAGATCTCTGGGATAATTTCCAAGCCCGATTACTATATTGTTCCTCTTGGGCGGAGGGTCGAGGGTGCAATTGTGTAGCACCAATATCATGACTGCATGATGGTAACAGTCTGTCATAAGTTTCTTTGCACATTCCTTTAGATGTTTTTCTCACTTTAGTGGATGAATGGCCGTCATGGTCTAGATGCCTCCTAAGGGATATTTATAGGGCTTTTAAAGTCCCTGAGGCAATTTAGAGGATGAATCGTCAGCTGACCAGAATTGTTCTGGGGTAGTGGGACAAGGCTGAGTGAATTTCTGTGCAGAAGATTGGGATATGGCCCGAGAGACAGATTTTGCAATGGTCTCCTGCATGGAAGCCAAAGTCTGTTGTATGGCCACGTGTATGGATTGGGAGACCGACTGATTAACAAGTGCTTAAATATGGTCTCCTGACAAAAATCACCATCAGAGGATTGAGACTGTTCATTAGACATTTTATATTAAATAATAATACAATATAAAATGTATAGAAGTACATATATAAATATATACATAAAAAATGTAAAATTTACATATACATGTATAAGTATATATACATATATATATATATATATATATATATATATCAGAATTAATGGGATTAACAAATAAGAAAGTTAATGAAGTTTAAATAGATAGTATTTAATTATAGTGATAAATAATAAATACTATAGGTAATTATGATAAGGGTGGGGGAGCAGAATTTTATAATTGGCCCTATAAAATTAATAATGTGGTAACAAATTCTGTGAGGTAGAATGCAATATTATTAGGGAGAAGGAGAGATGTAATAAATGATTATGCCTCTAGGTGGCGAAAGAAGACTGTAAAATACAATATGGCAGAGCAGCATCTGAAACTGAGGTGATCGCTAGTCTGAGGAGATGCGTGATGGTGGGAAAGGCCCAGCTGATCGCCAGCCAGGCCAAAATCTCGCCAGACGCAACAAATAATTGAGACAGAGACACCAACACCAGGGAGTGCATGAGCGCACCGGCAACTGAACATTGAGCTGGGAGGAGCAACGAACTATCAAAATGGCGGACACTGGTAAGTGAAAAAAGGGGGGAATAGATAGAAAGGCAATGGAAACTGAATATTTGTAGAAAAAAGTGGAAACAAGAAAATGGAGAAATTAGAACGCATGTAATGAAAAGAGAAATGGTAATTAATTTTTAAGGAATATTAAAAAGTTAATGACAAAAAGGATAAAAAGGGGGAAATATTAAGGAATTAAAAAGAAAAATAGAAATAAATAGAAAATAATGATAAAGGAATACAATAATAAAGGATAATTGTGAATAATAAAGAAAAAATATGAAAAAAATATTTTAATAAATAAATAATAAATTACAATAATATTAATACAGTAATAAAAATCATATACTAAGAATTATCTGTGCACTCTGTGGGAGCAGCAAGAAAGGAGGACTCTATGCTGATTGGCTGTACTATTATGTATAACATACTAGGTTATAGGGTTATACCTAGTAAAGTTTTTTCTATATATTGTTATCTTTTAACTATTTTTCTGCTGGGAGTTCAGTAAAGAAAGTTACTGCATAATGTGAAGCCTCCGTCTTGTAATAAAATCTTAAGTTACAGGAGGTTACACGTGTTAAGGATGAAGATCCAGGTAGAGATTCCAGCTATTCCCTTTGACAGGAGATTTGGGGACAGAGCCCTTTAATCCAAGTCATCTCAGTAGTCTCCATTCTGCTGAGAAGTAGGTACAGCGTTTTCCTCATCTTTGAGATCTCCATTGTGTTTCTTACATTTACTAGATTTTCAGGTTCTGGTGATTGAATCTTGGGTTTTGGTTGCGTTACTGTGCGGTGACAGCTGCTGTCCATTGTAGAGAGCTGCGCTTTAATCTCTTGGAGATATATAGCTGGGTTCTGATCTAATCGCTGCTTAGCTTGAAGATTCATGGCATTGTTCATCCCTTCCATGTTTCCTGGGTACATTTCTCTACTTCTTCCATGTCAGTGGCGCTGATATGCCTCCCTCTCATTCTTGTATTCATCTACAATTTTTGTGTAGTGCTGCAACCTTTGACCAAGATCTTCAGACAATTTTGGCCAATCTTCTGCTTCCTTATACCGTTCATTGACTGGGTTACCATGTTTCTTAAGCTCAGCCAGCTTCTCAATACAGTATACACGGTATACATGTAGAGAGATAATGAGAAGGTTCTTATGTAGATTTGTGATTGTTTACCTCACGGTATACATGTAGAGGGATAATGAGGAGGTTCTTATGTAGATTTGTGATTGTTTACCTCACGGTATACATGTAGAGGGATAATGAGGAGGTTCTTATGTAGATTTGTGATTGTTTACCTCACGGTATACATGTAGAGGGATAATGAGGAGGTTCTTATGTAGATTTGTGATTGTTTACCTCACGGTATACATGTAGAGGGATAATGAGGAGGTTCTTATGTAGATTTGTGATTGTTTACCTCACGGTATACATGTAGAGGGATAATGAGGAGGTTCTTATGTAGATTTGTGAGGGTTTACCTCATGGTATACATGTAGAGAGATAATGAGAAGGTTCTTATGTAGATTTGTGAGGGTTTACCTCATGGTATACATGTAGAGAGATAATGAGAAGGTTCTTATGTAGATTTGTGAGGGTTTACCTCACGGTATACATGTAGAGGGATAATGAGAAGGTTCTTATGTAGATTTGTGAGGGCTTACCTCACGGTATTCATGTAGAGAGATAATGAGAAGGTTCTTATGTAGATTTGTGAGGGCTTACCTCACGGTATTCATGTAGAGGGATAATGAGAAGGCTCTTATGTAGATTTGTGAGGGTTTACCTCACGGTATTCATGTAGAGAGATAATGAGGAGGTTCTTATGTAGATTTGTGAGGGTTTACCTCACGGTATACATGTAGAGAGATAATGAGAAGGCTCTTATGTAGATTTGTGAGGGTTTACCTCATGGTATACATGTAGAGAGATAATGAGAAGGTTCTTATGTAGATTTGTGATTGTTTACCTCATGGTATACATGTAGAGAGATAATGAGAAGGTTCTTATGTAGATTTGTGAGGGTTTACCTCATGGTATTCATGTAGAGGGATAATGAGAAGGTTCTTATGTAGATTTGTGAGGGTTTACCTCATGGTATTCATGTAGAGGGATAATGAGAAGGTTCTTATGTAGATTTGTGAGGGTTTACCTCATGGTATTCATGTAGAGGAATAATGTGTAATTGAAGAGGGAATAAAAGGGGAAAAGAGATAAAGGGGATGTAAAGGGATATAAAGGTATAACCAGAAAACTATTTATAATCCAGGGATGTGTGGAACAACTTAAAACACTCCTTTATGCAAAGAGGGGTTTATCCGGGCATCTTTCACACTGATAGCTTGTTTGCCTCCATCTCTCCATTCTTAGCACACACCCGGCATCTTTTAAGGGGTCTCATTTTTTTGGGGGTAGGGGGATTTCAGATGGGAAATGTTGCCCTGGGACAATACAGGTGACGTGGCTTGTCGAAGGCCTCTTATCCATCCCCCCCTGGGCCTGACCTTGTAGCAATATATTTTTGATCACTTTTTCTTTGAAGACGAGGTAGGTATCGGTGTTCCCTGCTTTCTTAGCAATAATAAAACAATTACACATGGCCACTTGTTTTTTAAACCAAATGCGCGATTTGCATGCATCATTGTAGGGCTGCAATATCTGGTCCGCCAGGTCCCCCCCCCCCCCTCATGTATTTATTGTAATCTTGTATGCAGGAGGGTTTGCGGATGGTTGAAATTGTCCGCCTTACAGGTACATCTACATACATATCGGGATGTATGGTAGACAAAACGTCCCTCTTGTCCCTACATTTTATGAACAGTAATCCCTCATTGCAGAGACCCCTGTTTGCCTACGCCTCAGTTTCTGCTGGATTAAGGGTTTGGGGAGCTCTTTTTGGTTCCTCCTTATGGTGCATGCAAGACTAAGGAGAAGGGGCACACTTGTATAGAAGTTGTCAACATACAAGTGATACCCCTCATCCAAAAGCGGATGTATTAGGTGCCAGACAATTTTCCCAGGTAGATTTAGTGAGGGGGGACATTCAGGGGGGTCAAGCTTGCTATCTTTTCCCTCATATACCTTGAAACTGTGCATGTACCCATTTCGCACAATTTATATATTTTCATACCAAAACGTGCCCGTTTGCTGGGCACGTATTGTCGGAAACTTGAGCGGCCTTTAAAAAGAACTAGGGACTCGTCAACTGCTATTATTTTTTGATGGGGTATACACTGAAGATTTTGTATTCAAGCAATTGATCAGGAGCCGAATTTTATAAAGGCGGTCAAAATTACAGTCATCTCTTAGGGGGCATTGCGCATTATCACTAAAATGTAGGAAGCGCAAAATTGCCTCAAACCTCCTACGAGGCATTATATCCCGATATAGTGGGGTGTCATATAATGTATCCTCTGACCAATAGGACCTCAGAGTTGTTGTTTTTTAGGATTCCCATATTAAGAACAAATTTCTGCATCTCAGGCTCATCAACTGGGTGCCTCGCATTGGATTTGGCATAGTGCACGGTGGGATTTTGACTAATGAACTACGTAGCGTGCAAGTTCGGTTGAAATATCATTTGGTCTAGGAGTTCCACATTAAAAAATATTTTACAAAACTCAGGCTCACTAAACCCCTCTACACTGGCTCGGAGTCCCACATCTGAAATAAATTCAGGAATCTGGGGTGAGTACGCTTCTGTGAGAAGCCAGTCACGGACGATGGCGGCAGGGACAGGTCATCTTCCCCTGCGCCATGGCCATGATTAAGAGCTCCTTTAGAGGTCGAAACACGTCAGCGTGCTGTTTTTGCTTGTTGGGGTGCTATCCCCTTTCCCCCTTTTTTGTGTTTGTTCATGATGTTTTTAATATGAGATAGTAAAAGCTACGTTTTAATCATTTCTGTGAGCTGGATTCCTCCCATCTTCATGGTCTCATGGCATACACATGCTCGGCAGTATAGCGCCATTCTGACATGTTCTTCTAGTATCTAAAATCTAAACAATATATATTTAAAAAAAAAAAATTATATCTATTTTTTTTATTAACTTACACTAAAATCTAAAACCTGCCGCTAAAATATAATCCCCTACTCTAACTAAATAGACTTATCTATCTCCCCCCCCTATCTAAGACCCTACACCTAACACTAACCTAACGCCCTACGCCTAACGCTAAGTATATACCCGCTAACTAACTACATCATTAATACACTATATATATTTCTTTTTACTTTTTATACAAAAAAAATTTAATGAATGAAAAAATATTAAATCAAAAAAAGAAGGCAGGGGATGGGAGTGGGAAGGGGATGTGGTGCTTGTGCAGACTGTGTGGGACTGTGTAGGACACTGAGGGGTTAACAATATTCGCTTCTTCTGTCTTGTCTCTTCTCACAGCAGCTCAGATCTACTTTACTACACTGACGGGAGTGAAGGAGATCGGCGCTCTGGCGGGAGGTCAGATCAGAAAACAGCGCACATTACATTGAAAGCTGCTATTGATCAACCTGTTTAGCAAAAATGTGAAATAAAAGCTGCTTTTTATTTTTCTTTCCTAATCTTTGTTCTTTGCCGGAAGGTGAAATATTCTGAACAACAAACTGACCTATTTTAGCTTCAGGATACGGGACTCTGGAAGGATCAGAATAAAAGTCTTCAAGCTGGAAAGGATTCTTTCTATAGAAAGTGAGGACTTTAGAGAAAGGAGCGGGATGGTTCTTGTTGAAGACTTCATGGAAACCTTCTGCCTCATCTGCTTCCGTACTCCGCTTCAGAGAAATGGGATAGGCTACTACATCTGAGACTGAAAAGTCTCTAACTTTGAAGGCTGGTGAGAGGATAGCGCCCTGAAGTGCACAGCCTCTTGGGACAACTTCATCTGCATTTAAAGTGGTGCTGACGACCTCTCCAAAATACTTAGCACTGCGTTCCTTTACAGCTGGAATACATGTCGCACCACCAATGACTTCTACTGCGCTGATATCGTCTACCTGCAGCTGGATCTGTTCCGTTATATAGTGCAGGGGGTATCGGTTCTTTGTAAGAGGTCTGCACATAATGCTTCAAACACGGACCTGCTCATGCGTCCTGACACGTCAATATCATTCATGAAGCATTCAGTATTGATTGGCAATTCGTGTACTGGTGTGGGCTCCTCAAATGTGGTAATAAACACAACAAGAAATTAGGGGAATATACAATAAATTTACATACACTCAGCCCTGAAGGCTGCACTGTGCGGCGCCCTCTGATGGATGCTGGAGAATGGCGGGGGAATTTGCCTACTGGCGGGCACAACTAAACTGCCATACCTTACCCGTTATTACCCTAAATACACAAGAATAACTGTATGGGTGTGTGGTTTGGGCTAGCCTGCAGTGTAGCACCGTATTCGCTCTCCTCTAACTGGTGTTGTAGCACGTGATGAGTAGAAGTTTATCAGTTCTGCAATTGTGAAATGTCACTTTAAGTTATGGAGTCCTTACAATGAACAGTAGCAATACTTATGGCCTGACACACGCAGAGACCCTAACTAACTACCTACAGGCCCGTCTCAGTCTCTAGGCGAGAACCAATGTGGGGGGTGGCAGCTGAGTCTATATAGAAGATCAGCTGACTCGTTTCGGGAATGACACTGCTTCTCAAGGGTCAGTTTCTCCATCATGGGAGCCATGCTCTGGAGATGGGGTAGACAGTCTGAAGGGGTACCAGTTGACTGCACTGCCCCCGCCTGCCGTGACCGGCAAAACTCCTCCCTCAAGGCTCCAACTCTATCATCCAACCTCATAAAGCTCTCCTTAGTAAGCTTTATGAGATCTTTAAGGATCCCATGCTGTCTCCTACCAGTCCTCAATGGCCGGAGAAAATCACCAAAGGATGTTTCAATCCTTTGGCGACTTGGTCGGGACGATGAGGAAGCTGGTAGGGGAGAAGGTTCTTGTCCTTGATCACCAGTGTCGGGGGCTGGGGCAGGAAGGGTGGGGGAGGGGGAGGGTGTTGCCATTGAGAGGGTTTCTTGTTGTCTCGGCATACTGGAATGTGTTCTGGAAGAGAAAAACATAATTAGTGTTGTAAAAATTATTTTAAAAGAGAATAAAAAAGAAACATAATTGGACATACTTGGCATTTTTGAAGGAACCCGAGGAGTGACCGGTGGACATAGGGGGTCTTGGTGTAGGAACCTGACCCACTTGGCTGATTTTCCTCCTCCAAGGTCCCGCATGTGAAGGTCCCTGATGGAAGCCCAGTGTTTTTTTTATCTGGTCACCTACAAGAAATATAAATTTATATTAACGCATAAAAAATAAAATTATTAAAAAAAACGAAACATTTTATTTGTTTTTACCAACAACACTTCCGGCATTGGACGACAGGTCCTCTCAGGATTTACAGATGGTGCTGTAAATTTCAATCCAAAGAGCCTTGGTGTATTGGCGCTTGGCATGGTTCGGGTTAGAGGAATCCCATAGGGCAGGACGAGCTTCAACCCTACTGATTAATAGGTTATCATCTATTATTACCTCCGACTCGTCCTGCCCCACTTTAATATTCACCCGACCGGGCCGAGCGCCAACCTGAAATGAGAAATATTCTGTTAATAGTTTTGCAAACACTGTGGTATATAGTTGATTAGGCAAGCAATCACATTGGCTCTTTAAAAAACAATAAAAAAAAACAATAAAAAAAAAAAAAAAGAGTCAATGTCATTACTTGCTCTGGGCAACAGACTTCCAAAGTACAATTACAAAAAACAAGTATATTTCCGTATTTTTCGCCCTATAGGACGCACCGGCGTATAAGACGCACCCAATTTTAAAGGTGCAAAATCTAGAAAAAAAAGATTCTGAACCCAACAGTGATCTTCAACCTGCGGACCTCCAGATGTTGCAAAACTACAACTCCCAGCATGCCCGGACAGCCGTTGGCTGTCCGGGCATGCTGGGAGTGGTAGTTTTGCAACATCTGGAGGTCCGCAGGTTGAAGACCACTGGTATAGGAGGTAATACTCACATGTCCCCGCCGCTCCGGACCCGTCACCGCTGCCCTGGATGTCACTCCGTCGCTGTCGCTGCGTCCCCGTGGTGTCCCCGACGCTCCAGACGTCTTCTTCCCCGGGATCCACGCTCTCCGTCGCCGTCATCACGTCGCTACCCACACCGCTCCGCACACCGCTCTGCACACTGCTCCTATTGGATGACGGGATGGCGCGCGCGACGACGTGATGATGACGAAGGAGAGCGCCGGCCATGCAGGGGATCCCGGCACGGAGCAGACACCGAGGAGGCAGGTAAGGTCCCTCCCGGTGTCCTGTAAGCTATTCAGTACGCCGCAATTTCACCGCAGTGGTCCCGAACAGCCCGACTGAGCAGCCGGGTTAGTGTTATTTTCCCTTCAGACGCGGTGGTCAGCTTTGATCACTGTGTCTGAAGGGTTAATACAGGGCATCACCGCGATCGGTGATGTCCTGTATTAGCCGCGTGTCCCTGCCGTTGATGGCCGCAGGGACCGCTGCGATAGGTGTGTATTTGCCGTATAAGACGCACCAACTTCCCCCCCCCCCCCCCCCCCCCCCCAGTTTTGGGGAAGAAAAAGTGCGTCTTATACGGCGAAAAATACGGTAAATACTCACACAACCACGTCCTCTGCCACGGACCACAATTCCTCCTCTTCTAATTTTTGGCTGAGGCTCGGGACGCTATTAAAAAAAATATATATATATATTTAAAATACGGTATACAATATATTGAAAAAACTGCAATATAATTGTGCAATACATACTGGTTCAGGCTCTTTGGAAGGCCTATCCTGGGAGTCCTGGGGGTCCGACACATTTGGGACACTCTCCTCCTCGAATTCCTCATGGGGTGGAATATATTCTGATTGTCAAAGAAATAAAAAAAAAAGTAAATTATAGAAAAATGTATTTCATAATCACTCAAAAAAAAAAAAAACACTCACACTTGGGCTTCTACATCCATGTGTTCCTTGTGATGATTCCTCCTGAACCACTACCTGATTCTGCAAAAAATGTATAATTCTTTTAATAAATCATTGACATTTCTTGCTGCCTCTGCTATAGAATCACAGGCGAAAAGAGGGGGTGGGACAGGGGGTGTGAGCACTACACCATGTGACTTCTGGGGTGTGAAGGCTTTACTGAGCATGCTCAGTAAAACTAACGGACGTTATAATAACGGGCATTAACGGGTGTATTTGCTAACGTCCGTCAGCCATAGACTTCATTGTTAAAAATAACGGCCATTTATTTCTCCCGTCACAACTAACGTCCGTTATTCATGACGGGCTATAACGGGTCATAACGGGTAATATAAAAGCACCATGGACTTGAATGGGGTTGTTTAACGGATTTTTAAAATGGCTGGCAGCCTTAGCTGTGTTAGGAAACAGGGGCATCTTGTGGCCAAACAGCAGAATGTCAGTCTAGATATTTAACTTAATTTAAAGGGAGTGTCTCACCAAATGTGATTATTATTTTATTTTTATTTTTTAAAGGTTAAATCATTTTTTCAAATTTGTTTAATATTTTTGGAAATATTTAAAACATTTTTTACTTGTCACAAAATATGAAAAATTAAATAATAACTTGTCATATCTCCCACTCTTGACCAGCAGAGGGAGCTAACATGAGGAATCTGGTGAAAGCAAGCAAATTGTCTGGCTGCTATAAAATAGACCTCACCCGTCTACCTTCCTCCTCTGTCTATGTGCAAAAAGAGAGGGGGAGGGGGTTTTGTAATTTTTGTAGTCAGTCACCGGCTTCTTCATGTGGCTTTCAGCAGACTTAAAGGCCTTGCTGTTATCTGTTCTACACTAAATGTGTGTGGCCCATCCATGTATAAGCCAACACCTCCATTGTTTGTCTGGACCAGTTCATAGGCCAAATTATTTTCCTCCTTCTGCACATAAGGATCATTAAATGCCCCACCATGGAGCTTCTTAAAGTGGTACTCCGCCCCTATACATGTTATCCCCTATCCATGTATCACGCTAAAGGAGTACCCCTTTAATAACAAGTTCTTGAAACTCAAGAAATATCCGTGTCCTACCTGTATAGCACGTATGCATTGTACAGTGCCATCTGCACGGTGTGTAGTACCAGCTTTTTGTACCAAGCCTTGGTTTTTCTCATGGCACTGTACGACTTGAGAACCTGATCGGATAAGCCCCCCCTCCCCATGTACCGTGGAACTTGTGCCTCGTACAGGGACAGGGGTGGGGCCACTGCCATGGATGGTTGTTAATATAAGGACATCTCTTTTGTCCTTATATTTTAGCAACAAGATGTTATTGCTGCAACGGGCCCTGCTCTCGCCTCTTGGCATTGGTTGCGCAACGTGTTCTGGGGGGCACTGTAAGAGAGGCAGGCTAGAGTAAAAATTGTCCATATAAAGGTGATAACTTTTGTCTAAAAGTGCGTACACCATGTCCCAAACAATTTCCCACTTACTCCAAGAGAGAGGGGGGGGGGGTGCATTCAGGGGGGTTCCAAAATGTTGTCTTTCCCTTCGTACACTTTAAATTTATGGGTGTACCCCGAGATGCTTTTGCACATCTTATACAATTTAATTTGGTTTGGTATTGGGCAGATACTTACGGAATTTAAGCTGGCCTTTGAAGTGGACTAGGAATTAATCCAGGGCCGGCTCTACCTTTAGGCAAAATAGGCAGCCGCCTAGGGCGCCCTCTTGATGGGTGGTGCCGCTCTGTCTGCCCAAGAAAGTAAGACAACCAACATCCAAACCACTCGCTTAGGCAGCAGCATGAGGAGGTTTTTTTTACAGTGTGTCACCTCAGTAGTAGGGTGGGGCGTGTCAAGGGCAGACCAATGGGCGGAGTCACCCTAGGCAAAATTCTCTTTTGCCTTGGGTGACAAAAAACCTTGCACTAGAACTCGATTCATCCACACAAATGTCCTTTTCTGGGATGTATGCCTCTGAAAACTTGACACTAAAATGATCAATTATTGGCCGAAGTTTATAGAGGCGATCAAAAGATTTGGGGGTGGGCATTGGGAATTATTGCTATAATGGAGAAATTTGAGGATTGCCTCTGTTGCGGAGCATGGCGTTGCTGTACGGTGGGGTATGGTACAGGATGTTCGCACTCCAATACTGCGTAGTCTCAGGCTTTTTGACTTTGCCCATGTGGAGAACAAGGCCGCCCCAAAATGTCAGCATTTTATCTGAATTAATGGGGGTTCATCTTGAAAACGATGATGTGGGGTTCTGGGCTAAAAATTGTTGGCCATATAAATTGGTCGGCTCCACAATCATATTAACCAATTCATCTGGAAAAAAATTGAAAAAGTAAATTTCGGTAAGGCCATCCGTATTGAGCTGGATCCCTGAGCTGCCCACTAGGCTGGGTTCACATCACGTTTTGGGCAATACGGGACCGCACGCGGTTTTAGGCCCAGTGGGAAAAACCGCATATGAGGCAAAAATGAGCCGACCGGAGTCAGTGTTTCACTTCGGTCGGCTCATTGAAATACATTACATACGGGTCGTATGCGGTCCTGTATTGCCCAAAACGTGATGTGAACCCAAACTCAGGAATTTGGGCCTCATAATTTTTAGGGACTGGGGTTCACACAGGGTCACTTGTTTGGGGAGCGGGCTCAGGCAGTCTCCCTTTGTCGCGGTTCCTCGTCATAACTGGGGGATGAGGACAACAAGACGAATGGGGCGTATTTCTCTTCTTCCTCACTGCCCGTCTCCGTGTCAGAGGCAAGAAAGTCATAAGCCTTTTCTACTGAGAACACCCTGCGATGACTGGGTTGGTCAGAACATGTTTAGCGGGTGTTTCAAACTTAGGGTGGTGTGTATGTAATGCTTCACACATGTGTATGTGGGGGGGGGGGGGGGTCTGAGAAATACAAGAACCTAAACTTAGATTTATTCACCGAACCTAAACGTCCTTAACACCTAATACAGGAACCTAAACTCCCAAACTAATATTTAATTTTTTTCAAAAAAAACGGACAACGTCAACTCCTGTCGCCTAAATGTTGTCACCCTACCACCCTGCCTATAACTGGAACTTCATAACACAAAACCTACTTGGGGAGATGAATGCCCTCAGGGTGAAACCCTGACTAAAGATCCCCTATAAAATGTAACTTTTAATTATACTCATTAAAATAATTTTCAACTTGGTGTGTTGCACATTTATTGCCACTAGATGGCAGTGGTGTTTAAAATTATCAACACTGTGTCCAGTTAATTCCTCTCTAATAGGATCGCAAGGTGTCTGTCATACAGATTACTAGTTTATCATCTCTATCTAGTGTACCCCAGTGCCCTGCTGCAGCTCGGACACTCGGTGTACTACCTAGAAAGGTCGCTGGTACAGTCTGCTATTAAAACATTAATCCTCTCCTCTAAATGTTTTCACCATTCTGAATGGCTTTCTCAAAGAAAAACGAGGCGCCTAAGTAGGTTTTGTGTTACTAAAATTGGCCCAGAGACCCCTAGGGGATTTATCTTGTGGCATATAACTGGAACTTCAACTCCTAACAACAATTTTTTTAGATTATATATATATTTATTTATAAAAAAAATGGATGCCAACTCCTATCACCTAATCTAGACGTCCGCAACCCTAACACCCTGTCTATTACAGGAACCTAAACAACTAATTTATATATATATATAGTAAATTTGAGTAGCTGTATTAGTCCAGTGATGCAAATCATAAAATGTTGCATTGTCTTGTAATAACCTTTTTATTGGACTAACAGCATTTTGTAGAGAAGCTTTCGGGATTCCTCCCTTTATCAAGTCATAAGCAAATCTAAGCTCACAAGCAGAGGACACAGATTACACAGCTTGTGAGATTAGATTTGCTTTGGACTTGATAAAGGGAGAAATCCCGAAAGCTTCTCTACAAAATGCTGTTTGTCCAATAAAAAAGGTTATTACAAGACAATGCAACATTTTATGATTTGCATATATATATATATATATATATATATATATATATATATATATATATATACATACATACAAAAAAGTCCAGGTGGAGTGGCACAGTGAAACAACTCTTTAAATATAAAGTGCGGGTGCTCAGCCGTAGCCCAAGTCCAGACCACAGACTTTATCAATCCAAGGACCAATAAAAAAAGACGATCAGGCGGCACTGCAGCTTACAAGAAATTCCAACGTGTCTTTATTCACCCATAGTGCAACATTTCGATCCTCTCCATGGGATCTTTTTCAAGCATATGACAAAGTATTCACACACACAATATATAAGGTATTCAATTATAAAAAAAACAAGCCCACTTGTGGGTGGTCACTGTGACATCATGTGCCAAAATAAATAATACAAAGTGCAATAACAAGAGATCAATATAAGATCATAAGTGTTATGTGAGCAAAAAATGAGTAAACAAAGTGCAGTGATACAATACTTAATGATACATATCTGAGGCTATTAATGATTACATCCAAACATTGTTCACATAGATAATTAGTAGGAGTTACCTCTGATATAAGACACTGCCCATTCGCCATACAACATGAATCCTCCGGTGTTTGTAAACAAACCCGGTGCGCAGGAGCGGAAGTGCCCATATCACCTGATTCATCATGTGATGCGGCTATGTTCGCTTGGTGTTCTACGTCACGGACATGCGCATTGAGAGTTCGGATCGGCCGTATCCACTTCGGGACCTGCGCATCCTGCCTCCTCCTCACTGACATGCGCATTCCGGCACTGTAGAACAAGCGCGGCCATCTTATTAGTGGGAAAAATTACCCATAAGATATACTTACTGGCATTTAATTCCATCTACGAATTACTGCATACATAAAATATATAACAGGTGGTATATTAACCCCTTCAATTAGGGATAAGTGCACCTATAGGGATAAAGGTATATAGCAATATAAATGACAGTATTTCATAGCAGATCGCGGCAGAGACATGACAAGGGCAATGGACAGTGTTGGGTCAGAGTCCAATGGGTGGATATAACACCTCCCTAGTCCCCACAAAACCCCACTCTCCTCTCTGTGACTGTCTAGCATCATATTCGACAATTCCCCAAGTGCTAACAAACAACCACCTGTTAAATAATAATATTAATTTTTATTGAGGTTCCCAGGTAAAACATAAGCTACATATATCATAATGATCTGGTGTCATTGTACAAATTCTAAAAAGAAAAAAAGAAAATCTCCGCTCCCATCCACCAGCAAAAATGATCTGGATCCATGTTGGTGAATGTTCACATGTCTTCAAGGTAAGTATCTACGAAAAAAATAAAACAACAGAAAATCAGTACATATTCATAAATCACTTTATAAAGGAATCAATTCACATATTCCCTACTACAATTAATCTCACCTCTCATGATATAATATCCATAATAAATATAAAGTACTGTAGTGCAATATATAAAGTGACCCAGTGTCAGTGCTAAATATATAAAGTGACCCAGTGCAAATATAATAGTTATAAAGATTAAAATACTGTATTAAGAGGATAAATGTGGTCTACAAGAATTTAGAGGAAGACTCTGAGTGAGAGATCTATGTTCAGGCCATGTGGTTGTGGTGTGTTCAATCTCTTAATCCACATGGTCTCGCTCTGTCTCAGAGCCTTCTCCCTATCCCCTCCCCTTATGGAACATGGAATTGAGTCAATAATTACAAATCTAATTTCGTCGACGTTATGACCACACTCAATAAAATGACGCGGGACCGGAAATTCTACCTTTTTAGTACGAATGGATGATTTATGGTTATTCCACCTGAAACGACATTCTGTGGTGGCTTCCCCACATAAAATTGTTTACAAGGACACATTAGTATATATATCACAAAATCACTCCTGCATGTAAAATGTCTCTTTATGTCATAGATTTTACCTGTCCTAGGGTGTGTGAAGGAACTACCTTTCATCATAAGAGGGCAATTTTTACAGTTTCCACATGGGTAACACCCCGGTTTCATTTGTGAGGCCAAGTCCACCTTTGCTTTTGATAAATCCGCCCTGACCAATTGATCTTTTAAGTTCCTTGGTCTCCAGTACGAGAGTAATGGAGGGACAGAGAATTCAGGGATTTCTGGATGGCTTTTACAGGAGATCGCAGGGGGCCCCACGATCTGAAACTTATCCCCTATCCATAGGATAGGGAATAAGTTTTTCACCACTGGATATCTCCTTTAAAGGGGTACTCCGCTGCTCAGTGTTTGGAACAAAATGTTCCGAATGCTTAGCGCCGATGCCGGGAGCTCGTGATGTAATAGCCCCACACCCTCATGACATCACGCCCGCCCTCTCAATGCAAGTCTATGGCCAATATTCAGAAATCAATTCCTCAATCTGTAACGTTGGACATTTTGGTTAATGATCTGGAGAGTGGGTCCCCCAACCACAGCTGTTAAAATATGTGACTTTATGGATTTGTAAAAGCCTAGATAAAGCAGCTAGAAATAAGTTAAAGGCCAAATACCCCAGGCCTTCCCTACCACTTAATGCTGCAACTACACCTGAAATAGACCCTATCCTTACCAAATACTTGTTTAAGCCAGGGGAAAAAAACTAAAATAGGACTAGACAGGTCCTTTAAAAGTTGTTAGAAGAAGTTCCTCAACCTTTTAGGCCCATTGGCTAAGATCCTAGATCTAGCTGAAGTTTCATCTTCCCCTTGTACCCCAGTGGTTGTAGACATATTGAAAGGTTGGGCCCAAAGGGATATTTGTCTTTTTGGCAACTCAGCATTTTGTTCTGATGTACTATTCTAATAAGTTAGATGGCCAATTATCTCATCTTGCTACCTATGAATCTCCTTCCCCAACAGATGGGTTGCTTTTCCAGCTTTGGCAATTCGTTTGCCTTCCCTTCAGCATTTACCGTGGTGCTTCCCAAAACTATTAAAACCAGTTGTTACAACACTACGCTCTCGTGGTGTTCGTCTAATTATTTACTTGGACGACATTCTGATCATGGCTTCTTCCCGCCCTCTTATTCGACTTCACTCAAAATGGACACTATCTTTTCTTCAAGATTTTGGTTTCCTTATCAACCAAGAGAAATCTATTCTTTGCCTATCAAAAAACCTAGAATTTTTAGGTTTTCTGGTGGACACCCAATCGGCTCTTTCGAGTCTTCCTTCCCAAAAAATTGAGTCTGATTCGCAAAGAGATTTGATCTATTCTCAACAAAGATCTCATCTCCTTACAGTCCATTGCCCGAATTGTTGATCTACTCTCAGCATCAATTCAGGCAATATTTCCTGCCCACTTCATTACAGGGTGCTTCAAAGACTCAAGATTCGACACTTGAGAGACTGTTTGGCTTATTCGGACGAATGATTTGGTGGTTACATCACATTTAGATTTGGAACAGGAAAACTATTTTCCACTCCTATCCAGATTTTATCATAGAATCCAACGCCAGTCTCATCGCATGGGGTGCTCGCTTTCATCACCAATCTACAGGAGGAAAATGGTCTCCTTCAGAATCCCAACTTCTTATAAATTGTCTGGAACTCCTCGCAAGATTCTTCGCCCTGCAGAGTTTTATGAAACATCATTCCACTTGGATAATATTTCAGCTGTTCAACACGTCAATCGTCTAGGTGATACAAAATCAAAGATACTTGCAACATCACAAAAAGGCTTTGGCACTTTTGTCTAGACAGGAATATCCTCTTGAAAGCAGAATATCTTCCAGGTTTATCCAACACGGTAGCTGACTGGAACTCCCATTTTCTAGTCGACTACAACAATTGGAAACTAGATTCTTAAATTTTTCATCGCATCAACTGTCTCTGGGGACCTCTTCTTTTGGATCTATTTGCATCTCGACTGAACAGACAACTTCCTTATTTCTTTAGTTGGCATCCGGATCCCGAAGCTGCGGGAGTGGAAGCATTCCATCAACATTGGGCCGAGGGTCCTCTTTATGCTTTTCCTCCTTTTTCCATGATCCCCAGAGTTCTTCTTCAAGTCGTACACCAGAAAACTGTACTGATCCTACTCACTCCCTGGTGGCCGATGCAATCGTGGTTTCCCCAAATTCTGGGAATGATAATAGACTTTCCGAGAATTCTCCCTTCTCATCAGTGAATTCTATTAGATGCTTCGGGTAATCTTCACCTCCTTGTCCTATCCAATCAGTTGACTCTTCTAGTTTGGAAAATCTCGAGTTGTCAAGAGATTACGCAGGATTTTTTCAATCAACAAAGGACATCTTATCTGCAGCCTGGGCTCGGGGTACCAGGAAAGCTTAAAGATCAGCCTAGGAACTTTGGGTTCATTGGTGTACACAACGGTATTTGGATTCCCGTCATGCACCTATAACCCATATTTTGAATTTCCTTTTGGTACAGAGATACATGCAGTATCGTGCACCGCTCCTTTCCAAGAAGGAAAAATAGAAAATAACCGCGCAGTTCAGGGACATTTTATTCCTTTAAAGGGGTACTACACTGTTAATCATTTGGAACAAACTGTTCCGAATGCTGGAGCCAACGCCGGGAGCTTGTGACGTCATAGCCCGCCCCCTGATGATGTCACTTCCCACCCCTCAATGCAAGTCTATGGGAGGGGGGCGTGACAGCCGTCACGCCCCCTCCCATAGACTTACATTGAGGGGGCAGGGCGTGACGTCACAAGCTCCCGGCGCCGGCTCCAGCATTCGGAAAAGTTTGTTCCAAACGATGAGCAGCGGAGTACCCCTTTAAGTTTCTACTTAGAAGCAAGAAACCCCCCAAAAACTGCACAATACCAAATCTTTACACTGATGGACTTGTTACCGCTGTGGATATCTGTATTTCCAAATTCTCTTGTTACACAAAACAAACAAAAAAACAAAACAAATGAAATATTCTAATTCAAGTTGTTTTTCCTGCATTGTCCTGTGTTTTCTTTTGTTTAATGTCTCCATTATTGTTTTCATACAGTGAACGATGTCCAAAGCGGGTGGAAGACTGCACAAGACTACGTCCTGGAGGGTCTCAATAAGTGGGAGCGCAGCGGCCCTGTACCCAGAGTGGACCAGAACACCCGTTAATAACATGCTACACTTCATGGTGCCCAACCGCTGCCTGAGACGTGACATATAATAACATGATGGACTTGGTTATATATGGCATCAATGTGGTGCGCTGCATCATTCTACCCCCAACAATCAGTCGCAAACAAAGACCGGCCGACACTTTTACCACCACTTATTTGGAATGTGTCCTGGTGTTGTCCATCTTGTTTGTTTAACAAGTTACATCCAACATTGTTCAGATATGACCCCTCCCAGCTGTTGTGTCTCCAAGTATGTGGGCCCTCCTCCTCCTTTTTTCACAATTTTTGCCCAGCCACCTCTTCCTCACATAACTGAAGTTTGTGCCATGTGACATTTAATTACAATGGCTGCCAATCCATCACATGACTAAGCATCAAAGCACCATATACTGTACTATAAAGGTAATGTGTCACCAGTGTCACCTGAACCACATGTCTGGACCCACAGATTAGTGCAGATGACACTGAAGACAGATTTGCTTTATTACTGATCTGTGATACACTTGGCATAAGATACATTGTGTCTTTAAATATTTTTTGGAGAATATGAAGTCCTGAACTAATTTATTTTTTCTTCTATGTTAATTCACAGAACCAGTTGAAACGATGGGCGCATGTCACGTGGTCTGCAAGTGGCGGCTGCTGGGGCAGTTGAGGCCCAACAAACAAAGCAGATAAAGAAGAATCCTCCCATGATGCCATAAACAGATTGGCATAACGCGGCGCGTATGTCGTGCCCATGGTGGTACCCTTTGTTGTAATTAATAATAATCACCCTCAAAATAATAATAATAATAAAAGATACAACTCAGGTAGTCTCATTGGCGGAATCATTCCCGTGGACAGACAATCATATCATGGCCACTTTAGATGTTTCATCTCTCTATATGTTAATGTACCACGAATTAGGCCTTAATGCAGTTAAGCTATTTTTGGAACAAGGGCAAATAAAAACCAAACAAATTGATTACATTACACAAGCTATTCACTTTATATTGACACACAATTATTTAAATTTTTAGGGTGATTATTATTTGCAACAAACAGGTACCGTCATGGGCATCAGATTTATGCCAAGTAATGCCAATCTGTTTATGGCATCATGGGAGGAGGATACCATCCTCCCCAAACTTGGCAAGGATCTGGTGCTCTGATGCAGGTATATTGATGATAATAATTTTGATTTGGAGAGGATCTTTGGTTCAATTAGAGTAATTTATTGACAGTTTAAATATTAATAATCACTACTTGAGCTTCACATCCACTATTTGTCATCAGGACCACCAAAAAATACTTCTTGTAGTAGTAAAAGTGTGATCCCGATCGCGGTGGCTGAAGCGCTCGTACATGTTTCCTGTCGACGGTGTCTATGTAGTTCGGGTATTGTGCCACAGACTGAAAGCTACTGCTGCCTTTATCCACATACTCCTGGGGCACTGGGCATTTAAATTGGCTGTATGTGCTGAATCACCGGGCATGTGGACTTCACAATCCCTGACATAGTTAATTTACCAACTCTTAATTGGAGGTGAGGAGGACGTCACCTGTGAGTATACAGCGGGTGTATGAGGGTCATTTTTCGTGGCAGGATCTGTAGTTTTTATCAAGACCGTTATTGTTTACATTATCTCTTCACCCTGACTTTTTTGTCTTTTAATCAGTAATACTTGATTCTATTTTTCTTTTTATGTATGACGTCTCCACCAGAAGTCCCTGGAAATCAGAACAGGAAAGAAGAAGAATGGAGCAAGGTGGGACGTCAATGGATCCAATAACCCCGGAAATAAAAAATTCATGATCCGATAGAAAACACTTGGGAAATAAATGATTTCCTGACAATAGGTGAGAAAAGAGGCAAAGAAATGAAAATACTAATAATCTGCCGCCCCATGGGTGAGCGAGCGTCTGCTTCAGGTAGGGGCAGGTAAGAAAGGTTTTCTTCACCTTGATGCATACAGCAGTGCCGCTAAGAAGAACAGGAGGATTAATAATTCCTGAAAACTTTGAGGAACAAAGGAGCAAAGAAAGAAGGAAAAATAGAAAATAACCACGCAGTTCATGGAAATTTTATTCCTTTAAAGGGGTACGCCGCTGTTCATCGTTTGGAACAAACTGTTCTGAATGCTGGAACCAGCGTTGGGAGCTCGTGACATCATAGCCCCGCCCCCTCATGAGGTCACTTCCCGCTCCCTCAATGCAAGTCTATGGTAGGGGGCATGACTGCTGCCACGCCCCCTCCCATAGACTTGCATTGAGAGGGCGGGGTGGGACGTCATGAGGGGGCGGGGCTATGATGTCACAAGCTCCCGGCTCCAGCAATCGGAACAGTTTGTTCCAAACGATGAGCAGCGATGTACCCCTTTAAGTTTCTACTTAGAAGCAAGAAACCAAAAAAAAACCTGTGCGTTACCAAATCTTTACACTGATGGACTTGTCACCGCTGTGGATATCTCTATTTCCAAAGTCACTTGTTACACAAAACAAACAAAAAAACTAAGCAAATAAAATAATATAATAATTAAATAATAATATTTAAATTAAATGCTTCTTGATGTAACAGCTTCTGTTCCCACATCTGAAATTAATTAAATATTCTAATTCGAGTTGTTTTTCCTGCATTGTCCTGTGTTTTCTTTTGTTTAATGTCTCCATTATTGTTTTCATACAGTGAACGATGTCCAAAGCGGGTGGAAGACTGCACAAGACTACATCCTGGAGGGTCTCAATAAGTGGGAGCGCAGCGGCCCAGAGCGGACCAGAACACCCGTTAATAACATGCTACACTTCATGGTGCCCAACCGCTGCCTGAGACGTGACATATAATAACATGATGGACTTGGCTATAAATGGCATCAATGTGGTGCGCTGCATCATTCTACCCCCAACAATCAGTCACAAACAAGGAGTCCGACCTACACTTTTACCACCACTTATTTGGAATGTGTCCTGGTGTTGGCCATCTTGTTTGTTTAACACTTTACATCCAACATTGTTCAGATATGACCCCCCAGCTGTTGTATTTCCATGCATGTAGACCCTCCTCGTCCTTTTTTCACGATTTTTGCCCAGCCACTGCTTCCTCACATTGCTCACATAACTGAGGTTTGTGCCTTGTGATATTTAGTTACAATGGTTGCCAATCCATCACATGACCAAGCATCAAAGAACCATATACTGTACTATAAAGATAATGTGTCACCAGTGTCACCTGAACCACATGTCTGGACCCACAGATTAGTGCAGATGACACTGAAGACAGAGTTACTTTATTACTGATCTGTGATCTGCTTAGCGTAAGATACATTGTGTCTTTAAGTATTTTTTATCAAGACTTTGTTGGTGTATTGTCTCTGTCCTGAAATATTTTATTTCTTCTTCTATGTTAATTCACAGGACCAGTAGAAATGATGGGTGCATGTCACGTGGTCAGCAAGTGGCGGCTGCTGGGGTCAGTTGAGGCCCAACAAACAAAACAGATAAAGAAGACTCCTCCCATGATGCCATAAACAGATTGCCATAACTCGGTGCAAATCTCGTGCCCATTGTGGTACTCGTTTGTTGCAAATAATAAAAATCACTCTCAAAATAATAATAATAATAAAAAGATACAATTAAGGTAGTCTCATTGGTGGAATAATTCCTGTGGACAGACAATCATATCATGGCCACTTTAGATGTTTCATCTCTCTATATGGTAATGTGCCACGAATTAGGCCTTAATGCAGTTAAGCTATTTTTGGAACAAGGGTAAATAAAAACCAAACAAATGAATTACATTACACAAGCTTTTCACTTTATATTGACACAATTATTTAAATTTTTAGGGTGATTATTATTTACAACAAACAGGTACCGCTATGGGCATCTAATTCACGCCAAGTTATGCCAATCTGTTTATGGCATCATGGGAGGAGGATACCATCCTCCCCAAACTTGGTGCGGATCAGGTGCTCTGGTGCAGGTATATTGATGATAATGATTTTGATTTGGAGAGGGTCTTTGGTTCATTTAGAGTTATTTATTCACAGTTTAAATATTAGTAATCACTACTTGATTTTCACGTCCACTATTTGTAAAGCACAAATACATTTTTTAGATTTGGAGATTAAAGTAACACAAAATAAATGACTCCCCCTCATGACATCACGCCCGCCCCTTCAATGCAAGTCTATGGCCAATATGCAGGAATCAATTCCTCAATCTGTAACGAATGACATTTTGGTTAATAACCTCAGGTGACTTATTTGCCACATTCAGATCGTTTTTGGTCAGCGGATGATGCCGAAAGATCTTCCAAAGGGCGCAAATGCGTAAATAAACGGAGGCATATACCTAATGACGACCGTACCTCCTCTAAATCTCGCAGATTTGATAAAGGAGCAGGTCAAGCATATCTTGATGGCTCAACTAAGATTGCTAGCCTATCTGTAGGTGTCATACCATCACACCCAGGCCCCTGTGCCCGTGAGGACGAACATATTAAACGGGTTAGAATGACGTAAACCAGATTCTTATATTAAGTATCTGATGATGACATGATTATTGATGATCAAACTACTAAAGATATTTTATTGGATGGTAATGGGGTCCCATTTTTGACCCATCTCAGATCTATCACCCAAGATCTGGAGAGTGGGTTCCCCTAACCACAGGTGTTAAAATATGTGACTTTATGGATTTGTAAAAGCCTAGATAAAGCAGCTAGAAATAAGTTATAGGCTAAATGCCCCCGGCCTTCCCTACCACTTATTTCTGCAACTACACCTGAAATAGACCCTATCCTTACCAAATACTTGCTTAAGCCAGGGAAAAAAATGAAAATAGGACTAGACAGGTCCTTTAAAAGTTGGTATGACAAGTTCCTCAACCTTTTAGGCCCATTGGCTAAGATCCTAGATCTAGCTGAAGTTTCATCTTCCCCTTGTACCTCGGTGGTTGTAGACTTATTGAAAGGTTGGGCATTCAGCATTTTGTTCCGAAAGAAGACGTACTATTCCAATTAATTAGATGGCCAATTATCTCATCTCTGAGTCTCCTTCCCCAACAGATAGGTTGCTTTTCCAGCTTTGGCAATTCACTTGCCTTCCCTTCAGCCTTTACCGTTGTGCTTCCCAAAACTGTTAAAACCAGTTGTTACAACACTACGCTCTCGTGGTGTTCATCTAATTATTTACTTGGACGACATTCTGATCATGACTTCTTCCCTCCCTCTTATTCGACTTCACTCAAAATGGACACTATCTCTTCAAGATTTTGGTTTCCTTATCAACCGAGAGAAATCTATTCTTTGCCTATCAAAAAACCTAGAATTTTTAGGTTTTCTGGTGGACACCCAATCGGCTCTTTCGAGTCTTTCTTCCCAAAAATTTAGTCTGATTCGGAAAGAGATTTGATCTGTTCTCAACAAAGATCTAATCTCCTTATAGTCCATTGCCCGAATTGTTGATCTACTCTCAACATCAATTCAGGCAATATTTCCTGCCCCACTTCATTACAGGGCCCTTCAAAGACTCAAGATTCGACACATGAGAGACTGTTTGGCTTATTCGGATGAAATTTCCTCTTTCTCCGGAAGCCAGGGAAGAACTGATTTGGTGGTTACATCACATTCAGATTTGGAACGGGAAAACTATTTTCCACTCCAATCCAGATTTTATCATAGAATCCGACGCCAGTCTCATCAGATGGGGTGCTCGCTTTCATCACCAATCTACTGGAGGAAAATGGCCTTCTTCAGAACCCCATCTTCATATAAATTGTCTGGAACTCCTCGCAAGATTCTTCGCCCTGCGGAGTTTTATGAAACATCATTTCAATTGTTGCGTCCTTCTCCGCATGGACAATATTTCAACAATTGGAAACTAGATTCCTTAATTTTTCATTGCATCAACTCTCTCTGGGGACCTCTTCTTTTGGATCTATTTGCATCTCGACTGAACAGACAACTTCCTTATTTCTTTAGTTGACATCTGGATCCCGAAGCTGCGGGAGTGGAAGCATTCCATCAACATTGGCCCGAGGGTCCTCTTTATGCTTTTCCTCCTTTTTCCATGATCCCCAGAGATCTTCTTTAAGTCTTACACCAGAAAACTGTACTGATCCTAATCACTCCCTGGTCGGCCGATGCAATCGTGGTTTCCCCAAATTCTGGGAATGATAATAGACTTTCCGAGGATTCTCCCTTCTCATCAGCACATTCTATTAGATCCTTTGGGAATCCTCACCCCCTTGTCCTATATACTTTGGAAAATATCGGATTGTCAAGAGATTACGCGGGATTTTCTCAATCAATCTTATCTGAAGCCTGGGCTCCGGGTACCAGGAAAGCTTATAGATCTGCCCGGGAACTTTGGGTTCTTTGGTGTACACAACGGTATTTGTATCCCCGTCATGCACCTATAACCCATGTTTTGAATTTCCTTTTGGCTCAGAGATACATGGAGTGTGCGTATCGGCCACCGCTCCATGTTGTTGTCATCAGTAATCCATGCACGGAGCGGAGGTCGCTCTGTACAGGAGAGCCGGGTGCTGGGTAGGAGATCCTAGGGGATCCTGTGGTCAGACCCCCAACGATCAGACACTTATCCCCACAACACAATTCCTAAGGAAAGGATCTTTCGGCTGTCATGTCAACTGAATAGGACCCTGCATCACCCCATGTAGGTCAATCAGCCCTCCAGATATGCAATAATAAAAATGAACTATATAAATTGCCTAACAAATACAAACTGAAAGCTGTAGTACTATCACTTCACATTTGACAGGTTACACATAAATGATATTTCCTCATGTCTGCTACAGCTTCACTGCCTCTGACTGCAGGTTCTCTCCCTGTATATGACGGCAGGTTCTCTCCCTGTATATGACTGCGGGTTCTCTCCCTGTATATGACTGCAGGTTCTCTCCCTGTATATGACTGCGGGTTCTCTCCCTGTATATGACGGCGGGTTCTCTCCCTGTATATGACGGCGGGTTCTCTCCCTGTATATGACGGCGGGTTCTCTCCCTGTATATGACGGCGGGTTCTCTCCCTGTATATGACTGCGGGTTCTCTCCCTGTATATGACTGCGGGTTCTCTCCCTGTATATGACGGCGGGTTCTCTCCCTGTATATGACGGCGGGTTCTCTCCCTGTATATGACGGCGGGTTCTCTCCCTGTATATGACGGCGGGTTCTCTCCCTGTATATGACGGCGGGTTCTCTCCCTGTATATGACTGCGGGTTCTCTCCCTGTATATGACTGCGGGTTCTCTCCCTGTATATGACTGCGGGTTCTCTCCCTGTATATGACTGCGGGTTCACTCCCTGTATATGACTGTGGGTTCTCTCCCTGTATATGACTGCGGGTTCTTTGCCTGTATATGACTGCGGGTTCTCTCCCTGTATATGACTGCGGGTTCTCTCCCTGTATATGACTGTGGGTTCTCTCCCTGTATATGACTGCGGGTTCTCTCACTGTATATGACTGCGGGTTCTCTCCCTGTATATGACTGCAGGTTCTCTCCCTGTATATGTCTGCGGGTTCTCTACCTGTATATGACTGCGGGTTCTCTCCCTGTATATGACTGCAGGTTCTCCCTGTATATGACTGCGGGTGGTTGTGGCAGGCAGCGGAGCAGCAGAGCTGTGTAGAGAAAAAATTCCAATCTGAGATAATTATAGGGTATTATATCCTCTATACAGGCTCTGCTGCTCCACAGCCGGGTCTAATTAATAGGTGAGGAGCAGCAGAGCTGTATACAGAACATCCAGGGCTGCTCCACACATCACATTGTACAGTAACAGCTGATAAGAAATGGGGCACAGGTTATTTAAGACAGTTTTTGTTTTACACAAATTGGACCATAAATTGATTGTCTTCAAAGTATATAACCTTAAAAAATCTTTTTTTAAAAGGATACGGAAATATGAAGTATATATATATAGTATATATGAATATATATATATATATATATATATATATATATATATATATATACTGTATAGTTAAGAATGGGAGGGAGAGAAGGAATGAATAAATCAGAAGAAGAAAAATGAGCGATATGGCAGGGCCCAGATTGCAATGGGGGGAGGAGTTAATGTTACTGTCTTGTTTTGTTTTGTACAGATATATGGGGGGTATCTTTTTTTTTTTAGAGATGGGATGAGGGAGGGAGAGGAGACACTTTTATTACCACTTAGAACATGTCCTGGTGTTGGCCATCCACACCAAGTTTGTACTTATTTATTTCTTTGTTTTTTTTTTGTTTTATGTTAAGTCCAGTTTCGGTCACTATTATGGGACAAGTCGGATCCCCACCACAGCAATAGGATGCGTATTCCGAAACACGTGGGAAGCAGAATCGATAATTTTCCAGAAATGTCAGAGCATGTGCAGGAAGATATTAGTAAGTTACATTTATATATATATATTGTGGCAGTGTGGCAAGGAAAGGGTGTATTTCCTTAGCTCACCCTGCAGAAGCTCTCACCTGCTTCTTAAGTAATGAGGCAGGAGGGAAGGGAGGTGTATATGAGATGGAGACTCAGTGTAATGTGGGCTCTTCCTAGGAGACAGCATGTGGGCTGTAGGGAAGAGACAGAGCCTGCTGAGGAGTACACAGCCCGAGCTATGAGGGGCTCAAAGACAGTGACATGAATTGTGAGTAGAAGGTTGCAGGGGACATATGTTTAACCGGCTGAGGGAAGCTCAGCGGTTGTTAGTCAGGACAAGCTGATCTGTTTAGCCAGTGACCAGACGGTCTAGGTTTTGTTTTGTTCCTGCTTTTTGTTTATTTCTTTCCCTGCAACCTGTCTAATAAAACTGGCAAGGTGCCAGATTTGCATTATAAGCGTTTGTTTGCTGGTTTATTGAGAAGAAACGCATCCTGTGGCGTGGTCCAGGACGATCCCAGAGCTAATCCCCAAGACGGATCGTCACATTTTGGTGGAGGATGCGGGCACGCCGTTGCTAAGGGCAGCCCGTTGCCAAGGGCAACCAACAAGAGGAGAGGAGCTGTTGCTAGGAGCAACCCCCTGCAAGATTGCAAGTCGGAGGAGTTCAAGCCCAGTTTGGTGTCTGTGGAGGAGCGTTGCTAGGGGCAACGGATCGAGAATTTTTTTCAAGAAAATGGGACAACCTCGAAAGGCCGTTGCTGGGAGCAACCGACGTGGGCCACAAGCTGTGGTCACCAAGACAAAGCCGAGGTCCCGTGAGTTGTCGGTGGGCAGAATCCCACTGTGGGTGGACTTGGATTGTTGCCAGACTGTATCTCGGATTATGCCAGAAATAATTCCATTTGTGAAGTCCCGCCCGGAGCCCGGTAAGACTGTTCAAATTACCTTTGATACATGTTTTGGGGCAGTAAGTCATATGATGGAGGTATGTGCGGAACTTACAGTGGAAATTGTACTGGGCAGAGACTTTCCGTATTTCTGGCAGCTATGGGATGCTGAGAGTGCACCTGAGAGTTCACACCCAAAGGTTCCGGAAGGAGTGAGGACTGGGGGGTCTCTACTGGACTGTGTGAATGGTGCTGTATATTGTGAACCCATGCAGGCTGATAATGTTTTTCTTGAAACACTTATGTTAATGTGTTCTGATGTAAAAAGTTCTATTCCCACCTCTCACAGGACAAAAGAAAACCTGTGTGAGCTGGAAATAGAAGGTAAAAAGATGACTGTTTTGTTAGATCCAACATGTATAATAAGTCTGGTAAAGACCAGCTGCAGAAAGCCGGACCCCGCTATAGTGTCTATACAAGCCAATATTTGGGGTTATAAAACAGTTAATGTGTGTATTTCTACTCCCTATGGTACCATAAGTCACAAGGTTGCAATAGAGCCTACCTTAGAGGATGAAGTAGTACTGGGGAAGGATTTTCCGTTTTTTCAGCAGTTGTGGGAAGATAGTCAGGTGACTAGAGCAGGAACACCTGATAGGCTCACAACACTTGGTTTTCACCACATAGTAGGGGACAGTAACTCAGCAGAGGCTGAGGACTGGGAGTGTCAGCAGACCCTAGGTATATGTCAGGTGGGAGTGTCAGCAGACCCTAGGTATATGTCAGGTGGGAGTGTCAGCAGACCCTAGGTATATGTCAGGTGGGAGTGTCGGCAGACCCTAGGTATATGTCAGGTGGGAGTGTCGGCAGACCCTAGGTATATGTCAGGTGGGAGTGTCGGCAGACCCTAGGTATATGTCAGGTGGGAGTGTCAGCAGACCCTAGGTATATGTCAGGTGGAGTGTCAGCAGACCCTAGGTATGTCAGGTGGGAGTCTGCCAGACCACTAGGGGAGCTGAAGAACAGTCCACGAGTCAAGTTAAAGTGGTGACTGGAATAGAAGCTACGGAGATGGCTGTGGAAAAACCAAAACTCAGGAAAAGAGTACCAGTGGAGCTGGGGGCTGCGCTTACGGTCACAGACAGAGTCCTAAGTGAAGGAGACTGTGACAAGACAAAAGAAAAATCTGCCAAGAAGCCGAGAGACAGTTCAGAGGAACTGATCAGGAATCTCCCTGACTCGCTGGTGCCAAGAGCCATTGCAGTTTTTGCTAGGGGCAACAAACTTACCGCCAAGGGATTGCCGGTCCGACGGGAGTGTTTAGCGAGAGTCTCCAGAGTTGCCAACGTGGTGGGAGAGGAAGTGCCAGGTGTCAGTGGCACCTGTTGTGGATGATAATAATGAGGCACAAGTGGCCGCAACCCCAAAAAAGGGGGAGACTTCATCTAGAGATGGAGAAGAGCTGGGTCGAGTGTCTGACAGAGGACCAGAGGATGTCTCAAGGTCTAACAGCGAGAGTGAGGAGACCGCTGTCAGTAAAAGGTCTCGGAAAAGACGAGCTGGCCTTGGGAAAAAACTGGAGCAGATCCAGAATCTGGAAGAAACCCTGCAGATGGTTTCTGTGAAGTTGTTGGAGAAAGAAAAAGAGGTACATCGCTTGACAGAGGAGAAGGACAAATCACTTGCTGACTTTAAGAAAGAGCAAGAAGCGAGGCTTCAGCTGGAAAAAGTCATGGAGCACCACAGAAGTGAGTTTGTGACTCTGCAGGATGAACTGTCCCGCTCCCAGGGTCTTGTGACCAGCAAGGAGAGTGAAGTGCAGAGTCTGGCCAAGCGGATGTCCTTCCAGGAAGAAGAAGTGAGTCTTCTACATGGTGCCTATCAGGCTCTGCAGAGTGATCACAAGGCTAGGCTGGTAGCCATGGAAAAAATAGAAAAAGAGAAGAATGAGATGAAGATGGAAGTTGATGATCTTGCCAGCAATCTGGAGAGTGTCTCTAAAGCTAAGAGACAACTTGAGGAGGAAGTCAAGGTGAAGAATGCCCTTGCACATGCTCTTCAATCTGCTCGTCATGACAATGGTTTGCTCCGTGAGCAGTATGAGGAGGCCCTGGAACAAGTTGAGACTCTGAAACATGAAAACAAGAACTTGCAACAGGAGATCTCAGATTTATCTGAACAGATCGGTGAGAATGGAAAATCTATCAATGAGTTAGTGAAGTCCAAGAAACAGTTGCTGGACAGTGAGAAGATTATCTCCACAAAGCTTAAGAGTGAGCAGCTGAGATATATAAAGCTGGAAGATGACATGAAGATCTTAAAGGAGAGCCTGGAAGCACAGAACGAAACGCGCAGAAGGTCCCACGTAGCTGCCTGGGTTTTGCTGGGAGCACAACTCTACGAGCAGGTGGCTGTGCTGGCGGACAATGAACAGTTGAGGAAACAATTGCTGTCTTCGGAAGATACTGTCAGGGAGACAGAGTTACTTGACAGTGAGAGGATGAAGTCCGCTAAGCTCCAGTGTAAGCTACGAAAATGTGAGAAAAAGGAAGAGGACCAGGAAGTCCTAAAAGAGAGCAGAGACCAAGATATGGCGGAATTGGCTCAAGAAAGGCTTCTGGGGCCGAAGTTACAGGATACAGTTATGCTTTCTCTGATTGCGAAAAAGTCCTCTAAAGCTAAGATTGAGGTGAAGTCCTGTAAGTCCCCTGAAGCTAGGACTGAGCTGAAACTTGGTGGGAAATCCTCTGAAGTGGATACTAAGGAGAAGAGACCAAAACCTGAGCAGACCAAAAATTCTGAAGGTAATGCTGAGGCAGAAAAATCCTCTGAAGCAGAAGCTAAACCAGAGTCAACCAAAAAGCTGTGAGTAAAGAGAATGGCACAACTGAAGCTACAGGTGAAGAGAAGAGTAAGCCTGAAGAAGCTGCAGTAGTAGAAGCTGATTCTACACAAGAATCTGAAGGAGCTATAGACTCTGAAGCCAAACCTGAGGAAGCTGGTTTCCCTGAAGAGAAAGCTGGAAGGGATGAGGTGAAACCATGTGAGAAATCCACTGAAGTCAAGACTGAGTTGAAACCAGGTGGGAAGTCCTCTAAAGTTGAAACTGAGATGGACCTGTGTCGGAGGTCCTCTGAAGCTAGAGAGAACAAGACAGTGGTTATTGAAGCCACTGAGGCCGAAAGATTATCTGAAGCAGAGGCAGAGGTCTGGCAAGCCAGAAGAAGACAAAGGTTAGAAGCATCGGTCCTCTCGGTCCTTAATTTCAAGGGTGAAGAACCTGGTACTGGAGAGGTGTGACCGAGAGACTTGCAATTGGGGGCTGGTAAAAGTCTGGAAGAAAAAGTCAAGGACTTCAGAGACTGTGGGACAAAAGTTGTCCAAGAGAAAGGAAAGGCAGATGGTTTCTGCCTTTCAAATACATGTGCTCCTTCCCGGTGGTCTGAGCAAAGGCGGGGGGGGATATGTGGCAGTGTGGCAAGGAAAGGGTGTATTTCCTTGGCTCACCCTGCAGAAGCACTCACCTGCTTCTTAAGTAATGAGGCAGGAGGGACAGGAAGTGTATATGAGATGGAGACTCAGTCTAATGTGGGCTCTTCCTAGGAGACAGCATGTGGGCTGTAGGGAAGAGACAGAGGCTGCTGAGGAGTACACAGCCCGAGCCATGAGTGGCTCAAAGAGAGTGACATGAATTGTGAGTAGAAGGTTGCAGGGGACATATGTTTAACCGACTGAGGGAAGCTCAGCGGTTGTTAGTCAGGACAAGCTGATCTGTTTAGTCAGTGACCAGACGGTCTAGGATTTTGTTTTGTTCCTGCTTTTTGTTTATTTCTTTCCCTGCAACCTGTCTAATAAAACTGGCAACGTGCCAGATTTGCATTATAAGCGTTTGTTTGCTGGTTTATTGAGAAGAAACGCATCCTGTGGCGTAGTCAAGGACGATCCCAGAGCTAATCCCCAAGACGGATTGTCACAATATATATATTATATATATATATAGATTTTCTTTGTACAGTGGGGATCAAAAGTTTGTGCACCCCAGGTAAAAATTTGTATTAATGTGCATAAAGAAGCCAAGGAAAGATGGAAAATTCTCCAAAAGGCATCAAATTACAGATTAGACATTCTTATAATATATCAACAAAAGTTACATTTTATTTCCATCATTTACCCTTTCAAAATAACAGAAAACAAAAAAATGGCGTCTGCAAAAGTTTGGGCACCCTGCAGAGTTAATATCTTATACGGCCCCCTTTGGCAAGTATCACAGCTTGTAAACGCTTTTTGTAGCCAGCCAAGAGTCTTTCCATTCTTGTTTGAGGTATCTTTGCCCATTTTTCCTTACAAAAGTCTTCCAGTTCTTTGAGATTTCTGGGCTGTCTGTCACGCACTGCTCTTTTAAGGTCTATCCATAGATGTTCAATTATGTTGAGGTCAGGCCATGGCAAAACCTTCAGATTACGCCTCTTGATGTAATCCCCCGTGGATTTCGAGGTGTGTTTAGGATCGTTATCCATTTGTAGAAGCCATCCTCTCTTTAACTTCAGCTTTTTCACAGATGGCATCAAGTTAGCGTCCAAAATTTTCTAAAATTTTATTTTCCTTCTACTCGTGAGATGTTCCCTGTGCCACTGGCTGCAATACAACCCCAAAGCATGATTGATTCCCCCCCCATGCTTAACAGTTGGACAGAGGTTCTTTTCATTAAATTCTGTTCCTCTTCTTCTCCAAACGTACCTTTGCTCATTCCGGCCAAAAAGTTCAATTTTAACCTCATCGGTCCACAGAACTTGTTTCCAAAGTGCATCAGGCTTGTCTATATGTTCATTTGCAAAGTTTAAACGCTGATTTTTGTGGTGTGGACGTAGAAGAGGTTTTCTTCTGATGACTCTTCCATGAAGACCATATTTGTACAAGTATCTCTTAATAGTGGAATAGTGTACCACAACTCCAGTGTCTGACAGATCTTTCTGGAGGGATTGTGCAGTCAAACGTGGGTTTTGAATTGTTTTTCTCACAATCCTACGGGCTGTTCTGTCTGATATTTTTCTTGGTCTGACAGATCTTGCTTTAACTTCCACTGTTCCTGATGACTGCCATTTCTTAACTACATTCCGAACAGAGGATATTGACATCTGAAAACGTTTTGCTATCTTCTTATAGCCTTCTCCAGCTTTGTGAGCGTCAACTATTTTCAATTTCAGATTTCTAGACAACTGCTTAGAAGAACCCATGGTGCTGTTTGTTGGGGCAAGGTCAGATGAGTCTGGGCATTTAAAACCTTTGAGATTGACATCACGTGGTCTTCCCAGATGATGATTGAGAACAATCCATGACACTGGCAGGTCTCAGCTTTGTAAAGGGGGCAGTGCATGCTATAAATTCTGCAGGGTGCAGAAACTTTTGCAGACGCCATTTTTTTTGTTTTCTGTTATTTTGAAAGTGTAAATGATGGAAATAAAATTTAACTTTTGTTGACATATTATAAGAATGTCTAATCTGTAATTTGATGCCTTTTGGAGAATTTCCCATCTTTCCTTGGCTTCTTTATGCACATTAACCTGTTAAGGACCCAGGGCGTACCTGTACGTCCTGAGTCCGCTCCCGTTCTATATAACACGGGGCCACGGCGGGTCGGGCCCGGCCTCTAACAACGGCTGGGACCCGCACGGCATTGATCACTGCTGGTTAGCTCAGGGGGCTGTTCGGGATCGTCGCGGCAAAATTGGGCGTCCTGAACAGCTGTTGGAAACGAGGAGGGTCTCCTACCTTGCCTCCTGGTGTCCGATCGCCGAATGACTGCTCAGTGCCTGAGATCCAGGCTTGAGCAGTCAAGCGGCAGAAACATTGATCAGTGGTTTCTTATGAGAAATCACTGATCAATGTAAAAGATCAGTGTGTTCAGTGTTATAGGTCCCTATGGGATAATAATGATGAGTATAAGAGATCAGTGTGTGCAGTGTTATAGTCTCCTATTGGATAACAATGATCAGTATAAGAGATCAGTGTTTACAGTGTTATAGGTCCCTATGGGATAATAATGATGAGTATAAGAGATCAGTGTGTGCAGTGTTATAGTCTCCTATGGGATAACAATGATCAGTATAAGAGATCAGTGTGTGCAGTGTTATAGTCCCCTATATATAACACTGCAAAAAAAAGTGAATAAAGATCATTTAACCCCTTCCCTATTAAAAATTTGAATCACCCCCGTTTTCCCATTTAAAAAAAACAGTGTAAATAAAAATAAACATATGTGGTATCGCCGCGTGCGGAAATGTCCGAATTATAAAAATATATCATTAATTAAACCGCACGGTCAATGGCGTATGCACATTTTTGGTCACTTTTTATATAATGAAAAAATTTATAAAAAGCGATCAATAAGTCCTATGAATGCAAAAAATTCATAAAATGTATAAAATTCAGATCACGGCGCAAAAAATAAGCCCTCATTCTGCCCCATACACGTAAAAATAAAAAAGTTATAGGGGTCAGAAGATGACAATTTTAAACGTATACATTTTCCTGCATGTAGTTATGATTTTTTCCAGAAGTGCGACAAAATCAAACCTATATAAGTAGGAGATCATTTTAATCGTATGGACCTACAGAATAAGGATAAGGTGTCATTTTTACCGAAATATGCACTACGTAGAAACGGAAGCCCCCAAAAGTAACAAAATGGCGTTTTTTTTTTTTTT
The DNA here is from genome assembly GCF_029499605.1 of Hyla sarda. Lineage (NCBI taxonomy): Eukaryota > Metazoa > Chordata > Amphibia > Anura > Hylidae > Hyla > Hyla sarda. The sequence continues at coordinate 2,001,797 of NC_079200.1, forward strand.
TTCAATTTTGTCTCACAATGAATTTTTTTCCCGTTGTTACAAAGTAGAATTGGTGACGCAAAAAAATAAACCATCATATGGATTTTTAGGTGCAAAATTGAAAGAGTTATGATTTTTTAAAGGTAGGAGGAAAAAACGAAAATGCAAAAATGGAAAAACCCTGGGTCCTTAAGGGGTTAATACAAATTTTTACCTGGGGTGCCCAAAATTTTGATCTCCACTGTATGTAACCCATTCAGCACGCAAGGCGTTTGGGTACATCCTTACGTCCTGGTACTTAAAGGGGTACTGTGCCGGAAAGCATCTTATCCCTTATCCGAAGGATAGGGAATAAAATGTCTAATCGTGAGATTCCCCACTGCTGGGGACCCACAGAATCTCCACTGCGGAACCCCAGTGATCCGGTGCACAGTGTGAACCCCACTCCTTGCCGGATGACTGGTGACTACAGCCGCCACGCCCCCGCCATTCATGTCTATGGGAGGAGGCGTGACAGCTACGTAGAAGCTCCAAGCTCCAGTGGCAGGACCCTCGTCATTAGACATCTTATCCCCAATCCTTTGGATGTTTTCTGGTGGAGTACCCCTTTAAGAATGCATGTTGTATCTGTACACCCTGGTAGTGGCTTGAAGCGTGCTCAGGAGCTGACCCAGCGTCATAGCAGGGTGGTCCCTACAGCCGCTGAATAAAAACAAATATAGAAAAAGACCAGCGCTCAGAGTAGGAGAAATAGCAGAATTGTTTCAGGTAGTCATAAGAAGCAGAGAAATGGTTCACTTACTTCACATGGGGGGAGTGTAAGACCAGGTCTCACATACTATCCCCCCTCCAGGAAAGAATATAGGTAATGACCAGTAGAAGTCCTCACATATCAAAAGGGTTTTAATAGCAACACGTTTCGGAGGTCATATATATAGCCTCCTTCTTCTGGCACGATGCCTGAAGAAGAAGGCTATATATATGACCTCCGAAACGCGTTGCTATGTGAGGACTTCTACTGGTCATTACCTATATGCTTTCCTGGAGGGGGGATAGTATGTGAGACCTGGTCTTACACTCCCCCCATGTGAAGTAAGTGAACCATTTCTCTGCTTCTTATGACTACCTGAAACAATTCTGCTATTTCTCCTACTCTGAGCGCTGGTCTTTTTCTATATTTGTTTTTATTTTTTGCTACGGATTCCCTATGGGTCTTCCGGAATACCTTGCGCACTCCTGAAAGGGATGTCCTTGTGTCAGAGACTGGGAGATTAATATCACGTTTGAAGAGGACCCAGGGTCTTTGTGGGGGAGTACACACCAAGTGTGACCCCCACTCACACCGGGTGAGTAACACACACCTCATTTCATATATTTTGGGATTAGAGCGCCGCCTTCTTTTTATTAATATACTGTATCTCCCTACAGCCGCTGGGACCGTGTAATCATGGACAGCACTGATCCCGGTGATGTCCGCAATTAACCCCTTAGTCGCCACAATTAAGCATACTAATGTGGGTGCCTTTTTTTTTTTTCAAGTAAAAAAAAAGCTATATAAGTTGGGTATCAATTTAACCATATTGACCTACACAATAAAAACAGATAAGATGTCATTGTTAACAAAAAGTGCACTGCGTAAAATTGGAAGCCCCCCCCCCCAAGAATAGGTATTTTTTTAAATACTGCACCCCAATATTGTTATTATGCTTTGTGTCGTAGATTTTGGGTTAAAAATAATTGATGGTATTACAAAGTAAATTAGGTGGCGCAAAATATAAAGCCCTCATATGCGTCTGTAGGTGGAAAATTCAAAGTGTTATGATTTTTAGAAGATGAAGAGGAAAAACGAAAGTGCAAAAATGAAAAACGCATCGGGGAGATTAATCACAACCCGTCCAGAGGAAAAGGTGCTGAGTTGCCCATAGCAACCAATCAGATCGCTTCTTTTATTTTCTAGAGGCCTTTTCAAATATGAAAGAAGTGATCTGATTGGTTGCTATGGGCAACTCATCTACTTTTCATCTGCACTGATTTTGATAAATTTCCCCCCAGTGTCTCTACAAGACCTGCACCTCCGCCTCAAGATGCTGCTCCTGCTTATGTTCTAATCCTTTATGTATTCCAGTCTATGGATTAGATAATGAAGACTTTACTAATATGTGAACATGAGTGAGAGTCCAAGATGGTGTCTGTGCAGTATAGAACAAGATGGCGATTCACATATATCCCTCTTGCTTTCCCAGCTCGGATCTCAGTGCTTCTGAATTATAAAGAGGGAGCAACAAGGTATGAAGGAGCTTTATATAGTAGTCAGCTGGTGGGCAGTATTACTTAACTGTGGAGGCTGAAGATGGTTCCGATTCGCAGGGCCGGCGTTAAGGGGGGGCAAACAGGGCAATTGCTCCGGGCCCCCAACCTCCAGGGGGCCCCCTGCAGCTGCAAAAGTGTTTGTAGTGGTTCTGGGACTGTGTGGGAGAGCAGCCAGCACCATTTAGAATTGAGCCTCGCTGCTTCTTAAAGGCTCTCAGCAGAGGCCGTTCAGGTAGTGCTGGCAGGGAGAAGCTGTGCTCCTTTAACAACCTCCCCCCCCCCCCCCCCCCCTCAGCTCCCCTCCTGCTGCTGCTGGTAGGTTCTGCAGTGTATCTGCCTGTCGGCTGATGGATGAGATAGCCTGCAGGCCCCAGGAGGCACAGAGTCCAGCCATGAACACTTAGCTGCTAAAGTATTCTCTGCCCCCAGCAAGCTCTCAGTAAAAGTATATTTATATCTAGTGTGTTGTGTGTGTGCAGCATGTATATACACATGATATATATATATGTGTGTGTGTGTATTTGTGGTCATATATGTGTGTGTGAATATGTATAGTAATTTTTTTTCTGTATGTGATATGCAGTGGTGTATCTGTCACTAGGCCAATATGGCACAGACCTAGTGCCGCATTTATCACAGCAATGGCCAAACCTGTGCAAAGGAAAAGTTGCCCGTAGCAACCAATCAGATCATTTCTTTCATTTTGCAGAGGCCTTGTTAGAAATGAAAGAAGCAATCTGACTGCAGCAGGAGTCTCCGAGGTACGGTCCGTGCTGGCGGTGGGAAACTGCGCCTTCTGCACGTAGTATCCCTCTTCACAGCACCGCAGATATGCGATACACGAGGCGCCAACCAGGCCCGGCAGGTGAGTGGCGTGGGCCGGGTGCCCCTGCTTGCACTCAGTACCTCACTGCAGTTGCGACGTGTGGGGTCTCCGAGCGCTGCACACACGCTCTTTGTAATGGCGGTGAGTGGGCTTTAGGTGCTGTATCTGGCCCATGGCCCGCACAAAGCCACTGGAGAGCCGACAATCATCGGGGATATATCATATATCATTTTCTGCCACGGTTCTCACCCTGCTTTATTCTGCATTGCCTCAGCCAAATACCATTATTGGTTCCTACAGACTCCTGGGGGGTGTTCGAACCTCTACCTCCACCCTCCCCACCAAGCAGGTGACAAGACCCCTGATACAATCTGCAAGGTTCGCTTTCCAAGATGGGGATATATGCCAGCATGGCAATGAACAGCCACAGAAACATGCAGCTGGGCCTGAGCAGAAGCTTGAAACAGAGGCACCACAAGTGCCAGAACACCCAGCGAGTCAGAAGGACATTGGACATTTTCCTGTGTATGAAGGTGATGAGGTGATGGAGCAGAGCGCTAATGTTTGGGCACAGACTGGGGGTGCGGACTGTGATGATGTTCCTGAGGGGTCGTGGCAGGAGGGGTGCACAATCTGTGTGGACTGTAATGTCTGATGACATAGAGGTGGATGGGACAGGAGATGTGGTACACAAGAATGTGCATGAGTTCCCCCTTTACCCACAAGGACAGCAGATGTGCCCCCTAGAGTGGATCCCAGGACCATGATACTTGCCAGGTTCCCCCAGAAATGCCTGGAGTCGGGGTGTGGTACCACGGGTGGTGTAGGGAAGTACCTGATCATTTCGTGACACCAGGGCACCGTTATCCTGTACACAGTGCGAGGTTGGAGACAGCTTCTCCTGGGCCAGACACTTGAGGTAAATGAACACACCGACATCAGGTTATGGATAACTCTTTACTGAGCTGGTGCAGATTATAATACACTGACAGTCTGGTGCAGAGTGAGAGGATGCAGCGTAACTCCTTGGGAGCCATGTTGCCTTGCTGGGACTTCTGGTGCTTTCACCCAATAAATTGATACTGACTTGAGAGAAGTGAAGATTGATCCTGGTAGCTAGGGTTTTGTCAAGGTTTTGTAGCTTCCTCCGCCAGGGCGTGAACTCTCACCGTGCGGGTGATCCTTGCACAATGACCGGATAAAGTAGCTTTGATCTGGGCCTTCCCTTTAGGCTTCTACACGCAACACACTGGAACCACACTGGTGCTAAGGAACAACTGAACTGGGGAAACTCCTCCCCCACTACACTATATTGGCAAGAAATTAGGGGTTCCCATTGGCAGGCAGGGTCACAGGAGTTTACACTGCTCCTTTCTTAAAGGTACAGTAACACACAGAAATAACATACATAGAAATAACATAAAATATTTATAAAACATATTAACTCTTGATAAAGTGCTGGAACGTAATTCATACTGCAGGGAGTCTCTCAGTGGGCCCAACACCTTTTCTGCAAGTCTGCCTGAAGCAGTTGGAAGCCACAGGACAGCCTTTGGTGCTGGGATACCACAGTGGCACTCCATCTTTCACCTCCAACTCTAATTACTCCGGCCAGGCATTCAAAAGGATGAACTTAGAGAGATTTCGGCACAGTGGTGCCAAGGAGGACCTTCCAGATAAGAGGATTGTGGTAAAAGAGCTCCTGTGTCACCAGATGGGGTTTGTGCCAGTGGAGATCTTGGCAGTGATAAACCTTACAGATAGACAGGGCGATGATGTCCGCTTTAAAGGGGTACTCTGGGGAACTAAACCCATAGCCCATCCTTTCTCTCTCACCAACCAATTTATTTGTCTAAATATCATTACCATTAGCTATATGGAACAGTTTCCTTCTTTCAGCTGTCACTTAAATGCAGAGAGTGTGAGAAAGATGTCATATTCAGATCCTGCTTGTATTTGTTTAACCCCTTAAGGACTCAGCCCATTTTGGCCTTAAGGACTCAGACAATTTAATTTTTACGTTTTCATTTTTTCCTCCTCGCCTTCTAAAAATCATAACTCTTTTATATTTTCATCCACAGACTAGTTTGAGGCTTGTTTTTTGCGCGACCAGTTGTCCTTTGTAATGACATCACTCATTATATCATAAAATGTATGGCGCAACCAAAAAACACTATTTTTGTGGGGAAATTAAAACGAAAAACGCAATTTTGCTAATTTTGAAAGGTTTTGTTTTCACGCCGTACAATTTCTGGTAAAAATGACATGTGTTCTTTATTCTGAGGGTCAATACGATTAAAATGATACCCATTATTATATACTTTTATATTATTGTTGCGCTTAAAAAAAATCACAAACTTTTTAACCAAATTAGTACGTTTATAATCCCTTTATTTTGATGACCTATAACTTTTTTATTTTTCCGTATAAGCGGCGGTATGGGGGCTCATTTTATGCGCCATGATCTGTACTTTTTTTTGATACCACATTTGTATATAAAAAACTTTTAATACATTTTTTATAATTTTTTTTTTAATAAAATGTATTAAAAAAGTAGGAATTTTGGACTTTTTAAATTTTTTTTCGTTCACGCCGTTCACCGTACGGGATCATTAACATTTTATTTTAATAGTTCGGACATTTACGCACGCGGCGATACCAAATATGTCTATAAAAAATGTTTTTTACGCTTTTTGGGGGTAAAATAGGAAAAAACGGACGTTTTACTTTTTTATTGGGGGAGGGGATTTTTCACTTTTTTTTTACTTTTACTTTTACATTTTTTTACATTTTTTTTTACACTTGAATAGTCCCCATAGGGGACTATTCATAGCAATATCATGATTGCTAATACTGATCTGTTCTATGTATAGGACATAGAACAGATCAGTATTATCGGTCATCTCCTGCTCTGGTCTGCTCGATCACAGACCAGAGCAGGAGACGCCGGGAGCCGCACGGAGGAAGGTGAGGGGACCTCCGTGCGGCGTTATGAATGATCGGATCCCCGCAGCAGCGCTGCGGGCGATCCGATCGTTCATTTTAATCGCGAACTCCCGCAGATGCCGGGATCTGTATTGATCCCGGCACCTGAGGGGTTAATGGCGGACGCCCGCGAGATCGCGGGCGTCGGCCATTGCCGGCGGGTCCCTGGCTGCGATCAGCAGCCGGGATCAGCCGCGCATGACACGGGCATCGCTCCGATGCCCGCGGTTATGCTTAGGACGTAAATGTACGTCCTGGTGCGTTAAGTATCACCTCACCAGGACGTACATTTACGTCCTGCGTCCTTAAGGGGTTAAACTCCTCACAGAGAGCAGCCCCCACCCTCCAGGAAGACAAACACCACGTGACTTCTGGCTTCACAGCCACACCTCCCCTCCCTGTGTGCCAGCAGTGAAGCCCAGTAAAGATTCTCAGTCACAACTCAGCACATAATGCTGCTCTTTTCCTGCTGTAGATCTAATCACTGACTGCTGCCATTGAGAGCATAGTATGATTTACTGCTGGGGGAAAGGATAGTTTAAAAGTAAAGACCTGTAGCTTGTGAGGCTGACTGTTTACAACATCACAGCATGCGCACAGATAGTGAAAGCAATTGGCTGGCAGCCATTACACAGAGCCGCACTGATTTCTGGGAGTTGAAGTCTGGGCTGCAAGCAAGGAAAAATAATATTTAGGAGACAACAGGGGCCATAAGAGCTGCCATGTCTAATCTGGATAGGTTCTGCTCCAACCTCCCCAGGTTCAGAGACACAGAGGGTTGGAATAAATTCAGTTTTATTCCAATATCCAAGCCAGATACCGTCATCATCAACATCTTCTGGAATGAAGCTGTTCCCCCCCCCAGGACATTGTGGTGTGGCTCCGCAGACATTGTGACCTGGTGTCTGATCTCACCAAGAACCGAGATGATGACGGTATCTGGACCGGAGGGTGGAAGGTCCTGGTGAAGCTGCACCAACATGGTAATATCACACAACATCTACCCAACTCCTTCTTCATTGGTAGAGAGAAGGGCGTTTGCTTCTACCCCGGTCAGACCAGAAAGTGCTTCAAATATGGTAAACCTGGTCATCTGGCAAATAACTGCACTGGTCACCTAAGTGCTGACTGCCAGAACATCCGGTGTAATCTCTGTGGTGAGATCGGTCATCCTCACCGGGACTGTCCCAATGTCCCAACACTGCACCAGAACCTCAGCAGCATAAGGGGACATAGAGATTGTACCACAAGACCAGCTCAGCTAGGGGTATTCTCATCTATATCTGAGGAAGTAGGATGCAACAAATTAAAAGGAGAAAAAAAGACAAATCCTTAGGCCTGAGGGAAAGAACAAAACCGGCCAAAAGGATGGCCAACAGGGCCGGAGTGATGGTTGTGTCCAACAGATATAAGGTTCTGTCAGAGACACAGGGAGATGTAGATACGGAGTTTAAAAAAATAGAGGATGAATGAGAAATCTCATGTAAACAGCATAAAAGTGAGGAGGACACAGCATTGTTTATGACCATCTCAGATACCTGGACGCAGATGTCATCTTCCTGCAGAAAACTCGATTGATGACATTGTGGTATTAACGTGAGGCTGAGAGGGAATGGATGTCTGGTCCTTTTTTATGGTCAGTGGTTGTGGTGTCTTATCTCGGAGTGGCCATACTGCGGGTCACGTGATCAGGTAAACTCTATGGTTTTGTGCTTATGGACCTTTGGAGGTCCCTGTGACGTGTGTCTCCCATCACTCCATGTAACGGTGAGTGACAGTTAATCGGACCAATCCAAAACGGCCCTGCCCCTGCCCATATAGGGGAGCGGCGGCCATTGCTCACTCTCTTTCCTCGTGGGCTGTTGATGGAGAAGGATCTGCGCTGCTGTCATTAGTGAGATAGGCCCGAGCCTTGCGGTAACGGCTGATCGATTCTAAATTGAGAGTGTGTCAATCCCTAAACACTCTGCAAGATCACCGGACCTTATCTATCCCCTAAATCCGGACGGATATGCACAAATTACCCTAAATTCAGAGACTATATCAGAAGTCAAGGTCCGCACCAACTGTCAGTCATTGAGTTGTATAGAGACTGTATTAACGAGACTGTTACTGTTCATTGGATATACCGCAAGTCTTTAAGTAAAGTTATCCAAGTTCAACTACCTTGTGGACCATTTTATGCATGCACCTATCGTTACTGGGAAGGGCGGCGATAGGCCGGAGAATTTCCTCAGCATACTAGCCCTCAGCCTGGCGTCACGAATTAACGGGTTAACATTAACCCCTCATCTACCGCAACAATACCCCAACTACCATACACCCCCAAGGGCTACCACAAAGCCTTTTTGGCGTCGCACGAACGGGATTTGGGTGTGTGCCTGCTGCAGTTGCCACTAGTGAAAGTGTACTCCCCCCCAGAAAACAAACTTTATTCATGTACTGTGACATATACTCCGGAGCAAGGGGTTGCGCACACGGTGCTATGTGGAGGAAGTGCTCATGTAAAGTAAGGGGGGAGGCGAACAGCGCAGTGGAGCTACAAGCTGTGACAGGAAGAACCGAGGTTAGCACGGAACCTTCCTGATCCAGAGACCCCGCCCACCGAAGCCCTCGGTGCCGCGGCGGCCATTTTGTTGGAGTCTGGTGCCGGAAACCAACAAAGAGAGATAGTTCAGCGCGAGAAAAGGCGCAGAGTGCGACAGAGTTGGAAGCTGTAAAGAACCGGAACAGTACAGGACTTTGAGACGCCAGATTGCTAAATTGAAGTCCTACATAGAGTCACTACAGCTACCGATCAACGCACTCAAATTTCAAGTAAAAGCTATTGAGTTTCAAGTCACCGCTCTCAAATTTGAAATCTACGCTCTCAAGTTCCAGATTAGAGAACAACTGCGTATCTCCTTGGAACCGGGGAATTCAAGGTCTATTTAAAGGGCCAGCATACCAAATAGAAAAGATGTCGGAGCCTGCAGTGCCACAGTCCCCATCTGAACAGCAGGGGGGCGATGCTCCTGTGACCCCACCAATGGGGTCTCCACCCCAAGTCACCAACATGTTCTACCTCACAAAGACGTGCTCTACCTGTGATCCCAGCGAGGCCTCCATCACAGGCAGAGTAGGACCCAGCAAGTCCACCTTCAGTCTCTCCCTACGTGTTGGGAGCCCCTGTTGCTGCACCTGTCTTCTTGGGGAATCCTGTGCTGCCCACCTATAATGGTGATCCCTTTACATTAAGAGACTTTAAAGAAAAGTTTTACAGCCTCTTTGGATTTTATGCGTTACCCCATCATCAACAGATACAGCTGCTTCAGGGACCCGCCTTGGAGGAAATTCGTACCTGGCCAGCGGCTGATAAAGCTACGGTGGGACAGATTTTTGAAGGACTTTCTCAAGTGTTTAAATCTCACTCCCCCTCGGAGGTACGCCTCAGATTGTATGAACGGCGTCAGAAGCCAGGTGAGACCCTCAGAGCATATGCAGTGGCTTTGCAGAGCGCATTAGAGGCGGTACAGAAGTTGGACGGCATCACGCCCGATCAGGGAAATCGAGTACTGATGGACCGTTTTATAGAAGGGACACTGAACAAATGGGACAAGGCCCAACTTAGGATGCTGGCCGTGCAAAATCCCGACATGGCTTTCCCAGCCTTTAAGAGACTAGCAGTTAAAGTAATAGAGTCGGGACCTCAGACGGAGGAGACTAGTGTTCCTGCGACTGAATCTCCGGCGCCTCCGCCCCAGCCGCCTGTTCCTTCTCAGTCTACCCCGTCAACACCTTCTTCTAGCCCTTGGACAGCTGACTTACAAGACATCAAACAAGACATTGAACAGTTAGCCAAGGCCTTTAAAGAAATGGCTGTACGGTCAAATCCTTCTAGAACTGCAACACCTCCGCCTAAGAAAGCTGACCCCCGCCATGCTGGTTCACCTAGTACCCCTCCTGTGAGACCACCTGGGAGTCAGAGACCTGTCTGTAGTTATTGCAACAAGAATGGACACTGGAAGAGGCAATGTTGGGCTTTAAACGGGGGTCTCCTGGGGTCCAGGACCGCACCCCAGGAGTAACGGCTGAAGGTCCAGAATCAACCAACGACAAAAGAGGACTGTCTATGTATGTAGCTTCTTGTCCTTATGTACAAGTGATGGTTGAAGGTATCTGGTTACAAGCTCTGATAGATACGGGGTCTCAGGTGTCCACTATTCCGCAGGGGGTATTGGGGCCCAGAAAGGTTGTGTGACCCTCAGGAAGCGGAGTTTAGAGTGATAGCAGGGAATGGGAAACCAGTACCCAGGCATGGCTACTGGGAGCTCACGGTACAGGTGGGAAAGCATGTGTTAGAGAGGCAGGGTGTGATTGTCACCAATGTTAGGGAAGAAGGGGCAGCTGACTTCATCTTAGGCATGAATATTATCAGGCACTGTTTTGATGATATTGTCTGTGCACTGCATGCATCTCTCCCTCACCTGTCACCCCCAGGCCGGCGAGCTGCCCAACACCACCTCAAAACCCTCCAAGCAGAACAGAAGTTCGTGAATCCTCAAAGAGAAATCTGTTGAGTAAGGATTCAAGATATGCGAGCTGTTAGCCTACAGCCACAGACAGAGACAGTTATTTGGTGCCGCGCCCGAACCGGGGTGAAAAATCAAGATTATCAAGCGCTCTTGGAACCTCTTCTACTGGAAGATTACCCCTTGGTGCGAGCCGCTAGAAGTCTGGTAACAGTACATAATGGGAAGGTTCCGGTGAGACTTATTAACCTCTCTCAAGTTGCGGTCCAACTACCCAAGTATAGCCCGGTGGCTACCTTGCACCATTAAGATGTCAGAGATGTGGTCTCAAAGTCACAAGTGGCTCAAAGAGGACCTGACCAGAATTCTGCAGAACCTTGGTGGAACCAACTGCAAATAGGAGGCGAAGATACCCCTAAAGAGCAGGTGGAAGGAGTCATCCAGGTGGCTAAGAGACATCAGGAAGCTTTCAGCAAGTTTCCCACAGACTTTGGCAGGACCACCATGATCAAACATAGAATTCTCACTGGGGAGAATCCACCCATTTAAGGAGAGACATCGCCCTGTGGCTCCTGGGATGTATCAAACCATAAAGAAAATGCTCGTGGAGATGAAAGAGGCTGATGTCATCCAGGAAAGCCAGAGTCCTTGGGCTGCACATTTGGTCCTGGTGAATAAAAAAGATGGGACTATCCGCTTTTGCGTAGATTACCGGAAGCTGAACAGTATAACTCGTAAAGATGCCTATCCTCTCCCTCGCATCGAAGAATCCTTGACTGCATTGGGGTCGGCCGCCTATTTTTCCACACTGGATCCGACGAGCGGTTACTGGCAGGTGCCAATGGCGGAAGAGGATAGGGAGAAGACCGCATTTGTGACCCCCATGGGTCTCTTTGAGTTTAAAAGTATGCCCTTTGGACTGTGCAACGCACCAGCTACTTTCCAACGCCTAATGGAGCGATGCTTGGGGCATCTCAACTTCCAGAGTGTTCTGTTGTATTTAGATGATGTCATCGTCTATTCCTGGACACATCAGGAACACCTGGATCACCTGAAAGTAGTCTTTCAAGTCCTTATCCAACATGGACTCAAGGTTAAACCTTCCAAATGTCACTTGTTAAAGCCACAAGTACACTCTCTGGGACATGTCGTCAGTGTTCAAGGAGTCCAGCCTGACCCAGACAAAGTGAGTGCTGTGAAGGAGTGGCCTGCACCCAGGACCGTACGAGAGGTCCGAAGTTTCCTGGGTTTTGCTGGTTATTACCGGCGCTTCATCCCCCATTTTGCTCAAATTGCTGGACCATTAACCGAGTTATTGAGAGGGACTGCCCGGGATAATTATAATGAGAGGCTCCCCATACAGTGGGCTGAAGAGCAAGAAGATGCCTTCCGAACCCTGAAGTACCTCCTCACGGAACCCCCCATTTTGGCGTATCCTGATTACAGCCTGCCATTCCGTTTATACACAGACGCTAGCTTCTAAGGTCTAGGGGCAGTCTTATCTCAAGTGCAAGATGGCAAAGAGAGGGTGATTGCGTACGCCAGCCGACATCTCCAAAGTGCTGAGAAGAATGATGCCAACTATAGCTCCTTCAAACTGGAGCTCCTGGCCCTGGTCTGGGCCATTACTGAGAAGTATAAGGACTATCTGGCTGCTGCCCCCTTCACGGTCTACACTGATAACAACCCCTTAGCACATTTGAACACAGCTAAGTTGGGAGCTCTTGAACAGCGTTGGGCCTCTCGGTTGGCCAATTAAGATTTCAACATTAAGTATCGCAGCGGAAAAACTAATGTTAATGCGGATGTACTTTCTCGCATGGCCCCGGGAGAAGCACCTCCTGCTGAAGATGTGTGGGAAGATGTGGAAATGCCTCCCTTCTACAGAAGGTTCGTGAGCCAGAGTGCTCTAACTGCCCAGGCGGTGACGGACCTGAATCTCCCAAAGTCTCTGAAGATTTGTCTACTTGGAAGACACTTCAAGATGAAAGCCGGGTCATCGGGGACCTCCTAGACTATTGCCTTCACAAGAAAGTGCCCACTCGGGTGCACAAGGCACAAGGGGACTTCGAATTGAAGCGGCTGTGGCGGCAGAGGAATCGCCTGTTCCTTCACAAGGGGCTGGTCTACAGAAATTCCCTGGACCCAGTCTCCGGGGACCGCATACACCAGATTGTGGTTCCCAAAAGAAATGCAGCCATGGTTCTGAATACCTATCATGATCAATGCGGACACTTTGGGGTCCATAAGACAGAGATCACCGTCAGAAGGAGATTTTACTGGATTGGAATGCGGGGAGACATCGAGAAATGGTGTGCCGAGTGCTCTGTGTGCAATGTGATTAAGAATCCCCGTAGGGACGCAAGAGCCCCTTTACATCCCATCTGTACGGAGAGGCCGAACCATATTGTTGCCTTGGATCATGTGAACTTGGCCCCCACTCGATCTGGCTATTGTCATGCTCTAACCATGGTGGATCATTATTCCAAGTGGGTGGTTGTGGTCCCTGTCAAGGATCTTACCGCCAAGACTGCTGCTCAGCACTTCTATTGACATTGGATCCAACCTCTGGGGTGTCCCGAATCGGTCCTCACGGATCGGGAACCGCCTATGAAGCCCAGTTCCAGGAACGTTGCCGGTTGCATGATTGCAAGAAGCTCCGGACGACGGCCTACCATCTCCAAGGGAATGGGCTCTGCGAGAGGATCAATCAAGTGTTCATCCAAATGCTCAGAGCTGCCTCTGTCTCAAAACACGAAGAGTGGCCTCAGCTGTTGCCTGAACTCCTGGAAATTTACAACAACACTGTCCACTGCTCTACGGGGTATACGCCTTTTTTCCTGATGATGGGCCGACACGGCCAATTGCCAAAGGATCGAACCTTCGGGCTGCAGGCACCTTTCAACAATTCCCCTCAGGTTTCCCAAGGTTGGGTGTCAGAGCATCAACGAAGAATTGAGGAAGCCAAAGACTTTGTTGAGAAGAAAATGGGTGAAGTTCATGAGCGCCAGCAGAAGGATTATAATCGACAAGCCTCGGCTCAGCCCTTACAGCTTGGAGATAAAGTGTGGCTCCGAAAATTTCCTAGAACCCATGAATTGGACTCATTTTGGGAAACGGAACCATACACCATTACTGCAGTCCCTTATCCCGAAACGGACGTGTACGAGATACAGAAAGACGGGTTCGAGCCACAGGTGGTCCACAGAAATAGTATAAAAGTGTGCCTGAAAGAAGAAATGCTTCACCTCCTTCTACTCCTCCTGCTACTTCTACTCCTCCTGATACTTCTACTCCACCTCCAACCAGGCCAGTAAGAGAATACGTGCCGGGAGAAGGAATTCATCCCACTATGTACGTTCCTTTGTTCCCATCTCAACAGCCTACCATGTATTGGGGTATACCGTTTCCAGCTCCATCCAGCCAGCCCCCATTGGTTGCTCCACCCAGACAGTTGCCGGTAGCCACTCCGCCTAGTCAATTGCCAGTAGCTGTTACTCCTTGTCAACCACCATTGGTTGCCACACCCAACAACAGTCCTGCTCCAGTGACTGCTCCAGATATTGATGCCACTACTCCACTTGTCCTCAGAGAAATCCCCAGTCCAACCGAAGATATTGCTCTTGTTTCCAGCCCTCCAGCTGGTTCCTCGGGGACTGAAGTTCTTGAAGAATCCTCAAGTGAAGGAACTCCTGATGACTCGGAGGTGGTGTTGCAGCGGTCTCAAAGGACTACACAGGGCAAATTACCCATAAGGTACCAGGACTCACATTTAGTACCTGCACACATAGTACCTTTGAGAACCCACTTCAATGCTCTGCCCATCACTTTTCAGTACCCTAGATTACTAACTTAAATGTACTGCTTCAAGTTTCTTAAGTGAGATATTATTTTGATGTATGTACTAAAGAAAACACTTAGGAATTGTAGCATATTGATACCCAATTCCTGCCACTGTTAGGTACACTTATTTTTCTCCTTCATTGCGTGTGTGAGATGCTCTGCCTGGCCAGTAGGTGCTCTTGCGAATATAGAATTAAACACATAATTCTAAGAATAACCTAGTTAGGTTGTTTTGAAAGTCCTCTAGGGGTAAGTAGCGTGTAGCCGATGGACCCTAGCAGCCACCCTTACTGTGACCTAGCTTCCGGCTAGCCAGTGTACCTTTGGTGTACTAACAAGTAACTTATTGTTGGCGAATAAAATGTGTGAGATAATATAAATGTCTAGTCAGCTTGATGCTAAAGGTATATAGAGCTGTACTAATGTTCGGTTTAGCCTCATAAAAATGTGTAGAGAGCTAATAAAATGTCTTAGGAGCTAGCAACTATATGTCAGATAGCTGCCTAATTGTCTAATAAGCTTTAAAATGTATAATAAGTTTAATAAAATGTCTAGGAAGCTAGAAACTAAAGGATAGATAGCTTTGTTAATGTCTAGATAGCAATTATGTCTAGATAGCATTCATGTCTAGATAGTACTTATGTCTAGATAGCACCAATGTCTAGATAGATTCTAATTGTCTAGTCCAGATACTAGTCATAGTATCATAGAAGGTAAATGTGTTCAATGTTTACTTAGGATGTATAGTGAATCTATAGATCTTCCTGTTCTAGTCCTAGTCCCTCTGCCTTATGGGACAGGCATCAAGGTCGACTTATGTGAAGTAAGGGGGTTTGTGGTGTCCCGGTACTGTATCCTATCCAGTACCTGTATATAAGTCCCCATAGCCAGAGTCCCTAGGACGTGGGGGTTCTTATTATCTTGTCCACCCCTAGTCACCTCACACCTAAGTAGTACTTATATAGTATTTCTTTAGGATTTGTATATATATGTCACTGTACAATTGTATATAAATAGTTAATTACCTGCCCATAGCGTAACAGGACCTGCGGGTCATGTGATCAGGTAAACTCTATGGTTTTGTGCTTAAGGACCTTTGGAGGTCCCTGTGAAGTGTGTCTCCCATCACTCCCTGTAACGGTGAGTGACAGTTAATCGTACCAATCCAAAACGGCCCTGCCCATATAGGGGAGCGGCAGCCATTGCTCAGTCTCTTTCCTCGCGGACTGTTGATAGAGAAGGATCTGCGCTGCTGTCATCAGTGAGATAGGCCCGAGCCTTGCGGCAACGGCTGATCGATTCTAAATTGAGAGTGTATCAATCCCTAAGCACTCTGCATGATCACCGGACCTTATCTATCCCCTAAATCCGGACGGATCTGCACAAATTACCCTAAATTCAGAGACTATATCAGAAGTCAAGGTCCGCAACAACTGTCAGTCATTGAGTTGTATAGAGACTGTATTAACGAGACTGTTACTGTTCATTGGATGTACCGCAAGTCTTTAAGTAAAGTTATCCAAGTTCAAGTTCAACTACCTTGTGGACCTCAGTCATTTTATGCATGCACCTATCGTTACGGGGAAGGGCGGCGATAGGCCGGAGAATTACCTCAGCATACTAGCCCTCAGCCTGGCGTCACAAATTAACGGGTTAACATTAACCCCTCATCTACCGCAACAATACCCCAACTACCATACACCCCCAAGGGCTACCACACTATGGACCAGAGTAACCATTTAATACCAAGGGTGTGACTGTACATAGGCTAAAGGAGGTCATTATGAAAGGTCACTATCGATGATAGTAGACACCAGCTCATAAATATCTATGGCCAACAGAAAGTGACAGAAAATGTCCAGTTGTTCAATGAGGTTAAGCCATATCTGTTTACATCTATTTCAGTATTAATGGCTGAGGATTTCAATGTCACCAGAACATCAGGTGGCAGAGCTGTGGCCAGGGACTTCAAAGTCTTAAATAATATAATTTGCCAGGCTGGTTTCAATGATGTAGTCACACAGGGAGGTAGGAAGTGAAAATGTGCATATTCTATCTCAGACAGTAGTAAAATAGGAATTTGTGGGTCCTACAGAAATTGTTAGTATGAGAAAAAAGAAGTGCCCAGGTAGGGGGCTCCGGAAGCTCAATTCTAGTCTTCAGCAGATTGTTCAGGAAGATGTTCAAAGTCAGCTAGAGGGTGGACTTCTATGATGGTCGACTGGTGGGAGGATGTAAAGGATGAGATCAGAACCCTCTTAAAGAGACTGTCAGTTATGAAGGGGAGGAGTAAGTATGGCCAATATCTCAATCTGCGGAAAGAATTGGAGTCACTATATTCGGTGGGTGGGGACCAACAAAGGATAGAGCGGCTGAAATCTGAGATAAGGCAGTATCAGTACAGCAGGTATACCTCCCTGGTTCTTGAATGGGATTATGGGTCCTTAGGGTCTCCTGATCCCTTTGAGAATTGCCAGGAGTGGGTGGCAAATAAATCTGTCACCGGTCTCACTGACTCCCAGGGTGTTTTGCAGGAATCTCGGGAGGGTATCCTGGGGGGGGGGGGGGGGGGGGGTTGGTGAGATCTTACTATGCTGACTTGTTTCAGAGGAAGGTTTTGTATGAAGACCCAATTCTTGGAGGCGTCTCTGCTCCCAGATACTAATGATTTGGACATTTCTCCTTTGACAGCAGAATTGACTGTGGCAGAGGTTAAAGAGGCTATTGATAAGTTACATCTGAAGAAGGTGCCAGGTCCAGATGGGATAACAGCAGAATTCTTAAAGACATTCAGAGACCTCTTGGCCCCAATCCTTGTGGATGTTTACATAAATTGTCTAGAAAGTCACCTGATGCCTCCATCCATGAGAGTGTCCTCGCTGATTCTGCTGTCTAAAGGTAAAGAGCCGAGTGACATCAAGAACTGGAGGCCGATTGCCCTCTTGAATGTCGACAGGAAGATTCTGGCAAAGATCCTGTTTTCTAGGTTAGTTTGTCTGTCCCCGGCACTGTTGGCAGGCTGTCAGTATGGCACAGTAAAGGGGCGGAACATCTCTGGGGCAGTGATCTCCATAAGGGAGATGTTTGAGAGATGTAAAGCCCTGAGGTGTGGGAGATATGTTGTGAGTCTTGACCAGGCTAAAGCCTTTGACAGAGTAGATCATGAGTATCTATGGGCCACTTTGTCAAAGTACGGTATTTCAGGACAATTCATCGATTGGCTGAAGACTTTGTATTGTGAGGCCGAGAGCTTTCCTCTGATCAATGGTTGGCAGGGTGACACGTTCAGGGTTGAGGCGGGGGTGAGACAAGGTTGCCCACTGAGTCCGCTACTGTATCTATTTGCCTTAGACCCGTTTCTGAGTGTGGTTTTCAGGGGGTGCCGGTCCCCCACTGCCTGCCCCTGAGTGTTGTTGCCTATGCGGATGATGTGACTGTAGTGATATCTGAGCCTCGTGAGGTGGAGATGTTGTCTGCGGCCATCAGAAGTTACTCGGAGGCCTCAGGGTCTCTGGTCAACCTTGAGTCAAGCTCTCTGGATATTAGAAGTTTGACAGAAAAGGGCTTGTACGTAGAGCTTATCTGGGTATTAAATGTTTGCCTTGACAATTGCACTGCCCATCTTGGCCTGTGTTTCCCCACACTGGAGCTGTAGATCGCAAGGGATCTTAGTATGGGACATCTGTTCCAATCCAGCAGATTATAGGGTTAATAGATAGCTCTCAGTTGTAGGTTGTGCAATGTCACATGTGCTGGAACACACCCTATAAAATACACTTTCAGTTTCCATTCTTCTATGCCCTTGTGTGCTCAATAAATATCTTTATATGAATGATGGATGACCATTGAATTCTCCTTCACTGCTGTTTATTGTGCCTATTGAGGATCATTTTTCCCTTTCCTGTTCCTGATATCTCTGCAAGCCGGCCAGCCACGCTGATACCGGAGGATCCAGGCTGCATTCAGCACACTGCATCATCACTCGAGCTCATCCAGGTGTTGTGCCCATAGCGCAACACCATCTGGTAAGTGGAATACCAACCCCTTCCCTTACCCCAAAGTTTTGAAGTATTACACTAGGGGCGCGTGTCCTTTTTTCTTTTTGTCTTGCATTCTTCTATGCCCGGAAGCCATGGCGTCTGCTGGTCTGAGAGACGAGCTGCTCTGCTCCATCTGTCTGAACATTTATACACATCCTGTAACCCTGAGATGTGGACACAACTTCTGCCGGGACTGTATTGGTCAGGTCCTGAATACACAGGACGGGGCTGGAGGTTATTCCTGTCCTGAATGTAGAGCAGAATATCGGGAGCGTCCGTCACTGATAAAGAACATAACTCTATGTAATGTAGCAGAACGTCTCCGGTCTACTCAGCCCCATCAGGAAGAGATCACCGGGATCCACTGCACGTACTGTGTGGACTCTCCTGTACCTGCTGTGAGATACTGTCTTCACTGTGAGGCCTCTCTGTGTGATAAACATGTGAGATCCCACAACAAATCAGAAGAACACGTCCTGACCGATCCCACCACCTCCCAGGAGAACAGGAAATGTTCTGTCCATAAGAAGGTCCTGGAATATTACTGCACTGACGACTCTACATGTATCTGTGTGTATTATGCAGAAGAAGAACATCTGGGACATCGGGTGGAGAAGATGGATGAGGCCTCTGAGAAGAAGAAGAAGAAACTGAGAAATGTTCTACAGAAACTGATCACAAAGAGAGAGAAGACTGAGGAAAGAGTCCGGAGTCTGGAGGAACGCTGGATAAAAGCTCAAGAAGAAGCATCTGGAGAAGCGGAGAGAGTCACTGCACTGTTTATAGACATCAGGAGACGGCTGGACGACCTGGAGAAGAGGATCCTGGGTGAGATCTCCAGGCAGGAGGAGAAGATGTCACTGTCTGATGTCATCCAGAAGCTGGAGATGAAGAAGGACGAGCTGTCCAGGAAGACTAGGGACATTGAGGAGCTGTGTAACATGGCGGATCCACTGACTGTCTTACAGGATCCAGACACAGGTGACTTGTGTGATCCTGAGGAGGGGGGAGGTGATGAGGACACAGGGGGACATGATACCACACATGATGTAGATGTCATTACAGGGATGTTACATGCAGGTTTCTCTGATATAGTGAAGTATCTACAGACCATCTCACCCCCAAAACCAAAGAGACCACAGCTCCCCAGGGTCCGATCTCTGCCCAGTCACACACAAGCTTCACCTGTGTCAGGTCCACAATATGGGGGCGATGGTGTAATAGTCAGGATGAGGGGGAGGCTGCAGGAGAGGAAGGGGTCTATGGGGGGGAGAGGGTGGCTGAGGAGAGGGAGGGGTCTATGGGGGTGAGGAGGCGGCTGAGGAGAGGGAGGGGTCTATGGGGGAAGGGTGCGGCTGTAGGAGAGGGAGGGTTCTATGAGGGGGAGGAGGCAGCTGAGGAGAAGGAGGGGTCTATGGGGGGGTGGAGGTGGCTGCAGGAGAGGGAGAGGTCTATGAGGGTGAGGAGGCGGCTGAGGAGAGGGAGGGGTCTATGGGGGAAGGGTGCGGCTGTAGGAGAGGGAGGGTTCTATGAGGGGGAGGAGGCAGCTGAGGAGAGGGAGGGGTCTATGGGGGGAAGGGGGCGGCTGTAGGAGAGGGAGGGGTCTATGGGGGGAGGGGGTGGCTGCAGGAGAGGGAGGGGTCTATGGGGGGGGAGAAGGCGGCTGCAGTAGAGGGAGGGGTCTATGGGGGGAAGGGGCAGCTGCAGGATACGGAGGGGTCTATTGGTGGGAGGGGACAGCTGCAGGAGAGGGAGGGGTCTATGGGGGGAAGGGGGTGGCTGCAGGAGAGGGAGGGTTCTATGGGGGGGAGAGGGGAGCTGCAGGAGAGGAGGGGTCTATGGGGGGAAGGGGGCAGCTGCAGGAGAGGGAGGGGTCTATGGGTGGGAGGGAACAGCAGCAGGAGAGGGAGTGGTCTATGGGGGAAAGGGGAGCGGCTGCAGGATAGGGAGAGGTCTATGGGGGGAAGAGGGCATCTGCAGGAGGACGGGGAGTCTATGTGAGGGAGGGGGCGGCTGCAGAAAATAGAGGGGTGTATGGGCAGGGTCCTGCAAAAATATTTCTAGATGTAAACACAGCCGATAATAATAAAATTATATCAGACGACCTGAAAACTGCAACCAGGACATATACAGAGCAGAATCGTCCAGAAACAGCAGAAAGATTCCAGGGTTATTATTATTCTCAGGTGATGAGCAGCGGGAGATTCTCCTCAGGACGACATTACTGGGATGTGGAGATCAGAGGCGTGGGGGTGGGGATGTGTTATCCCAGTATAGAGAGGAGGGGGGCGCGATCACTTATTGGACATAATAACAAGTCCTGGGGTTTATATAGAGGGCTGAAGTATAATATTCAGTATACAGTGATACATGACAGTGAAGAGATCCAGTTACCTCACCAGGTCTCCAGTGATAGATTCAGGATCTGTCTGGATTACAAGGCCTTTTATGAGCTGTGTGACCCCATCAGACACTTACACACCTTCACCACCACCTTCACCGAGCCCCTTCATGCTGTATTATATGTATATAATGGTTCTATAAAGATATCAGGGGGAGGAGCCATAGAGGAAATCTGCCCAGAGACAAGTGACATCACAGGGAGCAGGATCTGATTGGTGGAGCATTCAGCCTATAGGATGCCGCAGTGGGAGGGGCCTCATCCTTCCCTCTCTTCCTTAGGACACATCCACACAGGGCAGATATGCTGCAGATTTTCCTTCAGGATTTTCTAGGCTAAAAAAAGAAAAACCCTCAGAGTTTATAGTAACAGTAGTAGTACAGTAAATTCAATTTTACCAAATATGCACAAAACAAAGGAAAAAATCTGCTTACAATCCACGTAGAGACTGAGCTGCGTTGCAGATGTTATCCCGGCAGGACACGTTATGTTGCGGATTCGCTTCGGATTTATTGCTGATTTTTCTCACGACTTCGATCCACAATGATATATATAAGTGACACGTATAAGAATCCTCCAGGACCACGGTGGTTTTACCGCATGTCGTCTATATCTTACAGTAAGGCCGTGTTCACATGTGACTGGAGAATATATCCCAGTGAAGACAACATAAACCACACACGTGACCACAACATAATCCTCACACGTGACCACAACATAATCCTCACACGTGACCACAACATAATCCTCACATGTGACCACAACATAATCCTCACACGTGACCACAACATAAACCTCACACGTGACCACAACATAATCCTCACACGTGACCACAACATAAACCACACACGTGACCACAACATAATCCTCACACGTGACCACAACATAATCCTCACACGTGACCACAACATAATCCTCACACGTGACCACAACATAATCCTCACATGTGACCACAACATAATCCTCACACGTGACCACAACATAAACCTCACACGTGACCACAACATAATCCTCACATGTGACCACAACATAATCCTCACACGTGACCACAACATAAACCTCACACGTGACCACAACATAATCCTCACATGTGACCACAACATAATCCTCACACGTGACCACAACATAAACCTCACACGTGACCACAACATGAACCACACACGTGACCACAACATAATCCTCACATGTGACCACAACATAATCCTCACACGTGACCACAACATAATCCTCACACGTGACCACAACATAATCCTCACACGTGACCACAACATAAACCTCACACGTGACCACAACATAATCCTCACACGTGACCACAACATAAACCTCACACGTGACCACAACATAATCCTCACACGTGACCACAACATAAACCTCACACGTGACCACAACATAATCCTCACACGTGACCACAACATAAACCTCACACGTGACCACAACATAAACCTCACACGTGACCACAACATAAACCGCACACGTGACCACAACATAATCCTCACACGTGACCACAACATAATCCTCACACGTGACCACAACATAAACCGCACACGTGACCACAACATAAACCTCACACGTGACCACAACATAAACCGCACACGTGACCACAACATAAACCACACACGTGACCACAACATAAACCGCACACGTGACCACAACATGAACCTCACACGTGACCACAACATAATCCTCACACGTGACCACAACATAAACCGCACACGTGACCACAACATAAACCTCACACGTGACCACAACATAAACCGCACACGTGACCACAACATAAACCACACACGAGACCACAACATAAACCTCACACGTGACCACAACATAATCCTCACACGTGACCACAACATAAACCACACACGAGACCACAACATAAACCTCACACGTGACCACAACATAATCCTCACATGTGACCACAACATAAACCACACACGTGACCACAACATAAACCTCACACGTGACCACAACATAAACCACACACGAGACCACAACATAAACCTCACACGTGACCACAACATAAACCTCACATGTGACCACAACATAAACCTCACATGTGACCACAACATGAACCTCACATGTGACCACAACATAAACCTCACACGTGACCACAACATAAACCTCACACGTGACCACAACATAAACCGCACACGTGACCACAACATAAACCGCACACGTGACCACAACATAAACCACACACGTGACCACAACATAAACCACACATGTGACCACAACATAAACCTCACACGTGACCACAACATAAACCTCACACGTGACCACAACATAAACCTCACACGTGACCACAACATAAACCTCACACGTGACCACAACATAAACCTCACACGTGACCACAACATAAACCTCACACGTGACCACAACATAAACCTCACACGTGACCACAACATAAACCGCACACGTGACCACAACATAAACCACACACGTGACCACAACATAAACCACACACGTGACCACAACATAAACCTCACACGTGACCACAACATAAACCGCACACGTGACCACAACATAAACCACACACGAGACCACAACATAAACCTCACACGTGACCACAACATAATCCTCACACGTGACCACAACATAAACCACACACGAGACCACAACATAAACCTCACACGTGACCACAACATAATCCTCACACGTGACCACAACATAAACCACACACGTGACCACAACATAAACCTCACACGTGACCACAACATAAACCACACACGAGACCACAACATAAACCTCACACATGACCACAACATAAACCTCACATGTGACCACAACATAAACCTCACATGTGACCACAACATGAACCTCACATGTGACCACAACATAAACCTCACACGTGACCACAACATAAACCGCACACGTGACCACAACATAAACCGCACACGTGACCACAACATAAACCACACACGTGACCACAACATAAACCACACACGTGACCACAACATAAACCTCACACGTGACCACAACATAAACCTCACACGTGACCACAACATAAACCTCACACGTGACCACAACATAAACCTCACACGTGACCACAACATAAACCTCACACGTGACCACAACATAAACCGCACACGTGACCACAACATAAACCACACACGTGACCACAACATAAACCACACACGTGACCACAACATAAACCTCACACGTGACCACAACATAAACCTCACACGTGACCACAACATAAACCTCACACGTGACCACAACATAAACCTCACACGTGACCACAACATAAACCGCACACGTGACCACAACATGAACCGCACACGTGACCACAACATGAACCACACACGTGACCACAACATGAACCTCACACGTGACCACAACATGAACCTCACACGTGACCACAACATGAACCTCACACGTGACCACAACATGAACCTCACACGTGACCACAACATAAACCACACACGTGACCACAACATAAACCACACACGTGACCACAACATAAACCTCACACGTGACCACAACATAAACCTCACACGTGACCACAACATAAACCTCACACGTGACCACAACATAAACCTCACACGTGACCACAACATAAACCGCACACGTGACCACAACATAAACCGCACACGTGACCACAACATAAACCACACACGTGACCACAACATAAACCTCACACGTGACCACAACATAAACCTCACACGTGACCACAACATAAACCTCACAGGTGACCACAACATAAACCTAACACGTGACCACAACATAAACCGCACACGTGACCACAACATAAACCACACACGTGACCACAACATAAACCACACACGTGACCACAACATAAACCACACATGTGACCAACAACATAAGCCACACATGAACCACAACATAAACCACACATGTGACTGGAGAATATATCCCAGAGAAGGCAACATAAACCACACACGTGACCACAACATAAACCTCACACGTGACCACAACATAAACCTCACACGTGACCACAACATAAACCTCACACGTGACCACAACATAAACCTCACACGTGACCACAACATAAACCTCACACGTGACCACAACATAAACCTCACACGTGACCACAACATAAACCGCACACGTGACCACAACATAAACCACACACGTGACCACAACATAAACCACACACGTGACCACAACATAAACCTCACACGTGACCACAACATAAACCTCACACGTGACCACAACATAAACCTCACACGTGACCACAACATAAACCTCACACGTGACCACAACAGAAACCTCACACGTGACCACAACATAAACCGCACACGTGACCACAACATGAACCGCACACGTGACCACAACATGAACCACACACGTGACCACAACATGAACCTCACACGTGACCACAACATGAACCTCACACGTGACCACAACATAAACCTCACACGTGACCACAACATGAACCTCACACGTGACCACAACATAAACCACACACGTGACCACAACATAAACCACACACGTGACCACAACATAAACCTCACACGTGACCACAACATAAACCTCACACGTGACCACAACATAAACCTCACACGTGACCACAACATAAACCTCACACGTGACCACAACATAAACCGCACACGTGACCACAACATAAACCGCACACGTGACCACAACATAAACCACACACGTGACCACAACATAAACCTCACACGTGACCACAACATAAACCTCACACGTGACCACAACATAAACCTCACAGGTGACCACAACATAAACCTAACACGTGACCACAACATAAACCGCACACGTGACCACAACATAAACCACACACGTGACCACAACATAAACCACACACGTGACCACAACATAAACCACACATGTGACCAACAACATAAGCCACACATGAACCACAACATAAACCACACATGTGACTGGAGAATATATCCCAGAGAAGGCAACATAAACCACACACGTGACCACAACATAAACCTTACACGTGACCACAACATAAACCGCACACGTGACCACAACATAAACCACACATGTGACCACAACATAAACCACACACGTGACCACAACATAAACCACACACGTGACCACAACATAAACCTCACACGTGACCACAACATAAACCACACACGTGACCACAAGATAAACCTCACACGTGACCACAACATAAACCTCACACGTGACCACAACATAAACCTCACACGTGACCACAACATAAACCTCACACGTGACCACAACATGAACCTCACACGTGACCACAACATGAACCACACACGTGACCACAACATGAACCACACACGTGACCACAACATGAACCTCACACGTGACCACAACATGAACCTCACACGTGACCACAACATGAACCTCACACGTGACCACAACATAAACCACACACGTGACCACAACATAAACCACACACGTGACCACAACATAAACCTCACACGTGACCACAACATAAACCACACACGTGACCACAACATAAACCTCACACGTGACCACAACATAAACCTCACACGTGACCACAACATAAACCTCACACGTGACCACAACATAAACCTCACACGT
This sequence comes from Hyla sarda, assembly GCF_029499605.1. Classification (NCBI taxonomy): domain Eukaryota; kingdom Metazoa; phylum Chordata; class Amphibia; order Anura; family Hylidae; genus Hyla; species Hyla sarda. Next base: position 2,028,194 of record NC_079200.1, read on the forward strand.
GACCACAACATAAACCGCACACGTGACCACAACATGAACCTCACACGTGATCACAACATGAACCACACACGTGACCACAACATGAACCACACACGTGACCACAACATGAACCACACACGTGACCACAACATAAACCTCACACGTGACCACAACATAAACCTCACACGTGACCACAACATAAACCTCACACGTGACCACAACATAAACCTCACACGTGACCACAACATAAACCATACACGTGACCACAACATGAACCTCACACGTGACCACAACATAAACCTCACACGTGACCACAACATAAACCTCACATGTGACCACAACATAAACCTCACACGTGACCACAACATAAACCTCACACGTGACCACAACATAAACCTCACACGTGACCACAACATAAACCACACACGTGACCACAACATGAACCACACACGTGACCACAACATAAACCTCACACGTGACCACAACATAAACCACACACGTGACCACAACATAAACCTCACACGTGACCACAACATAAACCACACACGTGACCACAACATGAACCTCACACGTGACCACAACATAAACCACACACGTGACCACAACATAAACCACACACGTGACCACAACATAAACCGCACACGTGACCACAACATAAACCTCACACGTGACCACAACATAATCCTCACACGTGACCACAACATGAACCGCACACGTGACCACAACATAAACCTCACATGTGACCACAACATAAACCTCACATGTGACCACAACATAAACCTCACACGTGACCACAACATAAACCTCACATGTGACCACAACATAAACCTCACATGTGACCACAACATAAACCACACATGTGACCACAACATAAACCTCACATGTGACCACAACATAAACCTCACACGTGACCACAACATAAACCTCACACGTGACCACAACATAAACCACACACGAGACCACAACATAAACCTCACACGTGACCACAACATAATCCTCACACGTGACCACAACATAAACCTCACACGTGACCACAACATAAACCTCACACGTGACCACAACATAAACCTCACACGTGACCACGGCATAATCCACACGGTTTCTGTTTTTGCACCATAATATATAACACTCGTTGGTTTAGGGTATAAATGTGATCGTAATAAATTTATAAAATCATGAATATATTATTGAAAATGATGATTTTTAATAAATATAAATTTTTGTAACAATTGTCGTCTAGTGATGAAGGTTTATTATAGGAAATTTCTTATTATTAGATAAAATATCACAATGTTTTTGTTGTTTGCCCCTAATTCTAGATTATTTCATAGTATCAGGTCACATGGTCTGAGATGATTTATTTCACTCTATGGGGGAGATTTATCCCCGTCCAGAGGAAAGTTGCTGTTACCCATAGCAACCAATCAGATCGCTACTTTCATTTCTCAGAGGCCTTTTCAAAAATGAAAGCAGCGATCTGATTGGTTGCTATGGGCAACTCAGTAACTTTTCCTATGGATGGGTTTTGATAATTCTCTCCCTATATCTATATAATGGCCGGAGCTCATCTATATGTATATATATATATATATATATATATATATATATATATATATAAAACTCAACGTGTGTGTGTGTATATATATGTATGTGTGTGTATATGTAGGTATGTATGTATGTGTGTATGTATGTATGTGTGTATATGTATGTGTGTGTATGTATGTATGTGTGTGTGTGTGTATGTATGTATGTGTATATATGTATGTATGTATGTATATATGTATGTGTGTATGTATGTATATATGTGTGTATGTATATATGTGTGTATGTATGTCTGTGTGTATGTATGTGTATATGTGTGTATGTATGTATATATGTGTGCATGTATGTGTATATGTGTGTATGTATATATGTGTGTATGTATGTATGTGTATAAATATGTGTGTATGTATGTGTATGTATGTATATGTGTATGTGTGTATATGTATGTGTGTATGTATGTATGTATGTGTATATATATGTGTGTGTATGTATGTATGTATGTGTGTATATGTATGTATGTGTGTGTATGTATGTGTATATGCATGTGCATATGTATGTGTGTATGTATGTGTATATGTGTGCATGTTTGTATATATGTGTGTATGTATGTATATATGTGTGTGTATGTATGTATGTATGTGTGTATGTATGTGTGTATGTATGTGTGTATGTATGTATGTGTGTATATGTATGTATGTGTATATGTGTGTATGTATGTACGTGTGTATATGTATCTATGTGTATATGTGTGTATGTATGTGTATATGTGTGTATGTATGTATGTGTGTATATGTATGTATGTTTATATGTGTGTATGTATGTACGTGTGTATGTGTATGTATGTGTGTATATGTATGTATGTGTATATGTGTGTATGTATGTAGGAACCTGTGGTGCTCCCGTATACTGTTCATACAATGACCTCAATAATAATACAGTCTGCAGTCAGCTCCTCAGCTCCCCCTAGTGGTGGCTGTGAACAGCAGGATGTTATCATGTGTCTCTATGTCTACACAGGGTTTTGGAGCTTTATATCAGAAAAGAACATAGGAAATTGGTCAACAATGATTTTTTACCTCTTCATGTAAAATAATGTTACAAACAGTTAGAAACAGCTTGTTTTGCTTTTTAAAAAGAGCGCCAATCTTGTCAATATAATCAACACATTGGGATGAAACCAGCAAAAGCGTAACCGTAAGGGGCACACCAAAACTATCACTACAAAGCGCTCCACCGATCTCGGTCAGGAAGCGGGATCCCTTTGTGGAACACATATTCGTTCCACTCAACCGGAAATGACACACTGACGTTTCTTCCGGCACAGCGCACCGGGATACATAAGAAGCCGGCGCGCTGCTCACAGATCGTGGCGTCCTCGGTGGACTCATGGCGGATTATGCTCCTACAGCTGTATTGTCAGGTTAGTACGACCTCCTATTCCTATATTGCTGCATGTTATCCCTCTGTATTGCTATCCACCATTTGTTGCCGTACGCTTTTTATGTGCTTTGTAGGGTGACATCCCGCTGAGCCAGGTGTCTCATGGCCCCCGAGTCCGGCTTCATCACACAGTGTCTTACTTTAGGTAAGTGGCATTTTGGTTACATTCTTGTGGTCAGGGTGTGATGAGGGCAGATGGAATTAACCTAAGGGCAGATGACATTAACCCCTTGTGTTCATGACGCCAGGGCGTGGTTTAACCTCTAAACCACCCGAAGGTATACCGCCGGATCCTGGGCTAGGCACGAGGGCAAATAATGACTCCAATGCCAAGTTACGGACAACAGCAGCTTTACTGAGGTAGACAGGTGTAATTGTCTATACAGCTTGGCTAGGCCCAAGAAGGTGACCAGTGACTTCAGAGACAACAGGGCTTGCTGGGACTTGTAGTGGATCTGGGTAATTTGCTGCAGGACCACGCTGACTATATACAGACTGATCTTGACTGCCTTGACTATGTAGCTTGCCAGGTTTTGACGTTCACCTGTGGGGCAGTGGACTTGTGGATCCGTGGCTGTGTGGTAGACTTTGGGCCTCCTCAGGACACCAGACACTCTCTGGACTTCACTGCTCGGTGGTCTCAGCAAAGACTCTAGACCGACTGACCAGCTCCTACCAGGGTTTATATGGGGGAGACTCTGGAGGGGTCCCATAAGTCACCCTGTAGTCACCTGACCACATGTACCTTCCTTGGTTACAACACATGACAACAGTATTTAAAGGTACATAACAGTATATACACTTTACATTAGATAACAGACACTTATTAACCACTTATGGAGAATAGGTGCAGGGGGAGGCCCAGGGGGTCACTGAAATAGAGACCACCTGATAGGACAGCAATGGTGTAGGGGTGCACCTCCTGTACTGGGCCACCACATTCTCATGCCACTTATGTAGTGTCTTGTAATGAGGCGTGTAAAAATGTGAGGAGTGTAAAAATAAGAAAAACTGGACGTCCCTAAGGGGTTAATCACATTACAGGTCTCAGATGTTTTGGTCGTCGTGTTGTATAAATCAAAATGTTACAAAACCCATAAAATTTCTCGTCTACGCCGCTGTACGTGTCTTATGTTGTTTATCCTAAATACAGCATTTCAGATATTTTCCTTTTTAGTTTTTATCTCATGTGATTGTTGTTTGTGGTCAGAAAAAAAGTTACATTTGTTTTGCTGATAAAAAGCCGGTTTTGCAGGTCCCTCCGGGTTCTGTGCACAAACAGTTAACAAAGTGTTTCCCAACCAATGTGCCTCCAGCTGTTGCAAAACTACAACTCCCAGGGAGCTTCAGTCCAAAGACCTGTGCACTAAGGGATGAGATGAGAGGGAAGCCTTGATTTACCTTTTAGGGACAGTGTGGATGCTTTGAAGGAGGCAGACATGCCTTTGGCTGTCCAGGCATGATGTGGACTACGTGGGACCCGGCAGGTTTGAAGAGTATGTTTTTTGTTTTGTTTTCTAAGGGGAATGCTACCTACCGGGGGAGGGGACAACTATCTACAAGAGGAGCACCTATCTATATAGGGCCCACCATATTCAGGGGGGCAACTATGTACAAGGGAGGACCCCTCTCTACAAGGGGCCCGCTGTCCACAAGGGGCCCACAGTTTACATGGGGCCGACTATATACAGGGGAGCACCTATCTATATACGGGGGGGGGGGGTATATACAAGGGAGGACCCCTCTATACAAGGGGCCCACTATATATAGGGGTTCAACTATATACAGGGGAGCACCTATCTATATGGGGCCAACTATATATTGAGGGGCAAATATCTACAAAGGGCCAACTATATACAGAGGAGCTCCTATTTATATGGGGACAACTATATATGGGGGGGGGCGCAAATATCTACAAAGGGCCAACTATATACAAAGGGGCTCCTATCTATATGAGTCCGACTATATACGAGTTCTCTCTAATGGGGGCAACTATTTCTAGGGAATCTCCCTACCGGAGGAAACTATTTCCAAGGGACCTATCTACAGGGGGAAACTTTCTCTGATGGATCTGTGGTAGCCCTTGGGGGGTGTATGGTAGTGGTGGTATGGTATAGGTATAGAAGGGGTTAATGTTAACCCTAGAGTTTGTGACTTCAAGCTGAGGGCTGGTATGCTGAATCAGTGTTCCGGCCTTTCGCCGCCCTTCCCAGTAACGATAGGTGCATAAAATAACGGAAGGTCCACAAGGAGGTTTGAACTTGAATAACGTTTACTGAAGTGCTTGCAATATTCACGGCACAGTAACAACAGTCTCATACAAACAGTCCTTGGTTACTTAGCGACTGGCAGTAGTTGCGGACCTTGAGCTAGACATAAAGTCTATTAATTTAGGAAGAGATTTACAGATCCGTCCGGATTTAGGGGAGGTAGTAGGTCCGGAGATGCTGCAGAGTGTTTGGGAGGTGATACACTCTATAATTATAATTGTTCAGCTGTTGCTGCAAGGCTCGGGCCTAACTCACTGCGATTACTGCTGTACAGGTCTTCTCTCATCAAGAGCACAGGAGCAAGAGAGGTGTTACTAGCTCAGCAACTGTCAGGATCCGGGTACTGTGAGGATACTGGTGGTGGATCCTCTGTGTTAGTGGGGTGATGACGTGGGCCGTACCAGGGGAACGGAGTCTAAGGGGTTAGTGGTATTCACCAGAGCCCGCCGCAAAGCGGGATGGACTTGCAGCGGCAGGTAACCCCCAGGTCGTTCCACCCGATAGCGACTCAACCCCGACTGACTGCTGAGATAGGCGAGATACAAGGGATTAGGCAAGAGCAAGGTCGGACGTAGCAGAAGGTCAGGGCAGGCAGCAAGGATTGTAGTCAGGGGCAACGGCAGGAGGTCTGGAACACAGGCTTGGGACATACAAGGAACGCTTTCACTGGCACAATGGCAACAAGATCCGGCAATACAGGGAAGGGGAAGTGAGGTGATATAGACCAGTGCACAGGTGAATTCACTAATTTGGGCCAGGCGCCAATCAGCGGCGCACTGGCCCTTTAAATCACAGAGAGCCGGCGCACGCGCGCCCTAGGGAGAGGGGCCGCGCGTGCCGGGACTGAACCGACGGAGGACGGGTCAGGTAAGGAGGCTGGGAGGCTGGGGATACTATCGCAGCGCTCCTGGTCAGCGGGTCTGACCGGGGCGCTGCGAGAAGGTGAACGCCGCGAGGAGCGGGGACCCGGAGCGCTCGGCGTAACAGTACCCCCCCCCCCCCTTGGGTCTCCCCCTCTTTTTGGAACCCGAAAATTTGTGAATGAGGTCCTTGTCGAGGATGTTATCTTCGGGTTCCCATGACCTCTCCTCAGGACCACAATTCTCCCAATCTACGATAATTTTTTTTTTTTACCTCTGACCTTCTTAGACGCAAGAATTTCTTTAACAGAGAAGACATCGGAGGAGCCGGAGACAGGAGCTGGAGCGACAACCTTGGGAGAGAAGCGGTTAAGGATAAGCGGTTTAAGGAGAGAAACATGAAAAGCGTTAGGAATACGGAGAGAAGGGGGAAGAAGGAGTTTGTAGGAGACAGGATTGATTTGGCACTTGATTTTAAAGGGTCCAAGATAACGTGGTCCTAGCTTATAACTGGGGACACGGAAGCGGATATACTTGGCAGAGAGCCACACTTTGTCCCCAGGAGCGAAGACAGGAGGAGTTCTTCTCTTTTTGTCGGCATGCTTCTTCATCCGGGATGAGGCCTGTATGAGAGATTTTTGAGTCTCCTTCCAGATGGTGGAGAAGTCCCGGGTAACTTTGTCAACAGCGGGCAAACCAGAGGGCATGGGAGTGGGGAGGGGGGAAGAGGGTGATGGCCGTACACCACAAAGAACGGGGATTTGGCGGAGGATTCAGAGTCTTTGAAATTGTACGAGAATTCAGCCCAGGGTAGAAGATCGGCCCAATCATCCTGGCGGGAGGAAACAAAATGTTGCAAATAGTCACCAAGGACCTGATTAACTCTCTCTACTTGCCCATTGGATTGGGGATGATAGGAGGACGAGAAATTTTATTTGATTTTTAGGTGATTACAGAGAGCTCTCCAAAATTTCGATACAAATTGAACGCCTCTATCCGAGACGATATGCGTGGGAAGCCCGTGAAGGCGAAAAATGTGCACAAAAAATTGTTTCGCCAACTGTGGCGCAGAAGGAAGGCCTGGAAGTGGAATAAAATGTGCCATCTTGGAGAAACGATCAACGACCACCCAAATGACTGTGTTGCCATGGGATAAAGGCAGGTCCGTAATAAAATGCATGGCAATCTGAGACCATGGTAGCTCAGGAACAGGTAAAGGATGAAGGAGTCCAGCAGGCTTCTGGCGAGGAGTCTTGTCCCGGACACAAACTGTACAGGCCCGAATGAAATAAGCGACATCTGCTTCCAGGGTAGGCCACCAATATAAACGAGAGATGAGTTGGATGGACTTCTTGACGCCAGCATGGCCGGCGAGGTGTGAGGAATGTCCCCACCTGAGGATCTTAAGGCGCTGGCGTGGAGGGACGAAAGTCTTTCCAGGAGGTGTTTGTCTGATAGAAGCTGGAGAAGAGGAGATCAGACACTCAGGAGGAACAATGTGTTGCCGGGGGGCTTCCGTTTTGGAAGCGTCAGAGGAACGAGAAAGGGCGTCAGCCCTGATGTTTTTGTCAGCAGGGCGAAAATTAATCTCGAAGTTAAAACGGGCAAAAAACAACGACCACCTAGCCTGGCGTGGGTTCAGCCGTTGGGCAGACTGAAGATACCAGAGATTCTTGTGATCCGTGTAGATGACAATTGGGTATTTGGAACCCTCCAACAGGTGACTCCATTCTTCGAGGGCTAGTTTAATGGCCAGCAGTTCTCGATCACCAATGGAGTAATTTTTCTCCGCCGGAGAGAAGGTCTTAGAAAAGAAACCACAAGTAATGTTATGTCCAGTAGAGTTTTTTTGTAGGAGTACAGCTCCGGCTCCCACCGAGGAGGCATCTACCTCCAGTGAGAAGGGTTTAGATGGATCAGGTCTGGAGAGTACAGGAACAGATTGCAGTGGACCAGAGAAGAGAGGAGCCGGGGAGAGAAATCGCCTGGTGCAAACAAAGTCCATATCCTGGCGGAGCTCCTGACGTCTTTCGGAAAAACGCATGTCAATGCGGGTGGCCAAATGGATAAGTTCATGCAGGTTGGCAGGAATTTCTCGTGCGGCCAGCACATCCTTGATATTTACTGGATAGGCCTTTTTTAAAGGTCGCGCAGAGGGCCTTGTTGTTCCAAGATAATTCAGAGGCGAGGGTACGAAATTGGATGGCATATTCACCTACAGAAGAATTTCCTTGGACCAGGTTCAGCAAGGCTGTTTCGGCAGAAGAGGCGAGGGCTGGTTCCTCGAAGACACTACGAACCTCAGCGAAGAAGGACTGGACAGTGGCAGTGACAGGATCATTGCGGTCCCAGAGCGGTGTGGCCCATGACAAGGCCTTCCCAGACAGGAGACTAACCACGAAAGCCACCTTTGACCATTCAGTGGGAAATTGGTCCGACATCATCTCCAAATGCAGGGAACATTGCGAGAGAAAACCACGGCATAGTTTAGAGTCCCCATCAAATTTGTCCGGCAGGGACAAGCGGAGGGTGGAAGCGGCCACTCGCTGCGGAGGAGGTGCAGGAGCTGGCGGAGGAGATGGTTGCTGTAGCTGTGGTAAAAGCTGTTGTAGCTGTTGCGACTGCTGGGCGACCACCGTGGTAAGGTCAGCGACAACTGGCAGCGGGACCTTAGCGGGATCCATGGCCGGATCTACTGTCAGGATCCGGGTACTGTGAGGATACTGGTGGTGGATCCTCTGTGTCAATGGGTTGATGACGTGGGCCGTACCAGGGGAACGGAGTCTAAGGGGTTACTGGTATTCACCAGAGCCCGCAAAGCGGGATGGATTTGCAGCGGCAGGTAACCCCCAGGTCGTTCCACCCGATAGCGACTCAACCCCGACTGACTGCTGAGATAGGCGCGGTACAAGGGATTAGGCAACAGCAAGGTCGGACGTAGCAGAAGGTCAGGGCAGGCAGCAAGAATCGTAGTCAGGGGCAACGGCAGAGGATCTGGAACACTGGCTTGGGACATACAAGGAAACGCTTTCACTGGCACAATGGCAACAAGATCCGGCAAGGAAGGGAAGGGGAAGTGAGGTGATATAGACCAGTGCACAGGTGAATTCACTCATTTGGGCCAGGCGCCAATCAGCGGCGCGCTGGCCCTTTAAATCGCAGAGAGCCAGCGCGCCCTAGGGAGCGGGGACGCGTGCGCCGGGACTGAACCGACGGAGGACGGGTAAGGTAAGGAGGCTGGGATGTGAACCGCGAGCGGGCGCGTCCCGCATCGCGGATCGCATCCCTGCTAGGGACACTATCGCAGTGCTCCCGGTCAGCGGGTCTGACCGGGGCACTGCGAGCGCTCCGGGGAGGAGCGGGGACCCGGAGCGCTCGGCGTAACAGCAACCCAGGAACAAGAGAGAGATAAGATGGCCGCCGCTCCCTTATATGGGCAGGGGGCGTGGCGAATCTGATTGGTCCGAACTTCTGCCATTCACCTTACATGGTGTGATGGGATTGCTTATGTCACAGGATCTATACACATTGTAAAACCAAAATGAGGCTAGAGATACCAAAGTGAGGCCTGGAACGCATCCAGAATGAGGCTTGGAACGCACATCACATGACCCGAAGGCCCTGCGACACCATGGAAACAGCTATCTAGGGGAGTCTACATACAGGGGGCAGCTAACTAACGGAGTCTACATACAGGGGGCAGCTATCTAGGGGATTCTACATACAGGGGGCAGCTATCTAGGGGAGTCTAGATACAGGGGGCTGCTATCTAGGGGAGTCTACATACAGGAGGAAGCTATCTAGGGGATTCTACATACAGGGGGCAGCTATCTAGGGGATTCTACATACAGGGGGCAGCTATCTAGGGGAGTCTACATACAGGGGGCAGCTATTTAGGGGAGTCTACATACAGGGGGCAGCTATCTAGGGGATTCTACATACAGGGGGCAGCTATCTAGGGGAGTCTACATACAGGGGGCAGCTATTTAGGGGAGTCTACATACAGGGGGCAGCTATCTAGGGGAGTCTACATACAGGGGGCAGGTATCTAGGGGGGTCTATATACAGGAGGCAGCTATCTAGGGGATTCTACATACAGGAGGCAGCTAATTAACGGAGTCTACAAACAGGGGGCAGCTATCTAGGGGATTCTACATACAGGGGCAGCTATCTAGGGGAGTCTACATACAGGGGGCAGCTATATAGGGGAGTCTACATACAGGGAGCAGCTATCTAGGGGATTCTACATAAAGGGGGCAGGTATCTAGGGGGGTCTATATACAGGAGGCAGCTATCTAGGGGATTCTACATACAGGGTGCTGCTATCTAGGGGAGTCTACATACAGGAGGCAGCTATCTAGGGGATTCTACACACAGGGGGCAGCTATCTAAGGGAGTCTACACACAGGGGGCAGCTATCTAGGGGAGTCTACATACAGGGGGCTGCTATCTAGGGGAGTCTACATACAGGGGGCTGCTATCTAGGGAAGTCTACATACAGGGGGCAGCTATCTAGGGGAGTCTACATACAGGAGGCAGCTATCTAGGGGAGTCTACATACAGGGGGCAGCTATCTAGGGGAGTCTACATACAGGAGGCAGCTATCTAGGGGAGTCTACATACAGGGGGCAGCTATCTAGGGGAGTCTACATACAGGAGGCAGCTATCTAGGGGAGTCTACATACAGGGGGCAGCTATCTAGGGGAGTCTACATACAGGGGGCAGCTATCTAGGGGATTCTACATACAGGGGGCAGCCATCTAGGGGAGTCTACATAGAGGGGGGCAGCTATCTAGGGGATTCTACATACAGGGGGCAGCCATCTAGGGGAGTCTACATAGAGGGGGGCAGCTATCTAGGGGATTCTACATACAGGGGGCAGCCATCTAGGGGAGTCTACATAGAGGGGGGCAGCTATCTAGGGGATTCTACATACAGGGGGCAGCCATCTAGGGGAGTCTACATAGAGGGGGGCAGCTATCTAGGGGATTCTACATACAGGGGGCAGCCATCTAGGGGAGTCTACATACAGGGGGCAGCTATCTAGGGGAGTCTACATACAGGGGGCAGCTATATAGGGGATTCTACATACAGGGGGCAAGTATCTAGGGGGGTCTATATACAGGAGGCAGCTATCTAGGGGTGGGGTCTATATATTCGGGGAACCTACATAATTGGGGAAGGGACCTGCCTCCCTACTGATGAACCATAACTATATAATGGGGGACCTACCTATGATTCTCCAACCCATATTCCTACCCATTCCACTATGTGGGACACCAAGGGGGCAATATTACCGTTTGGGGCACTGTAGGTCTGTAGGATTTTTCATTTTTGCGTTTTTTTGCTTTTGCACCTTTTGGGGCTTCCATTTCTGCGCAATAGATTACCACAATACTGACCATGGCATCTAAAGCATAAGGGGGGGGGGGGCTTTATGAGACTCATCGGACTACCCGCAGCACGATTATGGGCGTCAAATAAGTCAAGATGGCGGCCGGAGGTCTCCTTACCTTCACCATACCATACTATATATTCTGGCAGACTATCCAAGTAGATCGCCGATATCACTGATCAGTGTTATGCCTATGTACAGCACTGAGCAGTAATAACAATCAATAGACTGATAAATAATTCCCTGTGGGACTGAAAAAAATGGAAAAATAAAAATAAATGAATAAAAAAATGTTTGTAAAAAACTGAATAAGCCCCTCCTCCAAACAAAAATTAATCACTCCTTTTTCACATTTTACTAATAAAAAAAGCAAAAAAATTACAAATAAAAAAATCCAGTAATAAAAAGTTTTTTAATAAGATAATATTCCCCTCCCCTAATAAAAAATGTAAACTCCTCCCCCCTTTTCTTAATTTTTTAAATTTTTATAAATAACCATATTTGGTATCGTCGCGGGTGGAAACATCCGAACGATTAAAATATAACGTTAATTATCCCGTATGGTGAACGGCGTAAACGTAAAAAATTCCACAGTTCAAAATTGATTATTTTTGGTCACATTCCGCAAAATTATTAGACATGTCTTAAAATTTCGTGGAATTACGTAATTTTTTTTTTAATGTTTTGAAAGCACAGAAATTCCGCTCCAGTTTTGCAAAACTGCGAACAATTCCCAGTCTGCGTTTTTAGGCGCATTTTTAAAACAGAATGGCAGAAATTCCTCTGTGTGAACATAGTCTGAGGAGGAAAAAACGGAAAGTAAAACTAAACATTGGGCGTGTTCATGAGGGGTTAATCTGCTTGTTTTCCTGTGATCTCTGGGGGCCGGTGATGAAGGGGTTACAGACTGACAGGTGCGCTGTAACAAAGGACATAAAGTATTTATTGTGCTCGTAGGAACGGCGCGGACGCTGCGGCGGACAGATCGTACGCTCGTAATTCTGACTGTGGCCAAAGGTCTGGCTGTGCAGGTGTCCTCGCCCGGGATTGGTGCAGCCGTGTGTGTGGAGTGCGGAGGGTGTGCGGAGGGCGTGGACGGGCGTCACTGATCTAGACAGCCGGCTCTTCAGGTCGCACAGGAGTGAACACAGCCCAAGGATGAGGACCATCCGCTGCTCCTACACCCCCCTGGTGAGTGACCGAGCACTACAAGTCTCAGCAACTACTACTACAACTGCCTGCTGTGCTGTATGTGTGACTAGAATTAGTGGTCTCCAAATGGTGGACCTCCAGCTGTTGCAAAACTACAACTCCCAGCACGCCCGGACAGCCGTTGGCTGTCCGGGCATGCTGGGAGTTGTAGTTTTGCAACAGCTGGAGGTCCACCATTTGGAGACCACTGCCCTATATAATGAGTGATGCAGTCAGGACATGCTGGGAGTTGTAGTTATGCAACATTTGGAGGTGCACAGTTTGGAGACCACTGCCCTATACAATGAGCAATGTGGTCAGGGGATGCTGGGAGTTGTAGTTTTGTAACATTTGAATGTTTATAGTTTGGAGACCACTGTCCTATACAATGAGCGATGCAGTCAGGGCATGCTGGGAGTTGTAGTTGTGTAACATCTGGAGGTCCACAGTTTGGAGACCACTGCCGATACAATGAGTGATGCAGTCAGGACATGCTGGGAGTTGTAGTTGTGTAACATCTGGAGGTGCACAGTTTGGAGACCACTGTCCTATACAATGAGCGATGCAGTCAGGGCATGCTGGGAGTTGTGGTTGTGTAACATCTGGAGGTCCACAGTTTGGAGACCACTGCCGATACAATGAGTGATGCAGCCAGGACATGCTGGGAGTTGTAGTTGTGTAACATCTGGAGGTCCACAGTTTGGAGACCACTGCCGATACAATGAGTGATGCAGTCAGGACATGCTGGGAGTTGTAGTTGTGTAACATCTGGAGGTGCACAGTTTGGAGACCACTGTCCTATACAATGAGCGATGCAGTCAGGGCATGCTGGGAGTTGTAGTTGTGTAACATCTGGAGGTCCACAGTTTGGAGACCACTGCCGATACAATGAGTGATGCAGCCAGGACATGCTGGGAGTTGTAGTTGTGTAACATCTGGAGGTGCACAGTTTGGAGACCACTGCTCTATACAATGAGTGATGTGGTCAGGGCATGCTGGGAGTTGTAGTTATGTAACATCTGGAGGCCCACAGTTTGGAGACCACTGCCCTATACAATGAGTGATGCAGTCAGGGCATGCTGGGAGTTGTAGTTATGTAACATCTGGAGGCCCACAGTTTGGAGACCACTGCCCTATACAATGAGTGATGCAGTCAGAGCATGCTGGGAGTTGTAGTTGTGTAACATCTGGAGGTCCACAGTTTGGAGACCACTGCCCTATACAATGAGTGATGCAGTCAGGACATGCTGGGAGTTGTAGTTGTGTAACATCTGGAGGTCCACAGTTTGCAGACCACTGCCCTATACAATGAGTGATGCAGTCAGGGCATGCTGGGAGTTGTAGTTGTGTAACATCTGGAGGTGCACAGTTTGGAGACCACAGCCCGATACAATGAGTGATGCAGTCAGGACATGCTGGGAGTTGTAGTTGTGTAACATCTGGAGGTCCACAGTTTGGAGACCACTGTCCTATACAATGAGCGATGCAATCAGGAAATGCTGGGAGTTGTAGTTATGTAACATCTGGAGGTGCACAGTTTGGAGACCACTGCCCTATACAATGAGCAATGTGGTCAGGGGATGCTGGGAGTTGTAGTTTTGTAACATTTGAATGTTTATAGTTTGGAGACCACTGTCCTATACAATGAGCGATGCAGTCAGGGCATGCTGGGAGTTGTAGTTGTGTAACATCTGGAGGTCCACAGTTTGGAGACCACTGCCGATACAATGAGTGATGCAGTCAGGACATGCTGGGAGTTGTAGTTGTGTAACATCTGGAGGTGCACAGTTTGGAGACCACTGTCCTATACAATGAGCGATGCAGTCAGGGCATGCTGGGAGTTGTAGTTGTGTAACATCTGGAGGTCCACAGTTTGGAGACCACTGCCGATACAATGAGTGATGCAGCCAGGACATGCTGGGAGTTGTAGTTGTGTAACATCTGGAGGTCCACAGTTTGGAGACCACTGCCGATACAATGAGTGATGCAGTCAGGACATGCTGGGAGTTGTAGTTGTGTAACATCTGGAGGTGCACAGTTTGGAGACCACTGTCCTATACAATGAGCGATGCAGTCAGGGCATGCTGGGAGTTGTAGTTGTGTAACATCTGGAGGTCCACAGTTTGGAGACCACTGCCGATACAATGAGTGATGCAGCCAGGACATGCTGGGAGTTGTAGTTGTGTAACATCTGGAGGTGCACAGTTTGGAGACCACTGCTCTATACAATGAGTGATGTGGTCAGGGCATGCTGGGAGTTGTAGTTATGTAACATCTGGAGGCCCACAGTTTGGAGACCACTGCCCTATACAATGAGTGATGCAGTCAGGGCATGCTGGGAGTTGTAGTTATGTAACATCTGGAGGCCCACAGTTTGGAGACCACTGCCCTATACAATGAGTGATGCAGTCAGAGCATGCTGGGAGTTGTAGTTGTGTAACATCTGGAGGTCCACAGTTTGGAGACCACTGCCCTATACAATGAGTGATGCAGTCAGGACATGCTGGGAGTTGTAGTTGTGTAACATCTGGAGGTCCACAGTTTGCAGACCACTGCCCTATACAATGAGTGATGCAGTCAGGGCATGCTGGGAGTTGTAGTTGTGTAACATCTGGAGGTGCACAGTTTGGAGACCACAGCCCGATACAATGAGTGATGCAGTCAGGACATGCTGGGAGTTGTAGTTGTGTAACATCTGGAGGTCCACAGTTTGGAGACCACTGTCCTATACAATGAGCGATGCAATCAGGAAATGCTGGGAGTTGTAGTTATGTAACATCTGGAGGTCCACAGTTTGGAGACCACTGCCCTATACAATGAGTGATGCAGTCAGGACATGCTGGGAGTTGTAGTTATGTAACATCTGGAGGTCCACAGTTTGGAGACCACTGCCCTATACAATGAGTGATGCAGTCAGGACATGCTGGGAGTTGTAGTTATGTAACATCTGGAGGTCCATAGTTTGGAGACCACTGCCCTATACAATGAGCGATGCAGTCAGGACATGCTGGGAGTTGTAGTATTAGTCGCAGTTCTGTGGTTTTCCAGGAGACTCAGTCACATAAGCCATTGGGGGAGATTCATCAAAACTTGAGATGAGGTAAAGTCGACCAGTTACCCATAGCAACCAATCAGTTCGCTGCTTTCATTTTTGATAAGGCCTCTGAATAATGAAAGAAGCGATCTGATTGGTTGCTGTGGGTGACAGGTCAGCATTTCCTCTGCGCAGGTCCTGGTGATCCCCCTATAAGTCTCTGTTCACACTGTGCTGTCCTATACTGCCTGGGATTCACCACAATCCATGACATCATATCCGCCATTCATCGCCGCAACCTTTCCACGTTGTCTCAATCTATTTCAATGTTTCGTGGTGTAGCGGAGCTGGAACGTTGCGGTGTCTTGAGCAGTAAAGTGTGACGTTGTCTTCATCATCACAAAGAATGGGAGTGCGGATACGTGCCAGCAGCCGCGGCATAGTCCGGAACATTCATAACATGGCTGCCAACTATCAGTCTATGTGATCTAGTACGGCCTGGGTGTTTTTTAGAGGAAAAATATGGCGCAAAACCCACCTCAGAAACATTGGCGCTGATTTACTATTGTAAACCCGTCATGTTTTGTCGGGTTGTGCGCCAGAAATGAAAACCCTGACCAACTCTCCATTTTACTGAGAAAACCCAAAAAGGGGCGTGTCTGTCAGAAAAAGGGGCGTGTCCGTGACATTTTCACAAAAACCCAATTCTGAGTGGGAACATAGCCGTACTCTAAGGCCGGGTTCACATTGCAGATTCTCCGGATGGAATTTCCGCCAGATATCCCGCAGGCGGTGCTAGGACCACACAGACTGCATTGCCGTCCCCATAGACAGCAATGCATTTCTGAGCAGCTCTTTCCGTAGATCTGGGGACGGCAATGCAGTCTGCGCGGGCCTAGTGCCGCCTGTGGGATCTTTGCAGTTCCCCATAGCAACCAATCAGATCGCTTCTTTTATTTCTCAGAAGCTTTTTTAAAAGTGAAAGCAGCGATCTGATTGGTTGCTATGGGTAACTGCACCACTCTGCCTCTGCACAGGCTTTGATAAATCTCCCCCAATGACCCTAAACACACGGCCGGGACAAACGGGAGCAGCTGAGGGGCCCAATGGGACATCTCTGGAGACCTAAAAATGGCTTCACTGCCCTGTCCCACCTGACAGGAGAACGGCGAAAAATCCCCAAATCCAGGTGTGTAAATCCACTGATCGCATTGTTTATGCAGCCGCACAGATTATTGGCGCAGATTTCCCGATGGCCGCAGTAAAAGAATAAGCAGGAAAGATGATTTCTAGAGCAGTAATGATAAAATGATAATTATAATTAACCGTCTGCACCTCATGTGATCAGAAGAAAACGTCAGATGAGATGGTATATATGGTCTCATAGTATTTCACCTGCCGGCGGCGCTGGGGTTCGGTGGAGCAGGTGCAGATGATAATTGCGCCATTGTAATAACCAGCAGGGAATACGACCGCCGGGAACTATGGAGTAAATATAAGAACGGACGCATCATACAATGCTGGATAACATAGGGTTAATAAATGAGCAAATATTATCATCTACACATATTCCAGGGTTCATATCATATAATATAAATGTTACCATCACTTTTGCAACTTTAAAATATAAAATAAAATGACCCAATCTCTCATGTCAGCAGGAATGGTATTGGGCAGGTGATGGGCAGTACCTGGTTTCCTCCAGACATGATGCTGCCCCCACCATGATCACTGTAGGGATGGTATTGGGCAGGTGATGGGCAGTACCTGGTTTCCTCCAGACATGATGCTGCCCCCACCATGATCACTGTAGGGATGGTATTGGGCAGGTGATGGGCAGTGCCTGGTTTCCTCCAGACATAATGCTGCCCCCACCATGATCACTGTAGGGATGGTATTGGGCAGGTGATGGGCAGTGCCTGGTTTCCTCCAGACATAATGCTGCCCCCACCATGATCACTGTAGGGATGGTATTGGGCAGGTGATGGGCAGTGCCTGGTTTCCTCCAGACATAATGCTGCCCCCACCATGATCACTGTAGGGATGGTATTGGGCAGGTGATGGGCAGTGCCTGGTTTCCCCCAGACATGATGCTGCCCCCACCATGATCACTGTAGGGATGGTATTGGGAAGGTGATGGGCAGTACCTGGTTTCCTCCAGACATGATGCTGCCCCCACCATGATCACTGTAGGGATGGTATTGGGCAGGTGATGGGCAGTACCTGGTTTCCCCCAGACATGACGCTGCCCCCACCATGATCACTGTAGGGATGGTATTGGCAGGTGATGGGCAGTACCTGGTTTCCCCCAGACATGATGCTGCCCCCACCATGATCACTGTAGGGATGGTATTGGGCAGGTGATGGGCAGTGCCTGGTTTCCCCCAGACATGATGCTGCCCCCACCATGATCACTGTAGGGATGGTATTGGGCAGGTGATGGGCAGTACCTGGTTTCCTCCAGAAATGATACTGCCCCCACCATGATCACTGTAGAGATGGTATTGGGCAGGTGATGGGCAGTACCTGGTTTCCCCCAGACATGATGCTGCCCCCACCATGATCACTGTAGGGATGGTATTGGGCAGGTGATGGGCAGTACCTGGTTTCCCCCAGACATGATGCTGCCCCCACCATGATCACTGTAGGGATGGTATTGGGCAGGTGATGGGTAGTACCTGGTTTCCTCCAGACATGATGCTGCCCCCACCATGATCACTGTAGGGATAGTATTGGGCAGGTGATGGGCAGTACCTGGTTTCCCCCAGACATGATGCTGCCCCCACCATGATCACTGTAGGGATGGTATTGGGCAGGTGATGGGCAGTGCCTGGTTTCCCCCAGACATGATGCTGCCCCCACCATGATCACTGTAGGGATGGTATTGGGCAGGGTCAGATCCTTGTAGATTTATATACGGCTCCTATTTGGCTTCAGCAGGCAGTTATACCCGGAGGTCCACTTTAAATTGAGTGTCACCCGATCATCAGATTAATCAACCATTAAATGTCTGTTGGGCCCTAAACATTTCCTTGTATGTTCCTGGTTATTGTTGTCATTGAGGTGATGGCGGAGCTCCACTTAATAGGAAATGTAACATTTTGTATGGGGTCAGTAGGTGCGCGCTATTTACACCACACGACCCGACGTGTTTAGCCAACACTCCGCCATTACAAAGTGTGTTTATACCAACAATATGTCGGGTCACCGGGCCAGGCAGGAGCGTCCTGATACTGCGCAATATTTCCAGATCCTGTACGGCAAGTGGGGGGTGCGGCGCTGTTCAGACCTGTCAGATCCTGCCGGAGAACGGCGTCTGAACTATATTGTGAATCATTTACAATTATACAGCGATAGGTGGTTCTCATGGGAAAGTTGTCAGACATGTCCATTGTATCAAGGGGAATCTGTATGTCTCCATCTATCCAAAACTACAACTCCCAGCATGCCCTGACTGCATCACTCATCGTATAGGGCTGTGGTCTCCAAACTGTGGGCCTCCAGATGTTACATAACTACAACTCCCAGCATGTCCTGACTGCATCACTCATTGTATAGGGCTGTGGTCTCCAAACTGTGGGCCTCCAGATGTTACATAACTACAACTCCCAGCATGTCCTGACTGCATCGCTCATTGTATAGGGCAGTGGTCTCCAAACTGTGCACCTCCAGCTGTTACACAACTACAACTCCCAGCATGTCCTGACTGCATCACTCATTGTATAGGGCAGTGGTCTCCAAACTGTGCACCTCCAGCTGTTACACAACTACAACTCCCAGCATGTCCTGACTGCATCACTCATTGTATAGGGCGGTGGTCTCCAAACTGTGGACCTCCAGATGTTACATAACTACAACTCCCAGCATGCCCTGACTGCATCACTTATTGTATAGGGCAGTGGTCTCCAAACTGTGCACCTCCAGATGTTACACAACTACAACTCCCAGCATGTCCTGACTGCATCACTCATTGTATAGGGCAGTGGTCTCCAAACTGTGGACCTCCAGATGTTACACAACTATAACTACCAGCATGCCCTGACTGCATCACTCATTGTATAGGGCAGTGGTCTCCAAACTGTGGACCTCCAGATGTTACACAACTACAACTCCCAGCATGTCCTGACTGTATCACTCATTGTATAGGGCAGTGGTCTCCAAACTGTGCACCTCCAGATGTTACACAACTACAACTCCCAGCATGTCCTGACCGCATCGCTCATTGTATAGGACAGTGGTCTCCAAACTGTGGACCTTCAGATGTTACACAACTACAACTCCCAGCATGCCCTGACTGCATCACTCATTGTATAGGACAGTGGTCTGCAAATTGTGGACCTCCAGATGTTACAAAACTACAACTCCCAGCATGCCCTGACTGCATCACTGATTGTATAGGGCAGTGGTCTCCAAACTGTGGCCCTCCAGATGTTACAAAACTACAACTCCCAGCATGCTCTGACTGCATCACTCATTGTATAGGGCAGTGGTCTCCAAACTGTGGACCTCCAGATGTTACATAACTACAACTCCCAGCATGTCCTGACTGCATCACTCATTGTATAGGGCAGTGGTCTCCAAACTGTGGGCCTCCAGATGTTACACAACTACAACTCCCAGCATGTCCTGACTGCATCACTCATTGTATAGGGCAGTGGTCTCCAAACTGTGGACCTCCAGATGTTATACAACTACAACTCCCAGCATGCCCTGACTGCATCACTCATTGTATAGGGCAGTGGTCTCCAAACTGTGGACCTCCAGATGTTACACAACTACAACTCCCAGCATATCCTGACTGTATCACTCATTGTATAGGACAGTGGTCTCCAAACTGTGGTCTTCTAGAGGTTGCAAACTACAACTCCCAGCAGGCCCGGACAGCCTCTGACTGTCCGGGCCTGCTGGGAGTTGTAGTTTTGCAACAGCTGGAGTCACACTGGTTGAGAAATCATGGTCTAGGCAATAGCATAGGATAAGGGGCCTTGAGAAAAATTTGGCACCACTTATCCCATATAGAAAGAAATGATCAGGCGGGTAATACATCTGCCTGATCCTTTTTCATTGAATGGATCCAATACTTTCGTGTTTTCACAAAAAAATAAATCTCGGTTTATGAATTTTACAGTAAGTTGTTTATTAACTACAACCAGAGACGGAGAGATAAGCGGTGATGTAGACGGAGAGATAAGCGGTGACGTAGAAGGAGAGATAAGCGGCGACGTAGAAGGACGGGGAGAGAAGCGGTGACGTAGACGGAGAGATAAGCGGTGACGTAGAAGGACATAGAGATAAGCGGCGACGTAGAAGGACGGGGAGAGAAGCGGTGATGTAGACGGGGAGATAAGCGGTGACGTAGAAGGAGAGATAAGCGGTGACGTAGAAGGACATAGAGATAAGCGGTGATGTAGAAGGAGAGATAAGCGGTGACGTAGAAGGACATAGAGATAAGCGGTGACGTAGACGGAGAGATAAGCGGTGACGTAGACGGAGAGATAAGCGGTGACGTAGACGGAGAGATAAGCGGTGACGTAGACGGAGAGATAAGCAGTGACGTAGACGGAGAGATAAGTGGTGACGTAGACGTAGAGATAAGCGGTGACGTAGACAGGGAGATAAGCAGTGACGTAGACAGGGAGATAAGCGGTGACGTAGACAGGGAGATAAGCGGTGACGTAGACAGGGAGATAAGCGGTGACGTAGACGGGGAGATAAGCGGTGACGTAGAAGGAGAGATAAGCGGTGACGTAGAAGGAGAGATAAGCGGTGATGTAGACGGGGAGATAAGCGGTGATGTAGACGGGGAGATAAGCGGTGACATAGAAGGAGAGATAAGCGGTGACGTAGAAGGAGAGATAAGCGGTGACGTAGAAGGAGAGATAAGCGGTGACGTAGAAGGAGAGATAAGCGGTGACGTAGACGGGGAGATAAGCGGTGACGTAGAAGGAGAGATAAGCGGTGACGTAGAAGGAGAGATAAGCGGTGACGTAGACGGGGAGATAAGCGGTGACGTAGAAGGAGAGATAAGCGGTGACGTAGACGGGGAGATAAGCGGTGACGTAGACAGGGAGATAAGCGGTGACGTAGAAGGAGAGATAAGCGGTGACGTAGACGGGGAGATAAGCGGTGACGTAGAAGGAGAGATAAGCGGTGACGTAGAAGGAGAGATAAGCGGTGACGTAGACGGGGAGATAAGCGGTGACGTAGAAGGAGAGATAAGCGGTGACGTAGACGGGGAGATAAGCGGTGACGTAGAAGGAGAGATAAGTGGTGACGTAGACGTAGAGATAAGCGGTGACGTAGACAGGGAGATAAGTGGTGATGTAGACGGGGAGATAAGCGGTGACGTAGAAGGAGAGATAAGCGGTGACGTAGACGGGGAGATAAGCGGTGACGTAGAAGGAGAGATAAGCGGTGACGTAGACGGGGAGATAAGCGGTGACGTAGAAGGAGAGATAAGCGGTGACGTAGACGGGGAGATAAGCGGTGACGTAGAAGGACGGGGACACATAAGTGCCAAGAGTCGTCGTCTCCACTGTCCGTCCTGATGATAAATTGTAAACCACCTCTGCACTGGAGTCATGTGACCTGCTTTTTGGTGTCTTTTTAGATGATAATTAGACTCTATTAAAGGAGGCCTCCGGACAGTATTCTTCTGTAGGCTCAGGAGCCCTGATTACAATATTTCTTTCATTTCATTGCTACACTGTCCCATGGAGTCAGAGGGGCGGTAGAAGGGTCCTATTCACACCACTGATTCCACCCCCCTGAGCCTGATTTGAACCCCCCCCCCCCCAATCAGGGCAAATTTACTCCCACTTGAGCCTGATTTCCCCCTTTACTTTAGAGTAGTGCGGGGCGATATACCGGTTCATACCGAATACCGTTTTTTATCTCTGTACGATATGAATTTTTCCTATACCGCAGTACCGGCCGGGCCCCTCCCCCCTTCGAATGAATGAATACCACTACTTTAGAGGTCTTATTTCCGGGGGCCTTGTGTACAGAGCACAGCTTATATGAAGTAGTGGTTTTATGGGATTCTACAGGGTCGCACTATTCCTGTCATGTGATACTAGAACCCTCCTCATTCACCTAAACATCATCTACATACACAACTTCTGGCATCACGAACCATCACTGCGCAATCTTAACGTAAAAGTCGCCATCCATTCTACCTTATCACAGATTCACCCCCCCCTTGGGCCTAATTTACTTCCATTGAGCCTGATATACCCCCCCCCCCCCCCCTTGAGCCTGATTTCCCCCCCTTGAGCCTGATTTACCCCCCCCCCCCCCCCTTGATCCTGATTTACCCCCCTTGATCCTGATTCACCCCCCTTGATCCTGCATTAAACTTATCTAATGCATCCTTTATTTTTGTCTTGCAGAATAATCTCCTGCATGAAGAGATCTCCAGCGATGATTCTGATTTTGAGATAATTGACGACGATGAAGCGAAGAATAAACCGAAAAAAGGAGGTGAGAAACCCAAAGAAGAAGTGGAGGAGCCGGTGTTAATAGGGAGCAGCCAAATTCTGGGGAGCGATGACGTCAGACAGGTCAGTGAGCTCTAATACTAGAAATAATTCAGTGGGGTAGCTAAAGGCTTCCAAGGCATGCTGGGAATTGTAGTTCTACAGCTGGTTGGGAAACATTGCTAGATATTATAGAATAATCCTGAAATCTTGCAGTTTTCCATTCTGGGACTAAACTAATCAGAGACTTCCTGTACTGTACAGATCACTTCCCAGCAGTCTCCTCCTTGCCAGTATATAGATTAGAGGTGCACACGATAGATGGTGCTCACAGCTCAGCCTCCCCCTCCCTGTAGAATGACCTGTGTTAAGGTCACCAAGCACGCCCAGACATCATTTCCATTCATGTCAATGGGACAGCTCCTGCTGTGGCTGGTAATGGCGGGCCTGGAGAAGGTGCGTAGTCGTTATCAAAGGGGGGGGGGGGTAATGACTGATCAGACAACAGATGCCATATGAATATTGCCAAGCAAGGCCTGGAGAGAGTCATGGAGAGCCGACTAAGGATAGAGTGCTGCACTGTGGGGGTTATGGGCCTTGTTGTTGCCTTTTGGAGGGGTCAGATCTGGGACGCCTGCTGGCCCTGAAAAAGACATCACTCATGGAGGGAACCAAGGTGATTGGGTGGTGCTCAGACCTGGCGGAGGCTACAGTGGTATATTGTATGGACACTGTGTGTGGTGTTGAGTGGTATATTGTACGGACACTGTGTGTGGTGTTGAGTGGTATATTGTATGGACACTGTGTACGGTGTTGAGCGGTATATTGTACGGTGTTGAGCGATATATTGTACGGTGTTGAGCGGTATATTGTACGGTGTTGAGCGGTATATTGTACGGACACTATGTGGTGTTGAGCGGTATATTGTACGGTGTTGAGCGGTATATTGTACGGTGTTGAGCGGTATATTGTACGGTGTTGAGCGGTATATTGTACGGTGTTGAGCGGTATATTGTACGGTGTTGAGCGGTATATTGTGTGGTGTTGAGCGGTATATTGTACGGTGTTGAGCGGTATATTGTACGGTGTTGAGCGGTATATTGTACGGTGTTGAGCGGTATATTGTACGGTGTTGAGCGATATATTGTACGGTGTTGAGCGGTATATTGTGTGGTGTTGAGCGGTATATTGTACGGTGTTGAGCGGTATATTGTGTGGTGTTGAGCGGTATATTGTACGGTGTTGAGCGGTATATTGTACGGTGTTGAGCGGTATATTGTACGGACACTATGTGGTGTTGAGCGGTATATTGTACGGTGTTGAGCGGTATATTGTACGGTGTTGAGCGGTATATTGTACGGTGTTGAGCGGTATATTGTACGGTGTTGAGCGGTATATTGTACGGTGTTGAGCGGTATATTGTACGGTGTTGAGCGGTATATTGTACGGTGTTGAGCGGTATATTGTACGGTGTTGAGCGGTATATTGTACGGTGTTGAGCGGTATATTGTACGGTGTTGAGCGGTATATTGTGTGGTGTTGAGCGGTATATTGTGCGGTGTTGAGCGGTATATTGTACGGTGTTGAGCGGTATATTGTACGGTGTTGAGCGGTATATTGTACGGTGTTGAGCGGTATATTGTATGGTGTTGAGCGGTATATTGTACGGTGTTGAGCGATATATTGTACGGTGTTGAGTGGTATATTGTACGGTGTTGAGCGGTATATTGTATGGTATATTGTACGGTGTTGAGCGGTATATTGTACGGTGTTGAGCGGTATATTGTACGGTGTTGAGCGGTATATTGTACGGTGTTGAGCGGTATATTGTACGGTGTTGAGCGGTATATTGTACGGTGTTGAGCGGTATATTGTACGGTGTTGAGCGGTATATTGTACGGTGTTGAGCGGTATATTGTACGGTGTTGAGCGGTATATTGTATGGTATATTGTACGGTGTTGAGCGGTATATTGTATGGTGTTGAGCGGTATATTGTACGGTGTTGAGCGATATATTGTACGGTGTTGAGCGGTATATTGTGTGGTGTTGAGCGGTATATTGTATGGTGTTGAGCGGTATATTGTACGGTGTTGAGCGGTATATTGTGTGGTGTTGAGCGGTATATTGTATGGTGTTGAGCGGTATATTGTACGGTGTTGAGCGATATAATGTACGGTGTTGAGCGGTATATTGTATGGTGTTGAGCGGTATATTGTATGGTGTTGAGCGATATATTGTACGGTGTTGAGCGGTATATTGTACGGTGTTGAGCGGTATATTGTACGGTGTTGAGCGGTATATTGTACGGTGTTGAGCGGTATATTGTGTGGTGTTGAGCGATATATTGTACGGTGTTGAGCGGTATATTGTACGGTGTTGAGCGGTATATTGTACGGTGTTGAGCGGTATATTGTGTGGTGTTGAGCGGTATATTGTATGGTGTTGAGCGGTATATTGTACGGTGTTGAGCGGTATATTGTACGGTGTTTAGCGGTATATTGTACGGTGTTGAGCGGTGCACACGATAGATGGTGCTCACAGCTCAGCCTCCCCCTCCCTGTAGAATGACCTGTGTTAAGGTCACCAAGCACGCCCAGACATCATTTCCATTCATGTCAATGGGACAGCTCCTGCTGTGGCTGGTAATGGCGGGCCTGGAGAAGGTGCGTAGTCGTTATCAAAGGGGGGGGGGGGGTAATGACTGATCAGACAACAGATGCCATATGAATATTGCCAAGCAAGGCCTGGAGAGAGTCATGGAGAGCCGACTAAGGATAGAGTGCTGCACTGTGGGGGTTATGGGCCTTGTTGTTGCCTTTTGGAGGGGTCAGATCTGGGACGCCTGCTGGCCCTGAAAAAGACATCACTCATGGAGGGAACCAAGGTGATTGGGTGGTGCTCAGACCTGGCGGAGGCTACAGTGGTATATTGTACGGACACTGTGTGTGGTGTTGAGTGGTATATTGTATGGACACTGTGTGTGGTGTTGAGTGGTATATTGTATGGACACTGTGTGTGGTGTTGAGCGGTATATTGTACGGACACTGTGTGTGGTGTTGAGCGGTATATTGTATGGACACTGTGTACTGTGTGTGGTGTTGAGCGGTATATTGTATGGACACTGTGTACGGTGTTGAGCGGTATATTGTACGGTGTTGAGCGGTATATTGTACGGTGTTGAGCGGTATATTGTACGGTGTTGAGCGGTATATTGTACGGACACTATGTGGTGTTGAGCGGTATATTGTACGGTGGTGAGCGGTATATTGTACGGTGTTGAGCGGTATATTGTACGGTGTTGAGCGGTATATTGTACGGTGTTGAGCGGTATATTGTACGGTGTTGAGCGGTATATTGTACGGTGTTGAGCGGTATATTGTATGGTGTTGAGCGGTATATTGTACGGTGTTGAGCAGTATATTGTACGGTGTTGAGCGGTATATTGTACGGTGTTGAGCGGTATATTGTGTGGTGTTGAGCGGTATATTGTGTGGTGTTGAGCAGTATATTGTACGGTGTTGAGCGGTATATTGTACGGTGTTGAGCGGTATATTGTACGGTGTTGAGCGGTATATTGTACGGTGTTGAGCGGTATATTGTATGGTGTTGAGCGGTATATTGTACGGTGTTGAGCGATATATTGTACGGTGTTGAGTGGTATATTGTACGGTGTTGAGCGGTATATTGTATGGTATATTGTACGGTGTTGAGCGGTATATTGTACGGTGTTGAGCGGTATATTGTACGGTGTTGAGCGGTATATTGTACGGTGTTGAGCGGTATATTGTACGGTGTTGAGCGGTATATTGTACGGTGTTGAGTGGTATATTGTACGGTGTTGAGCGGTATATTGTACGGTGTTGAGCGGTATATTGTACGGTGTTGAGCGGTATATTGTACGGTGTTGAGCGGTATATTGTACGGTGTTGAGCGGTATATTGTATGGTGTTGAGCGGTATATTGTACGGTGTTGAGCGATATATTGTACGGTGTTGAGCGGTATATTGTGTGGTGTTGAGCGGTATATTGTATGGTGTTGAGCGGTATATTGTACGGTGTTGAGCGGTATATTGTGTGGTGTTGAGCGGTATATTGTATGGTGTTGAGCGGTATATTGTACGGTGTTGAGCGATATAATGTACGGTGTTGAGCGGTATATTGTATGGTGTTGAGCGGTATATTGTATGGTGTTGAGCGATATATTGTACGGTGTTGAGCGGTATATTGTACGGTGTTGAGCGGTATATTGTACGGTGTTGAGCGGTATATTGTACGGTGTTGAGCGGTATATTGTGTGGTGTTGAGCGGTATATTGTACGGTGTTGAGCGATATATTGTACGGTGTTGAGCGGTATATTGTACGGTGTTGAGCGGTATATTGTACGGTGTTGAGCGGTATATTGTGTGGTGTTGAGCGGTATATTGTATGGTGTTGAGCGGTATATTGTACGGTGTTGAGCGGTATATTGTACGGTGTTTAGCGGTATATTGTACGGTGTTGAGCGGTGCACACGATAGATGGTGCTCACAGCTCAGCCTCCCCCTCCCTGTAGAATGACCTGTGTTAAGGTCACCAAGCACGCCCAGACATCATTTCCATTCATGTCAATGGGACAGCTCCTGCTGTGGCTGGTAATGGCGGGCCTGGAGAAGGTGCGTAGTCGTTATCAAAGGGGGGGGGGGGGGTAATGACTGATCAGACAACAGATGCCATATGGATATTGCCAAGCAAGGCCTGGAGAGAGTCATGGAGAGCCGACTAAGGATAGAGTGCTGCACTGTGGGGGTTATGGGCCTTGTTGTTGCCTTTTGGAGGGGTCAGATCTGGGACGCCTGCTGGCCCTGAAAAAGACATCACTCATGGAGGGAACCAAGGTGATTGGGTGGTGCTCAGACTTGGCGGAGGCTACAGTGGTATATTGTATGGACACTGTGTGTGGTGTTGAGCGGTATATTGTACGGTGTTGAGCGGTATATTGTACGGTGTTGAGCGGTATATTGTACGGTGTTGAGCGGTATATTGTACGGTGTTGAGCGGTATATTGTACGGTGTTGAGCGGTATATTGTATGGTGTTGAGCGGTATATTGTATGGTGTTGAGCGGTATATTGTACGGTGTTGAGCGGTATATTGTGTGGTGTTGAGCAGTATATTGTACGGTGTTGAGCGGTATATTGTACGGTGTTGAGCGGTATATTGTACGGTGTTGAGCGGTATATTGTATGGTGTTGAGCGGTATATTGTACGGTGTTGAGCGATATATTGTACGGTGTTGAGCGGTATATTGTATGGTATATTGTACGGTGTTGAGCGGTATATTGTACGGTGTTGAGCGGTATATTGTACGGTGTTGAGCGGTATATTGTACGGTGTTGAGCGGTATATTGTACGGTGTTGAGCGGTATATTGTACGGTGTTGAGCGGTATATTGTATGGTATATTGTACGGTGTTGAGCGGTATATTGTACGGTGTTGAGCGATATATTGTACGGTGTTGAGCGGTATATTGTACGGTGTTGAGCGGTATATTGTGTGGTGTTGAGCGGTATATTGTACGGTGTTGAGCGGTATATTGTACGGTGTTGAGTGGTATATTGTACGGTGTTGAGCGGTATATTGTGTGGTGTTGAGCGGTATATTGTACGGTGTTGAGCGGTATATTGTACGGTGTTGAGCGGTATATTGTACGGTGTTGAGCGGTATATTGTACGGTGTTGAGCGGTATATTGTACCGTGTTGAGCGGTATATTGTACGGTGTTGAGCGGTATATTGTACGGTGTTGAGCGGTATATTGTGTGGTGTTGAGCGGTATATTGTGTGGTGTTGAGCGGTATATTGTGTGGTGTTGAGCGGTATATTGTACGGTGTTGAGCGGTATATTGTGTGGTGTTGAGCGGTATATTGTACGGTGTTGAGCGGTATATTGTACGGTGTTGAGCGGTATATTGTGTGGTGTTGAGCGGTATATTGTGTGGTGTTGAGCGGTATATTGTACGGTGTTGAGCGGTATATTGTATGGACACTGTGTGTGGTGTTGAGCGGTATATTGTATGGACACTGTGTGTGGTGTTGAGCGGTATATTGTATGGACACTGTGTGTGGTGTTGAGCGGTATATTGTATGGACACTGTGTGTGGTGTTGAGCGGTATATTGTACGGTGTTGAGCGGTATATTGTACGGTGTTGAGCGGTATATTGTACGGTGTTGAGCGGTATATTGTGTCTCCATGCGTGTTACTGTGTAAATGAATGGGGTTTCTTTTGCAGATCGCTCAACAATTGCCGCCTAAAGTCGTCTGCTGCTCCTGGCGGCTGCAGTACAGTACGGACAAACACGGCTTCAGCCTGAGGACCATGTACCGCACTATGAACGCCCTCAGCGCGCCCGTATTACTGCTCGTCAAGGATCATGAAGGAAAGGTAAGTATATGGCGGTGAGAGAGATGGTAGAGGGATTTATTATCATGTGACATTCGTCTACCAGGTGACAATGTATTCAGAAAGTATTCACACCCTGTTATGCTGCTCTTGGATCCCCATTATTCTGCCCTCAATGCTTCATAATTATAAAGTCATCACAGAATTTTGGATTTTTTTTTACAAATTTATTAAAAATTAATAACTAAAACTTCACATAGACAAAAGTATTCAGACCCTTTACTATGACACATGACCTTTATCTCTGACTCCTCCCATTTCTCCTGATCATCTCTGAGATGTTTCTCCACCTTGATTGGAGTCACCTGCGGTAAATTCATCTGATTGGAAGATTGAAGACTTTCTGGATACATTGTATATAGTGATCGGATACATTATATAGTGATCGGATACATTATATATAGTGATCGGATACATTGTATATAGTGATCGGATACATTGTATATAGTGATTGGATACATTGTATATAGTGATTGGATACATTGTATATAGTGATCGGATACATTGTATATAGTGATCGGATACATTGTATATAGTGATCGGATACATTATATGTAGTGATCGGATACATTATATATAGTGATCAGATACATTGTATAGTGATCGGATACATTATATGTAGTGATCGGATACATTGTATATAGTGATCGGATACATTGTATATAGTGATCGGATACATTATATGTAGTGATCGGATACATTATATATAGTGATTGGATACATTATATATAGTGATCGGATACATTGTATAGTGATCGGATACATTATGTATAGTGATCGGATACATTGTATAGTGATCGGGTACATTGTATAGTGATCTGATACATTGTATAGTGATCAGATACACTGTATATAGTGATCGGATACATTATATGTAGTGATCGGATACATTATATATAGTGATCGGATACATTGTATAGTGATCGGATACATTGTATAGTGATCGGATACATTGTATAGTGATCGGATACATTATATATAGTGATCGGATACATTATATAGTGATTGGATACATTATATATAGTGATCGGATACATTATATAGTGATCGGATACATTATATATAGTGATCGGATACATTATATATAGTGATCGGATACATTATATAGTGATCAGATACATTATATAGTGATCGGATACATTATATATAGTGATCGGATACATTATATATAGTGATCGGATACATTATATATAGTGATCGGATACATTATATATAGTGATCGGATACATTGTATATAGTGATCGGATACATTGTATATAGTGATCGGATACATTATATATAGTGATCGGATACATTGTATATAGTGATCGGATACATTGTATATAGTGATCGGATACATTATATATAGTGATCGGATACATTATATATAGTGATCGGATACATTATATATAGTGATCGGATACATTATATATAGTGATCGGATACATTATATATAGTGATCGGATACATTATATATAGTGATCGGATACATTATGTATAGTGATCGGATACATTATGTATAGTGATCGGATACATTGTATAGTGATCGGGTACATTGTATAGTGATCTGATACATTGTATAGTGATCAGATACATTATATGTAGTGATCGGATACATTATATATAGTGATCGGATACATTATATAGTGATTGGATACATTATATAGTGATCGGATACATTATATAGTGATCCGATACATTATATAGTGATCAGATACACTGTATATAGTGATCGGATACATTATATGTAGTGATCGGATACATTATATATAGTGATCGGATACATTATATAGTGATCGGATACATTATATAGTGATCGGATACATTATATATAGTGATTGGATACATTATATAGTGATCGGATACATTATATAGTGATTGGATACATTGTATATAGTGATCGGATACATTATATGTAGTGATCGGATACATTATATAGTGATCGGATACATTATATAGTGATAAGATACATTATATATAGTGATCGTATACATTATATAGTGATCGGATACATTATATATAGTGATCGGATACATTGTATAGTGATCGGATACATTGTATAGTGATCGGATACATTGTATAGTGATCGGATACATTGTATAGTGATCGGATACATTATATATAGTGATCGGATACATTATATATAGTGATCGGATACATTATATATAGTGATCGGATACATTATATATAGTGATCGGATACATTATATATAGTGATCGGATACATTATATATAGTGATCGGATACATTGTATATAGTGATCGGATACATTGTATATAGTGATCGGATACATTATATAGTGATCGGATACATTATATAGTGATCGGATACATTATATATAGTGATCGGATACATTGTATATAGTGATCGGATACATTGTATATAGTGATCGGATACATTGTATATAGTGATCGGATACATTGTATATAGTGATCGGATACATTATATATAGTGATCGGATACATTGTATATAGTGATCGGATACATTGTATATAGTGATCGGATACATTGTATATAGTGATCGGATACATTGTATACGGGTCTGATCTTCTCTCTTCTTGCAGGTGTTCGGGGTCTTCTCCTCCTCGGAGCTCCGGGTTCTCCCCTCTTTCTATGGGACGGGGGAGACCTTCTTGTTTAGTTTCTCTCCGCAGTTACAGGTATTAATCCTCGTTTGTGATGAGGAGAATTTACATTATTATCGTCTACACACAGAGCATTTATAACAACCTGTATACACACAGAGCATTTATAACAACCTGTATACACACAGAGCATTTATAACAACCTGTATACACACAGAGCATTTATAACAACCTGTATACACTTACAGAGCATTTATAACAACCTGTATACACACAGAGCATTTATAACAACCTGTATACACTTACAGAGCATTTATAACAACCTGTATACACTTACAGAGCATTTATAACAACCTGTATACACACAGAGCATTTATAACAACCTGTATACACTTACAGAGCATTTATAACAACCTGTATACACACAGAGCATTTATAACAACCTGTATACACACAGAGCATTTATAACAACCTGTATACACACAGAGCATTTATAACAACCTGTATACACTTACAGAGCATTTATAACAACCTGTATACACACAGAGCATTTATAACAACCTGTATACACTTACAGAGCATTTATAACAACCTGTATACACTTACAGAGTATTTATAACAACCTGTATACACACAGAGCATTTATAACAACCTGTATACACACAGAGCATTTATAACAACCTGTATACACATAGAGCATTTATAACAACCTGTATACACTTACAGAGCATTTATAACAACCTGTATACACTTACAGAGCATTTATAACAACCTGTATACACACAGAGCATTTATAACAACCTGTATACACACAGAGCATTTATAACAACCTGTATACACTTACAGAGCATTTATAACAACCTGTATACACACAGAGCATTTATAACAACCTGTATAAACACAGAGCATTTATAACAACCTGTATACACACAGAGCATTTATAACAACCTGTATACACACAGAGCATTTATAACAACCTGTATACACACAGAGCATTTATAACAACCTGTATACACACAGAGCATTTATAACAACCTGTATACACACAGAGCATTTATAACAACCTGTATACACTTACAGAGCATTTATAACAACCTGTATACACACAGAGCATTTATAACAACCTGTATACACACAGAGCATTTATAACAACCTGTATACACACAGAGCATTTATAACAACCTGTATACACACAGAGCATTTATAACAACCTGTATACACACAGAGCATTTATAACAACCTGTATACACACAGAGCATTTATAACAACCTGTATACACACAGAGCATTTATAACAACCTGTATACACACAGAGCATTTATAACAACCTGTATACACTTACAGAGCATTTATAACAACCTGTATACACTTACAGAGCATTTATAACAACCTGTATAAACACAGAGCATTTATAACAACCTGTATACACACAGAGCATTTATAACAACCTGTATACACACAGAGCATTTATAACAACCTGTATACACACAGAGCATTTATAACAACCTGTATACACACAGAGCATTTATAACAACCTGTATACACTTACAGAGCATTTATAACAACCTGTATACACACAGAGCATTTATAACAACCTGTATACACACAGAGCATTTATAACAACCTGTATACACACAGAGCATTTATAACAACCTGTATACACACAGAGCATTTATAACAACCTGTATACACACAGAGCATTTATAACAACCTGTATACACTTACAGAGCATTTATAACAACCTGTATACACTTACAGAGCATTTATAACAACCTGTATACACTTACAGAGCATTTATAACAACCTGTATACACTTACAGAGCATTTATAATAACCTGTATACACACAGAGCATTTATAATAACCTGTATACACACAGAGCATTTATAACAACCTGTATACACTTACAGAGCATTTATAACAACCTGTATACACTTACAGAGCATTTATAACAACCTGTATACACTTACAGAGCATTTATAACAACCTGTATACACACAGAGCATTTATAACAACCTGTATACACTTACAGAGCATTTATAACAACCTGTATACACACAGAGCATTTATAACAACCTGTATACACACAGAGCATTTATAACAACCTGTATACACACAGAGCATTTATAACAACCTGTATACACTTACAGAGCATTTATAACAACCTGTATACACACAGAGCATTTATAACAACCTGTATACACTTACAGAGCATTTATAACAACCTGTATACACTTACAGAGTATTTATAACAACCTGTATACACACAGAGCATTTATAACAACCTGTATACACACAGAGCATTTATAACAACCTGTATACACATAGAGCATTTATAACAACCTGTATACACTTACAGAGCATTTATAACAACCTGTATACACACAGAGCATTTATAACAACCTGTATACACACAGAGCATTTATAACAACCTGTATACACACAGAGCATTTATAACAACCTGTATACACACAGAGCATTTATAACAACCTGTATACACTTACAGAGCATTTATAACAACCTGTATACACACAGAGCATTTATAACAACCTGTATAAACACAGAGCATTTATAACAACCTGTATACACACAGAGCATTTATAACAACCTGTATACACACAGAGCATTTATAACAACCTGTATACACACAGAGCATTTATAACAACCTGTATACACACAGAGCATTTATAACAACCTGTATACACTTACAGAGCATTTATAACAACCTGTATACACACAGAGCATTTATAACAACCTGTATACACACAGAGCATTTATAACAACCTGTGTACACACAGAGCATTTATAACAACCTGTATACACACAGAGCATTTATAACAACCTGTATACACACAGAGCATTTATAACAACCTGTATACACTTACAGAGCATTTATAACAACCTGTATACACTTACAGAGCATTTATAACAACCTGTATACACTTACAGAGCATTTATAACAACCTGTATACACTTACAGAGCATTTATAATAACCTGTATACACACAGAGCATTTATAATAACCTGTATACACACAGAGCATTTATAACAACCTGTATACACACAGAGCATTTATAACAACCTGTATACACACAGAGCATTTATAACAACCTGTATACACTTACTGTTAAATACACGGTCACCATTGAAGAAATAAGTGAGCAACTTGGTAAAAACATTTATTGCAAGTTTCTAGAAATCCTGGCAGACAGAATAGAACAAGAAATCTCAGGTACTGACAGTCCTTAGTATACAGTAGGTACAGTAGGTACAGCAGGAAGGGTAGGCGCGAGCTGGATCCATCTTGGGAAGTCCTAAGGTGGACACCTTTGTTAGCATCATGCTTTCATCAGGCTGGCTTGGTCTGGTCTGCTTGGCCACGCCCCCTCCATTCTTGTCTGTGGGAGGGGGCGTGTCAGCCCTCCTATAGACATAAATAGAGGGGCGTGGTGTGATGTCGCGAGGGGCGTGGCCATGATGTCACAACCACTGCCGCAGAAACTGTTTGTTTAGCACCCTGGGTGCTGCGGGAGATCGCGAGGCCCAAACAGCGGGAGTTTTTATCGTTTTTTCTTTTTTCTGATATATGATGTGGCCAAAAAACAGCAATTCTGGCATTTTATTTATTTATTTAGTTTGCATTTCTGTCGGTCACCAAGATCCTAAAAATGATATTTTAATAGTTTGGATGATTCCAGATGCCATAATACCAAATATGTTTATTATTATTACTATTTTTTTTTCTGTAAAATTGGAAAATAAGGGTGATTTTAATTTTTATTGCGGGAGGGGGTTTATATAATAACAAATATATATATTTTATTTATTGAAGTCACCACAGGAGACTATAATATGTGATCCTTAGATTGTATTCACTGTACGGGGAGATCGGCCATATTATTGTGGCCGTATAATAAATAAGTGACGATCCGACAGCTGGAGGAGGGTAAGGGGGACCTCTGCTGCCATTTTAACTCATCGTAGCCCTGCGATTGCGCTGTGGGAGTGCGGTAAGTAACACACAACCACCCGCACCTGTCATTTATTCTTTTAGATGCCATAATCTGCATTGATCAGTGTCTAAGGGGTTAATGTCGGGCTTCAACTGATAGCATCCGACACTCATCGCCTATGAAGCTTCATAGACACTCAGACAAGTGCACCCTGTGTCATTTAGGGGTTAATACAAATTGTTGCTCAGTCCCCCCCCCCGCGCCCCCCGTACGATAAGGACGTCATTAATAAATCTAGAGCAAATCTGTGTGAAGGGTAAAGAGATCCTATCATTGTGCCAAAAATACATGTGATAAAGTGGGCGCCAGGGCCCCGCCCATCAATCTGTCGGAAGGACGGGAGTTCTTATGTCCTATTTATTTTTATCCGCTCAACTGTATAATACCGGACACCTGACGGACCCCATTTAGGTTATTGGGATCTATCGGGACCCTGCAGTGTCAGCTGAGCTCCGACCGCTTTAGGGTTCATTCGGCGCAAAAAAAGAGCTGAACAGGTTGTAATAAGAATTTTTGGCGGTCTTCCTACAGGAGACATTTTTTTCCCACACCCCTCCGTAATAATGATTACACCTGATGTTAAGAGGAACCAGTGGGGTCAGGCGGAAGCCTCCCATAGATCTCTAGAACCAGTGGAGTCAGGCGGAAGCCTCCCATAGGTCTCTAGAACCAGTGGAGTCAGGCGGAAGCCTCCCATAGGTCTCAAGAACCAGTGGAGTCAGGCGGAAGCCTCCCATAGGTCTCTAGAACCAGTGGAGTCAGGCGGAAGCCTCCCATAGGTCTCTAAAACCAGTGGGGTCAGGCAGAAGCCTCCCATAGGTCTCTAGAACCAGTGGGGTCAGCTAAAAGCCTCCCATAGGTCTCTAGAACCAGTGTGGTCAGGCAGAAGCCTCCCATAGGTCTCTAGAACCAGTGGGGTCAGCTAAAAGCCTCCCATGTCTCTAGAACCAGTGGGGTCAGGCGGAAGCCTCCCATAGGTCTCTAGACCCAGTGAGGTCAGCTTGGAGCCTCCCATAGGTCTCTAGAACCAGTGGGGTAAACGAGGAGCATCCCATAGGTCTCTAGAACCAGTGGAGTCAGCTAGAAGCCTCCCATAGGTCTCTTGAACCAGTGGGGTCAGTCAGGAGCCTCCCATAGGTCTCTAGAACCAGTGGGGTCAGAGGGAAGCCTTCCATAGGTCACTAGAACCAGTGGGGTCAGCCAGGAGCCTCCCATAGGTCTCTAGAACCAGTGGGGTCAGTCAGGAGCCTCCCATAGGCCTCTAGAACCAGTGGGGTCAGCAAGGAGGCTCCCATAGATCTCTAAACAGTGGGATTAGGCAGTAGCCTCCCATAGGTCTCTAGAACCAGTAGGGTCAGCCAGGAGCCTCCCATAGGTCTCTAGAACCAGTAGGGTCAGCCAGGAGCATCTCTAGAACCAGTGGGGTCAGGCGGAAGCCTCCCATATGTCTCTAGAACCAGTGGGGTCAGGCGGAAGCCTCCCATATGTCTCTAGAACCAGTGGGGTCAGGCGGAAGCCTCCCATAGGTCTCTAGAACCAGTGGGGTCAGCTAGGAGCCTCCCATAGGTCTCTAGAACCAGTGGGGTCAACCAGGAGCCTCCCATAGGTCTCTAGAACCAGTGGGGTCAGCTAGGAGCCTCCCATAGGTCTGTAGAACCAGTAGGGTTAACCAGGAGCCTCCCATAGGTCTCTAGAACCAGTAGGGTCAGCCAGGAGCCTCCCATAGGTCTCTAGAACCAGTGGGGTCAGCTAAAAGCCTCCCATAGGTCTCTAGAACCAGTGGGGTCAGGCAGAAGCCTCCCATAGGTCTCTAGAACCAGTGGGGTCAGCTAGGAGCCTCCCATAGGTCTCTAGAACCAGTGGGGTCAGCTAAAAGCCTCCCATGTCTCTAGAACCAGTGGGGTCAGGCGGAAGCCTCCCATAGGTCTCTAGACCCAGTGAGGTCAGCTTGGATCCTCCCATAGGTCTCTAGAACCAGTGGGGTAAACGAGGAGCATCCCATAGGTCTCTAGAACCAGTGGGGTCAGCTAGAAGCCTCCCATAGGTCTCTTGAACCAGTGGGGTCAGTCAGGAGCCTCCCATAGGTCTCTAGAACCAGTGGGGTCAGAGGGAAGCCTTCCATAGGTCACTAGAACCAGTGGGGTCAGCCAGGAGCCTCCCATAGGTCTCTAGAACCAGTGGGGTCAGTCAGGAGCCTCCCATAGGCCTCTAGAACCAGTGGGGTCAGCAAGGAGGCTCCCATAGATCTCTAGAACCAGTAGGGTCAGCCAGGAGCATCTCTAGAACCAGTGGGGTCAGGCGGAAGCCTCCCATATGTCTCTAGAACCAGTGGGGTCAGGCAGAAGCCTCCCATATGTCTCTAGAACCAGTGGGGTCAGGCGGAAGCCTCCCATAGGTCTCTAGAACCAGTGGGGTCAGCTAGGAGCCTCCCATAGGTCTCTAGAACCAGTGGGGTCAACCAGGAGCCTCCCATAGGTCTCTAGAACCAGTGGGGTCAGCTAGGAGCCTCCCATAGGTCTGTAGAACCAGTAGGGTTAACCAGGAGCCTCCCATAGGTCTCTAGAACCAGTAGGGTCAGCCAGGAGCCTCCCATAGGTCTGTAGAATCAGTAGGGTTAACCAGGAGCCTCCCATAGGTCTCTAGAACCAATAGGGTCAGCCAGGAGCATCTCTAGAACCAGTACGGTCAGCTAGGAGCCTCCCATAGGTCTCTAGAATCAGTAGGGTCAGTCAGGAGCCTCCCATAGGTCTCTAGAACCAGTGGGGTCAGTCAGGAGCCTCCCTTAGGTCTCTAGAACCAGTGGGGTCAGGGGGAAGCTTCCCATAGGTCTCTAGAACCAGTGGGGTCAGTCAGGAACCACCCATAGGTGTCTAGAAACAGTGGGGTCAGCAAGGAGGCTCCCATAGATCTCTAAACCAGTGGGATCAGGCAGTAGCCTCCCACAGGTCTCTAGAGCCAGTAGGGTCAGCCAGGAGCCTCCCATAGGTCTCTATAACCAGTAGGGTGTGGCGGAAGCCTCCCATATGTCTCTAGAACCAGTGGGGTCAGGCGGAAGCCTCCCATAGGTCTCTAGAACCAGTGGGGTCAACCAGGAGCCTCCCATAGGTCTCTAGAACCAGTGGGGTCAGCTAGAAGCCTCCCATAGGTCTATAGAACCAGTGAGGTCAGCTAGGAGCCTCCCATAGGTCTGTAGAACCAGTAGGGTTAACCTGGAGCCTCCCATAGGTCTCTAGAATAAGTAGGGTCAGTCAGGAGCCTCCCATAGGTCTCTAGAACCAGTGAGGTCAGCTAGGAGCCTCCCATAGGTCTGTAGAACCAGTAGGGTTAACCAGGAGCCTCCCATAGGTCTCTAGAATCAGTAGGGTCAGCCAGGAGCCTCCAATAGGTCTCTAGAATCAGTAGGGTCAACCAGGAGCCTCCCATAGGTCTCTAGAACCAGTGGGGTCAGCTAGAAGCCTCCCATAGGTCTATAGAACCAGTGAGGTCAGCTAGGAGCCTCCCATAGGTCTGTAGAACCAGTAGGGTTAACCTGGAGCCTCCCATAGGTCTCTAGAATAAGTAGGGTCAGTCAGGAGCCTCCCATAGGTCTCTAGAACCAGTGAGGTCAGCTAGGAGCCTCCCATAGGTCTGTAGAACCAGTAGGGTTAACCAGGAGCCTCCCATAGGTCTCTAGAATCAGTAGGGTCAGCCAGGAGCCTCCAATAGGTCTCTAGAATCAGTAGGGTCAGCCAGGAGCCTCCCATAGGTCTCTAGAACCAGTGGGGTCAGGGGGAAGCCTCCCATAGGTCTCTAGAACCAGTGGGGTCAGCTAAAAGCCTCCCATAGGTCTCTAGAACCAGTGGGGTCAGCTAGGAGCCTCCCATAGGTCTCTAGAAATAGTGGGGTCAGCTAAAAGCCTCCCATGGGTCTCTAGAACCAGTGGGGTCAGGCAGAAGCCTCCCATAGGTCTCTAGAACCAGTGGGGTCAGCTAGGAGCCTCCCATAGGTCTCTAGAACCAGTGGGGTCAGCTAAAAGACTCCCATATGTCTCTAGAACCAGTGGGGTCAGGCGGAAGCCTCCCATATGTCTCTAGAACCAGTGGGGTCAGGCAGAAGCCTCCCATATGTCTCTAGAACCAGTGGGGTCAGGCGGAAGCATCCCATAGGTCTCTAGAACCAGTGGGGTCAGCTAGGAGCCTCCCATATGTCTCTAGAACCAGTGTGGTCAACCAGGAGCCTCCCATAGGTCTCTAGAACCAGTGGGGTCAGCTAGGAGCCTCCCATAGGTCTGTAGAACCAGTAGGGTTAACGAGGAGCCTCCCATAGGTCTCTAGAACATGTAGGGTCAGCCAAGAGCCTCCCATAGGTCTGTAGAACCAGTAGGGTTAGCCAGGAGCCTCCCATAGGTCTCTAGAACCAATAGGGTCAGCCAGGAGCATCTCTAGAACCAGTACGGTCAGCTAGGAGCCTCACATAGGTCTCTAGAATCAGTAGGGTCAGTCAGGAGCCTCCCATAGGTCTCTAGAACCAGTGGGGTCAGTCAGGAGCCTCCCATAGGTCTCTAGAACCAGTGGGGTCAGGGGGAAGCTTCCCATAGGTCTCTAGAGCCAGTAGGGTCAGCCAGGAGCCTCCCATAGGTCTCTATAACCAGTAGGGTGCGGCGGAAGCCTCCCATATGTCTCTAGAACCAGTGGGGTCAGGCGGAAGCCTCCCATAGGTCTCTAGAACCAGTGGGGTCAACCAGGAGCCTCCCATAGGTCTCTAGAACCAGTGGGGTCAACCAGGAGCCTCCCATAGGTCTCTAGAACCAGTGGGGTCAGCTAGAAGCCTCCCATAGGTCTATAGAACCAGTGAGGTCAGCTAGGAGCCTCCCATAGGTCTGTAGAACCAGTAGGGTTAACCTGGAGCCTCCCATAGGTCTCTAGAATAAGTAGGGTCAGTCAGGAGCCTCCCATAGGTCTCTAGAACCAGTGAGGTCAGCTAGGAGCCTCCCATAGGTCTCTAGAACCAGTAGGGTTAACCAGGAGCCTCCCATAGGTCTCTAGAATCAGTAGGGTCAGCCAGGAGCCTCCAATAGGTCTCTAGAATCAGTAGGGTCAGCCAGGAGCCTCCCATAGGTCTCTAGAACCAGTGGGGTCAGGGGGAAGCCTCCCATAGGTCTCTAGAACCAGTGGGGTCAGCTAAAAGCCTCCCATAGGTCTCTAGAACCAGTGGGGTCAGCTAGGAGCCTCCCATAGGTCTCTAGAAATAGTGGGGTCAGCTAAAAGCCTCCCATGGGTCTCTAGAACCAGTGGGGTCAGGCAGAAGCCTCCCATAGGTCTCTAGAACCAGTGGGGTCAGCTAGGAGCCTCCCATAGGTCTCTAGAACCAGTGGGGTCAGCTAAAAGACTCCCATATGTCTCTAGAACCAGTGGGGTCAGGCGGAAGCCTCCCATATGTCTCTAGAACCAGTGGGGTCAGGCAGAAGCCTCCCATATGTCTCTAGAACCAGTGGGGTCAGGCGGAAGCATCCCATAGGTCTCTAGAACCAGTGGGGTCAGCTAGGAGCCTCCCATAGGTCTCTAGAACCAGTGGGGTCAACCAGGAGCCTCCCATAGGTCTCTAGAACCAGTGGGGTCAGCTAGGAGCCTCCCATAGGTCTGTAGAACCAGTAGGGTTAACCAGGAGCCTCCCATAGGTCTCTAGAACCAATAGAGTCAGCCAGGAGCATCTCTAGAACCAGTACGGTCAGCTAGGAGCCTCCCATAGGTCTCTAGAACCAGTGGGGTCAGTCAGGAGCCTCCCATAGGTCTCTAGAACCAGTGGGGTCAGGGGGAAGCTTCCCATAGGTCTCTAGAACCAGTGGGGTCAGTCAGGAACCACCCATAGGTGTCTAGAAACAGTGGGGTCAGCAAGGAGGCTCCCATAGATCTCTAAACCAGTGGGATCAGGCAGTAGCCTCCCATAGGTCTCTAGAGCCAGTAGGGTCAGCCAGGAGCCTCCCATAGGTCTCTATAACCAGTAGGGTGCGGCGGAAGCCTCCCATATGTTTCTAGAACCAGTGGGGTCAGGCGGAAGCCTCCCATAGGTCTCTAGAACCAGTGGGGTCAACCAGGAGCCTCCCATAGGTCTCTAGAACCAGTGGGGTCAACCAGGAGCCTCCCATAGGTCTCTAGAACCAGTGAGGTCAGCTAGGAGCCTCCCATAGGTCTGTAGAACCAGTAGGGTTAACCATGAGCCTCCCATAGGTCTCTAGAATAAGTAGGGTCAGTCAGAAGCCTCCCAAAGGTCTCTAGAACCAGTGAGGTCAGCTAGGAGCCTCCCATAGGTCTGTAGAACCAGTAGGGTTAACCAGGAGCCTCCCATAGGTCTCTAGAATCAGTAGGGTCAGCCAGGAGCCTCCAATAGGTCTCTAGAATCAGTAGGGTCAGCCAGGAGCCTCCCATAGGTCTCTAGAACCAGTGGGGTCAGGGGGAAGCCTCCCATAGGTCTCTAGAACCAGTGGGGTCAGCTAAAAGCCTCCCATAGGTCTCTAGAACCAGTGGGGTCAGCTAAAAGCCTCCCATAGGTCTCTAGAACCAGTGGGGTCAGCTAGGAGCCTCCCATAGGTCTCTAGAACCAGTGGGGTCAGCTAAAAGCCTCCCATCGGTCTCTAGAACCAGTGGCGTCAGGCAGAAGCCTCCCATAGGTCTCTAGAACCAGTGGGGTCAGCTAGTAGCCTCCCATATGTCTCTAGAACCAGTGGGGTCAGCTAAAAGACTCCCATATGTCTCTAGAACCAGTGAGGTCAGGCGGAAGCCTCCCATAGGTCTCTAGACCCAGTGAGGTCAGCTTGGAGCCTCCCATAGGTCTCTAGAAACAGTAGGGTAAACGAGGAGCCTCCCATAGGTCTCTAGAACCAGTGGGGTCAGCTAAAAGACTCCCATATGTCTCTAGAACCAGTGAGGTCAGGCGGAAGCCTCCCATAGGTCTCTAGAACCAGTGGGGTCAGCTAGAAGCCTCCCATAGGTCTCTAGAATGAGTGAGGTCAGCTAGGAGCCTCCCATAGGTTTTTAGAACCAGTAGGGTTAACCAGGAGCCTCCCATAGGTCTCTAGAATCAGTAGGGTCAGCCAGGAGCCTCCCATAGGTCTCTTGAACCAGTGAGGTCAGCTAGGAGCCTCCCATAGGTCTGTAGAACCAGTAGGGTTAACCAGGAGCCTCCCATAGGTCTCTAGAACCAGTGGGGTCAGCTAAAAGACTCCCATATGTCTCTAGAACCAGTGAGGTCAGGCGGAAGCCTCCCATAGGTCTCTAGAACCAGTGGGGTCAGCTAGAAGCCTCCCATAGGTCTCTAGAATGAGTGAGGTCAGCTAGGAGCCTCCCATAGGTTTGTAGAACCAGTAGGGTTAACCAGGAGCCTCCCATAGGTCTCTAGAATCAGTAGGGTCAGCCAGGAGCCTCCCATAGGTCTCTTGAACCAGTGAGGTCAGCTAGGAGCCTCCCATAGGTCTGTAGAACCAGTAGGGTTAACCAGGAGCCTCCCATAGGTCTCTAGAACCAGTGGGGTCAGCTAAAAGACTCCCATATGTCTCTAGAACCAGTGAGGTCAGGCGGAAGCCTCCCATAGGTCTCTAGAACCAGTGGGGTCAGCTAGAAGCCTCCCATAGGTCTCTAGAATGAGTGAGGTCAGCTAGGAGCCTCCCATAGGTTTGTAGAACCAGTAGGGTCAGCCAGGAGCCTCCCATAGGTCTCTTGAACCAGTGAGGTCAGGCGGAAGCCTCCCATAGGTCTCTAGAACCAGTGGGGTCAGCTAGAAGCCTCCCATAGGTCTCTAGAATGAGTGAGGTCAGCTAGGAGCCTCCCATAGGTTTGTAGAACCAGTAGGGTTAACCAGGAGCCTCCCATAGGTCTCTAGAATCAGTAGGGTCAGCCAGGAGCCTCCCATAGGTCTCTTGAACCAGTGGGGTCAGTCAGGAGCCTCCCATAGGTCTCTAGAACCAGTGGGGTCAGAGGGAAGCCTTCCATAGGTCACTAGAACCAGTGGGGTCAGCCAGGAGCCTCCTATAGGTCTCTAGAACCAGTGGGGTCAGTCAGGAGCCTCCCATAGGCCTCTAGAAACAGTGGGGTCAGCAAGGAGGCTCCCATAGATCTCTAAACAGTGGGATCAGGCAGTAGCCTCCCATAGGTCTCTAGAACCAGTAGGGACAGCCAGGAGCCTCCCATAGGTCTCTAGAACCAGTGGGGTCAGCTAGGAGCCTCCCATAGGTCTCTAGAACCAGTGGGGTCAACCAGGAGCCTCCCATAGGTCTCTAGAACCAGTGGGGTCAGCTAGGAGCCTCCCATAGGTCTGTAGAACCAGTAGGGTTAACCAGGAGCCTCCCATAGGTCTCTAGAACCAGTAGGGTCAGCCAGGAGCCTCCCA
Organism: Hyla sarda; assembly: GCF_029499605.1. Lineage (NCBI taxonomy): Eukaryota > Metazoa > Chordata > Amphibia > Anura > Hylidae > Hyla > Hyla sarda. The sequence continues at coordinate 2,072,758 of NC_079200.1, forward strand.
TATCTCTCTAGAACCAGTAGGGTCAGCTAGGAGCATCTCTACAACCAGTGGGGTCAGCTAGAAGCCTCCCATAGGTCTCTAGAACCAGTGAGGTCAGCTAGGAGCCTCCCATAGGTCTGTAAAACCAGTAGGGTTAACCAGGAGCCTCCCATAGGTTTCTAGAATCAGTAGAGTCAGCCAGGAGCCTCCCATAGGTCTCTAGAATCAGTAGGGTTAGCCAGGAGCCTCCCATAGGTCTCTAGAACTAGTGGGGTCAGTCAGGAGCCTCCCATAGGTCTCTAGAACCAGTGGGGTCAGGGGGAAGCTTCCCATAGGTCTCTAGAACCAGTGGGGTCAGTCAGGAGCCACCCATAGGTCTCTAGAAACAGTGGGGTCAGCAAGGAGGCTCCCATAGATCTCTAAACCAGTGGGATCAGGCAGTAGCCTCCCATAGGTCTCTAGAGCCAGTAGGGTCAGCCAGGAGCCTCCCATAGGTCTCTATAACCAGTAGGGTGCGGCGGAAGCCTCCCATATGTCTCTAGAACCAGTGGGGTCAGGCGGAAGCCTCCCATAGGTCTCTAGAACCAGTGGGGTCAACCAGGAGCCTCCCATAGGTCTCTAGAACCAGTGGGGTCAGCCAGGAGCCTTCCGTACGTCTGTGGAACCAGTAGGGTTAACCAGGAGCCTCCCATAGGTCTCTAGAATCAGTAGGGTCAGCCAGGAGCCTCCCATAGGTCTCTAGAACCAGTGGGGTCAGTCAGGAGCCTCCCATAGGTCTCTAGAACCAGTGGGGTCAGGCGGTAGCCTCTCATATGTCTCTAGAACCAGTGGGGTCAGGCGGAAGCCTCCCATATGTCTCTAGAACCAGTGGGGTAAGCTAGGAGCCTCCCATAAGTCTCTAGAACCAGTGGGGTCAACCAGGAGCCTCCCATAGGTCTCTAGAACCAGTGGGGTCAGCTAGAAGCCTCCCATAGGTCTATAGAACCAGTGAGGTCAGCTAGGAGCCTCCCATAGGTCTGTAGAACCAGTAGGGTTAACCAGGAGCCTCCCATAGGTCTCTCTAGAATCAGTAGGGTCAGGCAGGAGCCTCCCATAGGTCTCTAGAACCAGTGGGTCAGTCAGGAGCCTCCCATAGGTCTCTAGAACCAGTGAGGTCAGCTAGGAGCCTCCTATAGGTCTGTAGAACCAGTAGGGTTAACCAGGAGCCTCCCATAGGTCTCTAGAATCAGTAGGGTCAGCCAGGAGCCTCCCATAGCTCTCTAGAACCAGTAGGGTCAGCTAGGAGCATCTCTAGAACCAGTGGGGTCAGCTAGAAGCCTCCCATAGGTCTCTAGAACCAGTGAGGTCAGCTAGGAGCCTCCCATAGGTCTGTAAAACCAGTAGGGTTAACCAGGTGCCTCCCATAGGTCTCTAGAATCAGTAGGGTCAGCCAGGAGCCTCCCATAGGTCTCTAGAAACAGTGGGGTCAGGGGGAAGCTTCCCATAGGTCTCTAGAACCAGTGGGGTCAGTCAGGAGCCACCCATAGGTCTCTAGAACCAGTGGGGTCAGCAAGGAGGCTCCCATAGATCTCTAAACCAGTGGGATCAGGCAGTAGCCTCCCATAGGTCTCTAGAGCCAGTAGGGTCAGGTGGAAGCCTCCCATATGTCTCTAGAACCAGTGGGGTCAGGCGGAAGCCTCCCATAGGTCTCTAGAACCAGTGGGGTCAGCCAGGAGCCTCCGGTAGGTCTGTGGAACCAGTAGGGTTAACCAGGAGCCTCCCATAGGTCTCTAGAATCAGTAGGGTCAGCCAGGAGCCTCCCATAGGTCTCTAGAACCAGTGGGGTCAGTCAGGAGCCTCCCATAGGTCTCTAGAACCAGTGGGGTCAGGCGGTAGCCTCTCATATGTCTCTAGAACCAGTGGGGTCAGGCGGAAGCCTCCCATATGTCTCTAGAACCAGTGGGGTAAGCTAGGAGCCTCCCATAAGTCTCTAGAACCAGTGGGGTCAACCAGGAGCCTCCCATAGGTCTCTAGAACCAGTGGGGTCAGCTAGAAGCCTCCCATAGGTCTATAGAACCAGTGAGGTCAGCTAGGAGCCTCCCATAGGTCTGTAGAACCAGAAGGGTTAACCAGGAGCCTCCCATAGGTCTCTAGAATCAGTAGGGTCAGGCAGGAGCCTCCCATAGGTCTCTAGAACCAGTGGGTCAGTCAGGAGCCTCCCATAGGTCTCTAGAACCAGTGAGGTCAGCTAGGAGCCTCCTATAGGTCTGTAGAACCAGTAGGGTTAACCAGGAGCCTCCCATAGGTCTCTAGAATCAGTAGGGTCAGCCAGGAGCCTCCCATAGCTCTCTAGAACCAGTAGGGTCAGCTAGGAGCATCTCTAGAACCAGTGGGGTCAGCTACAAGCCTCCCATAGGTCTCTAGAACCAGTGAGGTCAGCTAGGAGCCTCCCATAGGTCTGTAAAACCAGTAGGGTTAACCAGGAGCCTCCCATAGGTCTCTAGAATCAGTAGGGTCAGCCAGGAGCCTCCCATAGGTCTCTAGAAACAGTGGGGTCAGGGGGAAGCTTCCCATAGGTCTCTAGAACCAGTGGGGTCAGTCAGGAGCCACCCATAGGTCTCTAGAACCAGTGGGGTCAGCAAGGAGGCTCCCATAGATCTCTAAACCAGTGGGATCAGGCAGTAGCCTCCCATAGGTCTCTAGAGCCAGTAGGGTCAGCCAGGAGCCTCCCATAGGTCTCTATAACCAGTAGGGTCAGGTGGAAGCCTCCCATATGTCTCTAGAACCAGTGGGGTCAGGCGGAAGCCTCCCATAGGTCTCTAGAACCAGTGGGGTCAACCAGGAGCCTCCCATAGGTCTCTAGAACCAGTGGGGTCAGCTAGGAGCCTCCGGTAGGTCTGTGGAACCAGTGGGGTCAGTCAGGAGCCTCCCATAGGTCTCTAGAACCAGTGGGGTCAGGCGGTAGCCTCCCATATGTCTCTAGAACCAGTGGGGTCAGGCGGAAGCCTCCCATATGTCTCTAGAACCAGTGGGGTAAGCTAGGAGCCTCCCATAGGTCTCTAGAACCAATAGGGTCAACCAGGAGCCTCCCATAGGTCTCTAGAACCAGTGGGGTCAGCTAGAAGCCTCCCATAGGTCTATAGAACCAGTGAGGTCAGCTAGGAGCCTCCCATAGGTCTGTAGAACCAGTAGGGTTAACCAGGAGCCTCCCATAGGTCTCTCTAGAATCAGTAGGGTCAGGCAGGAGCCTCCCATAGGTCTCTAGAACCAGTGGGTCAGTCAGGAGCCTCCCATAGGTCTCTAGAACCAGTGAGGTCAGCTAGGAGCCTCCTTTAGGTCTGTAGAACCAGTAGGGTTAACCAGGAGCCTCCCATAGGTCTCTAGAATCAGTAGGGTCAGCCAGGAGCCTTCAATAGGTCTCTAGAATCAGTAGGGTCAGCCAGGAGCCTCCCATAGGTCTCTAGAACCAGTGGGGTCAGGGGGAAGCCTTCCATAGGTCACTAGAACCAGTGGGGTCAGCCAGGAGCCTCCCATAGGTCTCTAGAACCAGTGGGGTCAGTCAGGAGCCTCCCATAGGTCTGTAGAACCAGTAGGGTAGGGTCAGCCAGGAGCGTCTCTAGAACCAGTGGGGTCAGGCAGGAGCATCTCTAGAACCAGTGGGGTCAGGCAGAAGCCTCCCATATGTCTCTAGTACCAGTGGGGTCAGGCGGAAGCCTCCCATAGGTCACTAGAACCAGTGGGTCAGTCAGGAGCCCTCCATAGGTCTCTAGAATCAGTAGGGTAAGGCAGAAGCCTCCCATAGGTCTCTAGAACCAGTGGGGTCAGTCTGGAGCCTCCCATAGATCAGATAATTGGCGCATCCCTTCCACCATATCATCAGTTCTATTAAAGGCTTTTTCTTCAGAACTTTCTATTTATGTCTTTTCAGGTTTTTCGGTGGACGGGGAACAATAACTTTTTTATTAGAGGGGACAACCAGTCATTGACATTCGGAGGAAGTAAATGGTACGTCCCGAAGTTCTTATTGTTGTGGTTGTGTTTTTCATGTCACCTGACCTCGTTCTCTCTTCACAGCGGTAACTCTGGTCTGTGGTTGGACGAGGATCTGTACAATGGCAGTAGTCAGTGGTGCGCCACCTTCAATAACCACGTCCTGTCCAGCCACAAGCACTTCCGCGTCCACAGCCTCGAGGTTTGGGCGTTCACTTGAGCTTCTGGAGAGACTGTTCATTTCTTCTGAGATGCAGTATCGAGGTGACGGCCGGGAGCAAATGATTCCTTATCGGACAATGATTACGCCCCTTGGTCTCCGGGTGGTCGGCAGAGATTGTCTGTGAACAATAGTCTGATGAACATAGGATGCCCATTAAATATGAAGGTCATGAGTGCTGGCCGCATCTAAGGCCGGGGTCACACTGCAGTCAGGCAATCTGAGGTATATGTTGGCATAGAGGCAATGGCCAATGTACACCACAGCGCACTCCCTTGGTCAGCTGTATACCTTGCTCAGAGCTAAAGTGTCAAGAAGGCTGTACTGAGCTGAAGCATGCAAGCCTGCTCCCTCCCCCACCCCTCTCTGCCTGAAAGGGGCACTCCACTGGAAAAAAAAAAAAATGTAATCAACTGGTGCCAGAAAGTTAAACAGATTTGTACATTAAAAGTGCAATGTGTCAGCTCACTACAATCCTCCGCACGACAAGGAGCCTCCAATAATAGAAGTAGAAAAACAAATGCCAGCATTAAAAATGGCTCCTCCTTTATTTCATCCAAGTTAAAACCACAACATGGAAGAACGGTCTCAGAAACATCAACAGCAACGTAAAACCTCAGGAAACGCTCTGCATGACGCGTTTCAGGTCATGTGACCTTTCTCCAGATGCATAATAAGTAGTGGAGAGGTGGGAGTTTATATGTGGATAAACGCAACAGGTGCTTAAAGGGTCACTCCGCCGCTCAGAGTTTGGAAGAAATGTTCCGAACGCTTAGAATTAGTGACGGGAGCTTGTGACGGCATAGCCCCGCCCCCTCAATGCAAGTCTATGGGAGGTGGCGTGTCTGCTGAGTACCCCTTTACTTGGATGAAATAAAGGAGAAGTCATTTTTACCGCTGGCATCTGTTTTTCTACTTCTAGATTTGTAAATTAGTTCTCTTTAAAAATCTTAATCCTTCTAGTACTTATCAGCTGCTGTATGCTCTACAGGAAACTCTTTTTTCTTTTTGGATTTCTTTTCAGTCTGACCACAGTGCTCTCTGCGGACACCTCTGTCCATGTCAGGAACTGTCCAGAGCAGGATAGGTTTTCTATGGGAATTTTCTCCTACTCTGGACAGTTCCTGACATGGACAGAGGTGTCAGCAGAGAGCACTGTGGTCAGACTGGAAAGAACTAAACAGCTTCCTGATAAGTACTGGAAGGATTAAGATGTTTACATAGAAGTAATTTACAAATCTGTTTAACTTTCTGGAACCAGTTGTTTTAAAGAAAAGTGTTTTTCCAGTGGAGTACCCCTTTAAGTGATTCATGAACAAGGCTTAATATCCAGCACCACAAAGCCTAAGCCCAATCACACGGCAGCAGGATATCTTTTAGCCCGAGATTACAGCAATCAGGATACGGACCTCCCAGGAGTCCTATGCAAGACTATGTGGCTCGCCGTATCCTGGTCGATGGCGTCTCGGGGCAAATCTCAGGCTATAAAGTTACCAGGAGATTTATCTACCACCGGAGCGTGACCAGAGTTACATTTTATACAGTCAAGGCAGAGAGGGGTGGAGGAGGGAGAAGGCTTGCATGCTGCAGCTTAGTTCAGCCTCTTAGACTCTTCAGGTGTCTTGATCTACAGCTGACTGATTCCCTTTAAGGGACCAAACTTATTCTACTCGGTGACTTACATACTCCATTTGTCAGGTGATTTGTCAGGTGATTCATCAGGTGATTTGTCAGGTGACTTTCATTCTGTGCCGCAGACCTGACTACAAAATAAAAGGATTTATTTAGGAAATGGACGAAGTGTAATCTGCTACCGTAGTAGACGACTATTTATTGGTTCATGTACCTTAGCGGGCCGGTGCGGTCTGTGTCAGCACACCTCCCAGGTACTGCCTGAACGTAGTGTGAACTCAGCCTTAACTTATTTCCTACTGTTTTCGAAACCAGATTATCAAATAAAAAATAAAATTCTTTGGTTGTTGTTTATTTATTTATTTGGGGGGGGGGGGGGATGCCCATATTGTGCACACTCACCTATACTAGTCCTACAGCGCCAGTCCTGTGACAACTGGCTTCCTGTGAAATCACATCCCTCCTGGACCCCTCCCCTTCAGCTCTATCTGTATACTGCTGATATCTCTATGGGATCAGTATATATAGTAGTTATACCCCTCCCCTCCAGCTCTATCTGTATACTGCTGCTATCTCTATGGGATCAGTATATATAGTAGTTATACCCCTCCCCTTCAGCTCTATCTGTATACTGCTGCTATCTCTATGGGATCAGTATATATAGTAGTTATACCCCTCCCCTTCAGCTCTATCTGTATACTGCTGCTATCTCTATGGGATCAGGATATATAGTAGTTATACCCCTCCCCTTCAGCTCTATCTGTATACTGCTGCTATCTCTCTGGGATCAGTATATATAGTAGTTATACCCCTCCCCTTCAGCTCTATCTGTATACTGCTGCTATCTCTATGGGATCAGGATATATAGTAGTTATACCCCTCCCCTTCAGCTCTATCTGTATACTCGGGTAGAAAACAGACATGGCCGCACATCTACAATCTTGTATAATGATCTGATCGCTTCTCATCATAATATCAAAAACTAACAGGTTGTTATTATACATTTTTGATCAAAAAGTACAAGCCCACTCGCCACATCAAGGCCACCTATTCAGAGTGGGTCCCTAATGTCCCCAGCATAAAATGGCGCAGCACCAGGCGGCGACCACCACCGCCTATCTGTATACTGCTGCTATCTGCATGGGATCAGTATATATAGTAGTTATACACCTCCCCTCAGCTCTATCTGTATACTGCTGCTATCTCTATGAGATCAGGATATATAGTAATTATACCCCTCCCCTCAGCTCTATCTGTATACTGCCGCTATCTCTATGGGATCAGGATATATAGTAGTTATACACCTCCCCTCAGCTCTATCTGTATACTGCTGCTATCTCTATGAGATCAGGATATATAGTAATTATACCCCTCCCCTCAGCTCTATCTGTATACTGCCGCTATCTCTATGGGATCAGGATATATAGTAGTTATACACCTCCCCTCAGCTCTATCTGTATACTGCTGCTATCTCTATGGGATCAGGATATATAGTAGTTAAACCCTTTCCTCCAGCTCTATCTGTATACTGCTGCTATCTCTATGGCATCAGGATATATATAGTCGTTATACACCTCCCCTCCAGCACTATCTGTATACTGCTGCTATCTCTATGGGATCAGGATATATAGTTGTTATACACCACCCCCCAGCTCTATCTGTATACTGCCGCCATCTCTATGGGATCAGGATATATAGTAGTATTACTCCTCCCTCCAGCTCTATCTGTATACTGCTGCTATCTCTATGGCATCAGGATATATAGTAGTCTTACTCCTCCCCTCCAGCTCTATCTGTAAACTGCTGCTATCTCTATGGGATCAGGATATATAGTAGTATTACTCCTCCCTCCAGCTCTATCTGTATACTGCTGCTATCTCTATGGGATCAGGATATATAGTAGTATTACTCCTCCCCTCCAGCTCTATCTGTATACTGCTGCTATTTCTATGGGATCAGGCTATATGGTAGTTATACACATCCCCTCCAGCTCTATCTGTATACTGCTGCTATCTCTATGGGATCAGGATATATAGTAGTTATACCCCTCCCCTCCAGCTCTATCTGTATACTGCTGCTATCTCTATGGGATCAGGCTATATGGTAGTTATACACATCCCCTCCAGCTCTATCTGTATACTGCTGCTATCTCTATGAGATCAGGATATATAGTAGTTATCTCCAGCTCTATCTGTATACTGCTGCTATCTCTATGGGATCAGGATATATAGTAGTTAAACCCTTTCCTCCAGCTCTATCTGTATACTGCTGCTATCTCTATGGTATCAGGATATATAGTCGTTATACACCTCCCCTCCAGCACTATCTGTATACTGCTGCTATCTCTATGGGATCAGGATATATAGTCGTTATACACCTCCCCTCCAGCACTATCTGTATACTGCTGCTATCTCTATGGGATCAGGATATATAGTAGTATTACTCCTCCCCTCCAGCTCTATCTGTATACTGCTGCTATCTCTATGGGATCAGGATATATAGTTGTTATACACCTCCCCTCCAGCTCTATCTGTATACTGCTGCTATCTCTATGGGATCAGGATATATAGTAGTTATACACCTCCCCTCCAGCTCTATCTGTATACTGCTGCTATCTCTATGGGATCAGGATATATAGTAGTTATACACCTCCCCTCCAGCACTATCTGTATACTGCTGCTATCTCTATGGGATCAGGATATATAGTTGTTATACACCTCCCCTCCAGCTCTATCTGTATACTGCTGCTATCTCTATGGGATCAGGATATATAGTAGTTATACACCTCCCCTCCAGCTCTATCTGTATACTGCTGCTATCTCTGTGGGATCAGGATATATAGTTGTTATACACCACCCCTCCAGCTCTATCTGTATACTGCTGCTATCTCTATTGGATCAGGATATATAGTAGTTATACACCACCCCTCCAGCTCTATCTGTATACTGCTGCTATCTCTATGGGATCAGGATACATAGTAGTTATACACCACCCCTCCAGCTTTATCTGTATACTGCTGCTATCTCTATGGGATCAGGATATATAGTAGTATTACTCCTCCCCTCCAGCTCTATCTGTATACTGCTGCTATTTCTATGGGATCAGGCTATATGGTAGTTATACACCTCCCTTCCAGCTCTATCTGTATACTGCTGCTATCTCTATGAGATCAGGATATATAGTAGTTATCTCCAGCTCTATCTGTATACTGCTGCTATCTCTATGGGATCAGGATATATAGTAGTTAAACCCTTTCCTCCAGCTCTATCTGTATACTGCTGCTATCTCTATGGTATCAGGATATATAGTCGTTATACACCTCCCCTCCAGCACTATCTGTATACTGCTGCTATCTCTATGGGATCAGGATATATAGTCGTTATACACCTCCCCTCCAGCACTATCTGTATACTGCTGCTATCTCTATGGGATCAGGATATATAGTAGTATTACTCCTCCCCTCCAGCTCTATCTGTATACTGCTGCTATCTCTATGGGATCAGGATATATAGTTGTTATACACCTCCCCTCCAGCTCTATCTGTATACTGCTGCTATCTCTATGGGATCAGGATATATAGTAGTTATACACCTCCCCTCCAGCTCTATCTGTATACTGCTGCTATCTCTATGGGATCAGGATATATAGTAGTTATACACCTCCCCTCCAGCACTATCTGTATACTGCTGCTATCTCTATGGGATCAGGATATATAGTTGTTATACACCTCCCCTCCAGCTCTATCTGTATACTGCTGCTATCTCTATGGGATCAGGATATATAGTAGTTATACACCTCCCCTCCAGCTCTATCTGTATACTGCTGCTATCTCTGTGGGATCAGGATATATAGTTGTTATACACCACCCATCCAGCTCTATCTGTATACTGCTGCTATCTCTATTGGATCAGGATATATAGTAGTTATACACCACCCCTCCAGCTCTATCTGTATACTGCTGCTATCTCTATGGGATCAGGATACATAGTAGTTATACACCACCCCTCCAGCTCTATCTGTATACTGCTGCTATCTCTATGGGATCAGGATATATAGTAGTATTACTCCTCCCCTCCAGCTCTATCTGTATACTGCTGCTATTTCTATGGGATCAGGCTATATGGTAGTTATACACCTCCCTTCCAGCTCTATCTGTATACTGCTTCTGTCTCTATTGGATCAGTATATATAGTAGTTATAGGAAAATTGAAATGAATCCCGGCGCTCACTTTTCTTCGTATAACGCTGAATCTTTATTACACAAGACGCGTTTCGGCTACAAGTCTTTTTCAATTGCAAACAAATATACAAACGCCATAGTGACAGATCTGCATATTAGAGAGCTCAGAACCCTAGAATTACAGAATACATTCTCCGAATGAGGAGACCCGGATTGGGTCCTTAAGGAAACTAAAACTGAGAAAGAAAAGAAAACTGATCCACAAAAACGTATAAACCCTTTGTGAGATTATATCATCCCTGACAACATAAAACTGACAAAGTCGTTCAAGAACATTGGACATTACTCACAAAATCTTATCCCGCCATTACAGAATTCAGAACCACCTCTGATTTGGAACAAACGCCGTCCAAACCTCAGGGATAAATTACCGTAGGTGCAAAATCTAGAAAAAAAAGTTTCTGCACCCAACAGTGGTCTTCAACCTACAGACCTCCAGATGTAGCAAAACTACAACTCCCAGCATGCCCGGACAGCCAACGGCTGTCCGGGCATGCTGGGAGTTGTAGTTTTGCAACATCTGGAGGTCCGCAGGTTGAAGACCACTGGTATAGGAGGTAATACTCACCTGTCCCCGCCGCTCCGGACCCGTCACCGCTGCCCTGGATGTCGCTCCATCGCTGTTGCTGCGTCCCCGGGGTGTCCCAGACACTCCAGACGTCTTCTTCCCTGGGATCCTCGCTCTCCGTCATCACGTCACTACGCACGCTGCTCCTATTGGATGACGGGACGGCGTGAGTGACGACGTGATGACGACGAAGGAGAGCGCCGGCCGTGCAGGGGATCCCGGCACGGAGCAGACACTGAGTAGGCAGGTAAGGTCCCTCCCGGTGTCCTGTAAGCTGTTCGGGACGCCGCAATTTCACCGAACAACCCGACTGAACAGCCGGGTTAGTGTTACTTTCTCTTCAGACGTGGCGGTCAGCTTTGATCGCCGCGTCTGAAGGGTTAATACAGGGTATCACAGCGATCGGTCATGTCCTGTATTAGCCGCGGGTCCCGGCCATTGATGGCTGCAGTGACCGCCGCGATAGGTTTGTATTTGCCGTATAAGACGCGCCGACTTTACCCCCCCAGTTTGGGGGAAGAAAAAGTGCGTCTTATACGGCGAAAAATACGGTAATTAGAGCCGATGTGGGTTCAGTAGCCAAAATTTCTAAGCAGCAGTTCCTTAAAATACATAAATCAAGTACATACCCCTGTCTACAATGCGGTCAGTGCCGCAATATCATTAAAGGGGTACTCCAGGCCAAAACTTTTTTTTTATATATATATATAACAACTGGCTCTGGAAAGTTAAACAGATTTGTAAATTACTTCTATTAAAAAATCTTAATCCTTCCAATAGTTATTAGCTTCTGAAGTTGAGTTGTTGTTTTCTGTCTAACTGCTCTCTGATGACTCACGTCCCGGGAGCTGTCCAGTTCCTATGGGGATATTCTCCCATCATGCGCAGCTCCCGGGACGTGACATCATCATTGAGCAGTTAGACAGAAAACTTCAGAAGCTAATAACTATTGGAAGGATTAAGATTTTTTAATAGAAGTAATTTACAAATCTGTTTAACTTTCCGGAGCCAGTTGATATATATAAAATAAAGTTTTGGCCTGGAATACCCCTTTAATTGTGATCATATATTACATCCGCATACAGGAATAAAGATCCCAAAGGATTCTTCACCTACAAAACAAAAAACGTCATTTATCTCCTAAAATGTCCGTGCGGCCTCCTGTATGTTGGCGACACAGATCAACGTATTGGAGACCGGATGAATCGCCATAAATCTACCATCCGTTGTGCGAATTTATTTTTTCCCATTCCGTCACATTTTCACTCCCTTCATCACACGACAGTTCAGTCAAAATATCAGGTTATTGGAGAAATTCCCAGGAGAGGAGGCGACATCAAGAAACTTCTACATAAACGCGAGGTTTACTGGATCCACCGTCTGGATCCGCGAGGTTTACTGGATCCACCGTCTGGAGCCGCGAGGTTTACTGGATCCACCGTCTAGATCCGCGAGGTTTACTGGATCCACCGTCTGGAGCCGCGAGGTTTACTGGATCCACCGTCTGGAGCCGCGAGGTTTACTGGATCCACCGTCTGGAGCCGCGAGGTTTACTGGATCCACCGTCTGGAGCCGCGAGGTTTACTGGATCCACCGTCTGGAGCCGCGAGGTTTACTGGATCCACCGTCTGGAGCCGCGAGGTTTACTGGATCCACCGTCTGGAGCCGCGAGGTTTACTGGATCCACCGTCTGGAGCCGCGAGGTTTACTGGATCCACCGTCTGGAGCCGCGAGGTTTACTGGATCCACCGTCTGGAGCCGCGAGGTTTGAATAGGGACAAAAAAGGTAACAACAATGGGGGAGAGTTACCAAAACCTGTGCAGAGGAAGAGCGGTGCAGTTGCCTCTAAAGAAGCCTGTGGAAAATGAAAGAAGCGATCTGATTGGTTGCTATGGGCAACTGCACCACTCTTCCTCTGCTCAGGTTTTGATATATATTAAGTAAGGTTCTTTCTATCTGATGATCTTGTTATATATTATATATTATCTTCCCTGGATACAGAATCTATCTACGTCCTAACAGGAGCGGCTAAATGAAAGTGAAACCACGAGCACATGACTATTTGTTTATTTCCCTCCCCCGCAGATCACTATGGACACTGACCTGTCAATCATGACGTAATGGTGACAGAGTCAGCTGATTGATTACCGATACGGAGGTTACGTATAGAAGTTTGGTAAGTTTGGCATTTGTCTATATGTTTGCGATTGAAAAAGACTTGTAGCCGAAACGCGTCTTGTGTTATAAAGATTCAGCGTTATACGAAGAAAAGTGAGCGCCGGGATTCATTTCAATTTTCCTATCATTTTTTCCTCGTGCACCACGCGGGTCCATGTGCCGCCCTACATCCTGAACTATTACTATATAGTAGTTATACACCTCCCCTCCAGCTCTATCTGTATACTGCTGCTATCTCTATGGGATCAGGATATATAGTAGTTATACACCCCCCCTGCAGCTCTATCTGTATACTGCTGCTATCTCTATGGGATCAGGATATATAGTTGTTATACACCACCCCTCCAGCTCTATCTGTATACTGCTGCTATCTCTATGGGATCAGGATATATAGTTGTTATACACCCCCCCTCCAGCTCTATCTGTATACTGCTGCTATCTCTATGGGATCAGGATATATAGTTGTTATACACCTCCCCTCCAGCTCTATCTGTATACTGCTGCTATCCCTATATGATCAGGATATATAGTAGTTATACACCTCCCCTCCAGCTCTATCTTTATACTGCTGCTATCTCTATGGGATCAGGATGTATAGTAGTTATACACCTCCCCTCCAGCTCTATCTGTATACTGCTGCTATCTCTATGGGGTCAGGATATATAGTAGTTATACACCTCCCCTCCAACTCTATCTGTATACTGCTGCTATCTCTATGGGATCAGGATATATAGTAGTTATACACCTCCCCTCCAGCTCTATCTGTATACTGCTGCTATCTCTATGGGATCAGGATATATATAGTCGTTATACACCTCCCCTCCAGCACTATCTGTATACTGCTGCTATCTCTATGGGATCAGGATATATAGTAGTTATACACCTCCCCTCCAGCTCTATCTGTATACTGCTGCTATCTCTATGGGATCAGGATATATAGTAGTTATACACCTCCCCTTCAGCACTATCTGTATACTGCTGCTATCTCTATGGGATCAGGATATGTAGTAGTTATACACCTGCCCTCCATCTCTATCTGTATACTGCTGCTATCTCTATGGGATCAGGATATATAGTAGCTATACACCTCCCCTCCAGCTCTATCTGTATACTGCTGCTATCTCTATGGGATCAGGATATATAGTAGTTATACACCTCTCCTCCAGCTCTATCTGTATACTGCTGCTATCTCTATAGGATCAGGATATATAGTAGTTATACACCTCTCCTTCAGCTCTATCTGTATACTGCTGCTATCTCTATAGGATCAGGATATATAGTAGCTATACACCTTCCCTTCAGCTCTATCTGTATACTGCTGCTATCTCTATGGGATCAGGATATATAGTAGTTATACACCTCCCCTCCAGCTCTATCTGTATACTGCTGCTATCTCTATGGGATCAGGATATATAGTAGTTATACACCTCTCCTCCTGCTCTATCTGTATACTGCTGCTGCTATCTCTATAGGATCAGGATATATAGTAGTTATACACCTTCCCTTCAGCTCTATCTGTATACTGCTGCTATCTCTATGGGATCAGGATACATCGTAGTTATACACCTCTCATCCTGCTCTATCTGTATACTGCTGCTGCTGTCTTTATGGGATCAGTATATATTGTAGTTATACCCCTCCCCTCCAGCTCTATCTGTATACTGCTGCTATCTATGGGATCAGGATATATTGTAGTTATACCCCTCCCCTCCAGCTCTATCTGTATACTGCTGCTATCTATGGGATCAGGATATATAGTAGTTATACACCTCCCCTCCAGCTCTATCTGTATACTGCTGCTATCTATGGGATCAGGATATATCGTAGTTATAAACCTGATTTTCCTAAATCTTCATAAAACACTTTGATTGTGGTTACATTCCCTCATGACATTATCTCTCTAAAAACGCACTTTGATTTATAAATGCATCAAAACTGCACATAATGTGAACTGACCTCAGTCACTTAAAGAAAATCTGTCACCAGTGTCACCTTTACCTATCGGTACAGACAGGTAGTGCAGGTGACACTGATGACAACGGTACTTACCTTGTCCCGGTCCGTGCAGTCGTTCTCCGGTAATCTTCCGGACCCCGCTTGGGGCATGGGCGGAGCTTAGTGACATCACTGCTGCTGCTCTCTGTTGGGTCCCGTGGTTAGAGAACAGCAGCGGTGACATCACTAAGCTCCGCCCATGCCCCAAGCTGGGCCCTAGAGCTGAAGCTAACGGAGAAGATAACCGGAGAACGACTGCACGGACGGGGACCAGGTAAGTACCGTTGTCGTCAGTGTCACCTGCACTACCTGTCTGTACCGATAGGTTAGTGCAGGTGACTCAGGTGACAGATTTCCTTTTAGTGTCTAATCCATTCTTCTGGGTGACCTGCAGCACCAACAGCCTAATTAAATAAGGTGCAGTGATCAGACTCCACCCCCTCTGCAAAGCCAGAGGATTCATGGAACATGTAGGTAGCATTAGGAAACCATTTCAGTGATGGAATTGAAATCAGTATGGCTGGAAACTCCATGCCTGCCACATCAGCTAAAACAGGTAAGCACAAGACATGCACAAGAACCTCTACATTATTCTGAAATTATAGACTACACTGCACTATATAAGCAAAAACTAAAAATTCTATATAAGCAAAAACAAAAAATTCCCGGAGTTCTTCTTCACCCACAATACAGAGCAATCCTATTAATGTTCCTGGTGATCGGGGTCCCAGGTTTGGCTGAGGCTGGGGGCCTGGGGGCCACAAACTGTGTAATTCAGCGTTTCCCAACCAGGCCTCCAGCTGTAGCCTTTGCATGTTCAGGCCTGCTGGGAGTTGTAGTTTTGCTACAGCTGGAGGCACAATGGTTCGGAAACCTTGTTGTGTATATGAATTGGGTCTCATATTCTGATTTATCTGGCATCAAACTCCACCACATCCCAGATATATTGTCAGAGCGGCGATATAATATCTCACCACTAGAGGTCAGCACAATCCTCCGGCCGCTCTTCCTGTTCCCGGATCAGAGTGACAATATAACTTTCCACCACTAGAGGTCAGCACAATCCTCCGGCCGCTCTCCATGTTCCCGGATCAGAGTGACAATATAACTTTCCACCACTAGAGGTCAGCACAATCCTCCGGCCGCTCTTCCTGTTCCCGGTCACAGCGTGACAATATGATTTTTCACCACTAGAGGTCAGCACAATCCTCCGGCCGCTCTCCATGTTCTCGGCTCAGAGTGGCAATATAACTTTTTACCACTAGAGGTCAGCAGCGGGTTTTCTCCTCAGCCGCGGCGCTCGCTGATTGGCCGCTCTGCACCCTTCTCCTTCCTCTCGTTTCCCCTCGGACGTCTGGGAGTTGTAGTTTTGTGGTTTAATGTTATGAAAAGAAAAAACTACAGGTCCCAGAGTTCCCTGCGCGGCCATCCTCCTAATTGGCAGCCCCGGCCCCTGTGATATGTGAGGGAACACAAAGGCTCGTGAGCGGCAGGTAAGGGCTGTCACCCGGGAAGGAGAGGGGGCGCCGGGTGTCACCCTGAGGGGCAGAGGGTGTCACTGTGTTATCCTGTGGCGGGTGGGACGTAAGCGGGTGCTGGCATTAAAGGGTTCTCTGTATGAACTACTAACCCCGTATAGCTGTTGCCCCCATCAGTACCCCCTGTATAGCTGTTGCCCCCATCAGTACCCCCCGTATAGCTGCTGCCCCCATCAGTACCCCCTGTATAGCTGCTGCCCCCATCAGTACCCCCTGTATAGCTGCTGCCCCCATCAGTACCCCCTGTATAGCTGCTGCCCCCATCAGTACCCCCTGTATAGCTGCTGCCCCCATCAGTACCCCCCGTATAGCTGTTGCCCCCATCAGTACCCCCCTTATAGCTGCTGCCCCCATCAGTACCCCCCGTATAGCTGTTGCCCCCATCAGTACCCCCCCTTATAGCTGCTGCCCCCATCAGTACCCCCCTTATAGCTGCTGCCCCCATCAGTACCCCCTGTATAGCTGCTGCCCCCATCAGTATCCCCCGTATAGCTGCTGCCCCATCAGTACCCCCTGTATAGCTGCTGCCCCCATCAGTATCCCCCGTATAGCTGCTGCCCCCATCAGTACCCCCTGTATAGCTGTTGCCCCCATCAGTATCCCCTGTATAGCTGCTGCCCCCATCAGTATCCCCCGTATAGCTGCTGCCCCCATCAGTACCCCCCGTATAGCTGCTGCCCCCATCAGTACCCCCCGTATAGCTGCTGCCCCCATCAGTACCCCCCTTATAGCTGCTGCCCCCATCAGTACCCCCCTTATAGCTGCTGCCCCCATCAGTACCCCCTGTATAGCTGCTGCCCCCATCAGTACCCCCTGTATAGCTGCTGCCCCATCAGTACCCCCCGTATAGCTGCTGCCCCCATCAGTACCCCCCGTATAGCTGGTACCCCCCCCCCCCCCCCCCCCATATAGCTGCTGCCCCCATCAGTACTTGTTGAAGTTGGTTGGGGGGCTCCGTTTTGGGGGGGGGGGGGGGGGGCTCCATAGTAACCCTCTGCCATAAACTTTCAATGTTAAGTTTCAGTTTTGTTACTATGGGGGGAATTAGTTATGGCTCCTGCAGCTTTTATGAACTGATGATAAAATGACCTATTGACCTCCAGGGTCGGTGATGTCATCCGGTGACCGGAGCCTAAAGGAGAAGTCTCATCGGCAAAAAACCTTTCTATAATGTCCGGGGCGCCCTAAAATAAAACAATAAACATAACCCTCCTGCTCCCCTCCCCCTGCTGTCTCGCTCCCCTGGTGTCTCGCTCCCCCCGGTGTCTCGCTCCCCCCGGTGTCTCGCTCCCCCCGGTGTCTCGCTCCCCTGCTCCGCTCCCCCCGGTGTCTCGTTCCCTTGCTCCGCTCCCCCCAGTGTCTCGCTCCCCTGCTCCGCTCCCCCCGGTGTCTTGCTCCCCTGCTCCGCTCCCCCCGGTGTCTTGCTCCCCTGCTCCGCTCCCCCCGGTGTCTTGCTCCCCTGCTCCGCTCCCCCCGGTGTCTTGCTCCCCTGCTCCGCTCCCCCCGGTGTCTTGCTCTGCTCCCCTGCTCCCCCCGGTGTCTCGCTCCCCCCGGTGTCTTGCTCTGCTCCCCTGCTCCCCCCGGTGTCTCGCTCCCCCCGGTGTCTTGCTCCCCTGCTCCGCTCCCCCCGGTGTCTTGCTCTGCTCCCCTGCTCCCCCCGGTGTCTCGCTCCCCCCGGTGTCTCGCTCCCCTGCTCCGCTCCCCCCGGTGTCTCGCTCCCCTGCTCCGCTCCCCCCGGTGTCTTGCTCCCCTGCTCCGCTCCCCTCGGTGTCTTGCTCCCCTGGTGTCTCGCTCCGCTCCCCCCGGTGTCTCGCTCCCCTGCTCCACTCCCCCCAGTGTCTCGCTCCCCCCGGTGTCTCGCTCCGCTCCCCCCAGTGTCTTGCTCCCCTGCTCCGCTCCCCCCGGTGTCTTGCTCCCCTGCTCCGCTCCCCCCGGTGTCTTGCTCCCCTCGGTGTCTTGCTCCCCTGGTGTCTTGCTCTGCTCCGCTCCCCCCGGTGTCTCGCTCCCCTGCTCCGCTCCCCCCGGTGTCTCGCTCCCCTGCTCCGCTCCCCCCGGTGTCTCGCTCCCCTGCTCCGCTCCCCCCGGTGTCTCGCTCCCCTGCTCCGCTCCCCCCGGTGTCTCGCTCCCCTGCTCCGCTCCCCCCCGGTGTCTCGCTCCCCCCGGTGTCTTGCTCCCCCCGGTGTCTCGCTCCCCTGCTCCGCTCCCCCGGTGTCTCGCTCCCCTGGTGTCTCGCTCTGCTCCCCCCGGTGTCTCACTCCCCTGCTCCGCTCCCCCCAGTGTCTCGTTCCCCCCGGTGTCTCGCTCCCCTGGTATCTCGCTCCGCTCCCCCCAGTGTCTCGCTCCCCTGCTCCCCCTGGTGTCTTGCTCCCCCCCCACGGTGTCTTGCTCCCCTGCTCCGCTCCCCACGGTGTCTTGCTCCCCTGCTCCGCTCCCCACGGTGTCTTGCTCCCCTGCTCCGCTCCCCACGGTGTCTTGCTCCCCTGCTCCGCTCCCCACGGTGTCTTGCTCCCCTGCTCCGCTCCCCACGGTGTCTTGCTCCCCTGCTCCGCTCCCCACGGTGTCTTGCTCCCCTGCTCCGCTCCACACGGTGTCTTGCTCCCCTGCTCCGCTCCCCACGGTGTCTTGCTCCCCTGCTCCGCTCCCCACGGTGTCTCGCTCCCCTGCTCCGCTCCCCACGGTGTCTCGCTCCGCTCCCCCCGGTGTCTTGCTCCCCTGCTCCGCTCCCCACGGTGTCTTGCTCCCCTGCTCCGCTCCCCACGGTGTCTTGCTCCCCTGCTCCGCTCCCCACGGTGTCTTGCTCCCCTGCTCCGCTCCCCACGGTGTCTTGCTCCCCTGCCCCGCTCCCCCCGGTGTCACGCTCCCCTGCTCCGCTCCCTCCGGTGTCTCACTCCCCTGGTGTCTCGCTCCGCTCCCCCCGGTGTCTTGCTCCCCTCCTCCGCTCCCCCCAGTGTCACGCTCCCCTGCTCCGCTCCCCCCGGTGTCTCGCTCCCCTGCTCTGCTCCCCCCGGTGTCTTGCTCCCCTGGTGTCTCGCTCCGCTCCCCCCGGTGTCTCGCTCCGCTCCCCCCGGTGTCTCGCTCCCCTGGTGTCTCGCTCCGCTCCGCTCCCCCCAGTGTCTCACTCCCCTGCTCCCCCCGGTGTCTTGCTCCCCTGCTCCGCTCCCCCCGGTGTCTTGCTCCCCTGCTCCGCTCCCCCCCGGTGTCTTGCTCCTCTGGTGTCTCGCTCCCCCCCCCCCCCCCCGGTGTCTTGCTCCTCTGGTGTCTCGCTCCCCCCCCCCCCCCCCGGTGTCTTGCTCCTCTGGTGTCTCGCTCCCCCCCCCCCCCCCCCCGGTGTCTTGCTCCCCTGCCCCGCTCCCCACGGTGTCTTGCTCCCCCCGGTGTCTTGCTCCCCTGGTGTCTTGCTCCACTCCCCCCTGTGTCTTTCTCCCCTGGTGTCTTGCTCCACTCCCCCCTGTGTCTTGCTCCCCTGGTGTCTCGCTCCGCTCCCCCCGGTGTCTTGCTCCCCTGGTGTCTTGCTCCCCCGGTGTCTCGCTCCCCTGCTCCGCTCCCCCCGGTGTCTCGCTCCCCTGCTCCGCTCCCCCCGGTGTCTCGCTCCCCTGCTCCGCTCCCCCCGGTGTCTCGCTCCCCTGCTCCGCTCCCCCCGGTGTCTCGCTCCCCTGCTCCGCTCCCCCCGGTGTCTTGCTCCCCTGCTCCGCTCCCCCCGGTGTCTTGCTCCCCTGCTCCGCTCCCCCCGGTGTCTTGCTCCCCTGCTCCGCTCCCCCCGGTGTCTCGCTCCCCTGGTATCTCGCTCCGCTCCCCCCAGTGTCTCGCTCCCCTCGGTGTCTTGCTCCCCTGCTCCGCTCCCCCTGGTGTCTTGCTCCCCCCGGTGTCTTGCTCCCCTGCTCCGCTCCCCCTGGTGTCTTGCTCCCCTGCTCCGCTCCCCCCGGTGTCTTGCTCCCCCCGGTGTCTTGCTCCCCTGCTCCGCTCCCCCCGGTGTCTTGCTCCCCTGCTCCGCTCCCCCCGGTGTCTTGCTCCCCTGCTCCGCTCCCCCCGGTGTCTCGCTCTCCTGCTCCGCTCCCCCCGGTGTCTCGCTCTCCTGCTCCGCTCCCCCCGGTGTCTCGCTCCCCTCCCCATGTGTCTCGCTCCCCTGACGGCGTCTTCTTTCTGGTCCGGCTGAGCAGTAGTGAGATACATTGAGCCCCGATCACCTCGGCGGCCGCTTGACTGACCATAGCCGGAGCAGGAAGACGACGCCGGAGGAGGAGCGGAGACATTAGGGAAATGTTTTGTTCCAGAATGGTCGGTGTCTTTGTGATCCGTTCATATCATCTGGAGATGGAAACACTGACAGGACCGGATCGGAAACCGCGGCCTAAAAAACTGACAATAAGGGGAACGTACAGTAAATATTAACAGTCTAAGATTCTGTCCCACTATTCTTTAGATCTTCTTCAAGAGGTTATTCAGGAATAGAAAAACAGGGCTAATTTCCTTCAAAAACATCTCCCTCTCTGTCCCCAGGTTGTGTGTGGTATTACAACGTGGCTCCATTCACTGTAATGGAACAGAGCTGTAGAACCGCAACCAACCTGAGACATACTGGGACCACTTTTGAAAGAAATTAGCTCTGTTTTCTATTCCTGGATAACACCTTTATAGGGGAACTAAACCCATAGCCCATCCGTTCCCTCTCACCAACCTATGTAATTGTCTTAATATCATTCATTAGCTATATACACCTCTTTCAGCTGTCACTTATATGCAGGGAGTGAGAGAAAGACGTCATATTTAGATCAACCTTGTCTCAGTGTAAACCCCTCACTGAGAGCAGCCCCCACCCTCCAGGAAGACAAACACCACATGATTTCTGGCTGGATCTTGTCGGTAGCCCTCTTTTTTCCTGCTGTAGATCTAATCACTGACTGCTGCCATTCAGAGCATAGGATGATTTACTGCTGGGGTGTGTGCTGACTGTTTACAACAACACAGCCTGCACACAGATAGTAAGAGCAATTGGTTGGCAGCCATTACACAGAGCCGCACTTACTGCTGGGGGTTGTAGTCTGGGCTGCAAGCAAGGAAAAATAATATTTAGGAGACAACAGGGGCCACAGGATCTGGCAAAATCACATGTATAACTACAGGGGACACTTAACTTCACTGCAGCACCCCTTTAACCCCTAAATGACGCAGGGAATGTAAATGTACATCCTGGTGCGTTGGTACTTAAGGCACCAGGATCTACATTTATGTCCTGTACATGACCGCGAGCACACGGGGGGGGGGCTAGCACGGAGGGTGGTTGTGCTCGCGTCATGTGCGGCAGGTCCTGGCTGTTATCAGCATTGCGCTGATGTGTGCCATTAACCCCTCAGATGCCGTGATCAATACAGATCACGGCATCTGCAGCAGTGTGGTCACTAAAATGAATCATCGTATCGCCCGCAGCGCTGCCGTGGTGATCCGAGCATCCAGCATTGTGGACGGAGGTCCCCTTACCTGCCTCCGTCACCTTCCTCAGGTCTTCTGCTCTACCTCGAAAATTGATGCTTTTTTGTGACATCATATTTCCCAAAAAAATTAACCCCTTAAGGACCCAGGGCGTACCTGTACGCCCGTGGGAATTGTGGTCCTCGTCGTGAGGGAACCGGACCGGGATGCCTGCTGAAATTATTCAGCAGGCATCCCGTGCAAACCCCTGGGGGTTCCTGAGACAGCCCACCCATGTCGGCAATCGCCGCAAATCGGCGGCGGGATCGGGGCCCCCGGATCTGAGACGGTGGCAGACAGGAAGGACAGAACGCAGCAGCAGGAGGTATTAGCAACAACTCCCAGCATGCACATAAGTGAGAGCGCACCTTGTACATTTGAGGTGATTTGCACAGGGGTGGCTGATCGTTACAGCGGTTCTGATATAAACGCAAAAAAAAAATTAAATAAAAAAAAAACACCCACGTGTGACCCCATTTTGGAAACTACACCCTTCACGGAACTTAACAAGGGGTATAGTGAGACTTAACACCCCACAGGTGTTTGAAGAATTTTTGTTAAAGTTGGAGTGACATTTTTTTATTTTTCACTAAAATGCTGGTGTTATCTCAAATTTTTCATTTTCACAAGGGGTAATAGGAAAAAATGCCCCCCCATAATTTGTAACCCCATTTCTTCTGAGTATGGAAATACCCCATATGTGGTTGTAAAGTGCTCTGCGGGTGAACTACAATGCTCAGAAGAGAAGGAGCGCCATTGGGCTTTTGGAGAGAGAATTAGGCTGGAATTGAAGGCCACGTGCGTTTACAAAGCCCCCATAGTGCCAGAACAATGGACCCCTCCCCACACACACACACACACGTGACCCCATTTTGGAAACTTCACCCCTCATGCAATGCAATAAGGGGTGCAGTGAGCATTTACACCCCACAGGTGTCTGACAGATTTTTTGAACAGTCGTCCATGAAAATGAAAAATGTTATTGTTTATTTGCACAGTCCACTGTTCCAAGCATCTGTCAAACGCCAGTGGGGTGTAAATGCTCAATGCACCCCTTATTACATTCCGTTAGCGGTGTCGTTTCTGAAATGGGGTCACATGTGGGGGGGTCCACGGGGGGCTTTGTAAGCGCACATGGCCCCTGACTTCCATTCCAAACAAATTCTCTCTCCAAAAGTCCAATGGCGCTCTTCCTCGTCTGAGCCCTGTAGTGGGAAAAACAGAAAAACCCTGAGTCCTTAAGGGGTTAAGGTTTGGCAACTGGAACCTTCAGCTCCTCCACAGATTCAGCAGGATTAAGGTCTGGAGACAGGATTGGGCACTGCACGACCTTCATGTGCTTCTTCTTGAGTCACTCGTGTTGGGTCATTGTCATGCTGGAATACCCATCCACCTCCCATTGTCGATGCCCTGGCTGAGAGAAGATGGTTTCCCCCCCCCCCCCCAAGATCCATTGTCCCATTGATGCAGAGAAGTTATCCTTTCTCCTTAGCAGAAAACCACCTCCAATGCATAATGGGGGAGATTTAGCCAAACGTGTCCAGAGAAGAAGTTGAGTTGCCTATAGCAACCAATCAGATCAAAAATGAAAGAAGCGATCTGATTGGTTGCTATGGGAAACTCAGCTACTTTTCATCTGGTTTTGCAAAATCTCCCCCACAGTTTCCACGTCCTGTGATAGGGCCAGTTCATATGAGAACCGGATACGGCAAAAACCGGGCGCTCCCGGATCCGGGCCGGACCCCATTTATTTCAATGAACCGACCGGAGTAAAACACTGACTCCGGTCGGCTAATTTTTGCCCCGTATATGGCTCTCTAGCCAGACCTAAAACCGTGGTATACAGTTTCAGGTCCGGTCACAAAAACAGTATACGGGGCAAAAATGAGCCCACTGGAGTCAGCGTTTGAAATGAATGGGGTTCGGGCCGGATCCGGCTGGGATACAGAGCACCCGGTTTTCGCTCCCCCAGCTGTATCCAGTTCCCGTACACCTTATACTGGCGATGGTGATCTTGGGGTCATTGGCGGCATTCCTCCTCCTTTAATCACGGCATATTGATTTGATGCCAAAGAGCTTGATTTCATCTGACCACAACACGTTCTCCTGTGAATCATTCAAATATTCATTGGCAAACTTCTTCTGGCCCCGTACATGATCTTTCTCCATCAGACGGTCCCGTACATGATCTTTCTCCATCAGACGGTCCCGTACATGATCTTTCTCCATCAGACGGTCCCGTACATGATCTTTCTCCATCAGACGGTCCCGTACATGATCTTTCTCCATCAGACGGTCCCGTACATGATCTTTCTCCATCAGACGGTCCCGTACATGATCTTTCTCCATCAGACGGGCCCGTACATGAGGTTTCTCCATCAGACGGGCCCGTACATGAGGTTTCTCCATCAGACGGGCCCGTACATGAGGTTTCTCCATCAGACGGGCCCGTACATGAGGTTTCTCCATCAGACGGGCCCGTACATGAGGTTTCCCCATCAGACGGGCCCGTACATGAGGTTTCCCCATCAGACGGGCCCGTACATGAGGTTTCCCCATCAGACGGGCCCGTACATGAGGTTTCCCCATCAGACGGGCCCGTACATGAGGTTTCCCCATCAGACGGGCCCGTACATGAGGTTTCCCCATCAGACGGGCCCGTACATGAGGTTTCCCCATCAGACGGGCCCGTACATGAGGTTTCCCCATCAGACGGGCCCGTACATGAGGTTTCCCCATCAGACGGGCCCGTACATGAGGTTTCCCCATCAGACGGGCCCGTACATGAGGTTTCCCCATCAGACGGGCCCGTACATGAGGTTTCCCCATCAGACGGGCCCGTACATGAGGTTTCCCCATCAGACGGGCCCGTACATGAGGTTTCCCCATCAGACGGGCCCGTACATGAGGTTTCCCCATCAGACGGGCCCGTACATGAGGTTTCCCCATCAGACGGGCCCGTACATGAGGTTTCCCCATCAGACGGGCCCGTACATGAGGTTTCCCCATCAGACGGGCCCGTACATGAGGTTTCCCCATCAGACGGGCCCGTACATGAGGTTTCCCCATCAGACGGGCCCGTACATGAGGTTTCCCCATCAGACGGGCCCGTACATGAGGTTTCCCCATCAGACGGGCCCGTACATGAGGTTTCCCCATCAGACGGGCCCGTACATGAGGTTTCCCCATCAGACGGGCCCGTACATGAGGTTTCCCCATCAGACGGGCCCGTACATGAGGTTTCCCCATCAGACGGGCCCGTACATGAGGTTTCCCCATCAGACGGGCCCGTACATGAGGTTTCCCCATCAGACGGGCCCGTACATGAGGTTTCCCCATCAGACGGGCCCGTACATGAGGTTTCCCCATCAGACGGGCCCGTACATGAGGTTTCCCCATCAGACGGGCCCGTACATGAGGTTTCCCCATCAGACGGGCCCGTACATGAGGTTTCCCCATCAGACGGGCCCGTACATGAGGTTTCCCCATCAGACGGGCCCGTACATGAGGTTTCCCCATCAGACGGGCCCGTACATGAGGTTTCCCCATCAGACGGGCCCGTACATGAGGTTTCTCCATCAGACGGGCCCGTACATGAGGTTTCTCCATCAGACGGGCCCGTACATGAGGTTTCTCCATCAGACGGGCCCGTACATGAGGTTTCCCCATCAGACGGGCCCGTACATGAGGTTTCCCCATCAGACGGGCCCGTACATGAGGTTTCTCCATCAGATGGGCCCTGAAATGAGCATTCATGGCCTTGTAGACACTGCAAGATTTCAGTCCTTCACAGTGTAGTGTGTTGCCAATAGTTTTTTTGGTGACTATGGTCCCAGCTGCCTTGAGATCACTGACAGGATCCTCCGTATAGTTCTGGGCCGATTCCTCACCGTTATCATCGAGACTTCACGAGGTGAGATCTTATATGGAGCCCCCGACCGAGGGGGATTTACAGATATTTTGTGTTTCTTCCATTTGTGAATAATGGCACTGACAGCTGTAAACTTCTCACCAAACTGCTTGGCAAAGTCTTGTAGCCCATTCCAGCCTTGTGTAGGTCTTCAATTTTATCCCCGACATCCATGGGCAGCTCTCTGGTCTTGGCCATGATGAAGAGTTTAGAATCTGATTGTTTCTTTGGACAGGTGTCATTTATACAGGTAACTCTCTCCCTTTTAAGAGAGTGCTCCTCATTACT
Organism: Hyla sarda; assembly: GCF_029499605.1. Classification (NCBI taxonomy): domain Eukaryota; kingdom Metazoa; phylum Chordata; class Amphibia; order Anura; family Hylidae; genus Hyla; species Hyla sarda. Next base: position 2,098,742 of record NC_079200.1, read on the forward strand.
AGTATAAAAGACACATGGGAACCAGAAATCTTATTGATAGGGGGTCAAATACTTATTTCAGTGAGTAAAATGCAAATCAATTCATAACTTAAGTGAGATGTTTTTTTGTTTTTTTGTTTTTCTTTTTGTTATTCTGTCTTACTGTTCGAATAAAATTATATATGGATCATTGTCAGTGCGATTGTACAAAATCACCGGGGGGGGGGGGGGGGGGGGGAGACAAATAATTTTTTCTGTTGGTTGCCACTCATTTTACCCACTCTTCTCCTGTTTTCAGCCTAAACCATTGCTGGATGACATTAGCTTTTTCCTTCTCACCGGTCGTAAGAATGGAAACGTCTGACTATGGGACCAAAAAGAGCTGGGGCAAGTCTAAATCAAAGAAGGTGAGAGGTTCATCCAAAGTGTCCAAATCCAGTAGAAATCTTTCACCCGACAACAAAATGATGAAGGACCAAAAGGGCACCCGAAAACTCCGGTATAAAACACAAGAAGCTCAAAGCCGCCCGTCTCTGAGAAGTCAACAGAACGGTCAAACGAGGCAGTCATCAGGCAAGGGCAAAGTGAAAAAGGAAGTGGACGATTCCACCTGTGATGTGGAAGACCAGGGCATCGAAAAAACCAAACCGTACGCGTGTGCTATATGTCAGAAGAGCTTTGCCCAGAAATCCAACCTTGTGACCCACTTCAGAGTCCACACAGGGTCCCGGCCCTACATGTGTATGGAGTGTGGGAAGAGCTTCAGCACCAGCTCCAATGCGGTGACCCACCAGAGGGTGCACACGGGAGAGAGGCCGTACAGCTGTGGAGAATGTGGGAAAAAGTTCAGTATCAGCTCCAACCTGGTGACCCACCAAAGGGTCCATACGGGAGAGAGACCCTATGTCTGTACTGACTGTGGAAAAAGCTTCACTCACCGTTCAAACCTGGTCATCCACCAGAGGGCGCACTCGGGGGAGAAGCCTTATGAGTGCATTACGTGTGGAAAAACATTTACTCACAGCTCTCACCTTGTTGCCCACCAGAAAGTCCATGTTTAGAGAATGGAGGATTGTCTTCACCAGTGGTTGCCAAACTGTGGACCTCTAGGTGTTCCAAAGCTTTCACTCCCAGCCGATGGCTATCCGGGCATGCTGGGAGTGAAAGCTTTCCAACACCTGGAGGTCTGCAGTGACCTGCTAGGTGGAGAACATTAGTATGATGGCCTTGGCCCGAATGGGGCCTCGAAAGGACTTCTCTCTTTGTATTTTAAACTTGTGCCATGTAATGCGCCATCCGTGGCCTACTTTTTAACCCTAAAGGGGTGGATCTTGAACCCTATACGTGGTTCCTTCTGATGGTTTTTAAGATAAGATCCTCTAGAAAAGTGAAGGATCTTCTAGTAGCCTTTGACTCAAATGACCTGTGTCCCTCCAGCCATTAGTTATCACGTCCGCTCGGCTCCATACTTACCAGCCATTCCGGAGAGGACGCGAGCATACCGTGTTGTGGATGAACCACAGAGCTCAGCTTATAGGTTAACAAGGGTAAAGAATCAAGTAGACAAAAAGTAGTGATGTAAAGCGAGGGGTGAGGGGGCGAGGATTGTTCCCATATATAGACCAAGAGGTTTGTAGGTTTGATTAAGTTGATTTGTAGAGATGAGCAAAATTTATATCTAGATATCGGTAAATACCTAATTCTCAATGTGTCTGTGTGTTACTCTGGTCTACATCCCCTCCCCAAAGCCATATTTTTAGCCTAAAAGAAGCAGCCATTTTTCATGCAAAAATTACTAAAAAATGTTGGCTGTTATTATTTTTATTTTTAAAGGTTGTACATACCCCCCAAAAGCAAAGTATTAAATGAAGTGCATAGTCATATTTATTTACATCTGTAACATTAAAGAAGCACTCCAGGGTTTTTTGTTTTATTTTGTCCTAGTCCTACAGGACCATCTGTCCTGTTCCAGCACAGCGGCATCTATGCATTTCATTACTGTACCTTGTTCATGTGATCATCAGTCTGACTGATAGTAACTGTGTCACAGGATATTTGATCTGAATTAGCTGATATCTGCCCTCCAGCTCTATCTGTATACTGCTGCTCTTTCTATGGGATCAGGATATATAGTAGCTATACATCTTCCCTCCAGCTCTATCTGTATACTGCTTCTGTTATTTCAATGGTATATATATATATAACAAATCAGCAAAAAAACAGCTCACCCCCGTTCGCCTCCTGCGTCGCAGATCAGTGTGGACAGCACTGGAAGTAATATTAGAGAAAGGAAGATATCCAGCACAGTAGCTCGAATGCAGGTGTATTTATTTTAAAACAGCCTCAGGGGAGGTGTATATCTAATTTAATATATCCTGATCCAATAGAGATAGCAGCAATATACAGATAGAGCTGGGAGGGAAGGTGTATAACTGCTATATATACTGATCCCACAGAGATAACAGCAGCAGTATACAGATACAGCTGGGAGGGGAGGTATATAACTACTATCTATCTTGATCACATAGAGATAACAGCAGTATACAGATAGTGCTGGGAGGGAAGGTGTATAACTACTATATATATAAATATATATATATATATATATATATATAAATATATATAAATATATATATATATATATATATATATATATATATATATATATATATATATATGAGAAAGGAAGATATCCAGCACAGTAGCTCGAATGCAGGTGTATATATTTCAAAACAGCAACTCACATGGATCAGGACAACAGTGACGCGTTTCGATCATCTGGACGATGTTAATCGTACTGACACAGTGACCCACATTTATCATTGTGGTGTAAGTGAAGCATTTTTTACACCTTTTTTTTTGTGCGCTGTGATGTGTAGGAGCAACAAATGTATTAAATGTTCACAGAGCATTTGATACATTTTGTACAGGTCACATTTTCTCAAATTTCTCTTCACATACACTATAAAGCTACGCCAGGTCTGGGCTGGTGTAGTTTTAGGCACTTTTCAGTGGCTTTGTGCCTTTTTTGCGCCTTTTTACAAAAAGGCGCAGTTCATAAATCCCGTCTATATCATGTGTATTACCAAAATCAGTGGATCGCAACTCAAAATCAGCAGAAATGTGTAAACGAAAAGGCGCAAAAAAAGGCGGAAATAAACCCTGCTTGCGCCTTTTTGTGCCTTTTGTAGACCCAAAAAACAAAGACAATGATAAATGTCGGCCAGTCTCTCTTGGATTCCTTATATGGGGAGGAACCATTATCAGGTGTGATCCTTTCCCGTGATGATGGAAAGAACAATCCCCCATAACCAGCAAACTCCATTACAAACACAGTGCGTTAAAATCGTTCACCTTTAATATGTTTTCTACAAAAACCACAATAAAATGAGATTTACTCTTAAAAGATGAATCTAAATGCTTAGAGATCCATAGAAAAATGTTAAGAAAACACTAACGGAGTCTCCAAAATGTCCTGAATGTGGATCGAATGCAAAAACACTAGTAATGAGAATCATAAAGTATTTTCGTACAAATAATTAACTATTTACATTTACTTTTATCCTCACGCAGAACATTCTGGCACAAACCCCTGAGGGAAGGGAAAACTTCGGCATGAGGAAGAACACACGGCCCATATAACCAATAGAAATCCATCCTACTATGGAAAAGTTAAACAAATAATATATATTTTTGGATAAACAGATATATATATATATATAGGGGAGTGTAGTTGGTATCGGGGGCAATGTGGATCATGCGGCCCAATAGTGCAGTATAACATCCTGCCTTTTGTTTAGAGGGGTACTCCGCTTCTCAGCGTTTGGAACACTGTTCCGAACGCTGGAGCCGGGAGCTCGTGACGTCATAGCCCCACCCCCTCATGATGTCACGGCCCGCCTCCTCAATGCAAGTCTATGGGAGGGGGCGTGACGGCTGTCACGCCCCCTCCCATGGACTTGCATTGAGGGGGTGGGGCGTGATGTTATATGGGGCGGGGCTATGACGTCATGAGCTCCCGACTCCAGCGTTCGGAACAGTGTTCCAAACGCTGAGCAGTGGAGTACCCCTTTAATCCTGCTGGATATCTGCTATCAAGCCACATGATCCAGAAGACTTCCCTATCAAGGAGCTTCTGTCTATGGCCGCCCTCTGACTGGGGCTCCTACTCTCTCAATACCTTGGAGAACAAGACTTGTGTAGTCACCACCGTGTTTTTCTGCGCAATGTTGGCTGAGCATGGAGACGTGTCGGGAACTGAAATGTCGTACATCTGAAAGACGTTTTCTGATTCTATCTTTTAAAGGGCCAGTAGTTCACCCTACATACTGGACATTGCAGTCCCTACACCAGATACACTACACAGGAAGAGTTGCCGTTAATATACTCGCGAGGAGGAACAAAATTATTTTGGAGTTAACATAACGCTGCAACAAATACATTTACTGTGGCTGCATTTGTAGGTACTGTAATAATTGGCAGAAATGTATTATGTATGATGTTAGTTACCGCTTTAAAATCCAAACTCTACTGAGTGACAAAAGTAATTGTCTGTTTTACTGTTTTTTAAAATTGTTTAGGGGATTTTTTGCCGGAGGCTAAGCCGGATCTATTTTTGGTCCTAGCCACCTTCATGGCACGTTCTATCTGCCATTTTTGGTACCCCCTACTCTGTGGGCATGACCCTATTTCTCTTGCCTTTCTTTCAAAGTCCACATCCAGAGTGCAGTTACGTCTGGCCCGCACCATCTCCCCAACAGGCAGATTTTTAGCCACATGGGCGGGGGGGGGGGGGGATAGTTTAAGATCCAAGAAAGAGACATCAGCAGCCACGGATGAAACTGAAAAGCGTAGATTAGCCTCATTCATATTGAGTTGCTTGGCAAAGACCTCAATGGCCACTACATCGGATCCCCAAATAAACAGGAGGTCGTCAATGTAGCGGCCATACCATTGGATCTGGGGTGCAAAGGGATTGTCAGGGGAAAAGAGTCCCCCTCTCCTACCAACACATATAAATGTTGGTGAGAGAGGGGGAGAACTTAGCCCCCATATAAGCTCCGGTGGTCTGCAGGAAGAAATCACCGTCAAACAAAAAAAACTGTGAGAGTAAAAATTCCACCACCTCGACGATAAATTCCTGCAGACAACCGGAGTAACCAGAATACATGTTCAGGAACCGGGTGAGAGCAACCACTGCTTGGTCATGTGGTATAACTGAATATAGAGATGTAACATCAGCAGTCACCCAAACCCAGTTTGACTGCGACAAAAACAGAAAGGATGTGTCCCGTGTCCTTAATGTAGCCAGATATCTCTATCAAGGGCGCCAAATACACTGCTCAAAAAACTAAAGGTCTCCCTGCGCTAACACATCGAAGATCTGAATGAATTAATCGTATGAAATACTTTTGTGTTTACATAGTTGAATGCGCTGACAACAAAATCCACACAAAAATTATCAATGGAAATCAAATGTATTAACCCATGGAGGTCTGGATATGGAGTCACTCAAAATCACAGAGGAAAACCCCACTACAGGCTGATCCAACTTTATGTAATGTCCTTAATACAAGTCCCAATGAGGCTCAGTAGTGTGTGTGGCCTCCACGTGCCCGTATGACCTCCCTACAACGCCTAGGCATGCTCCTGATGAGGTGGAGGATGGTCTCCTGAGGGATGTCCTCCCAGACCTGGACTAAAGCATCCGCCAACTCCTGGACAGTTTGTGGTAGATGGAGCGAGCCGTCCCAGATGTGCTCAATCGGATTCAGGGGAACATCAATGCCTTCCTCTTGTAGGAACTGCTGACACACTCCAGCCACATGAGGTCTAGCATTGTCTTGTATTAGAAGGAACCCAACCGCACCAGCATATGGTCTCACAAAGGGTCTGAGGATCTCATCTCGGTACCTAATGGCAGTCAGGCTACCTCTGGCAAGTACATGGAGGGCTGTGTGGCCCCCCCAAAGAAATGCCACCCCACTCCATTATTGACCCACCGCCAAACCGGTCATGCTGGAGAATGTTGCAGGCAGCAGAACGTTCTCCATGGCGTCTCCAGACTCTGTCACGTCTGTCACATGTGCTCAGTGTGAACCTGTTTTCATCTGTGAAGAGCACAGGGCGCCAGTGGCGAATTTGCCAATCTTGGTGTTCTCTGGCAAATGCCAAACGTCCTGCACGGTGTTGGGATGTAAGCTCAACCCCCACATGTGGACTTCGGGCCCTCATACCACCCTCATGGAGTCTGTTTCTGACTGTTCGAGTGGACACATGCACATTTGTGGCCTGGTGAAGGTCATTTTGCAGGGCTCTGGCAGTGCTCCTCCTGCTCCTCCTTGCACAAAGGCGGAGGTAGCGGTCCCGCTGCTGGGTTATTGCCCTCCTACGGCCTCCTCCACGTCTCCTGATGTACTGACCTGTCTCCTGGTAGCGCCTCCATGCTCTGGACACTACGCTGACAGACACAGCAAACCTTCTTGCCACAGCTCGCATTGATGTGCCATCCTGGATGAGCTGCACTACCTGAGCCACTTGTGTGGGTTGTAGACTCCGTCTCATGCTACCACTAGAGTGAAAGCACCGCCAGCATTCATAAGTGACCAAAACATCAGCCAGGAAGCATAGGAACTGAGAAGTGGTCTGTGGTCACCACCTGCAGAACCAGTCCTTTATTGGGGGTGTCTTGCTAATTGCCTATAATTTCCACCTGTTGTCTGTTCCATGTGAAATTGATTGTCAATCAGTGTTCTTCCTGAGTGGACAGTGGGATTTCACACAACTGTCAGTGACTTGGAGTTATGTTGTGTTGTGTAAGTGTTCCCTTTATTATTTTGAGCAGTGTAGATTCAGCAAGTGCTCTTTACCTTCTTGACATCTTCCATTGTTGTTGTTACGTAACCTTCGATGTGAAGAATGTGAATCTGAACGTTCATATAGGTTGTGAGTAACGTGAGCAAAAATAAAAATATGAATATTGTTTTTAAGATGTATATGATGCAACTAAATAGGGAGACGTCCTGCCCTGTACAACAGTGGCTTTGAAATTCTGTAAGCTTAAAGTGGTCCTTCTAATGGAGGTCTCTCTAATGGAGGTCTCTCTAATGGTGGTCTCTATAATTGTGGTCCTTCTCATGGTGGACCATCTAATGGAGGTCTCTCTAATGGTGGTCCCTCTCATGGTGGTCCCTCTCATGGTGGTGTCGCGGCAGGATATCTGTTTATAATTCACGCCAAGACTGGACCAGTCTGGGTTTGGTGAATGCCAGGAGAACGTTACCTGCAGGACTGTATGGTGCCGGCTGTAAGGTTTGGTGAAGGAGGGATGAGGTTTTTGGGTTGTTCTTTAGGGGTCGGCCTTGGCCTTGGTTCCAGTTTAGGGAATTAGGGAAATTGTCCACAAGACAAGATGCTCCTCCCTGTTCCCCCAGGACTATAGTTAACCCTTGTGTAGGTTCCCGATACCTTCCTCCAGATTATGTATATTGATTCTTTAGTCTGATTTGTGACCATCTCTTGGTCACGTTCCTCATTCCTGAACAATGTCCGCAGTGTCACCGGGGGTATTATCCTGCTGATAGAGGTCACTGCCATTAGGGGGTCCCGCTGCCATGACTTGATCCATACAAATGGTTAAGTAGGTGTCATGGTAACCTCCACATGATGCCAGGACACAAAGTTTCCAGCAGAACATCGCCCATCACATGACCCCTGCCAACTTTTCTTCCCATAAAGCACTCTGGTGCCATCTCTTCACCAGGTAAGTGACCCCGGCCGGGCACATGATGGAGAACGTCATCCTTCAGACCAGGGGGCTTCTTCCATTGCTTCATGGTCCAGTTGTCCTCAGGAACCCAAGAAGAATGGACTGATCTCTTACTGCCTCATGTGTCCACCATTGTCACCAGTAAATAACATTAAAGGGGTATCCAGCGCAGAGGGATCTCCGGCTATTGCTCCAGCATCCCGCTCCCATCCTAACCCGCAATCCTCTTCCGCCCAGAAATCGTGACCCTTGGGCACGGAGTGTCATTGGTCGTGGCAATGTCCTGCCTGGGTCAGTGATTGGTTGAGAGCAGTCTGACACTCCGGACCTCAACGTCACTTCAGGCCCAAGGTTATTCCCGTAGGGTCAATTCTTCCCATTAGGTAATTGCTCCCAGTAGGTAGATAATTTCCATCCCCGCAGTAGGTAAATGCCTCCAGTAGGTAGCTAATCCCCTATATGAGGTAAATGCTTCCATTAGGTTGTTTCCCCCAATGGATCCCTTCCAAAAAAGTTATAAATATCCCCCTCACCTTCCCTCCAGTGATGACAAAGTCATGTGGCCTCATTTTATCCGGCCGACCAGTTGATCCTAATGGAAGTGTCTTGAGAACCCACCGGGGCTGCCATGGTAATCAGGAGCGTAAGATGGTGACGGAACATACCAGGACATCTCAGCTCTGCTTCAGGGTGAACACCGGCCTCTAGTGAAGCTGCCTATGGCCACTAGAGGCTGGTGACATCACAGAGTGACGGCATTGTGCGCATCCGGAAGGTAGAGACGCTGCCAACCTGACTGCAGGGTAGCCGAGGTGAATGTTTTTTTATTTTTTTTACATCTTCAGGGGGGTCCTACCTAAAGGGGGCATTCTATATACAGCAAGCAAATAACCTGCAAGGGGGGGGGAGGAGTCAAACTACCTACTGGGGTCCTTCACACAAGGGGTTCCTATCTACATACAGAGATGTTCTATATACATGGGGGGGGGCTCCCTTTAGAAGGCAACCTATCTACAGGAGGTCCTGTATACCGGGGGGGAAAAACCTACAGGGGGCGCACTACTTATGGGGGAGGACTACCTACTGGAAAAGCAGTTGTGACCTTATCAATCCCAGTTCCAGTCACAACATTTATGATATGTCAATTAACCCTTTGACCAAACATAATTATTTAACGGGGTACTCCGCCCCTAGACATCGTATCCCCTATGCAAATGATAGGGGATAAGATGTCTGATCGCGGGGGTCCTGCCACTGGGGACCCCCGTGATCTCCCTGCTGCACCCAGCGTTCATTTAGAAAGTCAGGTTCAGCTTAGAGGATCGTGACGTCACAGTCACACCCCGCTCAGGACATCACGGTCACGCCCCCTCAATGCAAGTCTATGGGAGGGGGCGTGGCTGTGACGTCACGAGCCTCCGCATCGCCAGTCATCAGGCACGGAGTGAAGTTCGGATGTCTGGGGTGCCGCGCCCGAGATTGCAGGGGTCCCCATCGGCGGATAGGGGATAAAATGTCTAGGGGCGGAGTACCCCCTTTAAGTTGAATTTTTTTTTTTGCAGACCCCAAATAATCGCACAAATATCCATATGTCCCTCAGAAGAGAAAGGTCACCCCCCCCGTGTTAGGATTTTACTACGTGTTATGGTGAAACTATATGACACAACGTAATGGGGAATTTTACACGGTCTTATAGGATTTCTGTCCTGGTCCCCGTCTGCAGATCATCGCACCGTGCGGCTCGTCTCCTCAGCAGCTGGATGAAGCATCTCGAGCAGACGCTGCAGCAGAGAGCATGCTGGGATTTGCAGTCTTGGAGGATGCGTCTGTCATGGTGCGGAGAGTCGTCCTCCCAGAATGCCCCCTGTGCGGGTGCTGGGCATGTGCAGATCTGCGGGTGATGATTCTCTTGTATATGAGGTGATGTAGCAGAGCTCAGCATGCGGTGGTGTCACAGCTGCACGCATCTTATTATACCGCGGTCTCCACGGTAACCTGTGAATCCTAATTCTGAAAACGTTAATCTGGTGAGAGGACGAGTGTCGCCTGAGGGGACGGCGAGCGCACGAGGTAAGTCCTCCCGGTACTGACCGGCGCTTCTTCTTTCTAGTATCTAAGACGCGGTAACATTGCGGTTTTTGCAGCCGTCGCATTCATGCGATTCTATCCTTGAAATTCGTGTAAAATCGAATATATCTAGGCCAGCGCTTCCCAACCAGGGAGCCTCCAGCTGTTGCAAAACTACAACTCCCAGCATGCCCGGACAGCCAACAGCTGACGCAATTGAACATAAATATTTAATGAGATTTTCCCATTTATCGTTTGCAGTGTAGAAATTCTCTAGTATATTTTTCGTTATATTCTTTATCAAAGTTTTATATATATAGAAACATGAAGTTATTTATATCCATGCAACTATCTAGTTGGGAAAGTACAACTTCCTTCCCCTTTGGCTGTCCGGGCATGCTGGGAGTTGTAGTTTTGCTACAGCTGGAGGCACCCTGGTTGAGAAACAATGTATTAGACACACATGCACTATCCCAAGGCTCCATGCTGTCCCCAAAAGGTAAATCAAAGCTTCCCTCTTATCTCAGAAGCCGCTGTCTGTCTGGTCATGCTGGGAATTGTAGTTTTGCTACAGCTGGAGGCACCCTGGTTGGGAAACAATGTACTAGACACACATGCACTACCTCAAGGCTCCACGCTGTCCCTGAAAGATAAATCAAGGCTTCCCTCATCTTCTAAGAAGCCGCTGGCTGTCTGGGCATGCTGCAGGGGAAGAGAAGTGAGGGATTTTTCTCTCTTTTACAGGGCAGTATGCGGGCCTAATATATGGCGGCAGTATGGGGGCCCAACTACCATATGGGGACTTTATTACTATATAGGGGCCTAATACTATGTGGAGGCAGTATAGGGGTCTAATACTATATGGAGGCAGTATAGGGGGCTAATACTATATATGTATGGGGCCCTAGTTACCTTATGGGGCAGTGTGAGGGGCTTAATTACTATATGGGGCAGTGTGGGGCCTAAGTATGACATGGGAACAGTGTGGGGCCCAAGTACTATATGGGAGCACAGAGGGGTCTGACTACTATATGGGGGGCAGTGTTAGGGGCCTAATTACTATATGGGGCAGTGTGGGGCCTTACTATTATCTTGGGGAAGTATGGAGGCCTTCTTCTATATGGTGCAATATGGGGGCCTAAAACTATAGGGGCAGTGCGAAGGGCCTAATTAATATATGGGGGCAGTGTGGGGCCTCAGTACTATATGGAGGCACAGAGGGATCTACGATATGGGGCCTACCACTATATGAGGGTTGTATCCCTCATACAACCCCTATATAGTGGTAGGCCCCATATCGTAGGTCTTACTACTATATAGTTGCAGTGTGAGGCGCCTAATTAATATATGGGGGCGGTGTGGGGGTCTAAGTATTATATAGGGGCACAGATGGGTCTAACTACTATATGATGGTCAGTGTGGGGGCCTTAATACTATATAGTGGCTACTATTATACGGGGCTGTATGAGGGATCTTACTACTATATGGGGGCAGTGTGGGATCTAAGTACTATATGGCGGCACAGAGGAAGCCTAACTAGTATATGGTGGGCAGTATTGGGGCCTAAATGCTATATAGGGGCCTTCTACTACAGTCATGGCGGTAAATGTTGTCCCCCCTGAAATGTTTCTATATAATGAAGTATTTCTCACAGGAAAGGATTGCAGTAACACAGGTTTATTCCCTCTGTATATATATATAGATCTCCTCTCCTCTGTGTATATATATATATATATATAGATCTCCTCTCCTCTGTATATATATATATATATATATAGATCTCCTCTCCTCTGTATATATATATATTGCAGTAACACAGGTTTTGCTATACACATGTTTATTCCCTTTGTGTATATATATATATATAGATCTCCTCTCCTCTGTATATATATATAGATCTCCTCTCCTCTGTATATATATATATATTGCAGTAACACAGGTTTATTCCCTTTGTGTATATATATATATAGATCTCCTCTCCTCTGTGTATATATATATAGATCTCCTCTCCTCTATATATATATATATTGCAGTAACACAGGTTTATTCCCTTTGTGTATATATATATATAGATCTCCTCTCCTCTGTATATATATATAGATCTCCTCTCCTCTGTATATATATATATTGCAGTAACACAGGTTTATTCCCTTTGTGTATATATATATATAGATCTCCTCTCCTCTGTGTATATATATATATATACATATATATATATATATATATATATAGATCTCCTCTCCTCTGTGTATATGTATATATATATATATATATATATATATATAGATCTCCTCTCCTCTGTATATATATATATATATATATATATAGATCTCCTCTCCCCTGTATATATATATAGATCTCCTCTCCTCTGTATATATATATATAGATCTCCTCTCCTCTGTATATATATATATATATAGATCTCCTCTCCTCTGTATATATATATATATATATATATATATATATATAGATCTCCTCTCCTCTGTATATATATATAGATCTCCTCTCCTCTGTGTATATATATATATATATATATATATATATATATATAGATCTCCTCTCCTCTGTATATATATATATCTCCTCTCCTCTGTATATATATATATATATCTCCTCTCCTCTGTATATATATATATATAGATCTCCTCTCCTCTGTATATATATATATAGATCTCCTCTCCTCTGTATATATATATATATATATAGATCTCCTCTCCTCTGTATATATATATAGATCTCCTCTCCTCTGTATATATATATATAGATCTCCTCTCCTCTGTGTATATATATAGATCTCCTCTCCTCTGTATATATATATATATATAGATCTCCTCTGTATATATATATATAGATCTCCTCTCCTCTGTATATATATATATATATATATATATATATATAGATCTCCTCTCCTCTGTATATATATATATATAGATCTCCTCTCCTCTGTGTATATATATAGATCTCCTCTCCTCTGTATATATATATATAGATCTCCTCTCCTCTGTATATATATATATAGATCTCCTCTCCTCTGTATATATATATATATATATATATAGATCTCCTCTCCTCTGTATATATATATATATAGATCTCCTCTCCTCTGTGTATATATATAGATCTCCTCTCCTCTGTATATATATATATAGATCTCCTCTCCTCTGTATATATATATATATATATATAGATCTCCTCTCCTCTGTATATATATATATAGATCTCCTCTCCTCTGTATATATATATATAGATCTCCTCTCCTCTGTATATATATATATATATATAGATCTCCTCTCCTCTGTATATATATATATATATATATATATATAGATCTCCTCTCCTCTGTATATATATATATAGATCTCCTCTCCTCTGTATATATATATATATATAGATCTCCTCTCCTCTGTATATATATATATAGATCTCCTCTCCTCTGTATATATATATATATATATAGATCTCCTCTCCTCTGTATATATATATATATAGATCTCCTCTCCTCTGTATATATATATAGATCTCCTCTCCTCTGTATATATATATATATATAGATCTCCTCTCCTCTGTATATATATATATATATATATATATATATATATATATATAGATCTCCTCTCCTCTGTATATATATATATAGATCTCCTCTCCTCTGTATATATATATAGATCTCCTCTCCTCTGTATATATATATATATATAGATCTCCTCTCCTCTGTATATATATATATATATAGATCTCCTCTCCTCTGTATATATATATATATTGCAGTAACACAGGTTTTGCTATACACATGTTTATTCCCTTTGTGTGAATTGGAACTAAACCAAAAAAGGAGGAAAAAAAGCAAATTGGACCTAATGTCCCCAAACTCCAAGAATTCACAATGGACTATAATCATCTTTCTACTAAATGTCCTGTTTCAGTTGATGATTTTGAAAGTATGAAGCCTTTATTCCTCGAACTGTAAAAACTATCAATGGATGAAACCTCAGCTAGATGGGGCCTTTCTGGACATTTATTTAACTGAAGCCATCGTACCCAGGGGGCTCAGCTTACACCCCCTTCCTTCTTTACTAATGATGATGTATTTTGTAATGAATGGGAAAAAGCCTTAAACATGCTCCAATACACTTTTGAAATGACTATGGGGTAAAAGGAATGCCCTTGTCAATGATATATCAGACCGAATTGCTACTTGTATCAATTCCCTCCCAAAATACCAGCACATACCTGACTACAGAGAATGGCACAAGCAAGTTCACCGGCTGGAGAGGGAGGTCATCTCTAAAAAAAAAATCAACAAACGTTCCAGGGATCGCAATGATTACCACACCGGAAATATTAAATACCGGCTCAAAACCTCCACACCACCCATAACAACAACTCAAAAAAATCACACTCTCAACCCCATCAATGAGAGCCATACACGTCCACAGGCTTCTAGATACCCACACAAGGGTACCACACAAAGACATCCCTCCAGCAGGTCACGTAAGCCCTTCAATCAACAAGAAGGGCATCATCAACCCACCAGAACATTCAACGCTACCACCAAACTCATTACTACTCCCCCATGATCAAATACCATCCATACTCACTGGACCGTATCTCCACCATCCACTACCAACAATACATTACCCCACTCCATCCGACCGCTCACCCACACCATCACTACCAACCAAAATGGCCACCCAGGAGCCACCTCCATCTGCTCTCCCACTCCACTCATTCCAACTGCTTCCAACCCAGCCCCCCTTAAGGTAATTCCCACCATTACCAAAAGTCCTATCTCTGCTAAACCACCCCATCCATCATCCCACAGACAAAGTCCCATTCCTGCTAACATACCCCCATCCACCATCCCACAGACGGCCGCCTTGGCTCATACTTCCCCAACCGCTCCACCCACACAAGACATCCTGACACAGGATCTTCTTGACCTTATGGGACAACTGGCCGAACAACCACCCTACCTACCCTCTGGCAGATTCCGCACTGACTCAGATAACATATTTGACGACTCACTCACTACCACCAGTAATCCAGTTACCCCGTACAGACGCCTCTCCGTCCACCAGTTTGTTACTCCAGTCAGCACTCCACACAATCCTCATGTAAATTCCTCACACAACTCTCCGCTTTCAGACTCCTCCCCCACCAACAACACCACAGTTTTCTTAGCACTACCCACAGCTATAAAGACTCCTCCATTACTAAAGAACCAAGAAGTGCTTCCCCCTCTGGAACACATCCATATAGCACCTCCACTAGGCACAAAAAGAAAAAATCGAGAAGGAGGGGATGTAGGGGAGGACATAGTGCCAAGGAAAGAAAGGAAAATCAAAGAATACTTCAAAGTCAAACCAAGGAACTAAATAAAGTCAAGATTTTCAACCTTTCACATCACGCTCTTAATGGAGTGGAGCAAAGGGTCCATGAGAAGGGCCTCTCGTTCTGCCCGTACAAATCCAATGATTTTGATCTGTTTATGGACCTGAATACCTTCATACGAAAGCTCACCATTAAGAGATTTTTCTCCCTCAAAGAAACCGACGGTGTGCCCATTAAAACCAGGATCGACACCGAACCCTCTACGTTGGTTCCACCACCAGTTTCCACGGGCTTACAACCCAAATCCAACTTTTATCCTCTACACGTCAAAGGAAGCTTTATAGATGCCTTCTCGGCACTAGTGCAAGCAGACTTTGATGACCTCACCCGGACAACGGTTCATACCAAATACTCACACAATCTTATTAATGCCGAAAGATCTGCCATCAAATCTCTCTCTGAAAACCACCATATTACCATACGTCCGGTGGACAAAGGTGGAGGAATTGTCATATTGAACAGGACTGACTACATCGCAGAGGCTCGCAGATTACTCTCCGACACAAAGTATTTTTCACCAATTACACATAATCCCACTAAACTATTCCACCAAGAATTATCTACACTGGTTAACCTAGGAGTCACCAGCAGAGTTCTCTCCACAGCAGAAAGAGACTTCATTCTCATCAAAGAACCGGCCCTCCTGTTGTTTTACTATCTACCTAAAATACACAAGAGCACCATCAACCTCCCCGGTCCCCCCATCATCTCTGGTATCAGTTCTATTTCATCCAATCTTTCACACTACATCTATCTACTCCTTCAAAACCATGTCACCAACCTACCGTCACACCTCAAAGATACCACGGACGTCATCAAAACCATTCTAGAAGTGGAGTGGAAACCCGACTACCTCCTAGTCACTATGGACATAACCTCACTCTATACTGTCATCGAGCACGAAGCAGGAGTCAACGCCGTCTCGCATTTCATCTCTAAGGATCCACTAATGCCTTTAGCCCAGGTAGACTTCATCCTACAAGGACTCCGCTTCATACTCACTCATAATTTCTTTGAATTCATGGGCCAACTGTATATCCAACACACCGGGACCGATATGGGGTCCAAAGTGGCCCAAAGCTTTGCAAATCTCTTTGTCGGCCACTTTGAAGAGACTTTTGTCTACCCGCACCACCTTTTCTGACACTGCATCTTCTACAAATGATTTATAGATGACATCTTCATTGTATGGAAGGGGACAGGACCAGCCTAGACAATTTTCTCACATATCTCAACTCGAACAACTGGTCTCTCCACTTCACACAAACCATTTACACCAACAATGCAGAGTTTCTCGATGTTCTGGTATCACATGATAATCACGCCCTTTACACTAAAACCTAATCAAACCCGTAGATAGCAACAGCTATCTAGATTTTAGCAGTGGCCATTTCAAAAAATGGCTCTGCAACGTTCCCTACGGACAATTCAAGAGGATTATGAGAAACTGCACAAGAGACGATGACTTTGCCACACAGAGCAACATCCTAAAAGCCCGCTTCAAGGCCAAAGGCTATCCCCGTTCTCTTGTGCAGTCCTCCTACACCAGAGCTCTGTCACACAGCCAAGCATCTTGCTTACTTCCAAAACCTGTACCTACCATTGAGCCCACGGACCGCTGACACAATTTCATTACCACCTTCAGCAGATAGCATAAGGTCATTAGAACCATACTAACCAAACACTGGTCTGTCCTCCTACGTGACCCACACCTCAACAGTATCCTTCCATCCAAACCATCACTTACGTTCCGCAGGGCACGAACCCTTAAAAATCTGGTGGCTCCCAGCAAATTAAAACCCATACCCCAACAATCCAACCCATCCATTATTCCGGACATCACCGGTAGCTTCAGGTGCGGATCGTCTCGCTGCAAATGCTGCCCAAATATTAAGCACAGATGCCATACGTTTTCCTCTACTGTTACTGGGGAGACCCACACTATCAAATCATTCCTGAATTGTGGTTCTCAATACATTATCTACCTACTGCAATGTACCTGTAATAAACAATATGTAGGTAGAACTATACGCTGTTTTAGGGAACGTATGAACAAGCATCGGAACAATACCGTACATGGCTTCCTTCTGCGCAGCGTCTCCCGCCACCTCACAGAACATCACAATCATTCAGGCCACCCCCATCGAACATATCTCCATAAACGTGAACCAGAGATTTAACACCCTGAGAAGACGGGAACATTTCTGGATTCACACCCTCCGCACCTTATCTCCAGGTGGCTTAAACGACATGATAGAATGCCACCTATAGTCACACCTTCCCACTGTTTTTGTCGAGCATCCCACCACCCACATCACCACCCCACTACAATAATAACCCACCCCCTAAACCCTCAGTACGGCCGTGGTGGCAGGAGATGTCTGCACGCTCTATTTTTATTGCGGTCAATGGGAGATATATTTCCTGGACACTTTTCCCGACTGATCTGATGTGACAGTCGGTTTTTACATATCTGTCATGCCTTCGTACTTTATACATGTCTGTGTCTTTCAGAAACATTCATCTTTACATATTCAGCCATTTCCACATTCTTGTAATCACATTTTAAGATACCTTTTTACTCTGGTAGTTTATATTTCGCTCACATAGTTTTATATTTATTATAATTTTTTTTATATATTAATAATGACCCTTTACTGCCTTACATAGCTTTTCATGTATTCAGTACTAGTGGACTCTCCTTTTAATTTTATTTATTTTAATTGATCCACAGTTTACATCCCAACTCCTGATAAATATGTATACATAGATATGATGCGTTCATCTTTCCATGGTGTTTATATTATTAACAACTGCCATATATTATGACACGCCTCCTCCATTTATCCATCCTATATGCGCCAAAACTGTGTGCTATATATACATTTAGGCCGTACTTAGTAGCGCAATTTAAGCATTGCCATACATCTGTCTCCATGACAGCACATCGCAGCAGATCCACACATACTTCCCTGCTGTGCTCACCACTGGACGAAGCCGGTCACGTGGTACCCACCCCCGTGCAACGCGTCCCTAGCAACCAAATGCCCTGCTGGGGATCGCGATTGCTCACTCCCTCACAGCCGGTCACTTGGCACCGCCCCTGTGCGATGCGTCCCCGCGCACTCTGCCACAGCCGGTCACGTGTCTCTCGCCCTGAGTGACGCGTCCCTATCAACCACACGCCCTGCTGGGATCGCGATCGCTCACTTGGCTACAGTGTTTGTTTACAGCACTGTAGCTCACAGCATGCGCATCTGGACACCGGATGCGGACATCAGCTACGGACTTTGTACCTGCAACACTGCATATCTATTTTGTATATTTTGTATATATACATGAGTACTAGAGATCTTGCCATTAATACAGCTTTATACAATATCTCATTACTATGTTTTGTAATTGTACCTAATACCTATTATGCAACTTACCTGTTTGTAGCTCCTCCCAGTGCCCTTTTGGCGCCCATTTTCTCATGTATATATACCTGCATGTTTGTAACTGCTGACATACTGATCTGAAGAAGGGGAGGCTCCCCGAAACGCGTAATCCTCTTATTTTATTGTTTTATGGTTCGTCCAATAAACTGCCCAGTGTTTTGTACTACCTGCATCTCTGGCTACAGTTTGTTACCCACACAATTGGAACCAGCAGCGCCATCCAAAGGTTCTTTTTCGCTTTGCCATTGATCAAACTCCTAAAATGGGCTGGACAGAATTATTGGCACCTTTAACTTAATATTTGGTTGCACACCCTTTGGAAAAAATAAGTATTAAGCATCAATAAGCTTCTTACACCTCTCAGCCGGAATGTTGGACCACTCTTCCTATAACCATCAATAAGCTTCTTACACCTCTCAGCCGGAATGTTGGACCACTCTTCCTATAAGCATCAATAAGCTTCTTACACCTCTCAGCCGGAATGTTGGAGGACTCTTCCTTTACAAACTGCTCCAGGTCTCTTATTGGACGGCGCCTTTTCCCAACAGTAATTATAAGATCTCTCCACAGGTGATCAATGGGATTTAGATCTGGACTCATTGCTGACACTTCAGAACTCTCCAGCACTTTGTTGTCGTCCATTTCTGGGGCTTTTTGACGTATGTTTGGGGTCATTGTCCTGCTGGAAGACCCAAGATCTCGGACACAAACCCAGCTTTCTGACACTGGGCTGTACAGTGCGACCCAAAATCCATTGGTAATCCTCAGATTTCATGATGTCTTGTACACATTCAAGGCCCCCAGTACCAGAGGCAGCAAAACAACCCAAAACATCACTGACCTCCCCCATATGTCACTGTAGGTACTGTGCTCTTTTCTTTGTAGGCCTCATTCCGTTTTCGGTAAACAGTAGAATGATGGTCTTTACCAAAAAGATCTATCTTGTCTCATCTGTCCACAAGACGTTTTCCCAGAAGGATTTTGGTTACTCAAGTTCATTTTGGTAAAATGTAGTCTTGGTTTTTTCTGTCTGTGTCAGCAGTGGGGTCCTCCTGGGTCTCCTCCATAGTGGGGTCCTCCTGGGTCTCCTCCATAGTGGGGTCCTCCTGGGTCTCCTCCATAGTGGGGTCCTCCTGGGTCTCCTCCATAGTGGGGTCCTCCTGGGTCTCCTCCATAGGGGGGTCCTCCTGGGTCTCATTTAAATGTCGACAGATAGTTCGCGCTGACACTGATGCGCCCTGAGCCTGCAGGACAGCTTGAATATCTTTGTAACTTGTTTGGGGCTGCTTATCCACCATCCGGACTATCCTGCGGTGACACCTTTCATCAGTTTTTCTCTTCCGTCCACACCCAGGGAGATTATCTACAGTGCCATGGGGTGTAAACTTCTTGATAATGTTGCGCACTGTGGACAAAGACAAATCTAGATCTCTGGAGATGGACTTGTAACCTGGAGATTGTTGATATTTTTCCACAATTTTGGTTCCCAAGTCCTCAGACAGTTCTCTTCTCCTCTTTCTGTTCTCTTCTCCTCTTTCTGTTCTCTTCTCCTCTTTCTGTTCTCTTCTCCTCTTTCTGTTCTCTTCTCCTCTTTCTGTTCTCTTCTCCTCTTTCTGTTCTCTTCTCCTCCTCTTTCTGTTCTCTCTCCTCCTCTTTCTGTTCTCTCTCCTCCTCTTTCTGTTCTCTCTCCTCCTCTTTCTGTTCTCTCTCCTCCTCTTTCTGTTCTCTTCTCCTCTTTCTGTTCTCTCCTCCTCTTTCTGTTCTCTTCTCCTCTTTCTGTTCTCTTCTCCTCTTTCTGTTCTCTTCTCCTCTTTCTGTTCTCTCTCCTCCTCTTTCTGTTCTCTTCTCCTCTTTCTGTTCTCTTCTCCTCTTTCTGTTCTCTCTCCTCCTCTTTCTGTTCTCTTCTCCTCTTTCTGTTCTCTCCTCCTCTTTCTGTTCTCTTCTCCTCTTTCTGTTCTCTCTCCTCCTCTTTCTGTTCTCTTCTCCTCTTTCTGTTCTCTCCTCCTCTTTCTGTTCTCTTCTCCTCTTTCTGTTCTCTTCTCTTTCTGTTCTCTTCTCCTCTTTCTGTTCTCTTCTCCTCTTTCTGTTCTCTTCTCCTCTTTCTGTTCTCTTCTCCTCTTTCTGTTCTCTTCTCCTCTTTCTGTTCTCTTCTCCTCTTTCTGTTCTCTTCTCCTCTTTCTGTTCTCTCCTCCTCTTTCTGTTCTCTTCTCCTCTTTCTGTTCTCTCTCCTCCTCTTTCTGTTCTCTTCTCCTCTTTCTGTTCTCTCCTCCTCTTTCTGTTCTCTTCTCCTCTTTCTGTTCTCTTCTCCTCTTTCTGTTCTCTTCTCCTCTTTCTGTTCTCTTCTCCTCTTTCTGTTCTCTCCTCCTCTTTCTGTTCTCTTCTCCTCTTTCTGTTCTCTTCTCCTCTTTCTGTTCTCTCTTCTCCTCTTTCTGTTCTCTCTTCTCCTCTTTCTGTTCTCTCTTCTCCTCTTTCTGTTCTCTCTTCTCCTCTTTCTGTTCTCTCTCCTCCTCTTTCTGTTCTCTCTCCTCCTCTTTCTGTTCTCTCTCCTCCTCTTTCTGTTCTCTCTCCTTCTCTTTCTGTTCTCTCTCCTCCTCTTTCTGTTCTCTCTCCTCCTCTTTCTGTTCTCTCTCCTCCTCTTTCTGTTCTCTCTTCTCCTCTTTCTGTTCTCTCTCCTTCTCTTTCTGTTCTCTCTCCTCCTCTTTCTGTTCTCTCTCCTTCTCTTTCTGTTCTCTCCTCCTCTTTCTGTTCTCTCCTCCTCCTCTTTCTGTTCTCTCCTCCTCTTTCTGTTCTCTCCTCCTCTTTCTGTTCTCTCCTCCTCTTTCTGTTCTCTTCTCCTCTTTCTGTTGTCCATGCTTAGTGTGACACACACAGACACACAATGCAAAGACTAAGTGAACTTCTCTCCTTTTTATCTGCTTTCAGGTGTGATTTTTATATTGCTCACACCTGTTACTTGCCCCAGGTGAGTATAAAGGAACATCACATGCTTGGAACAATCTTATTTTTCCATAACTTTGAAAGGTGCCAATAATTGTGTCCGGACCATTTTTGGAGTTTGGTGACATTAGGTCCAATTTGCTTTTTTTCCTCCTTTTTTGGTTTAGTTCCAATACACACAAAGGGAATAAACATGTGTATAGCAAAACCTGTGTTACTGCAATATATATATATATATATATATATATATATACAGAGGAGAGGAGATCTATATATACAGAGGAGAGGAGATCTATATATATATATATATATATATATATATATACAGAGGAGAGGAGATCTATATATATATATATATATATACAGAGGAGAGGAGATCTATATATATATATATATATACAGAGGAGAGGAGATCTATATATATATATACAGAGGAGAGGAGATCTATATATATATATATATACAGAGGAGAGGAGATCTATATATATATACAGAGGAGAGGAGATCTATATATATATATATATATATATATATATATATATACAGAGGAGAGGAGATCTATATATATATATACACAAAGGGAATAAACATGTGTATAGCAAAACATGTGTTACTGCAATATATATATACAGAGGAGAGGAGATCTATATATAAATATACACAAAGGGAATAAACATGTGTATAGCAAAACCTGTGTTACTGCAATATATATATATATACAGAGGAGAGGAGATCTATATATATATATATATATATATATATATATATATATATATACACAGAGGAGAGGAGATCTATATATATATATATATATATATATATATATATACAGAGGAGAGGAGATCTATATATATAGATATATATACAGAGGAGAGGAGATCTATATATATATATATATATATACAGAGGAGAGGAGATCTATATATATATATATATATATATATATATACAGAGGAGAGGAGATCTATGTATATATATATATATACATATATATATATATATATATATATATATATATATATATACACACACACATATACACAAAGGGAATAAACATGTGAATAGCAAAACCTGTGTTACTGCAATATATATATATATATATATATATATATATATATATATATACAGAGGAGAGGAGATCTATATATATATATATATACACAGAGGAGAGGAGATCTATATATATACAGAGGAGAGGAGATCTATATATATATATATATATATATATATATATATATATACAGAGGAGAGGAGATCTATATATATATATATATATATATATATACAGAGGAGAGGAGATCTATATATATATACAGAGGAGAGGAGATCTATATATATATATACAGAGGAGAGGAGATCTATATATATATATACAGAGGAGAGGAGATCTATATATATATACAGAGGAGAGGAGATCTATATATATATACAGAGGAGAGGAGATCTATATATATATATATACAGAGGAGAGGAGATCTATATATATATATATATATATATATATACAGAGGAGAGGAGATCTATATATATATACAGAGGAGAGGAGATCTATATATATATATATATACAGAGGAGAGGAGATCTATATATATATATATATATACAGAGGAGAGGAGATCTATATATATATATATACACAAAGGGAATAAACATGTGAATAGCAAAACCTGGGTTACTGCAATATATATATACAGAGGAGAGGAGATCTATATATATATATATATATATATATATATATATATATACACAGAGGAGAGGAGATCTATATATATATACAGAGGAGAGGAGATCTATATATATATATATATATATATATATATACAGAGGAGAGGAGATCTATATATATATATATATACAGAGGAGAGGAGAGGAGATCTATATATATATATATATATATACAGAGGAGAGGAGATCTATATATATATATATACAGAGGAGAGGAGATCTATATATATATATATATATACAGAGGAGAGGAGAGGAGATCTATATATATATATATATATATATATACAGAGGAGAGGAGATCTATATATATATATACAGAGGAGATCTATATATATATATATATATATATATATATATATATATACAGAGGAGAGGAGATCTATATATATATATATATATATATATATATATATATATATATATACAGAGGAGAGGAGATCTATATATATATATATATATATATATATATATATATATACAGAGGAGAGGAGATCTATATATATATATATATACAGAGGAGAGGAGATCTATATATATATATATATATATATATATACAGAGGAGAGGAGATCTATATATATATATATACAGAGGAGAGGAGATCTATATATATATATATACAGAGGAGAGGAGATCTATATATATATATATATATATATACAGAGGAGAGGAGATCTATATATAAATATACACAAAGGGAATAAACATGTGAATAGCAAAACCTGTGTTACTGCAATATATATATATATATATATATATATATATATACACAGAGGAGAGGAGATCTATATATATATACAGAGGAGAGGAGATCTATATATATATATATATACAGAGGAGAGGAGATCTATATATATATATATATACAGAGGAGAGGAGATCTATATATATATATATATACAGAGGAGAGGAGATCTATATATATATATATATACAGAGGAGAGGAGATCTATATATATATATATATATACAGAGGAGAGGAGATCTATATATATATATACAGAGGAGAGGAGATCTATATATATATATATATATATATATATATATACAGAGGAGAGGAGATCTATATATATATATATATATATATATACAGAGGAGAGGAGATCTATATATATATATATATACAGAGGAGAGGAGATCTATATATATATATATATATATATATATACAGAGGAGAGGAGATCTATATATATATATATACAGAGGAGAGGAGATCTATATATATATATATATACAGAGGAGAGGAGATCTATATATATATATATACAAAGGGAATAAACATGTGAATAGCAAAACCTGTGTTACTGCAATATATATATATATACAGAGGAGAGGAGATCTATATATATATATATATATATATACAGAGGAGAGGAGATCTATATATAAATATACACAAAGGGAATAAACATGTGAATAGCAAAACCTGTGTTACTGCAATATATATATATATATACAGAGGAGAGGAGATCTATATATATATATATATATATACAGAGGAGAGGAGATCTATATATATATATATATATATATATACAGAGGAGAGGAGATCTATATATATATATATACATACAGAGGAGAGGAGATCTATATATATATACACAGAGGAGAGGAGATCTATATATATATATATATACAGAGGAGAGGAGATCTATATATATATATATATACAGAGGAGAGGAGATCTATATATATATACAGAGGAGAGGAGATCTATATATATATATACAGAGGAGAGGAGATCTATATATATATATACAGAGGAGAGGAGATCTATATATATATATACACAAAGGGAATAAACATGTGAATAGCAAAACCTGTGTTACTGCAATATATATATACAGAGGAGAGGAGATCTATATATATATACAGAGGAGAGGAGATCTATATATATATATACAGAGGAGAGGAGATCTATATATATATATATATACAGAGGAGAGGAGATCTATATATATATACAGAGGAGAGGAGATCTATATATATATATACAGAGGAGAGGAGATCTATATATATATACAGAGGAGAGGAGATCTATATATATATATATACAGAGGAGAGGAGATCTATATATATATATATATACACAAAGGGAATAAACATGTGAATAGCAAAACCTGTGTTACTGCAATATATATATATATACAGAGGAGAGGAGATCTATATATATATATATACAGAGGAGAGGAGATCTATATATATATATACAGAGGAGAGGAGATCTATATATATATATATATATACAGAGGAGAGGAGATCTATATATATATATATATACAGAGGAGAGGAGATCTATATATATATATACACAGAGGAGAGGAGATCTATATATATATATATATATACACAGAGGAGAGGAGATCTATATATATATACAGAGGAGAGGAGATCTATATATATATACAGAGGAGAGGAGATCTATATATATATATATATATATATATATACAGAGGAGAGGAGATCTATATATATATATATATATATATATATACAGAGGAGAGGAGATCTATATATATATACAGAGGAGAGGAGATCTATATATATACAGAGGAGAGGAGATCTATATATATATATATACACAAAGGGAATAAACATGTGTATAGCAAAACCTGTGTTACTGCAATCCTTTCCTGTGAGAAATACTTTGTTTTATAGAAAGAATTCCAGGGGTGCCAACATTTACGGCCATGACTGTAATATATAGCACATGTGTATGTACAGTATATATATAGTATATAGCACATGTGTATGTACAGTATATATATAGTATATAGCACACGTGTATGTACAGTATATATATAGTATATAGCACATGTGTATGTACAGTATATATATAGTATATAGCACATGTGTATGTACAGTATATATATAGTATATAGCACACGTGTATGTACAGTATATATATAGTATATAGCACACGTGTATGTACAGTATATATATAGTATATAGCACACGTATATGTACAGTATATATATAGTATATAGCACGCATGTATGTACAGTATATATATATATATATATATATAGAATACAGCACACATGTACAGTATATATATATATATAGTATATAGCACACGTGTATGTACAGTATATATATATAGTATATAGCACACGTGTATGTACAGTATATATATAGTATATAGCACACGTGTATGTACAGTATATATATATAGTATATAGCACACGTGTATGTACAGTATATAATATATATATGGTATCTTTGTTGTTCTTTACAGTCGTCATCCCCGGACACCATGGGCTGCCAGGAGGTGCACGCAGTGACCTTATTGGCTTTCGTATGCGGCACGTCCTCCGTATCCGGTCTGTTCGCCGCCGTTCTTCTTCCCCAATGGCGACTGATGAAGCTTTACACGTTTAACAGGAACGAGAAGAACCTGACGGTGAGCATGGGGCTGTGGGTGAAGTGCACTCGTCTGGAGTGGAGCCGCGACTGTATGATCTACGACACCGCGTGGTTCGCCAACGTGGACCAGCTGGATATCCGCGTCCTGCAGTTCGCCCTGCCCTTCAGCATCCTGACCGCAGCCACCGCGCTGATCCTGTGTCTGATCGGAATCTGTAACACCACGTTCAACTCCAACATCCCGAGCCTGAAGATCGCCAAGTGTCTGGTGAACAGCGCCGGCTGCCATCTTGTGGCCGGCGTGCTCTTCTGTTTGGCCGGTGCCATGAGTCTCACCCCATCGGCCTGGGTCATATTCTACAACAACATCCTGAACAGCAGATACGGGCCGTACTTCACCTATGACATCGCCGTCTTTGTCGCCATTGGGAGCGCCGGGGGGATGTTCTTCACGGCGGCGCTGCTGTTCGCCTGGTACTGTAACTGTAAGTCCTCGTCCTCCGCTTACTGGCAGCCGCTCTACTCACATATTCCTAACATGGCAAATTACATCCCCCCCTCTTATTCCTCCCAGTCCCCCCTGTCGGCCATCGACATAGACTTCCCCGTTACCTACACAGTTTAGTTATGGCGTCATCTGTAATGGCGACATTTATCTCCACCATGATACTCTGCTGCATCATCCGGCTACGAACGGTCACAACTTCTTTTTTTTTTAAAGCAACAAAAAAAAAGAAACCTACGACCCCCCTCCCCCCAACACGTCCCCCATAGACATGAAAGGAGGGGGCGTGGCTGTGACATCACGATCATGGCCTCCGGCTTCAAGTGTTCTGAATACCGGAGTTTCCCTTTAATGCTTTACTTCATTAATGTTACATAAGACTGTTATTGTTTTCTTTTACAGAGCTTTAAAGGGGTACTCCTATGGAAAACTTTTTTTTTTGTTTTTTTAAATCAACTGGTGCCAGAAAGTTAAACAGATTTGCTAATTAATTCTATTAAAAATCTTAATCCTTCCAGTACTTATTAGCTGCTGAATACTACAGAGGAAATCCTTTTCTTTTTGGAACACAGAGCTCTCTGCTGACATCACGAGCACAGTGCTCTCTGCTGACATCTCTGTCCATTTTAGGAAATGTCCAGAGCAGCATATGTTTGCTATGGGGATTTTCTCCTACTCTGGACAGTTCTTAAAATGGACAGAGATGTCAGCAGAGAGCACTGTGGTCACGATGTCAGCAGAGAGTTCTGTGTTCCAAAAAGAAAAGAATTTACCCTTTAGTATTCAGCAGCTAATAAGTACTGGAAGGATTAAGATTTTTTAATAGAAGTCATTTACAAATCTGTTTAACTTTCTGGCACCAGTTGATTTAAAAAAAAAAAAAAAAAGTTTTCCACCGCAGTACCCCTTAAAGTATTCATGAGCACTAGCGGCTGCGCCAAGACGTGGTCATGTGATCTGCTGCAAACTTTTTTTTTTTTTTAAATACGTAGTTGACCATAAGTTAGAAAATTACTCAGAATTGTTACTAAATAAATAAATAACTAATTAAATAAGTCAAATATTAACATGAACCTCTGAACTGATGTAAATGATCGTTATAAATTGTTACATATTATTGGTGATTCGATACTTTTTCCATCTGTTCTATTGTAAATTCTGCAGCAGACGACTCCTCCCCGGATGCGCCATAAATGAAGAACATATATACAAATCTTAGATGTTAGAAGCCGCTCGTGTTATTTTTTTCAGTTTGTGATGTAAATTGATTTTTGGGATTTCATAAATGAAGACGCCTCTGTTATATTTCTAAATATTTGTTGTATGTGGTATAAACAGTACAATGGTCGACTTCAAATAAAGTTCTGCATGTTGGGGCAGAAATCCAGAAGTTTACTTTCTGACAATTAAAGGAGCAATTAAGGGAACCAGTCACATTGTGCATGCAGTCAAATTTACATATATCAGGTTATAGAGCAGGAGGAGCTGAGCAGATGATATATACAATACAGTACAATCTGCAGGTATCATGTTATAGAGCAGGAGGAGCTGAGCAGATGATATATACAATACAGTACAATCTGCAGGTATCATGTTATAGAGCAGGAGGAGCTTAGCAGAAGATATATATAGAATACAGTACAATCTGCAGGTATCATGTTATAGAGAAGGAGGAGCTTAGCAGATGATATATATAGAATACAGTACAATCTGCAGGTATCATGTGATAGAGCAGGAGGAGCTTAGCAGATGATATATATACAATACAGTACAATCTGCAGGTATCAGAGCAGGAGGAGCTGAGCAGATAATATATACAATACAGTACAATCTGCAGGTAACATGTGATAGAGCAGGAGGAGCTGAGCAGATAATATATACAATACAGTACAATCTGCAGGTATCATGTGATAGAGCAGGAGGAGCTTAGCAGATGATATATATACAATACAGTACAATCTGCAGGTATCAGAGCAGGAGGAGCTGAGCAGATAATATATACAATACAGTACAATCTGCAGGTAACATGTTATAGAGCAGGAGGAGCTGAGCAGATGATATATACAATACAGTACAATCTGCATGTAACATGTTATAGAGCAGGAGGAGCTGAGCAGATGATATATATACAATACAGTACAATCTGCAGGTATCATGTTATAGAGCAGGAGGAGCTGAGCAGATAATATATATAATACAGTACAATCTGCAGGTATCATGTTATAGAGCAGGAGGAGCTGAGCAGATGATATATACAATACAGTACAATCTGCAGGTATCATGTTATAGAGCAGGAGGAGCTGAGCAGATGATATATACAATACAGTACAATCTGCAGGTATCAGGTTATGGAGCAGGAGGAGCTGAGCAGATGATATATATACAATACAGTACAATCTGCAGGTATCATGTTATAGAGCAGGAGGAGCTGAGCAGATGATATATACAATACAGTACAATCTGCAGGTATCATGTTATAGAGCAGGAGGAGCTTAGCAGAAGATATATATAGAATACAGTACAATCTGCAGGTATCATGTTATAGAGAAGGAGGAGCTTAGCAGATGATATATATAGAATACAGTACAATCTGCAGGTATCATGTGATAGAGCAGGAGGAGCTTAGCAGATGATATATATACAATACAGTACAATCTGCAGGTATCAGAGCAGGAGGAGCTGAGCAGATAATATATACAATACAGTACAATCTGCAGGTAACATGTGATAGAGCAGGAGGAGCTGAGCAGATAATATATACAATACAGTACAATCTGCAGGTATCATGTGATAGAGCAGGAGGAGCTTAGCAGATGATATATATACAATACAGTACAATCTGCAGGTATCAGAGCAGGAGGAGCTGAGCAGATAATATATACAATACAGTACAATCTGCAGGTAACATGTTATAGAGCAGGAGGAGCTGAGCAGATGATATATACAATACAGTACAATCTGCATGTAACATGTTATAGAGCAGGAGGAGCTGAGCAGATGATATATATACAATACAGTACAATCTGCAGGTATCATGTTATAGAGCAGGAGGAGCTGAGCAGATAATATATATAATACAGTACAATCTGCAGGTATCATGTTATAGAGCAGGAGGAGCTGAGCAGATGATATATACAATACAGTACAATCTGCAGGTATCATGTTATAGAGCAGGAGGAGCTGAACAGAAGATATATACAATACAGTAAAATCTGCAGGTATCATGTTATAGAGCAGGGGGAGCTGAGCAGATGATATATACAATACAGTACAATCTACAGGTAACATGTTATAGAGCAGGAGGAGCTGAGCAGATTATATATATATATATATATACACAGTACAATCGGCAGGTATCATGTTATAGAGCAGGAGGAGCTGAACAGATGATATATACAATACAGTACAATCTGCAGGTAACATGTTATAGAGCAGGAGGAGCTGAGCAGATGATACATACAATAGAGTACAATCCGCAGGTATCCTGTTATAGAGCAGGAGGAGCTGAGCAGATGATATATATACAATACAGTACAACCTGCAGGTATCATGTTATAGAGCAGGAGGAGCTGAGCAGATTCTATATACAATACAGTACAATCTGCAGGTATCATGTTATAGAGCAGGAGGAGCTGAGCAGATGATATATACAATACAGTACAATCTGCAGGTATCCTGTTATAGAGCAGGAGGAGCTGAGCAGATGATATATATACAATACAGTACAACCTGCAGGTATCATGTTATAGAGCAGGAGGAGCTGAGCAGATTCTATATACAATACAGTACAATCTGCAGGTATCATGTTATAGAGCAGGAGGAGCTGAGCAGATGATATATACAATACAGTACAATCTGCAGGAAACATGTTATAGAGCAGGAGGAGCTGAGCAGATGATATATACAATACAGTACAATCTGCAGGTAACATGTTATAGAGCAGGAGGAGCTGAGCAGATGATATATACAATACAGTACAATCTGCAGGTATCATGTTATAGAGCAGGAGGAGCTGAGCAGATGATATATACAATACAGTACAATCTGCAGGTATCATGTTATAGAGCAGGAGGAGCTGAGCAGATGATATATACAATACAGTACAATCTGCAGGAAACATGTTATAGAGCAAGAGGAGCTGAGCAGATGATATATACAATACAGTACAATCTGCAGGTAACATGTTATAGAGCAGGAGGAGCTGAGCAGATGATATATACAATACAGTACAATCTGCAGGAAACATGTTATAGAGCAGGAGGAGCTGAGCAGATGATATATACAATACAGTACAATCTGCAGGTAACATGTTATAGAGCAGGAGGAGCTGAGCAGATGATATATACAATATAGTACAATCTGCAGGTAACATGTTATAGAGCAGGAGGAGCCGAGCAGATGATATATACAATACAGTACAATCTGCAGGTATCATGTTATAGAGCAGGAGGAGCTGAGCAGATGATATATACAATACAGTAAAATCTGTAGGTATCCTGTTATAGAGCAGGAGGAGCTGAGCAGATGATATATATACAATACAGTACAACCTGCAGGTATCATGTTATAGAGCAGGAGGAGCTGAGCAGATTCTATATACAATACAGTACAATCTGCAGGTATCATGTTATAGAGCAGGAGGAGCTGAGCAGATGATATATACAATACAGTACAATCTGCAGGAAACATGTTATAGAGCAGGAGGAGCTGAGCAGATGATATATACAATACAGTACAATCTGCAGGTAACATGTTATAGAGCAGGAGGAGCTGAGCAGATGATATATACAATACAGTACAATCTGCAGGTATCATGTTATAGAGCAGGAGGAGCTGAGCAGATGATATATACAATACAGTACAATCTGCAGGAAACATGTTATAGAGCAGGAGGAGCTGAGCAGATGATATATACAATACAGTACAATCTGCAGGTAACATGTTATAGAGCAGGAGGAGCTGAGCAGATGATATATATACAATACAGTACAACCTGCAGGTATCATGTTATAGAGCAGGAGGAGCTGAGCAGATTCTATATACAATACAGTACAATCTGCAGGTATCGTGTTATAGAGCAGGAGGAGCTGAGCAGATGATATATACAATACAGTACAATCTGCAGGAAACATGTTATAGAGCAGGAGGAGCTGAGCAGATGATATATACAATACAGTACAATCTGCAGGTATCATGTTATAGAGCAGGAAGAGCTGAGCAGATGATATATACAATACAGTACAATCTACAGGTAACATGTTATAGAGCAAGAGGAGCTGAGCAGATTATATATATATATATATACACAGTACAATCTGCAGGTATCATATTATAGAGCAGGAGGAGCTGAACAGATGATATATACAATACAGTACAATCTGCATGTATCCTGTTATAGAGCAGGAGGAGCTGAGCAGATTATATATATATACAATACAGTACAACCTGCAGGTATCATGTTATAGAGCAGGAGGAGCTGAGCAGATTCTATATACAATACAGTACAATCTGCAGGTATCATGTTTTAGAGCAGGAGGAGCTGAGCAGATGATATATACAATACAGTACAATCTGCAGGTATCCTGTTGTAGAGCAGGAGGAGCTGAGCAGATGATATATATACAATACAGTACAACCTGCAGGTAACATGTTATAGAGCAGGAGGAGCTGAGCAGATTCTATATACAATACAGTACAATCTGCAGGTATCATGTTATAGAGCAGGAGGAGCTGAGCAGATGATATATACAATACTGTACAATCTGCAGGTATCATGTTATAGAGCAGGAGGAGCTGAGCAGATGATATATACAATACAGTACAATCTGCAGGAAACATGTTATAAAGCAGGAGGAGCTGAGCAGATGATATATACAATACAGTACAATCTGCAGGTAACATGTTATAGAGCAGGAGGAGCTGAGCAGATTCTATATACAATACAGTACAATCTGCAGGTAACATGTTATAGAGCAGGAGGAGCTGAACAGATGATATATACAATACAGTACAATCTGCAGGAAACATGTTATAGAGCAGGAGGAGCTGAGCAGATGATATATATATATATATATATATATACAATACAGTACAGTCTGCAGGTATCATGTTATAGAGCAGGAGGAGCTGAGCAGATGATATATACAATACAGTACAATCTGCAGGAAACATCTTATAGAGCAGGAGCTGAGCAGATGATATATACAATACAGTACAATCTGCAGGTATCATGTTATAGAGCAGGAGGAGCTGAGCAGATGATATATATACAATACAGTACAATCTGCAGGTATCATGTTATAGAGCAGGAGGAGCTGAGCAGATGATATATACAATAGAGTACAATCTGCAGGTATCCTGTTATAGAGCAGGAGGAGCTGAGCAGATGATATATATATACAATACAGTACAATTTGCAGGTAACATGTTATAGAGCAGGAGGAGCTGAGCAGATGATATATACAACACAGTACAATCTGCAGGTATCATGTTATAGAGCAGGAGGAGCTGAGCAGATGATATATACAATACAGTACAATCTGCAGGAAACATGTTATAGAGCAGGAGGAGCTGAGCAGATGATATATATATATATATATATATATATATACAATACAGTACAGTCTGCAGGTATCATGTTATAGAGCAGGAGGAGCTGAGCAGATGATATATACAATACAGTACAATCTGCAGGAAACATCTTATAGAGCAGGAGCTGAGCAGATGATATATACAATACAGTACAATCTGCATGTATCCTGTTATAGAGCAGGAGGAGCTGAGCAGATTATATATATACAATACAGTACAACCTGCAGGTATCTTGTTATAGAGCAGGAGGAGCTGAGCAGATTCTATATACAATACAGCACAATCTGCAGGTATCATGTTATAGAGCAGGAGGAGCTGAGCAGATAATATATACAATACAGTACAATTTGCAGGTAACATGTTATAGAGCAGGAGGAGCTGAGCAGATGATATATGCAATACAGTACAATCTGCAGGTATCATGTTATAGAGCAGGAGGAGCTGAGCAGATGATATATACAATACAGTACAATCTGCAGGAAACATGTTATAGAGCAGGAGGAGCTGAGCAGATGATATATATATATATATATATATATATATATATATATATATACAATACAGTACAGTCTGCAGGTATCATGTTATAGAGCAGGAGGAGCTGAGCAGATGATATATACAATACAGTACAATCTGCAGGAAACATCTTATAGAGCAGGAGCTGAGCAGATGATATATACAATACAGTACAATCTGCAGGTATCATGTTATAGAGCAGGAGGAGCTGAGCAGATGATATATATACAATAAAGTACAATCTGCAGGTATCATGGTATAGAGCAGGAGGAGCTGAGCAGATGATATATACAATACAGTACAATCTGCAGGTATCCTGTTATAGAGCAGGAGGAGCTGAGCAGATGATATATATACAATACAGTACAACCTGCAGGTATCATGTTATAGAGCAGGAGGAGCTGAGCAGATTCTATATACAATACAGTACAATCTGCAGGTATCATGTTATAGAGCAGGAGGAGCTGAGCAGATGATATATACAATACAGTACAATCTGCATGTATCCTGTTATAGAGCAGGAGGAGCTGAGCAGATTATATATATACAACACAGTACAACCTGCAGGTAACATGTTATAGAGCAGGAGGAGCTGAGCAGATTCTATATACAATACAGTACAATCTGCAGGTATCATGTTATAGAGTAGGAGGAGCTGAGCAGATAATATTATACAATACAGTACAATTTGCAGGTAACATGTTATAGAGCAGGAGGAGCTGAGCAGATGATATATACAATACAGTACAATCTGCAGGTATCATGTTATAGAGCAGGAGGAGCTGAGCAGATTCTATATACAATACAGTACAATCTGCATGTAACATGTTATAGAGCAGGAGGAGCTGAGCAGATGATATATACAATACAGTACAATCTGCAGGTATCATGTTATAGAGCAGGAGGAGCTGAACAGAAGATATATACAATATAGTACAATTTGCAGGTATCATGTTATAGAGCAGGGGGAGCTGAGCAGATAATATATACAATACAGTACAATCTACAGGTAACATGTTATAGAGCAGGAGGAGCTGAGCAGATTATATATATATATATATATACACAGTACAATCTGCAGGTATCATGTTATAGAGCAAGAGGAGCTGAACAGATGATATATACAATACAGTACAATCTGCAGGTAACATGTTATAGAGCAGGAGGAGCTGAGCAGATGATGATATATAAATATAAATATATATATATATATATATATATATATATATATATACAGTACAATCTGCAGGTAACATGTTATAGTGCAGGAGGAGCTGAGCAGATTCTATATACAATACAGTACAATCTGCAGGTATCATGTTAAAGAGCAGGAGGAGCTGAGCAGATGATATATACAATACAGTACAATCTGCAGGTGTCATGTTATAGAGCAGGAGGAGCTGAGCAGATTCTATATACAATACAGTAACATCTGCAGGTATCATGTTATAGAGCAGGAGGAGCTGAGCAGATGATATATACAATACAGTACAATCTGCAGGAAACATCTTATAGAGCAGGAGCTGAGCAGATGATATATACAATACAGTACAATCTGCAGGAAACATGTTATAGAGGAGGAGGAGCTGAGCAGATTATATATACAATACGGTACAATCTGCAGGTATCATGTTATAGAGCAGGAGGAGCTGAGCAGATGATATATACAATACAGTACAATCTGCAGATATCCTGTTATATAGCAGGATGAGCTGAGCAGATGATATATATACAATACAGTACAACCTGCAGGTATCATGCTATAGAGCAGGGGAAGCTGAGTAGATTCTATATACAATACAGTACAATCTGCAGGTATCATGTTATAGAGCAGGAGGAGCTGAGCAGATTCTATATACAATACAGTACAATCTGCAGGTATCATGTTATAGAGCAGGAGGAGCTGAGCAGATGATATATACAAAACAGTACAATCTGCAGGAAACATGTTATAGAGCAGAAGGAGCTGAGCAGATGATATATACAATACAGTACAATCTGCAGGAAACATGTTATAGAGCAGGAGGAGCTGAGCAGATGATATATACAATACAGTACAATCTGCAGGAAACATCTTATAGAGCAGGAGCTGAGCAGATGATATATACAATACAGTACAATCTGCAGGAAACAGGTTATAGAGCAGGAGGAGCTGAGCAGATGATATATACAATACGGTACAATCTGCAGGTAACATGTTATAGAGCAGGAGGAGCTGAGCAGATGATAAATACAATACACTACAATCTGCAGGTATCATGTTATAGAGCAGGAGGAGCTGAACAGAAGATATATACAATACAGTACAATCTGCAGGTATCATGTTATAGAGCAGGAGGAGCTGAGCAGATGATAAATACAATACACTACAATCTGCAGGTAACATGTTATAGAGCAGGAGGAGCTGAGCAGATGATATATATACAATACAGTACATTCTGCAGGTAACATGTTATAGAGCAGGAGGAGCTGAGCAGATGATATATACAATACAGAAAAATCTGCAGGTAACATGTTATAGAGCAGGAGGAGCTGAGCAGATTATATATACAATACAGTATAATCTGCAGGTAATATGTTATAGAGCAGGAGGAGCTGAGCAGATTATATATACAATACAGTCCAATCTGCAGGTATCATGTTATAGAGCAGGAGGAGCTGAGCAGATGATATATACAATACAGTACAATCTGCAGGTATCATGTTATAAAGCAGGAGGAGCTGAGCAGATGATATATACAATACAGTACAATCTGCAGGTATCATGTTATAAAGCAGGAGGAGCTGAGCAGATGATATATACAATACAGTACAATCTGCAGGTATCATGTTATAGAGCAGGAGGAGCTGAGCAGATGATATATACAATACAGTACAATCTGCAGGTAACATGTTATAGAGCAGGAGGAGCTGAGCAGATTATATATACAATACAGTATAATCTGCAGGTAACATGTTATAGAGCAGGAGGAGCTGAGCAAATGATATATATACAATACAGTACAATCTGCAGGTAACATGTTATAGAGCAGGAGGAGCTGAGCAGATAATATATACAATACAGTACAATCTGCAGGTAACATGTTATAGAGCAGGAGGAGCTGAGCAGATGATACATACACAATACAGTACAATCTGCAGGTAACATGTTATAGAGCAGGAGGAGCTGAGCAGATTATATATACAATACAGTATAATCTGCAGGTAACATGTTATAGAGCAGGAGGAGCTGAGCAGATGATATATACAATACAGTACAATCTGCAGGTATCATGTTATAGAGCAGGAGGAGCTGAGCAGATGATATATACAATACAGTACAATCTGCAGGTATCATGTTATAGAGCAGGAGGAGCTGAGCAGATGATATATACAATACAGTACAATCTGCAGGAAACATGTTATAGAGCAGGAGGAGCTGAGCAGATGATATATACAATACAGTATAATCTGCAGGTAACATGTTATAGAGCAGGAGGAGCTGAGCAGATTCTATATACAATACAGTACAATCTGCAGGTAACATGTTATAGAGCAGGAGGAGCTGAACAGATGATATATACAATACAGTACAATCTGCAGGAAACATGTTATAGAGCAGAAGGAGCTGAGCAGATGATATATACAATACAGTACAATCTGCAGGAAACATGTTATAGAGCAGGAGGAGCTGAGCAGATGATATATACAATACAGTACAATCTGCAGGAAACATCTTATAGAGCAGGAGCTGAGCAGATGATATATACAATACAGTACAATCTGCAGGAAACATGTTTTAGAGCAGGAGGAGCTGAGCAGATGATATATACAATACGGTACAATCTGCAGGTAACATGTTATAGAGCAGGAGGAGCTGAGCAGATGATAAATACAATACACTACAATCTGCAGGTATCATGTTATAGATCAGGAGGAGCTGAACAGAAGATATATACAATACAGTACAATCTGCAGGTATCATATTATAGAGCAGGAGGAGCTGAGCAGATGATAAATACAATACACTACAATCTGCAGGTAACATGTTATAGAGCAGGAGGAGCTGAGCAGATGATATATATACAATACAGTACATTCTGCAGGTAACATGTTATAGAGCAGGAGGAGCTGAGCAGATGATATATACAATACAGAAAAATCTGCAGGTAACATGTTATAGAGCAGGAGGAGCTGAGCAGATTATATATACAATACAGTATAATCTGCAGGTAACATGTTATAGAGCAGGAGGAGCTGAGCAGATTATATATACAATACAGTCCAATCTGCAGGTATCATGTTATAGAGCAGGAGGAGCTGAGCAGATGATATATACAATACAGTACAATCTGCAGGTATCATGTTATAAAGCAGGAGGAGCTGAGCAGATGATATATACAATACAGTACAATCTGCAGGTATCATGTTATAGAGCAGGAGGAGCTGAGCAGATGATATATACAATACAGTACAATCTGCAGGTAACATGTTATAGAGCAGGAGGAGCTGAGCAGATTATATATACAATACAGTATAATCTGCAGGTAACATGTTATAGAGCAGGAGGAGCTGAGCAGATGATATATACAATACAGTACAATCTGCAGGTATCATGTTATAGAGCAGGAGGAGCTGAGCAGATGATATATACAATACAGTACAATCTGCAGGTATCATGTTATAAAGCAGGAGGAGCTGAGCAGATGATATATACAATACAGTACAATCTGCAGGTATCATGTTATAGAGCAGGAGGAGCTGAGCAGATGATATATACAATACAGTACAATTTGCAGGTAACATGTTATAGAGCAGGAGGAGCTGAGCAGATTTTATATACAATACAGTATAATCTGCAGGTAACATGTTATAGAGCAGGAGGAGCTGAGCAAATGATATATATACAATACAGTACAATCTGCAGGTAACATGTTATAGAGCAGGAGGAGCTGAGCAGATAATATATACAATACAGTACAATCTGCAGGTAACATGTTATAGAGCAGGAGGAGCTGAGCAGATGATACATACACAATACAGTACAATCTGCAGGTAACATGTTATAGAGCAGGAGGAGCTGAGCAGATTATATATACAATACAGTATAATCTGCAGGTAACATGTTATAGAGCAGGAGGAGCTGAGCAGATGATATATACAATACAGTACAATCTGCAGGTATCATGTTATAGAGCAGGAGGAGCTGAGCAGATGATATATACAATACAGTACAATCTGCAGGAAACATGTTATAGAGCAGGAGGAGCTGAGCAGATGATATATACAATACAGTACAATCTGCAGGAAACATGTTATAGAGCAGGAGGAGCTGAGCAGATGATATATACAATACAGTACAATCTACAGGTAACATGTTATAGAGCAGGAGGAGCTGAGCAGATGATATATATAATACAGTACAATCTGCAGGTAACATGTTATAGAGCAGGAGGAGCTGAGCAGATAATATATACAATACAGTACAATCTGCAGGCAACATGTTATAGAGCAGGAGGAGCTGAGCAGATGATGAAATGTCATCTGTTCGGAAGAACATTGTTGTGGCGGATGACGGGGAGTCTTCTCTATTCTGTGGTCTTCAATCGTGGTGCAGGATCCCACTGAAAACAATAGGATTTTGCGAGCTCAGAACTTCTGCGGTGTGAACATAGACTTAATGATTCAGTGTTTTTGGACGTGGACACCTGTCTTGAGTACATCAATAAGAAGTGCCCCCGCCCCTCGATGTTCATGTCTCTTAGTAATGGGAACCTGTCATCAGATTTTACCATATATACTGCGTGGTAAAATCATCTTCCCTACCTACCTGGGAGACATTCCTGCCAACAGTGACAGAGAAGATATGAAGTTTGAAAGGTGTCCCTGCTGGCTCATAAGTAGTCAACTGGGCAGGAGCCATCCTCTCCTAGTCCCTCCTTCTCGGGCTGTAATTACGCCCCCTCAGCATGATTGACAGCCCTCGTCACCACTCTGTTTCCTAAGCAGACGGAGCAGGTCGGGACTAGCAGAGGATGGCTCCCTCCCAGGGAACTACTTACAGGCTGGCGGGGACACCTTTCAAACTTTATATCCTCACGATGGTTTCCAGCACGAACATCTGCCGTGTATGGTCAGGAAGATATCCGTATAACGGGTTTAATTATTTGTTACAGTGTATAACACCGTGTTGCCTACAAACTGCTCCTTCCTTTGTGGTCAGTATGGAACACCTAGGGCTGCGCGGTATGGCCAAATATGTGTATCGCAGTATTTTTGTAACTTACGGCGGTTTCACGGTATATAACGGTATCCCCCCCCAAAATTTTTTTTTTTATTATTAGCGCTGCGCTGTCCCCATTGGGGTAAATACTCACATCACCAGCAAGCGCTGCCCTCCTCGTCCTTCTGTATGTTGCGGCGGCCGGCGCAGACACTCTATAGCTGTATCCCTGTGCCCGGGCTGCGAAAGGTAAACAAAAAATAAACTTTACCGCATGTTCCCACGTCGGCCTTACGCTCTTCCCTGGGACGTGAACGTCGGACAGCCGTCAGCCTATCACCGGCCGCATCAATGTTCCGCCTCGGCCAGTGATAGGCTGAGCCCACTGTCATGTAAGAGGCCGGCATCATACATAACATGGCTGCGGCCGGTGATAGGCTGAGCCCACTGTCATGTAAGAGGCCGGCATCATACATAACATGGCTGCGGCCGGTGATAGGCTGAGCCCACTGTCATGTAAGAGGCCGGCATCATACATAACATGGCTGCGGCCGGTGATAGGCTGACGGCTGTCCGACGTTCCATTCCCTAGGAAGCGGGTCTGCACCGACGGGGAAGGTGAGTTAAAGGGGTACTCCACTGTAAAACATTTTTTTTTTAATTAACTGGTGCCAGAAAGTTAAACAGATTTGTAAATTACTTCTATTAAAAAAATCTTAATCCTTCCAGTACCTTTTAGGGTCTGTATACTACAGAAGAAATGCTTTTCTTTTTGGATTTCTCTGATGTCACACCCACAGTGCTCTCTGCTGACACCTCTGTCCATATTAGGAACTGTCCAGAGTAGGAGCAAATACCCATAGAAAACCTCACCTGCTCTGGACAGTTCTTGGCATGGACAGAGGTGTCAGCAGAGAGCACTGTGGTCAGGCAGAAAGGAAATTCAAAAAGGAAAGAACTTCCTGTGGAGCATACAGCAGCTGATAAGTACTGGAAGCATTAAGATTTTTGAATAGAAGTAATTTACAAATCTGTTTAACTTTCTGGCACCAGTTGAAAAAAGAAAATAATAAAAAAGGGGTTTTCTAGTGGAGTACCCCTTTAAAGTTTATTTTGTTTACCATTTGCAGCCTGGGCATAGGGATAGAGTATAGAGCAGTGGTCTTCAACCTGCGGACCTCCAGATGTTGCTAAAACTACAACTCCCAGCATGCCCGGACAGCCGTTGG
Organism: Hyla sarda; assembly: GCF_029499605.1. NCBI lineage: Eukaryota > Metazoa > Chordata > Amphibia > Anura > Hylidae > Hyla > Hyla sarda. The sequence goes on from NC_079200.1 coordinate 2,140,461, forward strand.
CTGTCCGGGCATGCTGGGAGTTGTAGTTTTGCAACATCTGGAGGTTGAAGACCACTGGTATAGAGTGTCAGCTCCGGCGGCCACAACAAACAGGAGGACGAGGTGGGCAGCGCTTGCGGGCGACATATGTGAGTATTTACCCCGATGGGGACAGCGCAGCACTGGGCTAATAATTGGAGGGGGGCAGAACAGCGTTCGCGGGTCACATATGATTCGTTCCCCAATGTGGTTCGTTCCCCAATTCATTCCCGAGGGGGAGGGGCCAAACCGGTATTGCGGTATGGGTTAAAATTCATATCGTGCAGCCCTAGGAACACCCCTTTAACCCTATAAGGATCCCCAGAGTTTTTCATAGACTTTAATACAATCTCACATTATATATTAATAATCACTGACACCAAATATTCACTTTCCTTTTCCAATTTAATCGGCAAAAAAAAAAATATATATATATCAGTCATGTCAGTAAATGGACCGCAATCTGTCACCGCACAATAAATAATGACAAATAGACTTATAATACACAGCACCCTTGTAGAAGTAACGGGGGAGAAATCACTGTAAGAACCGGTCCAGCTTCTTCTGGATGTTGTCGAAGGAATACTTCCCCATGTAGTCGATACGACCTTCCTCCCAGTTCCGGCGCTCTTCGTCGGTTCTCAGCGCTTCTTCGGCTTCTTGGATGGATAATTCCGAAACAGACTTGGAGAGGTGAGGCTGAGCGAGAAAAGGCGACAAGAAGAAGAAATAGTTACATATTAAAATATTTTAAATGTTTTCAATCCACCTTGTCCTTAAAAGGTAAATCAAGGCTTCCCTATATTCTCATACCTTGGTGCAGTGGTCTACAAACTGCAGCCCTCCAGCTTTTGCAAAACTAGAACTCCCAGCATGCTCAGACAGCCAAGAGCCTGTCTGTCCCCTCTAGAGGCCCCACACTGTCTCTGAAAGGTAAACCAAGGCTTCCCTCTCATGTTATTCCTTAGTGGAGTAGTTTTTAAATTGTGTCCATCCAGCTCTTGCAAAACTACAACTCCGGGCATGTTCAGACAGCCAAAAGCCTGTCTGCCTCCTCTAGAGGATCCACACTGTCCCTGAAAGGTAAATCAAGGCTTCCCTCTCATGCTATTCCTTAGTGGAGTAGTTTTTAAATTGCGTCCCTCCAGCTCTTGCAAAACTACAACTCCGGGCATGTTCAGACAGCCAAAAGCCAGTCTGCCTCCTCTAGAGGATCCACACTGTCCCAGAAAGGTAAATCAAGGCTTCCCTCTCATCTTATTCCTTAGTGGAGTAGTTTTTAAATTGCGGCCCTCCAGCTGTTGCAAAACTACAACTCCCAGCATGCTCAGACAGCCAAAAGCTTGTCTGCCTCTTCTAGGGGATCCACACTGTCGCTGAAAGGTAAATCAAGGCTTCCCTCTCATCTTATTCCTTAGTGGAGTAGTTCTCTGATCTCTGCATCCCCCTCCCCTGCATCACACCCCACCCCCTCCATTCATGTCTACGTGAGGGAGCGTAACGGCTGTGTACACAGCCGTCACCCCTCCTCCCGTAGACATGAATGGAAGGGGCGTGGCGTCACGAACATAGAAGCGACAGGAGATCCCGGCGCCCGAACTCCCGCGATCAGACATCTCATCCCCTATGCTTTCAATGGGGATAAAATGTCTAGGGGCGGAGTACCCTTTTAAATATCACAGTTGGATAAATTTTGCCACCCACGTAAAAAGACTTGCTTAAATGGTACACTGTCACTTTAAAAAAATTATATATATTTTTTTTTCTTCTCAAAAATGTTTTTCTGGTCGGGATCCAAATGTTCAGACCCCGGCCGATCAAAGCTTTTGACATGTCTGTAGGACAGTGTTTCCCAACCAGTGTGCCTGTTTGCCTCCTCCAGAAGATCCACACTGTCCCTGAAAGGTAAATCAAGGCTTCCCTCTCATTACTTAGTGGAGTAGTCTTTAAACTGTGGCCCTTCAACTGTTGCAAAACTACAACTCCCAGCATGCCAGGACAGCCAAAGACCTGTCTACCTCCTCCAGAGGATCCACACTGTCCCTGAAAGTTAAATCATGGCTTCCCTCTCATTCCTTAGTGGAGTAGTCTTTAAACTGTGGCCCTTCAACTGTTGCAAAACTACAACTCCCAGCGTGCCAGGACAGCCAAAGGCCTGTCTACCTCCTCCAGAGGATCCCCTCTGTCCCTGAAAGGTAAATCAATGCTTCACTCTCACCTCAGCAGCCTTTGGCTGTCTGGACATGCTGGGAGTTGTATTTTTGCAACAGCTGGAGGCACTATAGTTGTGAAACACTGTCCTAGTCAAAAGTTTTTTTTTTTTTTTGGGGGGGGGGGGGGGGTAAGTGACAGGCACCAGTGGGACAAGCCGGCTCTCCACTGACGGCAACGCATTTCCATGCGGATGTTCTTTCTTTCTTTCGGCAACGTCTGGGATCCGGAATAACCACGACAGAACATTCGCCACAGAAATTCTAGTGTGTGAATGGCGAAGCAGAATCCCATTGGGTACAATAGGAAGCTGCTGCACCGGATTTTTCCCAGCAGAATTCCGCTCCTTAATATGTAGGACACTAAAAATCATTTTTAGGGTAGGTTCATCCTAAGATTGTGCCGAAGATCGGATACTGACATATAATGGGAGCGGCGGACCCATTGAGTCACCCAGAGACCTCTGCGCTATTTTAAAGGAGTATTCCGGCCAAATACATCTTATCCCCTATATAAAGGATAGGGGATAAGATGTCTGACTGCGCGGGTGCCACTCCGTGCTGGATGACTGGTAACTACAGCCGCCACGCCCCCTCCATTCATGTCTATGGGAGGGGGCGTGGCGGCTACGTAGTAGCCGCCACGCCCCCTTCCCATAGACACGAATGGAGGGGATGTGGCGTTAAGTCACAAGGGGGCGTGGCGTGACGTCACGTCTCCAGTCCCGGAAACAGAGAAGTTTCCAGGACAGCGAAAGCCCTGTCTGCCTCCCCCAGAGGATCCACACTGTCCCTGAAAGGTAAATCAATGCTTCCCTCTCATCTCAGCAGCCTTTGGCATTCTGGACATGCTGGGAGTATAGGTGATAAGATATATTTGGCCGGAATACCCCTTTAACAGTGCAGGAGAAAGCAATAGGGTCCGCTGCTCCGGTTAACAGGATACGGAACGTAGTGTGAACCTATAGATTATGGCTTCAATGAATGGTGCGGTGTACCCCCATAATATGTCATGACATGTATAGGAGTATTAATGCTGCGTAACATAAACATATTTTATCTCATGGTGTTACGGTATAAAAAAGAAAAAAAGAGATTACAATGGATAAAGCAAAGGATAATTACAATGAAGGGGTTAAATACGGAATTTCTTTGTGATTCTGAAGGTGAAGACAAATTAAAATGATCTAAATAGATAGAGGGGGCGCAGAAGAAGGGGGTGAGGGCGGAGATGGAAATACCATATGGACGGAGTCTTGGGTTACAGGCTCAGGGCCGGAGGGGAGACGGTCTTCATCATGGCGGGGGTCAGCAGGCGGCTCAGAGCTACAACCGGGCGGCTGGAAAGACACAACCTACATGTAATGACCTATATAACATACATCAGGGGGCGGAGACACCATCTGGTATGACCTCTGCATGGTCCATACACCCGCCATCTTGTCCGTATCGAGGATTGCAGTTCTTCAGCTATGCGCATTCTCTTCCTGCTCTGTGCAATGTGACCGAGACCAATACAAGTCTATGGGTGACTGACAATACAAGTCTATGGGTGACCGAGACCAATACAAGTCTATGGGTGACTTACAATACAAGTCTATGGGTGACTGACAATACAAGTCTATGGGTGACTTACAATACAAGTCTATGGGTGACTGACAATACAAGTCTATGGGTGACTGACAATACAAGTCTATGGGTGACTGACAATACAAGTCTATGGGTGACTGACAATACAAGTCTATGGGTGACTTACAATACAAGTCTATGGGTGACTGACAATACAAGTCTATGGGTGACTTACAATACAAGTCTATGGGTGACTTACAATACAAGTCTATGGGTGACTGACAATACAAGTCTATGGGTGACTTACAATACAAGTCTATGGGTGACTTACAATACAAGTCTATGGGTGACTGACAATACAAGTCTATGGGTGACTGACAATACAAGTCTATGGGTGACTGACAATACAAGTCTATGGGTGACTGACAATACAAGTCTATGGGTGACTGACAATACAAGTCTATGGGTGACTGACAATACAAGTCTATGGGTGACTGACAATACAAGTCTATGGGTGACTGACAATACAAGTCTATGGGTGACTTAAAATTCAAGTCTATGGGTGACTTACAATACAAGTCTATGGGTGACTTAAAATTCAAGTCTATGGGTGACTGACAATACAAGTCTATGGGTGACTGACAATACAAGTCTATGGGTGACTGACAATACAAGTCTATGGGTGACTGACAATACAAGTCTATGGGTGACTTACAATACAAGTCTATGGGTGACTGACAATACAAGTCTATGGGTGACTGACAATACAAGTCTATGGGTGACTGACAATACAAGTCTATGGGTGACTGACAATACAAGTCTATGGGTGACTGACAATACAAGTCTATGGGTGACTGACAATACAAGTCTATGGGTGACTTACAATACAAGTCTATGGGTGACTGACAATACAAGTCTATGGGTGACTTACAATACAAGTCTATGGGTGACTGACAATACAAGTCTATGGGTGACTGACAATACAAGTCTATGGGTGACTGACAATACAAGTCTATGGGTGACTGACAATACAAGTCTATCGGTGACTGACAATACAAGTCTATGGGTGACTGACAATACAAGTCTATGGGTGACTGACAATACAAGTCTATGGGTGACTGACAATACAAGTCTATGGGTGACTGACAATACAAGTCTATGGGTGACTGACAATACAAGTCTATGGGTGACTTACAATACAAGTCTATGGGTGACTGACAATACAAGTCTATGGGTGACTTACAATACAAGTCTATGGGTGACTGACAATACAAGTCTATGGGTGACTTACAATACAAGTCTATGGGTGACTGACAATACAAGTCTATGGGTGACTTACAATACAAGTCTATGGGTGACTGACAATACAAGTCTATGGGTGACTTACAATACAAGTCTATGGGTGACTGACAATACAAGTCTATGGGTGACTTACAATACAAGTCTATGGGTGACTGACAATACAAGTCTATGGGTGACTTACAATACAAGTCTATGGGTGACTGACAATACAAGTCTATGGGTGACTGACAATACAAGTCTATGGGTGACTGACAATACAAGTCTATGGGTGACTGACAATACAAGTCTATGGGTGACTGACAATACAAGTCTATGGGTGACTGACAATACAAGTCTATGGGTGACTGACAATACAAGTCTATGGGTGACTGACAATACAAGTCTATGGGTGACTTAAAATTCAAGTCTATGGGTGACTTACAATACAAGTCTATGGGTGACTTAAAATTCAAGTCTATGGGTGACTGACAATACAAGTCTATGGGTGACTGACAATACAAGTCTATGGGTGACTGACAATACAAGTCTATGGGTGACTGACAATACAAGTCTATGGGTGACTTACAATACAAGTCTATGGGTGACTGACAATACAAGTCTATGGGTGACTGACAATACAAGTCTATGGGTGACTGACAATACAAGTCTATGGGTGACTGACAATACAAGTCTATGGGTGACTGACAATACAAGTCTATGGGTGACTGACAATACAAGTCTATGGGTGACTTACAATACAAGTCTATGGGTGACTGACAATACAAGTCTATGGGTGACTTACAATACAAGTCTATGGGTGACTGACAATACAAGTCTATGGGTGACTGACAATACAAGTCTATGGGTGACTGACAATACAAGTCTATGGGTGACTGACAATACAAGTCTATCGGTGACTGACAATACAAGTCTATGGGTGACTGACAATACAAGTCTATGGGTGACTGACAATACAAGTCTATGGGTGACTGACAATACAAGTCTATGGGTGACTGACAATACAAGTCTATGGGTGACTGACAATACAAGTCTATGGGTGACTTACAATACAAGTCTATGGGTGACTGACAATACAAGTCTATGGGTGACTTACAATACAAGTCTATGGGTGACTGACAATACAAGTCTATGGGTGACTTACAATACAAGTCTATGGGTGACTGACAATACAAGTCTATGGGTGACTTACAATACAAGTCTATGGGTGACTGACAATACAAGTCTATGGGTGACTTACAATACAAGTCTATGGGTGACTGACAATACAAGTCTATGGGTGACTTACAATACAAGTCTATGGGTGACTGACAATACAAGTCTATGGGTGACTTACAATACAAGTCTATGGGTGACTGACAATACAAGTCTATGGGTGACTTACAATACAAGTCTATGGGTGACTTACAATACAAGTCTATGGGTGACTTACAATACAAGTCTATGGGTGACTTACAATACAAGTCTATGGGTGACTTACTATACAAGTCTGTGGGTAACTGACAATACAAAAGTCTATGGGTGACTGACAATACAAGTCTATGGGTGACTTACAATACAAGTCTATGGGTGACTTACAATACAAGTCTATGGGTGACTGACAATACAAGTCTATGGGTGACTGACAATACAAGTCTATGGGTGACTGACAATACAAGTCTATGGGTGACTTACAATACAAGTCTATGGGTGACTAACAATACAAGTCTATGGGTGACTTACAATACAAGTCTATGGGTGACTGACAATACAAGTCTATGGGTGACTGACAATACAAGTCTATGGGTGACTTACAATACAAGTCTATGGGTGACTGACAATACAAGTCTATGGGTGACTGACAATACAAGTCTATGGGTGACTGACAATACAAGTCTATGGGTGACTGACAATACAAGTCTATGGGTGACTGACAATACAAGTCTATGGGTGACTGACAATACAAGTCTATGGGTGACTAACAATACAAGTCTATGGGTGACTGACAATACAAGTCTATGGGTGACTGACAATACAAGTCTATGGGTGACTTACAATACAAGTCTATGGGTGACTGACAATACAAGTCTATGGGTGACTTACAATACAAGTCTATGGGTGACTGACAATACAAGTCTATGGGTGACTGACAATACAAGTCTATAGGTGACTGACAATACAAGTCTATGGGTGACTGACAATACAAGTCTATGGGTGACTGACAATACAAGTCTATGGGTGACTGACAATACAAGTCTATGGGTGACTGACAATACAAGTCTATGGGTGACTGACAATACAAGTCTATGGGTGACTGACAATACAAGTCTATGGGTGACTTACAATACAAGTCTATGGGTGACTTAAAATTCAAGTCTATGGGTGACTCACAATACAAGTCTATGGGTGACTTAAAATTCAAGTCTATGGGTGACTTACAATACAAGTCTATGGGTGACTGACAATACAAGTCTATGGGTGACTGACAATACAAGTCTATGGGTGACTGACAATACAAGTCTATGGGTGACTGACAATACAAGTCTATGGGTGACTGACAATACAAGTCTAAGGGTGACTGACAATACAAGTCTATGGGTGACTTACAATACAAGTCTATGGGTGACTTACAATACAAGTCTATGGGTGACTGACAATACATGTAACAAAACTGTTGCCAATCAATATAATACTGTACATAATTGTTGCGATGATTACAAACAATATAAGTGAGTGCAAAAAACTTAATGTAATACAAAAAATACCATAACTTACACATGAGTTCCCGGGATTGTCTGAATGAGCCTCCTCGGAGCCGTCCACGGACACGTTCTCATTTTTCATCTGAAGTTCAATTCTTCCAAACTGATGCTGTAGGGGAAAAAATGGTGCACCTTGGTAAATGGTCCCTGTAGTTTCAGGAAACTCTGTAATATATATATATATATATATATATATATATATATATAATAAGAGCTTTATTTACAGCTTAGACATTCACTACTGCTCTATAATGCCCTCCATACTGCTGCACCTGCCTACCATAAGAATGAAACAATGGCAAGAGTCGTCAGTGAGTCTGTTTGTGCTAGTTCCACAAAAAATATCCGGAAAAGAGAGTAAAGACCGGCACATACAAAACTTGGAGTAGAGGGTAATCACGGACCAGGATCCAACAAAGGACCATTTAGAGTCAGGACACCGGTGGTGGAAAGTCGCGGGTAGACGTGTAAAATGCTTTTAGTAGAGAATAAAAAGCAGACTGCACTCACCATCCATCTTTATTGGGGAAGATAAAGCATTACGACTTCAGCAGGGAGGAGCATTCAGGGCAGGGGTGTACAGCACAGAACTGTTTTGCGTGACTCGCGCTCTTACACAAGTGTGAGTGTCAGCTTGTGGAAGCGCGCGACTTGCGCAAAACAGTTCTGTCCTGTACACCCCTGCCCTGAATGCTCTCCCTGCTGAAGTCGTAATGCTTTATCTTCCCCAATAAAGCTTTGTGATGGATGGTGAGTGCAGTCTGTTTTTTATTCTCTACTAAAAGCATTTCCAACAAAAAATATATCAACCTTACAATACATAAGTTCTCTATCACTACCACAACCCCGTCTGCCGACTGCTACTGCAACTAAAGGCCAAAAATGTCCTGTTCTTCAAAGGGTTAAAGTAAACCTGTCATAAATGAAAAAACGTTTGACAAGTCAAAAATTCTGATCGATCGGGTTCTCAGTGCTGACACCCCCACCGATCAGAAGCAACTCACTCTGCTGCTCGCGTCATCTCCGTCCTGCGACCTATTATAAGTCTATGGAGCCGCCTAGAGAAGCAGGATGAAGATCGATGCAAGCTGGAGAGTGAAGCACTAAAGCATGGGCTTCTCCCAGCTCACTCTGCTGATCCGGGTGGTCTGATGAGTCTCACAAAACCCCCCTAATGCATTAGATGCTGTGATCAGTATTGATCACGGCATCTGAAGGGTTAATGGCGGAAATCAGAATAATCACTGATGTCCGCCATTAGCGGCGGGGCCCCAGCTTCTCTTATCAGCGGCCATCTTGGCCCGGTGGCTGTGTGCTTAGTACCAGGGTATGTACATGCCGTGTCCTCTAGGGTTTAATCTTGCCGAACATTATATGGATTTACCTTATCTGCGCTGTCAAGCTCCTCTTGTTCCGTCAATAAAGGTAAAATATCAGAAATGTAAACCTCCCACCAATGGACAAGGAATAAGAGGTGCTGGTGTCCATTTAGTGATTCCTCCTCTACGATCCATTTGGTTTGGGGGTTATATTTACAGTTCCAAGGCTTCGGGGTCCCTATAAAGTGAACAACCTTTGCATCTGACCCAAACCTGTAATAAAGACATATGCAGCAAGAGATATACTTTTTTTTTCCATTATTACAGTCAGTTAAAGGGGTATTCCAGGCCCAAACTTTTTTTTTATATATCAACTGGCTCCGGAAAGTTAAACAGATTTGTAAATTACTTCTATTAAAAAATCTTAATCCTTCCAATAGTTATTGGCTTCTGAAGTTGAGTTGCTGTTTTCTGTCTAACTGCTCTCTGATGACTCACGTCCCGGGAGCTGTGCAGCTCCTATGGGGATATTCTCCCATCATGCGCAGCTCCCGGGATGTGACATCATCATTGAGCAGTTAGACAGAAAACTTCAGAAGCTAATAACTATTGGAAGGATTAAGATTTTTTAATAGAAGTAATTTACAAATCTAAAAAATAAGGTGCAGCTCACAACAGAAGGACCGAGGCAGTTGAAGCTAAGGCCGGACCCCACCGGCAACAATAATGTAAATTAATAAAAACCTATAGCTTATGCCTCTAGGACCTCACCAATGGTGCATAATGGTGTGGACAAAGATAGATGTAACAGCGTTTATTCAAAAATTGCTTTTAATTCAGATATAAAATGTAATATATATATAAATAAAATAGTAGCAAAATATCACATTACACTGGCATTAATCTAATGAAAATCTTACTGGGCCCTAGTGAGGTATCAAAGAATGTGTGAATTAATATTTAAATAAGTCCATGAATCTGCAGCTAAAAAAATATAAAAATAAAAATACCAATAAAAAAAATAATTCCGTAAAAAATGTATGGATTTGTGACAAAATGATTGTAACATAAAGTCAATGAAAAAATTAATAAAAAAGTTGATGAATGAATGATACGGAGTATCTCTCACCACTGCTTCTGGCTTGATCTGTTGTAGTAGATGGGTCGCAGCCTTATATTCCTCATGTGCCCCAATGAGTGGAAGGGGGGCACAGATTGATAGATCTCCCTTAGCAGCCCCGTTGGCAAGGGGGCGCAAATAGATGTTGCGTATCGTGAGCTCCGATGGCAGGGGAGCAAGCGGCAGTTGCAGCGCTCAGGACCGGCTTAGCACAGATGGCACTAGTCTGGCACTCCAGCAGGAGTGTCAGTCGGCTCGGGTGCGACAACGGGTCTGCTGGTGATGGTATTCCGGGAGCAATGGAAGGTCTGGGATTGGCGTCCCACGTGGAGGCAGAAGATAAGGCTATGAGATGCAATGGATGGTAAGGTTACAGCCAGGCAGGGCGGAGTAGAACAGGTTTAACTCCTCTGTTGCCGAGGTATTTGCAGATGGACGCTGATGATGACTTTGTGAATAGTGCCAGATTTCTAAACGCGTTTCGGGGTACTGGGAAACAAAGACCTCCGACCCCTTCCTCAGTAGAAATGTGTATACCTATACACATCTGTGCCCCCCTTCCACTCATTGGGGCACATGAGGAATATAAGGCTGCGACCCATCTACTACAACAGATCAAACCAGAAGCAGTGGTGAGAGATACTCCGTATCATTCATTCATCAACTTTTTTATTAATTTTTTCATTGACTTTATGTTACAATCATTTTGTCACAAATCCATACATTTTTTACGGAATTATTTTTTTTATTGGTATTTTTATTTTTATATTTTTTTAGCTGCAGATTCATGGACTTATTTAAATATTAATTCACACATTCTTTGATACCTCACTAGGGCCCAGTAAGATTTTCATTAGATTAATGCCAGTGTAATGTGATATTTTGCTACTATTTTATTTATATATATATTACATTTTATATCTGAATTAAAAGCAATTTTTGAATAAACGCTGTTACATCTTTCTTTGTCCACACCATTATGCACCATTGGTGAGGTCCTAGAGGCATAAGCTATAGGTTTTTATTAATTTACAAATCTGTTTAACTTTCCGGAGCCAGTTGATATATAAAAAAAAGTTTTTGCCTGGAATACCCCTTTAATGTCCCAGTAAGATTCTGTAGGGAAATTTTAAGAGCATAAAGGATTAAAGGAATTATCCAGGGTAAAAATACAACCTGTGTACAGCGTCAAATAGTATAATAAAGCAACTTACTAATATAATGTTATTAGCCATAATGCATAAATCTTCTGTATCAGCTGTACTGCCTGGCTTGTAGCTGTGACATCACATCTCCCTCCCTGTTCTCCTCTCCCCTCCTGACTGCTCACTGGTCTCCAGTAATGTGAACAGGGGAGCTTGTATTACTGCTCATTAGATTTATATTGAATTTAGATAAGGCAGCAATGAGCCTGAAACTACTGTAACTGAGAAAGACTTCCTGCTGCCTTATCTAATGGGTCATAAATCTAATGCTCAGTAATAACCCTTCACATCACTGGTCTCATCCTGAACAGACAGGAGGGAAGCAATAGACTGCTTTGACAGACCTGTATGTGTATGTGACATCACAGCTACAAGGGCAAGAGCAAAGCTGATTTGGAGAGATCTGTGCAATATGGATAACAACATTATATGTTGCTTCTTTATACTTTTTGACACCTTACACAGGTTGTTCCATTCTCTGGACAACCCTTTAAACCTGTAGATTTAAAAATGAAAGCAATTGAACGAATGAACCTGGATCCCCCCGCTGACAGTTGTGCAGAGGGTCCTAAACAGGATGGAGCCCAGCGGCAGTGTGAACGAGCCTTTACCTGAAGCTCCGGCTCCCCCTGAATAACTCAGTTACATGCAGTTTGATCTCTGTACTTACTGTTTAAATGCAGGAATATAAGTGTAAACGGAACAAATGCTCAGGTTATAGATGAACGGTAAATGTTTGCTGATGTCTGATGTCGCCCAGTTACTGAAGAAGCTGTTCAAGAGCCCCTGGTCACCACCTGCAGAGATTCAGGGAAAAACATAACTACCCCGGACAGTACGTGTGTCTGCGCTATTGTATATGGCTGTGCATTGACTTAAAAACAGAATAAAGTGGCCTTTGATGGCACTGTGTGAGTGCGCCCGGAGTCTATACCGAGACTTTTTGTACCATTACTGAATGATTTTTTATAGTATTCCTATGAACTGCAGCTTGATAATAAAAAAATCTAATAAGACTCAGATACGGCGGACATATTGGTTATCACCCTGCTTCACCACAGGACTGAAAAACTCTGTATTAAAACATAACCTTTAAAGGGGTATTCCGGCTTTATACCAAAAGGATAGGGGATAAGATGTATAATCGCAGGGGTCCTGCTGCTGGAGACCTCCACGGTCTAGGTGCAGCCCCCAGCATTCTGTGCAGGCCCTGACTCCGTGATAGGGACGCGATGTCATGGCCACACACCCTCAATTTATGTCTATGGGAGGGGGCGTGACGGCTGTCACGCCTCTCCCATAGACATCAATGGAGGGGGCAGGGCCGTGACATCACTAGGGGGGCGTGACTATGACATCACGTCACCGTCTCGGAGGCAGGGCCCGGAGCAGAATACTGGGGGCTACAGCGAGATCGGCGGGTCTACACCAGCGGCGGGACCCCTGCGATCATACATCTTATCCTTTGGATAGGGGATAAGATGTATAAAGCCGGTATACCCCTTTAATTAGCACATCTAAGGCTATGCTCACGCGGCGGAATGTCCATGCGGAATTCTGCCGGAATATTCCGCACGGACACTCCGCTGCAGCAGAGTCCCATTGATTTCAACGGGAGTCTGAGGCACTCTGCAAGACGGAATTTCCGCAGCAGAAACATCCGGCGCCCACAGAATGAATAGACATGTCTATGAGACGGCGCATTTCCGATCGGTCCTAGTGCCTGCTGGATTATTCAAATGTGCGGAATGTCTGAAAAACATGGCCATAAGATAGATAAACCAAATAAATCCTTCAAAGTAGGCAAAATACTGCCAGAAAAGTTAAGCCAATGATGCCATAATTATCTGCAACAAATATGATCCGATACACACTGGGGTTGTCAATGCAACAATAAGTCAGATACTGACACCAAGTGGACAATTTTCACTCTAGAAAATATTCCTGGTACCTAAAAGTGATATTTCTATCCAAACGTGTTTTCCCTCGCCAAAAGATGGTGGGCTTCATCATTGGACATAAGTCTCTATAAATTATTACTGATACTAATAATATCCCTAACCCAACATGTTTCCTCCCCCCAAAAAATTGTGGGCTTCATCAGGGGACATAAGACAGGATCCTACAAGACAGATGAAACAAAGTAGATGACATGGCAAAAAGGATGCATAAGACAACCATGGTATTAAAAAAAAAAAAAAAGGCTAATACCAAGGTTGGGCCTCTCACCCAGGTGCCCCTCAGATGAAATGGTAGGAGGGACGGGTTGAACAATGTGCACGTCCGCATGTCAGGTGATCAGTGTGCGTACGGCCATCACACTACAATGATGGAGAGATCCCGGAGATACCAGTGTGTATCAGATATTATACTTTGACTTCACTTTTTTGGCAGAATTTTAACCTATTTTAGAGGACTTTCTTGGCTTATCTATTAAAGGGGTACTCCACTGGCCAGGGTTCGGAACATGTAGTTCCAAACGCTATGTGCGCGCTGCGGGGGTCGGCGACACCCCTCCGTGACGTCAGGCCAAGCCCCTTCAATGCAAGTCTTAGACTTACATTGAGGGGGTGTGGCCTGACGTCATGAGAGGGCGTGGCTGAACCCTGCAGCGCAACCCTGCACTAAATGTTCCGAACGCTGGCCAGTGGAGTACCCCTTTAAAGTTTATGTTTCAATACCATAAATGTTTTTGTTGACCGTAGATGGAAATGTTCAGTATTATGTGAGACGGTACGGCACTGAATACGACCTTACCGTCAAAGCTGCCGTGGTCTTCTGCATACTGTAGAAGGCGGCCGAAAGTGTCCAGTGAAGGTCTGAAGACAAACACTCCGCTGTTAAAACAGTCGGGCCAACCGGAATCGGGAGCGGCGGAGAATTCTTCCCGGTCGAACAGTTCATCAATGTTACATAAAGCCTGATACACAAAGACATACACGGTAAGGTCTTCTGATATAACCTGGATGTCCCATGTGAACGTGCACTTACAATGGTGTCCGCATCCATGTACACGCACTTCGTATACTGGGTCAGAGTCCAGCACTGGATTTTGGTGAAGGTCACTCCGAGCTCTGGACGTCTCAGTAAAGACAACCGCACCAGATCGGCGCTGTCTAGAAGGTCCACCTCCAAAACCTCATCAAATACTTTACCAAGAATCGTCCTAAAATTAGAAAAATGTAGGGAAACTGAGCACTGATCACTGTTCGGTATTCTTCACGTATATTAAAGGAGTTCTCCAACCTAAGGCTTTAGTAATTACCAGTCATAGAGTAATGGACACATGCTTAGGTGGATCTGTGCTTGTGTTGGTGGTAAATGGCCGAGTCCTGTGTCCCCTATCACGCTGCTGCTTTGTTTGTGTGTACTGGCTATTTCCTGGTTCTGGGTCCTCCCTCCAACTACAATCCCCAGGATCTCTTGGTGTCTTATCTCCCTCCCACACATCAGCCACCCCACCCATTGCAGTACAGCTGAGCTCCCTTCCATGCTGTTCTCTGCTTAAAACTTAAATTCCCTGCAGCCCTGTGGAGAATGATCTCCCTCCCACTCAGCGGTTGCTCCACCCATTGGAGCACAGATATGCTCCCTTTCAACACTGGACTAGTGATGTAATGTCTCGGACCGCACTGCAACCTATGAAAGGCCCAGGACAACACTCATTTTGTATGCTAACTATACACCCCCTGAGACTTCCTCCAAAACTACTGCGATCAGGAATCGTAATGCCAGAAGTACCATAAATTTCTGGTACGACCTGGTTCACAATGCGAAATCTCCAGATGGAATTTTCGGCTGAGATCCCGCAGGTGGCGCTAGGACCACACATATTGCAGCCCGGCCTTAGACTTGCGGTTGGGCGAAGACACAAGTAGCCAGTGACCTGTCTTACCTCATACGAGGGGAGACTTGAGATGTTATCATCACCACCAACTTGCGGGATATTTCGTTGTTCTTTAAGGATTTCCCCAACACCAGTGCGCCCTGACAGTAGATGTCATTGGTGCAGAGGGTCACGTAGGCTTGGTCTGTGACTAAAAAATAAAGACAAGAGGACAAGGGATCAGATGCATGTTACTAAAAACTCCTGTAACTGGGTCATGTAATTACCAATCTATAAAACACCACACCCCAAATGTCCAGAGGATAAACCCCCGAATCATGGGGTACAAAACCACTTATGCAACAACCCCCCTATTTCCATTATTGCGCCTATATAAAAACTTCACTTTTATTATAATTTTATAAATCCATGGTACCAGTGGTATGTGCAGTTTATAACTTCAGCTTTATGTCCACTTTTATATATATATTGTCAAATAAAGTGACATAAAGCATAAAGCAATATGTATATAAAAGTGGACATAAAGCTGGAATTATAAACTGCACATACCTCTGAAGCCATGGATTTATAAAATTATAATAAAAGTAACGTTTTTATATAGGCACAATAATAGTAATAGGGTAGTTGTTGCATAGTAGGTTTTGTACCCCATGATTCAGGGAAAATAGAGACCATACAGCAGATTAGATAGTAGACAGGGAAGAGAGAATCCCTGGAAGACAGGGCAGAGAGAGTCTCTGGAGGACAGACCACACAGGCTGGAGATAGAGAGGAGAACAGATACAAGGCAGTCTACAGGGGGAATCATATAGGATGTGTACATGTATAGAGAGGAGAGCAGATACAAGGCAGTCTGCAAAGGGAATCATATAGGATGTGTACAGGTATAGAGAGAAGAACAGATACAAGGAAGTCTACAGGGAGAATCATATAGGATGTGTACAGGTATAGAGAGGAGAGCAGATACAAGGCAGTCTACAGGGGGATCATATAGGATGTGTACAGGTATAGAGAGGAGAGCAGATACAAGGCAGTCTACAGGGAGAATCATATAGGATGTGTACAGGTATAGAGAGGAGGGCATATACAAGGAAGTCTACAGGGAGAATCATATAGGACGTGGAAAGGTATAGAGAGGAGAGCAGATACAAGGCAGTCTACAGGGGGATCATATAGGATGTGTACAGGTATAGAGAGGAGGGCAGATACAAGGCAGTCTACAGGGGGAATCATATAGGATGTGTACAGGTATAGAGAGGAGGGCAGATACAAGGCATTCTACAGGGAGAATCATATAGGATGTGTACAGGTATTGAGAGGAGGGCAAATGGAAGGCAGTCTACAGGGGGAACTATACAGTATTCGTACAAGTATAGAGATGTGGGCAAATACAAGGCAGTCTACAGGGAGAATCATATAGGATGTTTACAGGTATAGAGAGGAGAGCAGATAGAAGGCAGTCTACAGGGAGAATCATATAGCATGTGTACAGGTATAGAGAGGAGGGCAAATAGAAGGCAGTCTACAGGGGAAATTATATAGGAGGTATAGAGAGGAGAGCAGATACAAGGCAGTCTGCAGGCGGAATCATATAGGATGTGTACAGGTATAGAGAGGAGGGCAGATACAAGGCAGTCTGCAGGGAGAATAATTTACGATGTGTACAGGTATAGAGAGGAGAGCAGATACAAGGCAGTCTACAGGGGGGAATCATATAGGATGTATACAGGTATAGAGAGGAGAGAAGATACGAGGCAGTCTACAGGGAGAATCATATAGGATGTGTATAGCTATAGAGAGTAGAGCAGATACAAGGCAGTCTGCAGGGAGAATCATATAGGATGTGTGCAGGTATAGAGAGGAGAGCATATACAAGGCAGTCTACAGGGAGAATCATATACGATGAGTACAGGTATAGAGAGGAGAGCAGAAACAAGGCATTCTGCAGGGAGAATCATGTAGGATGTGTATAGGTATAGAGAGGAGGGCAAATGGAAGGCAGTCTACAGGGGGAATTATATAGTATTTGTACAAGTATAGAGAGGTGGGCAAATACAAGGCAGTCTACAGGGAGAATCATATAGGATGTGTACAGGTAGAGAGGAGAGCAGATACAAGGCAGTCTACAGGGAGAATCATATAGCACGTGTACAGGTATAGAGAGGAGAGCAGATACAAGGCAGTATGCAGGGGGGAATCATATAGGATGTGTACAGGTATAGAGAGGAGAGCAGATACAAGGCAGTCTACAGAGGGAATCATATAGGATGTGTACAGGTATAGAGAGGAGAGCAGATACAAGGCAGTCTACAGAGGGAATCATATAGGATGTGTACAGGTATATAGAGGAGAGCAGATTCAAGGCTGTTTTCAGGGGGAATCAAAGGATGTGTACAGGTATAGAGAGGAGAGCAGATACAAGGCAGTCTACGGGGAGAATCATATAGGATGTGTACAGGTCTATAGAGGAGAGCAGATACAAGGCTGTTTTCAGGGGGAATCAAAGGATGTGTACAGGTATAGAGAGGAGAGCAGATACAAGGCAGTCTACAGGGCGAATCATATAGGATGTGTACAGGTATAAAGAGGAGGGCAGATACAAAGCAGTCTTCAGGGAGAATCATATAGGATGTGTACAGGTATAGAGAGGAGGGCAGATACAAGGCAGTCTACAGGGAGAATCATATAGGATGTGTACAGGTATAGAGAGAAGAGTGGATACATGCCAGTCTGCAGGGAAAATCATATAGGATGTGTACATATATAGAGAGGAGAGCAGATATAAGGCAGTCTGCAGGGAGAATCATCTAGAATGTGTACAGGTATAGAGAGGAGAGCAGATACAAGGCAGTCTACAGGGAGAATCATATAGGATGTGTACAGGTATAGAGAGGAGAGCAGATACAAGACAGTCTACAGGGGGATCATATAGGATGTGTACAGGTATATAGAGGAGAACGGATACAAGGCAGTCTACAGGGGGAATCATATAGGATGTGTACAGGTATATAGAGAGGAGAGCAGATACAATCATTTAGGATGTGTACAGGTACACAGAGAGGAGAGCAGATACAAGGCAGTCTACAGGGGGAATCATATAGGATGTGTACATGTATAGAGAGGAGAGAAGATACAAGGCAGTGTACAGGGAGAATCATATAGGATGTGTACAGGTATAGAGAGGAGAGCAGACACAAGACTACAGGGAGAATCATATAGGATGTGTACAGGTATAGAGAGGAGGGCAGATACAAGGCAGTCTACAGGGAGTGTCATAAAGCATGTGTACAGGTATAGAGAGGAGGGCAAATAGAAGGCAGTCTGCAGATAGAATCATATAGGATGTGTACAGGTATAGAGAGGAGAGCAGATACAAGGCAGTCTACAGGGGGGAATCATATAGGATGTGTACAGGTATAGAGAGGAGAGCAGATACAAGGCAGTCTGCAGGGGGGAATCATATAGGATGTGTACAGGTATAGAGAGGAGAGCAGATACAAGGCAGTCTGCAGGGGGGAATCATATAGGATGTGTACAGGTATAGATAGGAGAGCAGATACAAGGCAGTCTGCAGGGCAAATCCTATAGGATGCGTACAGGTATAGAGAGGACAGCAGATACAAGGCAGTCTGCAGGGAGAATCATATAGTATGTGTACAGGTATAGAGAGGAGAGAAGATACAAGGCAGTCTGCAGGGGGGAATCATATAGGATGTGTACAGGTATAGATAGGAGAGCAGATACAAGGCAGTCTGCAGGGGGGAATCATATAGGATGTGTACAGGTATAGAGAGGAGAGCAGATACAAGGCAGTCTGCAGGGCGAATCATATAGGATGTGTACAGGTATATAGAGGAGAGCAGATACAAGGCAGTCTAGAGGGCAAATCATATAGGATGTGAACAGGTATAGAGAGGAGAGAAGATACAAAGCAGTCTCTACAGGGGGAATCATATAGGATGTGTACAAGTATAGAGAGGAGAGAAGATACAAAGCAGTCTCTACAGGGAGAATCATATAGGATGTGTACAAGTATAGAGAGGAGAGCAGATACAAGGCAGTCTACAGGGGAATCATATAGGATGTGTACAACTATATAGAGGAGAGCAGATACAAGGCAGTCTACAGGGGGAACTATATAGGATGTGTACAGGTATAGAGAGGAGAGTAGATACACGGCAGTCTACAGGGGGAATCATATAGGATGTGTACAGGAATAGAGAGGAGGGCAGATACAAGGCAGTCTACAGGGAGAATCATATAGGATGTGTACAGGTATAGAGAGGAGGGCAGATACAAGGCAGTCTACAGGGGGAATTATATAGGATGTGTACAAGGGTAGAAAGATAATATGGAGCTTACAGTTATCTGCAGAGGTTGGAGAAACAAAAGTAAACAACATTTTTAATAAAGACGAATGGAGAAAATGTTTCTGCAGCATTTTAAGTAGAAAGTAAGAATAAAAAAAATTGAAAAGACTCCATAGCTTTTATATTTAGCTACAGATTTTCACCACAAATTTCTATACAGCAGTAGTAAAATCTGCAAAATTTGTATGTGCGCCACATGTGGACAGACCCATAGCGAGACTGCACACAGGTCAGATTTCCTGCAGATACAGTAACAGGCACAGGATCATGAAATGTGAGACATGTGACCATCATCCCAGCTCCGCCATTTTGTTTTGTGTGTGTCGTGGGGCTTCGTAGACGGTGGTTGCAGCAGATCTGCATGTGATACCTGTGGATTTTGTTGCTGATTGTGGCCCTCACTAATGAATAATCAGGATGACATGTGACTGGGGCCACAACCTGCATGTGAACCCGGTCTGACCGAAGGTTCCTCCTCCCTCCCACACAGACATGGACACTTGGTACTTACTGGGCATGCTGCAGAGAATCAGATATATCTCCCGGGCGAGTCCACTCCAGCGTCTACAATAATAAAAACAAATGGTCAAACAAGAGTTAAAGCAGGATTAATGATTGACAGGATATGGCCCGGGTCACATGACAGGTTTCAGCTTTTCTATGTGTATTGGAAATTCCACTCTGTAAATTAGTAATAGACGGCGAGGAGGCGGCTGAACCTGCCATACCGGGGGGCTTGTTGGCTATTAAGGGGGCACTGCTGTAACACTATGCAATCCTGACTATATGTACCCAATAACTATACGTACCCCATTACTATACGTACCCCATTACTATACGTACCCCATTACTATACATACCCCATTACTATATCTACCCCATTACTATACGTACCCCATTACTATACGTACCCCATTACTATACCTACCCCATCACTATACGTACCCCATCACTAAACGTACCCCATTACTATACCTACCCCATTACTATATCTACCCCATTACTATACGCACCCATTACTATATGTACCCCATTACTATATGTACCCCATTACTATATGTACCCCATTACTATACATACCCCATTACTATACGCACCCATTACTATATGTACCCCATCACTATATGTACCCCATCACTATACGTACCCCATTACTATACGTACCCCATTACTATATGTACCCGATTACTATACCTACCCCATTACTATATGTACCCCATCACTAAACGTACCCCATTACTATACGTACCCCATTACTATACGCACCCATTACTATATGTACCCCATCACTATATGTACCCCATCACTATACGTACCCCATTACTATATGTACCCGATTACTATACCTACCCCATTACTATATGTACCCCATCACTAAACGTACCCCATTACTATACCTACCCCATTGCTATACCTACCCCATTTCTATACCTACCCCATTACTATATGTACCCCATTACTATACGTACCCCATCACTAAATGTACCCCATTACTATACCTACCCCATTACTATACATACCCATTTATTATACCTACCCCATTACTATATGTACCCCACTACTATACCTACCCCATTACTATACCTACCCCATTACTATACGTACCCCATAACTATACAAACCCCATTACTATACGTACCCCATTACTATACCTACCCCATTACTATACCTACCCCATTACTATACATACCCATTTACTTTACGTACCCCATTACTATATGTACCCCATTACTATACATACCCACTTTTACTTTACGTACCCCATTACTATACGTACCCCATTACTATACATACTCCACTACTATATGTACCCCATTACTATATATACCCCATTACTATATGTACCCCATTACTATACATACCCCATTACTATATGTACCCCATTACTATACATACTCCACTACTATATGTACCCCATTACTATATGTACCCCATTACTATACATACCCCATTACTATATGTACCCCATTACTATATGTACCCCATTACTATACATACTCCACTACTATATGTACCCCATTACTATATATATATACCGTACCCCATTACCATATGTACCCCATTACTATATGTACCCCATTACTATATACACCCCATTACTATACGTACCCATTACTATACATACCCCATTACTATATGTACCCCATTACTATACATACTCCACTACTATATGTACCCCATTACTATATGTACCCCATTACTATACATACCCCCATTACTATATGTACCCCATTACTATACATACTCCACTACTATATGTACCCCATTACTATATATATACCGTACCCCATTACCATATGTACCCCATTACTATATGTACCCCATTACTATAAATACCCCATTACAATATGTATACCGTACCCCCATTACTATATGTACCCCATTACTATATGTACCCCATTACTATACATACCCATTACTATATGTACCCCATCACTATAAAATACCCCATTACTATACATACCCCATTACTATATGTACCCCATCACTATAAATACCCCATTACTATACATACCCCCATTACTATATGTACCCCATTACTATACATACCCCATTACTATAAGTACCCCATTACTATAAGTACCCCATTTACTATATGAACCCCATTATTATATGTACCCCAATTACTATATGTACCCCATTACTATACATACCCCATTACTATACATACCCCATTGCTATACATACACCATTACTTATATGTAACCCCATTATTATACGTACCCCATTACTATATGTACCCCATTACTATATGTACCCCATTACTATATGTACCCCATTACTATACATACCCCATTACTATATGTACCCCATCACTATAAATACCCATTACTATACATACCCCATTACTATATGAACCCATTATTATATGTACCCCATTACTATATGTACCCCCATTACTATACATACCCCATTGCTATACATACACCATTACTATACGTACCCCATTACTATATGAACCCCATTATTATATGTACCCCAATACTATATGTACCCCCATTACTATACATACCCCATTTGCTATACATACACCATTACTATATGTACCCCATTATTATACATACCCCATTATTATATGTACCCCATTACTATATGTACCCCATTACTAAACGTACTCCATTACTACATATACCCATTTACTATATGTACCCCATTACTATATGTACCCCATTACTAAACGTACTCCATTACTACATATACCCATTTACTATATGTACCCCATTACTCCACCTGCTCCCTGGCTATATTACCTCACTTCCCCCTGCACTTCCTTGCCGGATCTTGTTGCCTTGTGCCAGAGAAAGCGGTTTGTGTATGTCCCAAGCCTGTGTTCCAGACCTTCTGCTGTTGCCCCTGACTACGATCCTTGCTGCCTGCCCTGACCTTCTGCTACGTCCGACTCTGCTCTTGCCTTGTCCTTTTGTACCGCGCCTATCTTCAGCAGTCCAGAGAGGTTGAGCCGTTACCGGTGGATACGACCTGGTCACTACCGCCGCAGCAAGACCATCCCGCTTTGCGGCGGGCTCTGGTGAAAATCAGTAGCATCTTAGAACCGGTCCACTAGCACGGTCCACGCCAATCCCCTCTCTGACACAGAGGATCCACATCCAGTCCGCCAAATCATAACAGTGAGGACTATAGAGGATGTATATAGTATTATATATGGATGTGAGGACTATAGAGGATGTATATAGTATTATATATGGATGGTGAGGACTATAGAGGATGTATATAGTATTATATATGGATGGTGAGGACTATAGAGGGTGTATAAGTATTATATATGGATGGTGAGGACTATAGAGGATGTATATAGTATTATATATGGATGGTGAAGAGTATAGAGGATGTATATACTATTATATATGGATGGTGAGGACTATAGAGGATGTATATAGTATTATATATGGATGGTGAGGACTATAGAGGATGTATATAGTATTATATATGGATGGTGAAGAGTATAGAGGAGTGTATATAGTATTATATATGGATGGTGAGGACTATAGAGGATGTATATAGTATTATATATGGATGGTGAGGAGTATAGAGGATGTATATAGTATTATATATGGATGGTGAGGACTATAGAGGATGTATATAGTATTATATATGGATGGTGAGGACTATAGAGGATGTATATAGTATTTATATATGGATGGAGAGGACTATAGAGGGTGTATATAGTATTATATATGGATGGTGAGGACTATAGAGGATGTATATAGTATTATATATGGATGGTGAGGAGTATAGAGGATGTTATAGTATTATATATGGATGGTGAGGACTATAGAGGATGTATATAGTATTATATATGGATGGTGAGGACTATAGAGGGTGTATATAGTATTATATATGGATGGTGAGGACTATAGAGGGTGTATATAGTATTATATATGGATGGTGAGGAACTATAGAGGGTGTATATAGTATTATATATGGATGGTGAGGACTATAGAGGGTGTATATATAGTATTATATATGATGGTGAGGACTATAGAGGATGTATATAGTATTATATATGGATGGTGAGGACTATAGAGGGTGTATATACTATTATATATGGGATGGTGAGGACTATAGAGGATGTATATAGTAATTATATATGGATGGTGAGGACTATAGAGGATGTATATACTATTATATATGGATGTGAGGACTATAGAGGGATGTATATAGTATTATATATGGATGGTGAGGACTATAGAGGATGTATATAGTATTATATATGGATGGTGAAGACTATATAGGATGTATATACTATTATATATGGATGGTGAGGACTATAGAGGGTGTATATAGTATTATATATGGATGTGAGGACTATAGAGGATGTATATAGTATTATATATGGATGAGGAGGACTATAGAGGATGTATATAGTATTATATAGGATGGTGAGGACTATAGAGGATGTATATAGTATTATATATGGATGGTGAGGACTATAGAGGATGTATATACTATTATATATGGATGGTGAGGACTATAGAGGGTGTATATAGTATTATATATGGATGGTGAAGGACTATAGAGGATGTATATAGTATTATATATGGATGGTGAGGAGTATTGAGGATGTATATAGTATTATATATGGATGGTGAGGACTATAGAGGATGTATATAGTATTATATATGGATGGTGAAGACTATAGAGGATGTATATAGTATTATATATGGATGGTGAGGACTATTAGAGGATGTATATAGTATTATATATGGATGGTGAGGACTATAGAGGATGTATATAGTATTATATATGGATGTGAGGACTATAGAGGATGTATATAGTATTATATTGGATGGTGAGGACTATAGAGGGTGTATATAGTATTATATATGGATGGTGAGGACTATAGAGGATGTATATAGTATTATATATGGATGTGAGGAACTATAGAGGATGTATATAGTATTATAATATGGATGGTGAAGACTATAGAGGATGTATATAGTATTATATATGGATGGTGAGGACTATAGAGGATGTATATAGTATTATATATGGATGGTGAACACTATAGAGATGTATATACTATTATATATGAATGGTGAGGACTATAGAGGATGTATATAGTATTTATATATGGATGGTGAGGACTATAGAGGATGTATATAGTATTATATATGGATGGTGAGGACTATAGAGGGTTGTATATAGTATTATATATGAATGGTGAGGACTATAGATGATGTATATAGTATTATATATGGATGGTGAGGACTATAGAGGATGTATATAGTATTATATATGGATGGTGATGACTATAGA